>NW_022631009.1:5482374-6082374 GCF_010015895.1 Lontra canadensis | reverse complement strand
TGCTCTAGCAGTCACAACCCTAACTGTTATTCTCCATCAGTGATGAAAAATAAAGTATGTTTGAGTAGACGGCTTCTAAGTTGCATTCAAATACTAAGATCCTAGGATTCTAATAAAATATTAATAAAAATAAATGCATTTCTTAATGCCTGCCATATGCAAGGTTCTATCCTAAGTACTTTATCTACATTAACCTATTTAATTCTCAAAACAACCCTATGAATTTAGCATTAGTATAATCTCCCAATGAGATGATAATACAGATGAGGAAGTTGAGGCTTAGAAAGATTAAGTAATGTGTCCAAAGTCACCCAGTAGTATGTGTCAGAAGTAAGATCAAAACACAAAACATGGATTTGCCTGTTTCTGTGTCAGGCTAGGCAAGGTTATGACTTCCCAATTCCCAGTAGCTTAAAATCACAGAGATGTCTTCCCCTTTATGGTAGATGTACATGGGGAGGGCTCTGCTTTTCTTGATCACGCAGGGCCCCAGCTAACAGACCAAAATCTCTAACATCGCCAGTCACTTTACATGAAAGAAAATGGAGGTCTGCAGGTCTCAAAGCAGCAATTCAAACGCTGTAGCCCAGATGGAACAAATGTCTCTTCTGCTCACATCTCACTGGCCGGAAGGAGTCACATGGGCAAACACAAGGTTAACAGGAATTACAATCTTACAGTGTACCCAGGAGATGGAATCCTGAAAATGTTTGGCAAGTGTCAAAATGTCTACCTCACTCCCAAAGCCCATGTATTAACAAATTCTATATACCTTCAACCTAAGAAATAAAATGTTAAGCAGAGAGGTGTATCTAGCTATGTTTTTCCATAATCATGATATAATCATAGAACAGGGAATAATCCATGCCAAATGTCATTCCTCACCGTCTGGTTCTGTGTACCTCGAGTTTTATATTGTGACCTAATTGGAATGTTGGAATTGCACTAAATTCCAGATACCTGCCCATGATCTGTCTTTAAAATGCAATATATTATAATATACATTTTAAATGAAGAAGCAGTTTTAAATATAACCAAATTTGAATCCTAATTTCTTCTGATCCTTACCCTTACTTTCTGGGAAAAACCTTTAAACAAGCAAAACATTTGTTGTGCCACCACAGTGCATTAAAACAATACTGTCAATTTCCTCTTTTATTTCCCAAATCATTCTATTCTGAGAACTTAAATTAATAAAAATAATTCCTTGATTTTTTATGTCTTCAAATCTCTTTGTATAGGGCTTTATAGTTTGCAAAACACAGGCACTTTTCACATCAGTGATCTCATTTAATCAGCCTTTCATAGAGGCATTATCTTCATTATAGTTCTCCAGAAAGCCCGGGATAGTTTTAAAAAAACAAAAAAAAAAACAAAAAAAAAACCACTAGCCTAAAGCCAATACAGCTGGAAAGGGGTGTTTGGACTGGGATTCAACCCCTCTCATCTGATCCCAGTCTGTACTCCTTCCTGTCACACCTCCCAAATGTTTGTGACAATTATCTTTAACTGCTGGTAAAAATCAGTCATGGCCCATCCTCTCTTTTGTGCAAGAATATCTGAGACAGAGGGTCCTTTATCCCAAAATGTTTCTGACCTATGAGTCTCCAATAGTGTAAGGGTCACACAATTTCAAGGGGAAAACTGCAAAATTCACGTCAATAAGAACATCCCTGGTCAGAAAAGTTTTCATTAGCAGCCAATAAGTAAACAAACAAACCCCTGAACAGGAATATTTTAGAGACAAGAGCACTAAGATTTATGCCACACCTACTATGAACATAAGCACCTTAATTAATATGGTTTATGTTAACAGTGGTTGGTATTTATGGTGGACCTGTAACTCTGGAAAAGTTACAGGGCTAAGAACTATCCATGAAGTATTACATTTTATCCTCACAACAACCCCATGATGTAGATACGGGCAGAGTGTTGGAGGATGACAGCCAAAATCACACATAGTTGACAAGCAGCTGAACTGGGATTTGAACACAGAATGTTAAGCTCAAAGACTTGCTGTTTTGTGACTTAGTGATCACAGCAACCTTGATATATAAAAATCATTATTTTAATTTTACGAATGTAGGAACAATAGCACAGAGAGGTTAAGTAAGTCCTTCAAAGCTGCACAGCCAACAAGTGACAAAATGAGAGTGAACTCAGGTTTGTCCCATATCAAAGGCCAGTTTCCAAAGGGTGCTGGAGAAGCAAGGGTCTTTGTCCGCAGAACTCTGTGCCTTTGAACTAATGGGCTCTCTCAGGAAAGAGAAAACCACAGAGATAGTCACCAGAGGATGCAACACAGTGTAAGAATTGCATCTTTACTCTGGCTCTCCGTCTTACTGATGCCATCCATGGTGTTAATCTTTGGGCTTCAGGATAGCAGGAGCTCCTGCTGGTTCCTGGACGCCTTTGAGGCACTTTCCATTAGAGATTCATGCAACATTGTTCCACGGAGAAAAGATCCAAGTGTTTGCAACTGCTCTTGAGTATCGTTCCTTCTTCCTTAGGTTTGTTTGAGGCATTAATCTTCCAGTGCTTCTTAAGACATCCTCAGGCACTTCCCCTCACTAGGGTCACCATAGCGCTAATATTCCCATCCATAAAGACAATGTGCACCCATTTTTAAAATTAAGTGTGTCACCTCTGAAGGAACGTTCTGCCTATAGTTGTCACTCTCTGTGCCTTTCATCTCACATTAGATGAAGGGACTCCAGACGCCAACTCATTACTTTGGAACATTCACAGTAATCATCTCTCTTAATAACTGATGAACTGTGGAGAAGGGGTGTTGAAACATTTTTCTGACTTAAAAATGATATCTACAGTATGATGGTGCTGCCCAAATCTCCCTCTCGGATAGAAGCATAAGCTGAGAGATCGTGCTTTTATAGTAACATGCAATTGCAGAAACACAGCAAATAAAATAGGTGTCCCATCAGACTCAAGTCATGGAAAGAAGTGCAGCACTACCTCCCGGCCCACAGAACTGGGCAAAGAGTCACAGTGGACAAACAACTCTGCTATCTGATTTACAACTTCGAGGAGGCAAAGGGAGGAAGTAGAACCAAGAACTGATTAATAAAGCATAAAAATTGATAATCTTAAATGAGATGCTATTTCCAGAATTAAAGTACTGAATGTAGGTGCCTCTTACATAAGTGAGAGAGTCTTCCAGGAGGAGGAAGAAAAGGAGGAGGAGGAAGAAAGAAGAAGTGGGAGGAGAAATAATAATGATAGCATCTAACAGTGATTTAGGGCCTAATTTCTTATCACCCACAGATTCAGTTCATGTAAATATCCTCTCTCTCTCTCTCTTCTTTTTTTTTTTTTTAAGATTTTTATTTATTTATTTATTTGACAGAGAGAGAACAAGCAAGGGGAGCAGCAGGGAGAGGGAGAAGCAGGCTCCTGCTGAGCAGAGATCCCAATGTGGGGCTAGATCCCAGGACTCTAGAATCACGACCTAAGCCAAAGGCAGACGCCCAACCAACTGAGCCACCCAGTCACCCCTAAATATCCCCTCTTAAAAGACTAATGGTATGAACAACAGCAGCTAAAGCAGCCTCTCATGACTCCCTGCCTCTTCCACCTGCTCCACAAGGAGATTCTCTCTGCTGATATCCTCTAGACCAAGTGAAGAAAGAAGTGATGTTGATCTTCTGTTCCTCTCCTGGTCCATTGGCCATTTCTCTTTGGACCATTACACCCAACTATGGATCTATAGTAAAAAGGTTAGAGAAATAAAGCAGAGTAAATCTTTGCTCAGGCTTCATATTCAGGGATAGTGACAAGAACAATCATCCTAGTTTTGAAATCATCTGAACATCTCCTCCAGACTGGAATACAGCCACTTCTTTTCCAATTCACCCAAGGGCTGCATTCCTGTAGCTCAAACCACTTAGCCCTTCCCTCAGGATCCTTGAGCCTACCCACCATCCACTAACTGAACTGTTAATACCTCCATTTGGGGGAGAAAGTGATGACGCCAGGACCCCACTATCTATTGCCTGGGCTCAAACCCATTACTGGTGTATTTGCTTAGGTTTTTTTCTGAACTGAGAGTTGAGTATCACTGATGCCCCATGATGTGTTAAAGATATATAATAAAGAAGAGCTCTGAGGGAGTCTATTAAATTTCTGAATCCTGGGGTTAACAAACCAGTTTCTTTGCTAGAGAACATCTTGAAATTTTGAAAATTCTAATAGGTATTATGAATCTTCAAGAGGGATACAGAAAATACAGAATTTCCCCCCAATTATTTGAAAACAAAACCTTTTTCCTGTAAACACTTAACATATTCACTCAGTCATTCAACAAATAGTTATTGAGTGCCTATTATATGTGCCTCAGCACTGTGGATACAACATTGATAAAACCTACTAAAGTCCGCATTTTTTGTGTCCTTCACAGAGCTTATACTCTGGAAAAAAAGAGATGAGGACAAACAGTATATAAAATATAACTGCTATGAAAAACTAAAGCAGAATAAAGCAGTATTTATAACATGGCAATAGGTTATAACCACTCAGTTGGTGGTAAAATCCACTTGAGGGGATGTAGCCAGAACAATGTTTAATGAAATAATTAGAATGGAATGAGATGAAATGAGTAGAATGGAATGGGTTCAAATATATTGGAGTGTATCTCCCACAGTAAATACAGGTATTATTGTATGAATTTTAGTTGCAGTCATCTGTGTACATCATATAGGGTCATGGTGCAAAATGTATTTCATATCATGGGTAATAGGCAAATGAGTTTGAAAGCCACTGGGGTAAGAGAACAGAGAGTGGGAGTTGAGTTATTTTAGACACCGTGGCCAGGGAAAGCCTTTCTGAGGAGATGCCATTTGAGCAAAGACCTGAGTGAAATGAGAGCAAGTAGTGCTTCCAGGCCTAGCTAATGGCAGTTTCAAAGGCGCTGTGCTGAAGGCATGCTTGCGGGTTGGAGAGCTGGCCGGAGAGGGGTCTCTGTTATCACTGCTGCGTGGAGCTACCTTTGTGAGGCAGCAACTGAGGAAGCATACAGAAGACTGGGGGAAATGGGTCCCAGAGAAAGCCAGGAACCACAGCATCCAGGTCTTTGTGGATATGGGAACAACATTAGATTCAAATCTGGCTGTGACATGATCTGATTGAAGTTTTAAGTGGAACCACCCGGGCCTATGGGAAAATTGACCATAGATGGACAAGATTAAAAACTGCAAGACCTACGTGTTAGAGGCATTGCTGGTCCAATCTCATAGGTCACAGGTATTCCCTAGAACCTGATTTGGGAATCGTTGCCAAGATCAATCCCTTAGCACTTGGGTATCTGTCCCACAGGGGACTGAAAGGCAAGAGGAGTTGTAAGGCAAAGTGAAGAACACAGGGTTGTCACGCTGTCCAGTAAGCAAAAGCATTCCTACCAGGTAGTACTAGAAAAATCTTGAGGCTTCCAATCATACTCGTAAACTCGTAAGTCCCACAATCCGCCTTTCTGCCATCAATGTAAAGAGAGACTTTTCCATGTGCCCACTGTCCAACTACGTCTTGATTCCTTCAGACCTGTTTGTGGTATTCTTTTTAACCTATTCTTTCCAGATAAAAATGAAGAAAGTGGGGGCACGAGGAACCTCCACGGCAATGTGACAGGAACAGATGTTACTGACGCGGACCTGAATCTTAGATTTTATATGGGATAGTGCTAACTCCCCAGGTGACTTTTAGAGACTTTTGTTCTACCTCATATATGCAAAAATACAGTATCTGGCATTGCTGAGTATGAAAACCTAAATTTAGAACCATTTCGAATGTGTTTCTGGTTCCAGGAAGAATGCCAGAGTGAAAAAGAAATAAAGAGAACTAGAGACATAGGATAAGAAGTTAAACCAAAAGTAAAAGAAGAAAAAAAAAAAAGAAAAAAGAACTTGTCTAACTTGATAAAATGCATCAGCCAATTTCCATTTGTTTTTATAAATGTGAAGTGCATAGGCAGCTCAATGAGGCATTTAAATCAGCAAAAAGGAAGTGAATATTCATGAAGTTTATTTTCCTGAAAGGTCTGTGTTTTAACTGTGCAGTGCAAGCAGTCAAACGGAATCATTTAAAAAATCAGGTTTGAAAATCTGGGTTTCCTTCCAAGGGTTCAGTCTAGTGGGAATTTGTACTTCTGAGATACTGGGGAAAACACTGGCAGATAGAGACTGCTAGGAAAGTGGAGATAGTATCTACTGTTCCATACACAAAGCAGTTACTGTACTGCAGGTAATTTAGCTGTAGGATACAGGTGAGCACCGCACGCTGTGTATTATCACCCCCCTGTTGGGGACCCTCTAAACTGTTCCACACCTGAACATGGCTGCTGGATGAAACTGCCCATCAGAAGAGGGGGAGAAAGAGAAACTACATGTCTATGATCGGGGGAACACATTCAGAGAAGTAGCTGGCAGCCAGCTTAAATGTGAGTAAAAACAGGGAGAAGAAACGTCTACAGAGAGAAGGAGAGAGAAATAAGGTAAAAGAAGTTTTAAAAGGGCAGGGAGAGCCACAAAAGAGAAGGGAGTGAGTGGGAGAGTCCACTCACTAGACCTACAAAGAGATCAAAGTTGCCCCGTCTGATACATACAGGCGTTCTAGAGTTCTGTAACTACGCAGGAGAGCATCAATCGCAGGGGTCTGTGCTGTCACTGCTTCGTGGAGCTGCCTTCGTGAAACCAGCTGAGCCAAGATCCCCGGAGCGGAAGTCCAGGGCAAAGCACTGAAGGAGAGAAGCTGCAGGGTGAGGCTTCCAGAGAGAGGACAGGAAATTCGAGGCAAGGATGAGTCTTTATTTCCACCAATAATTCTCCTCATGTTGATGGGATACAGTGGGGGGCCGTTTGGAGTCGCTTAAACAAATCTGTGAAGATTAATATCTTTGGCATTTGTTATCTCTGTCAGCATCCTGGCCTCTCACTTACATTCTGCCTCTTTTAGTGCTCAGCTGGAACAAAGTGTGTAGAGACAACCCCAGGCTCTCCATCTACCTGAGTAACCTTGGGTAGGATATTCAAATCTTCACTTTATCTTCTGAATAACGGGGGGGTATCAATTGTGCTTCATATTTCAAAGGGTTAATGAGGATTAAGAAGATGATATGCATGACGAGCTTAGCATAGTAGTGGCATACACTAAGTACTCGATGAATATTCATTTGCTGCTATTATCAAGACAATTCTTAACTGATAGCTAAAACTAGTCTGACAAAGCCTGAAGGAATCATTTCTACCCCAGAGTTGACAGAAAATGCTGTTTGAGAAAATGTTTGGTTGAGTTTGGGGGCAGGAAATTTCGCTGGTGCCTTCTCAAAGCGTACCATGTAGGCATGTTCAAATAAAGAACAAGCATTTATAGTATGTCCGTTTGGATCAAGGAACCATGGTAGGCATGGGGGGTTGGGGGGGATAATATGACGCCTTCTCTTAAAAAAAAAAAAAAAATCTTAAAAAGGAAAACAAATTAATGGGTATATAAAATATATAGTAAATTTTTATCTGGAGAAAAACTAAAAATGTATTTTAGAATTAAAATCTTAAAGGTTTTTCTGGCAGGCTTTTTTTGGCCCATGTTCTTATTTCTGAAGTGATTTCTTCAACAAGAAAATTTTATTTTCTCATTCCAGGTTTTTGATTGTATAGAAAAAATGTGTATCTCTTTAAATGTCTGGTACAAAATGATTATTTCCTTCCTTTAAAGATAGTAATATTTTGGATACACTTTATGCTGACTTGGAATACAAGCACAGATCCACATAGTCTCTACTTTGGTTCTTGTGAAATAAGTATAGGAGAGTGTATTACTAGGAAAACAAATTCTGGGAAATGAGAGGCTTCATGGCCAAGGCTGAAAAAAATTTCAATAAAGAATTAATCTTCAGAAGGTGAGTGTTTGTGAGAATTTGAAATATGTTGTCATCTATATGACATTATGCTTACCTATGGCCTGATTTTCTTCCCCCACTCTATCTCTATTTTTGTCACTACCTTAATCAAGGGTATACAGCTTTGTGGCCACAGTGTAAAAGGATCTTTCTAGAAAAGCCCTTATTGATGGGGGTTAAGAGATTAACCTTGTCACTTGACCTCTCATCCAAAAGTCTGATCATTTAATGTCAAAATGAAATATGGAAAAATTAAGAGAATAAACCAAGGCTTTCATAATTATATTTAACACTGCCAAAGTCTTACTGATATCATAAAGAGGCAGCTGAAATTACTCAGGGCTAAGCCTTTTACTTGGGGAGAAAACAAATCTCATTTTTTGCTTCCTTCTTCCCATTTACTGGATTTGAAAACTTCAATGTGATGGAGAAAGAAAGAAGCAAAAAGCCATATTAATCAGTCAATTCCACTTCACCCCACTTATTAAAAAAAAAAAAAGTATTGGAAAAGAATATTGAAAAGTTTTAAAGACTTTCTATGGATTACAATCACTAATAATGTTACTTTTCCATTATCACATAGAAGGCATTTTCCAAAAATAGATGATAATAAAGGTTAAGGTCATTAAAATTTATCTTATTATTTTTGAAATTTAGAATAAAGGGATAAATATAGCCAGTATTTTCATCAAACATATTCACATTTCTCATTTAAATAACTTCTCAATTCCTATATTATAAGTAGTGCCTCCTCAAGGTCTAGAGTATTGAAATGTCAATGATTTGAATTCACTTGCATAAAAAAGTGGAAGAGTGAGGATTCTGTATTTTAAAATATAATTTCATTATTTTTCAGCATTTTCTAGGAGAGACGAATGTCCTGACAAGTGGGAATTTTTGGAAGTATGTTTTAAAGAATAGTATTTATTTAAATAAACACAATTACTAGTAAGACCACCAAAATATGAACTTCTTTTAAAAAGAAAAACTGAACTCGTTCATACAAATGGAATTCTTCAAAGCAGCTCAGAAATAGATACACTTATCCATAACAACATATTTACAAAGCATTTTTTTCACATACTATTTAATTCTTACTATAATCCTGTGTGGTAGATTGATGTAATCTTCAGGTTAAAGATGAAATAAATGAAACTTCAAGCAAATAAGTTGCTTAAGGTTTTGATAAAATAGTTGCAGAACTATGACTTGAAACAGGGTCTTACATTCTGTTAAACAACAAATCCAAAATGGAGTCACTTGAATAAATCCACACCATCAAACCAAGGCTTAATCCCTAATCTAACTGCAGTTTCAAATTCTCCAGGAATGTAATCTTAACCGGTCATTTTAGAATTTTCTGATCAGCACCAATGAAGTCATCTGCCACAAGGACCCTTCCAACACCCAAAGAAGGATAAGGTTATCTGCTCCTTCCTTATCTGTTCTCCCTTCTGCCCACAGAAGCCTTCCATTTTTTACAACTCCTTGGAACTCCTTTCTGTTTGCTAGATGGGATGCTGCCCAATTCATGAGTCATTGAACAAAGCCAATTTGATCTGTAAATTTACTCAATTGAAACTTTGTTTTAGAACACCTCTAAGCCCAAAATGATTTCATCTATATCCCAATAAATACCTTGTGAATTGTGGTAATAGTATTTTTACTCAAAATATTAGAATTTTGCTTGTGAAATCACCTTTGGAGCTCATTTATAAACCACAGAGGAAAATCAATTTCATTATATTATAGTTGCTACTTAGCTTTTGATCAGATAGGAAAAAAAAAAAAAAGGGGCCCAAACAGATGACCGTATCATCAGGTTATTCCCTAAAATCAAAGCCACTCTCAAATTATGAAACTTTTCAATCCAAAGGTTATTCCAAGGAATAAAACTTGGCTTAGCACAAAACAAAACAAAAAACAGAGAAAAGAAGAAGAGGAAGAAGAAGAAGAAAGAGGAGGAGGAGGAGGAGGAGGAGGAGGAAGAGGAGGAGGAGGAAAGAAAGAAAAAGAAGTAAAAAGAAAAGAGAAAAAAATCAAAACTTGAAATTTCAGAACTATTTTAATCAATGCAGGATGTTTGAAATGAGTATATAGCCTCTTATAATTGATACATTTGAGCTGCTTAGAACCTTTTGTCTCTTCAATGAGAATAAATAACCCTCTATAATTTTGTCTACTTTCTTTTTATTTTTAGTGTAATGTATGACACAGTCAGGCAGGAATAGATCTCACTCCGACAAATTCTATAGGACTGCTACGTTCTTCTTCTGACCACTCCAGGAACTGGAACTTTGGGAGGGAAAAAAAACCATCAGTTAAGTCCAGTTGATTACAATATCTCTTTTTAACAATATTCAAAACACTTTTTAGCCAGACCTTTAAAAAAGAGAGTAGGCAAGATAAAATAAGAAGAACTGAACTAAAATGACAGAACTGGGCTGTTAGCTTAAGTATATACAGTAAACTACAATTACTAAAGCAACTTTTACTGCAATGTTCATCTGACCATAATCCCACTCCACTTTCCCATTAGGGAATTGATTATATTCAGATTTCTTTCTTTTGATTCATACTCCTTTTTCATTGTCTGGGATCCATGCCAGTTCAAGAGATAAAATATTAAACAAAGAATCTGGAATGTTTCTGTGTGCAATTACTTAGAGATGAGTTATTAGCACAGGAGAACTTACCACCCAAATTTCTACAGTTCTACCTTATGCTTTTTGTTTCAATATATGATTAGCAAAGCAAAATAAGGAGAGCACACAGTGCTCAACACCGTCTGATACATCCTACTCTGTACTCTGTAAATAAACTTTATTCCAGTGTACGTAAGAATCAGCTAGGGATCATGTTAAAAATGCAGCTGACAGACTAAAAAAATGTTAGAAAAACTGAATTTTAGTCACAAGGATGTCACTGAATATGACTTCACAGGTTTTAATAAAGATGTCATTCTCACATATTATTTCCCTTTTATAAAGTGAAGGTCACTGGACAATTGACTTGGAGACTCAACATCTGAAAATCATTTATCTGATACTATGGGCAACTGAGTAAGAATCTCCTTGGACTTGCTTCTCTCTTTTCTGTTCATAACTGGGGTTAATTAAAGCCTGGACCTTCCTCAACCTCAAACATAACTGGCTGAGACAATTGATAAGTATACTGTTTTCTTCGATTTTTCAGACTGTCAGTGCTTGGTAAAAGCAGGATGCAGAAGGCAAAGAAATCATGAATGAGAACTACCTGTGGGCCTTTCAATCTTAGGCAAGCCTCAAGTAAAGAATTTCTACAGTTAAAGACAATGTAATCTCTCTGAAGGTCAAGAGCTTGCTCCAACAAACTGCCCCTGCGGTGATTCTTTCTCTGCCTCACATTCTAGAGACTCGGCCATGGTTGCCTTGGCCATCACTAAGAAGAAAGGCCTCTCAAGATGAGAATGTGGGTTTGATGGGGTCTTATAGTGAGAGCTGTATTTTGACGGTCTCTTTAGGTTGTGCTAAACGTGAAAGTATTTGAAGGTCCATGTAAATAAGAATAAACCCCACACCATGCAAGATAAACTCCACTTTTTATCATTATAATTAAAAGCCCAGCATAATGCAGTTTCATAATATTGTCAGGTTTAATAATTCCCCATGTAACATTCACTCTTTAAAACATTAGACTCAAAACAAAGATTCAAAAGACATTTCCCTGTATATGATACTTGAGCCTCAATCCCAGATAACACACACACACACAACCCTTCAGGAATTCTGTACTTTGTATTCAGTTTTTCATAAACTTAAAACTACTCTACAATTGACATGGCATATATGAACATGTTAAACTATATCTTGAAATTTTCTCTATTATGAATTACGTAACTTCATCTGGAGAGAAACACTGCTCTTGAATCAAAATTTGCCAGGAAAAATCATTGCAAAAGCTTGTCGTCATTTAAATAAAGTAGGTCTTCACTGGGTTGACAAGTGCTAAAAATGCATGAATGGAAACAAAAGGGGAAGGGAAAGTCTGATTTATTTCATTCCCAAGCACATGGAAGAGTGTAGAATGAGATACTTCAACATGAGAGCATCATTAAACTAAGAAGCCTGTCAGAAAACTGACAGGTCTACTATACGTTAATTAATTGAATTTAAATAAAATATTTTTTTTAAAAAAAGGAAAAGAAAACTGATAGGCCAACCATGTGACACCATTCCTCTAAAGCCTCTGGAAATTCTGACCAAAAAAAAAAAAAAAATCAACGAGTGGTGACCCAGAGAAGTTTGAAGTGTCTATATAAAACACAGATAAATAGTAGTGTCAGAAAGCTGAAAGACAATAACCCCTGGAGATACTTTGAGAAATCAGTTGAAGAAAAGATAAGTAATACAGTGTTGATTTATTCATTCACCTGTCAAATGTTCACTAAGCACCTGTTGTTTAAGGTAGTGGTTCTCAAAGGATGCTGCACATTAGAATCACCTGGGGAGTTTTAAAAGCTTCTGATGGAAAGCTCACATCCCATACTAATTAACTCAGAATGCCTGGAGCTGGGAGCCAGGTATTAGCACTTTTATCGATTATCAAGTGATTCCAATGCCCTGTTAAGGTGGACAGTCCTTAGCCACTCTAAAAAACGTACATTGTGCATAGTTCCTTCTCTCCGGGCAAGTCTATCAGTCATGTACACAAGCAAATGCAAAGTGGAATGCAACACCATGTCATTTTGAGGTTGGCTCAACACGCTATCATTTCTCCAACCAAGCAGCTCTGTGACTCCACAAAGCTGTGTGTGGAATATATGTGTTATGATGCAGTCATTTCTGGGAGCCTCATTTCCAGAAAGAGGCAGACAAACTGGAAAGGGCTCAAAGGAGAGTAACAAAATAATTATAGGCCTGGGGGGATGGACTTATGGGGAAAGATGAAAAGAACTGAATATGTAAAACCTGACTAAGTGACAATTAAAGGGGGGGTCATGATAACAGTCCACTAACACCTGAAGGGTGCAAACATCAAGGAAAGAAGCGAATTACTTTGGATAAAGCAAAGGGTGTTAGCTAAGAGTAATAGGATGGTATTATGAAAGAGAAAATGAAGGCACAATGTCAGATAATCTTTGCTGACGGAGCAAGCTACTGGGCAATGGAGCTGGCTTCCAAAGGAGAGGAAGCAGCCACATCACGTTAGTTCCCATAAAACAAGTTTGGACAAAGACTTAGGAAATTGCTCTTAGATTATTAAGAACAATTCTGTATGACCTGGACAGTGGCAGGAGGTGGGGAAGAATGAAAAGAGGAGAGAGCGTTACTCAAAGCTTTTTTGACACTGATACCAAAATGGCACTATCACAAGTTCAGAAACAAAATAGAAACTGAGAAGAATCTTTTTCTTTAAATGTGATTGCATAGGAGGTTGATCCATTAGCTATTATGAATGTATTCATTATAAACTCAGAAATTCCATTTTGAGCCATACTGTGTATACATTTTATATGATATGTCATCAGCTTTTTCATTTATTTCATTTTAATACAAATATAGTCATTACATGTATCACAAACTTCTTCAAAGACATTTAAGTATAGAAATTTCTGCTATAGTTTTTATAACATTCTTAAACTGGGACACCTCGTTCCCTTAAACCAAGGATACCGCACTTCCTTTATGTCCAGTGCCCCTAAATGCTACAAAATTGGGAATGATAATAATAGCTACTATTTTCAGAGCATTTTCTATGTGCCAGACACTGTGTCACAATGATTTCCACCACCATCTGATCTAAATTAATGATCACCACAACTCTGGGGAGGCACTAATATTTTTCCCATTATTCATAAAAAGAAAATAATTTTTTAAAAGATGTATTTATTTATTTGAGAGAGAGAGCATGGGGGGGGCAGAGGGAGAGAGAGAATCTCAAGCGGACTCCCCACTGAGTGTAGAGCCTGATGTGGGGCTTGATCCCAGGATCCTGAAATCATAACCAGATCAAAAAAATCCAGTGTTGGATACTTAACTGACTGAGCCACACAGCGCCCCTAAAGAAAATGATTTTTAAGGAGGTTAGGAAATACATTCAAGGTCACATAAATGGTAATGGTGCCATGGATTGAAAACCCAAACCCACATGGCTCCAGAGCCCTCAGACTCTGTCCTATTTTTATGGAATGCTACTAAATAATACAAAACTGAAAACCAAGTAAAAATTGTCATCTTACAAATCCCTTCATAAACTTTATCTATAGTAACAATAATAATAAAGAATACAGAATAATAATACTTTTTAGGGTTATTGTGATGAGTAAATAAGATAATTTTTAAAAAATAGTTGGCACTGATGGTCACTCAGTAAGTTCTTAAGAAATGATAGTTTAAAAGAAATAAAACAAATTACAACTTAAAACCTACAAATCATCCATTTTGACACCAAATTGTCTGCATACATTTCATATAAATCTAGCCATTACCCTCTTCTCTGCTCCACTCTTCCTGAGTTTATTCCAACCAGGAGGAAAACAAACTGATTAGCTAACTTTCACTAGGCTTTCATGTCTTAGCAATTGTGACCTAAAGTTTAAAAGAAGAATCATAAGCTAATAGAAAGAGTAAAAAGGTAGTTGCCAGGGGTTGGGGGGTAGGGGAGATGGGGAGATGATGGTCACAGGGTACAAACTTCTAGTGATAAGATGAATGAGTTCTGGGGAGTTAATGTGACTATAGTTAACAATACTGTATTGCAGGCTTGAAGGGTGCTAAGAGAGTAAATCTTAAATGTTCTCACCACACATACACACCCATAAACACACGAAATATAGTATTACATGATGTGATAGATATGTGAACTAACCTTACTGTAGTCATCATTTCACAACATATACCTATAACAAATCATCATGTTGTATACCTTAAACTTACACAGTGTTATATATGTTAATTATATCTCAAAAACTGAACAAATCATGAGAAAAGTTATTGTCTAAATAATCCATTCATCTAAAAATTACTTATCGAGCATCCATTGTATGCAAAGAGCTAAAATGGTGATGAGGCAGGTGGCAGCCAGACCCTCTGGAGCTTACATTCATGCCGAGAAGACCCCTGTAAGCAACAAAGACTAGATAACCAAACCTCAACATAATAATATAAAATAAAGAACCTGATGTTATACATGCTATGGAGAGGGGAGGGAAGGTTGTTGTTAGAGAAGGTGATCACCGGACTATACTCTTTAAAGAAATGATTTTAAGCTGGGGTGCCTTGGTGGCTCAGCTATTTAAGCATCTGCCTTTGGCTCAGGTCATGATCTCTGGGTCCTGCGATGGAGCCCCAGTAGGGCTCTCTGCTCAGCAGGGAGTCTACTTCTCCCTCTCCATCTGTGATCTCTCTCACTCTCTCAAATAAATAAATAAGTAAAATCTTAAAAAAAAAAATAAAGCAATGATTTTAAGCTGATACCTACTGGACAAGAAGAAGCCAGATGCACACAAAGTCTAGGAAAAAGCCTTCACATGGAGTTTACCAGCAACTGCCAAGTTTCTACAGCAGGAAAGAGTTTAAAATATTCTTGAAACTCAAAAAGGTTATGAAACACAGTGAGTGAGGGTGAAGATGGCATGGAATGAAGCCAGATTGCTAGACTGTGGTCATATCATGCCGGAATTCTAGCCCACAGTAAGAAAGTGGACTGGATTGTGAGCATGTTGTGGCTCAGTGGGTTAGGCCGCTGCCTTCGGCTCAGGTCATGATCTCAGGGTCCTGGGATCGAGTCCCGCATCGGGCTCTCTGCTCGGCAGGGAGCCTGCTTCCCTCTCTCTCTCTCTCTGCCTGCCTCTCCATCTACTTGTGATCTCTCTCTGTCAAATAAAAAAAAAAAAAAAAAAGAAACCTTGCAAAAGACTTTTAAGTAAGTCACTGATAGGCTCTGCTTAATATTTTTAAACGTTAACTCTAGCATGTGCCCTGTACTGCAGGGCAGTGAGGTTGGGGGATTGAGAAAACTGGAAAAGAAAAGAATATTTATAATTTTATAGCGTTTATATTCATTTGCTGACTTTGTTGTTGTTGTTGTTAAATAATTAGCGGTTTGTTGTCTATGTCTTCCCTACACAGCGAAGACTGGAAGTTGGAAGATCAGATAAGAGGTATTGATTTAGAGTTACATGGTAGCAGAGGCTCCAAGGAGAGGTGTGTAAATGTAAGATATAATCTGGAGAAAGAACTGAAAGGAACAGCAGATGGACTAAGCATGGGAAATAAGGAAAAGAAAGGTGTTACCCAGGTTTCTAGCTTTATTTCTGGAGGCAGTGTTTCCTGAGATGGTGAAAAGAGGAGGGCCAGGTTTGGGGGTAGACTGGTACTTAGTTTAGGCGGGTTAATTCTGAAATGCCCTGAGGCTTCTGAGTGATGATGCCCAGTGGCAGCTGGAGAGAGGAATATGCATGAAAGGGCGATCTGGGAAGCAGATCCCAATATGGGGATTGGTCAATTAACTCTGTTTCCGTATTTTCTGTATTCTTGATGCTGCGCTATCCGAAGCCCCAGGGACCAGGGAAAGACTGCCCCTCCCCAGGATAGGTAATTTCTACAGACTGGAGAAGTCTCCCCCTGAGCATGCCTTTCATATTCAAACCAACTAATCCATTGCTCAAACCCCAGCTACCTCCTTTAACAGAATCTCGTTATCAAAGCAATTTCTCCCTACCCTAACCAACCCACAACCAGATACCAGACAACTAGGGAGGATCCCTATAGCCCAGATCCCACTTCAGTTATTTACACTATTCAGTACTAAACCTGCTCCGCCTGCTGACACCACCTAGCCCTCCCCTCCCTATGAAAACCACAATGAAGCATCCCATGCACGCTTTCCCCTTGCTCCTCTGCTTCCTGGCAGACTCTGATGCTTCCCCCACTGGTGTGGCCCTGTGAAACGTGGCATGTCCCTCCTCTTGGGGACTATGAGTAATAAGCCATCTTTCAACAACCACTGTCTCCTGACCTGCTGGCTTCACCACACCTGAATAAAAATGAAGTCGTAGGTACATTTTATAAGGTATTTAAAGCCTTTAGGGTGATTGGAGATGACTTGAAGGGCAGACTGTAATAAAAGAAGAGGGGATGGAGGGACTCTCAAGGTGCCCAAAGGGATAAATACTCATGTTTTGATTTCAAGCTGTGCGGCAACTGGGTGGAAGAATTATTTTCAAGCTTTCTCAGGACCTCACAAATCATGCCACATAAGCCACTGCTTACTCCGCATAAGGGTAAGGCTGATCCTGTTTCATAATGAGTAATCTTCACTAAGTCTACAAGCATAGCTGAGTTATCTTCCCAGAGAAACAATGTGAAGTTAAAAGCCATCTATAGGAAGACATGCCCATTAGGCAGAATTCTTGAGATATAAAGCAACCACCTCAGCAAACTGATAAGAAGGAAAAACACAGAAGTAAAACTCTTACACTAACAGGCATCTGTGGTCTATATTGTTGAAATATCAGGCATCCAAACAAACACTAAGCTATGTCCCCAAATCAGGTGCCCTGTTCAGCCCCAGTACAGAGTTCTCACAGGTCCGGTGTGAAATGAGAATAACAACAGAAGAGTGGATTCACTTAAAAGAACTCTTTTTTTTTTTTTTTAAAGATTTTATTTATTTATTTGACAGAGAGAGATTACAAGTAGACAGAGAGGCAGGCAGAGAGAGAGGGGGAAGCAGGCTCCCTGCTGAACAGATAGCCCGATGCGGGACTCGATCCCAGGACCCTGAGATCATGACCTGAGCCGAAGGCAGCGGCTTAACCCACTGAGCCACCCAGGCGCCCCAAAAGAACTCTTTTAATCTGAGACTGTGACCTTTTGTTTTGCTGTTGTTGTTGTTGCTGTTGTTGGGTTTTTTGTTTGTGTTTTTTGGTATTCCTTTCATGAAATGATGGCAAAAGTAAGTAGAGCTTGTTACTTTTCTTAACCCGACAAAAGTAAAAATGGGCGGTCCTAGGGAGACCCCTCAATTTTTTTACTGGACCAAGAATTTAAGAACTTGGGGTCTACTAATCTAAAAGATGTAAATATACAGATACTTGAAAAACTCCCATCATCTATAACCTTCCAGATCACCACTTTCCATTTTCATCTTGATTGGAGTCACATGGATGTAGCCTGAGCGAGATTTCCCAATCCCACCCATGATACAGAGTTTCCATTCTGACAGGTTGGCCATGAGTGAGGAAACTTATCACAGTGTTGGAGAAAATGAGTAGACATTGTGAACTAAAGTATATGTTTTCTCAGATACTGACAAGTAAGGGCAAAGGTTCAACAGTGACTAATGAACAAAATGTTAAGGTGGAGACAGGACTTAATTGTTTAAAAGCAGTCACTTGAGGCACAGAGCTGCGTTCAGTCTGAAACCAAATCAAGATATGAATGATAGCCCAATGAAATATTTATTTGTTCATTTAAGCAATAACAACAAAAACCCCTTAATGCTTAATCAAGGGCCACTCACTGCTTCTATGCAGAATAGCTACTATAAGGAAGTAAAGGATGAGCAACTTTGCTCATTCTAGGAGTAATTACAGTATCAAATTTCTGGGCTGTCCTTTAATAAGTAGGTCAGACTCAAAATGTTTGGATAGTATGGTTTAGGAGGGGCTGATCTTGAGGAAATTGCTAAGAGGGAGTGAGGGAGACTTCCCAAAGCATAAGAAGTGATGAATTATGCAATAATCAGTCCATTTCTTCCTCTTCCTATTGGGGTTAAAAGAGTAAACTACTGATCTAGCACTGGGCATTTTATTGGCTGAAAAGCAGTGAGAAAGAAAACTTATACTGTGTTCCACAGAGTACGTGATGCAAAGTTTGAGCAGTTGGCTCTAGGATACCCGACTGTCACTTTCACCTTGACCTAAGGTGAGGAAACTGAACCAAGACTATCACAATCGAAAGGAAGACATATGCTGCTGTTAGGAAAATCCTGTGATTTTCCTAACATCTTCACAGGTCAGAATGGAGACTGCTGGCAGAGCTACCAGAAGGCCTACACATTCTGTATAAAGAAAGAAAAGTGACATCACTTCCTCACCCTGTTGGGGCTTTCATTCAATTGTAACTATAAAACATTAACATCATGTCAAAGAAAAAAATTCAAATATTTTGTTAATATAAATATAAGCATATGTGTAATGGCATGTGTAAATCATGTTTACATACGTATGCGTGTGTGTGTGTGTGTACTTTTTTAGAGGGGCCTGGGGTGAAGAGAAAACATAGTCCTATTAGAAATTCAGAGTAAGAAAAAGAAAAAGAAATACAGAGTAAGAATTATTCTTTTTTGTTACAAAAAATAAAAGGCTCATACAAAAGTTGTTTCATAAACAGAATGATCCTTCAGCCTGAAGACAAAGGCTTACCATACAAGTCCTAAGATACCATGCTTACCTACCATAAAGTTTTAATGAGAAACAGTTAATGCTTAGTGCTATAAAAATCATGTTGTTTGATCTTATCATGTATATTAAGCAAACCTGTATAGAGAAGAGAAACTCAGTAAATGGGGTTTTGCCCAAAAATCTCAATCCTAACTGAATCTCTCTTTAATTTGGAATCACCTCTCTTTTCTGTCAGATTTCCTCTCTTTCTCTCACTGACCCAGCACTTATATAATTTCAAGTGTCACACTGGGGAGACCCAAAAAGAAAGAAGTCACAGTTGGTTTCCATTATTTCCCAGAAGTTCTGAAGCTTTGGTAGCAGGATGTGGATCTGCTAAAGAAAAGAAAAAGGAGTTGTCCCAGCCTGTATTTGAGGGTGCCACCATCATTAAAGAGCAGGTGGAAAACACGGAATTAAAGTGTAGAATTCAAATTAAAACTGAAATCTCTATCAGGCACTATCCTAATTTAGAAGTCTAAGAAGCAGAATACCAGCAAATGAACGGACAAACAAAAGGAACTGCTATCTCTTCTGGCAAACTCCTGGGAGCCCACAGGATTTATGATGACCAATTAGGGGTATGGTGGCCTGAGAGAACACAAGAGTCTTTGCTACATAAAGATGGAGAGGAACATTACAGAAACACCCCATTTTTGGAGCTCTCTTTTTCTCCCAGCAAAAACATGTGCATATATTTAAACATGCATTTGTGTATCTGAAGGCCTTCAATTCTCTCACCTTAGAATTAAAACTTAGAATTAAAAATGAGAGGATAATCAGCATGTTGGATGATAAAGCAGGAATTCATTATGATAACACTAAGAAAATATAAACATTAATGAAATTTTGTTTCTCAAAGAGTAAATGTTATTCTTCCTAGTTACAGTGACAAAATAAGTTCTACAGAAGTAACTGAGAAGTCCAAAGAGACATTAAGAGTTGTCAATCATTGAAACAATGTTTCAATAACAAATCACTTAGAGAATGTTCCTGCTATGTAGAACCTGTAAAAATTACTCATCCCATCTCATTCCTCATCTTAAATCTCTAAATAAACTAGCTAGATATATATATATAGATATATATATCTATATATATATATTTTGGCTAGATATTATTTTAGAACTGCATTGGAGTCCTAAAACTTCCCCTGTTCTTGCATCATTAGGAAATGAGTGACTTCATTGTCCCACCTCTTTAGACTGTGAGGGTACCACCAACATCCCTAGTAAAGCATGTACGCTTATCTGTCCCATGTGCAGGTTTCCCCCAGCAGATATGCTACTGATGCTACACAGGCTGGTCTGCTAAAGCGTTCTGTTGTTTGTTAGTTGCCACTCCTCTGCAATGGGCAGTGGCTGGAGGACACGTGACAAGTAGGGGGCAAAGAAGAGAAATTCCTTTATCCCCCGGAAACAAATGGAAACCTACAGGAGAGTGGGCTGACTCCCTCAAAGAGACTGGCAAGCCTCGACAGCAAAATATATACCACTCAACTTAAAACAACAACAACAAAAAAAAAAACCATGTGCACCTAAAAAATAAACTCCTTATCATCTTAATAATAGCAACACTTACAACCACACTTAACAATGTGCTGGACACCACATGAAGCATTTTGTTGGCGTCATCTAATTGAACCCTCAAAACCACCCTAAGAAAACTGTAGCTTCGAATATAACAATGACAAAGGCATCTGAACCTAAATTATCTAGATTCTATCACAGTTAGCCAGTTCTGAGTTGTATGACTCTAGAGGAATTAAGTGTTTTTTCTCAGTTTTAACTCATTCAACCCCCAACCCCTGCCCCCAGAAATGGGCTATAGCCCTTCAAAAAGACACTCATATAAGAATTTATTCGACCTCCAAAATACACCCAAAATATGTACACTTTTCTCCATCTGTTCAGCCATAATCCAAGTTGAAGGGCAATCCAGGTTTGGTAGAACCTGAAGCTTGTTCAATTAGAGAGGCCATATTTTAAAGAAAGGTCATACAAGCTATGCATACAAAATTAGGTTAAAAAAAGAAGAGGAAGAATATATCTTTTCGAATGAGGAGAAAAGATCATACTTTTTAAGCTGAAAAATAATACAAAGTCTATAAAAACCTGGAAAAATGACATACTATTTTTTTTAATTTTTTAAATTTTTTGTTTTAGATTTTTCTTTATTTATTTGAGAGAGAGAGAGTGAATGAGATAGAGAGAGCACGAGCTGGGGGGAGGGAAAGGGAAAAGCAGACTGCCCGCTGAGCAGGGAGCCTGATGTGGGGCTTGATCCAAGAACCCTGGGATCATGACCTGACCTGAAGCCAGACACTTAACCTACTGAGCCACCCAAGTGTCCCACTATTTTTATTAATTAGCTGTTCACACATCTCTATAATTTTTCCTACATAATTGGCTGCATAGTCTTTGGTCACCTCTTCATATAACAACAGTTTTATAAAATAGTTAAATTAATAATTCAATCTTTTCTCCAGCAAGTTGAGGATAGTTGCTGATAGCTTACCATTTTCATTTTGGCATCAACACACATTATTGTAGTACAATGTAAATGTTTCAGACTCCTGCCAAATTTGGAAAGACCATTTTCTAGTTTATTTTGTAGATCAGCTCTAAGATTTCAGAACATTTCAAGTTTCTACCACATGTAGTGACTAATCTTAAATACTCTTTGGATCAGCAAAACTCATTAAGCAGTTTGTTGATGTTCTCATTGAGAATGGCACAGTATTAGTTATTACGTTCTCTTCCTCTTGTTGAAACAGCAAGAAATTTAAATCTCTTCCCATGTGTTCACATGACTCACTCCCCTTCATTAACTGGGTTATCAAATAAGCAGTGAACTATCAATTTCTTCTCAAAATTTGTCTCTTTCTCTTAATGAATTAATGAAATTTGAAAATTTGTGGGTTACACAGTTCATTTCTGGATGTCAGAATAACTTCTAGTATTTTATTGTTAATCCTTCTCACTTTTGTTTCTTATCATTAGTGTTTAATCTGTATTTCTTTAGTTCTCCAATAAATGTAAAGACTGTCAAAGACGCATCCTTCATCTGCTTAATGGAACCATTCCAAAATACCTTTCCAAACTGTAGTTAAAATGACATATGCCCAACTCAACTTCCCCTTGACAAGATCCTAGAAGTGCCTGTAGCCATTCTAATATCACCCCACCCCAGTGGTAATATGGTGGATGGAAGGTTGGAGTGGAAAGAAACAGCTGTCTTAACAGTTAATCATTAAAATGTTTTACTATTATCAATATCACAGAGACACAGGATGTCATGAATATATTGCTCTATCCCAGCTTAAGAAACCGCTTGTGTAAGCAAGTGGCCCTGAAGATAAAGCTTTGTTAGCTTCCAGGTGAATACACCCCAGGTCACCACCACCTCTCAGTGAGGCTACTTCAGTAGCTTCCTACTGGTCTCTATGCTTTTACCCTCATCCTCCGAAAATTTACTTCCATGTGGCAGCCTGGGAGACTTTCTAAAATGTACATTAATTCATGTTACTCTCTTGCTTAAAACCTTCCAGGGGCTTCCCACTGCATACATAATAAAAGCCAAACTCCTTATCACCAAATACTTGCCCTGCAATGTAGGTGCTGCCTAGCTCACAGACGCAACCCACACGTCCCCGCCATTACTCACATGCTGGTGTTATGCTGGCTTTGGTCCCAAAGTTAGGTGAAAATTATGCAAGAGTGTTTCATAAACTGCAAAGCACTGTATCCATATTAATTATTATCAAAGTCAGGAGCAGGATGACTGTGATGAGGATGGTTGAGGAGGAAAGTGTGCAGACTGTGATTCTCGTCAAAGCCATTCCTGTTTTTCTCTTTCCTACTCCTATAAACACTCTTCTGAACCTGAACAAATGGAACTGCTACAGATACAGGTCCAAGTCTTCCAGCCACATAGCAAGTGAGCATATGTGTGCATATGGTGCACATGTATACATACAGTATGCATCAGCAAATGGCAAGGGTATTTAGCTATAGTAGCTTGCCTACATTACAGATATTTTATCAAATTACAGTCTACATTTAGAAACCCAGCTAGTAATTAAAACACAACGTATGGCACAGTGTTGCTTAAATTAAAATAGCAATGGAAAGTTTTAAGATTTTAGTCAATGATTTCTAACAATCCTCCTTTATCCGAAAGAGTCAGTGTTTTTCAACATTATCTAACAGGAATGCGGCTGCTCTCTCCAGGTCAGAGATGAAAAGATGGGAGAATAAAGAGCTAACTCAGGTCATGTGTAATCAATAGAACAGCCAAAAAAAGTCTTGTTATTCCAGGTCTTGAGAGTGTTTGTTCCCTCACCACACTGGATTTATTTCCTGGATACAGCAACATCAAGCGTTTTTCAGCAACATAAAACAACTCAAAGACACACATGAAAATTTGGTGACCAGATGAATATAAAGAGAATTGATAAAAAGAAAGAGGAAAAAACACTGCGAAAGACCACACAGGCAGGAGATCGTTATAACCATTCTGTTATCTGCCTAAAGATGAAGGCCATGGGGCTCACAGGACGCAACTGACACGAAGTTTGAAAACACCTATAACAACTCTCATATATTATGAATGACATGCTTATCATCTTTCAAATGTGGTTTGTACAATATTAAACCACTTTTCATTATCTGATGATTATTCCTTTAGATGATTCATGATTTTTACAGCACTGGATTTCACACAAGTTCTGGTTTCTCTCTCTCTCTCTCTGAATTTTGAGGCTTATGGCATCTTTAAAAACTTCCACACTCCAGTGCTGCCTGACTCAAATGTTCCCCAAATAAGTTTTACTCATAGGTCGAGTCAGTTTCATTATGGTCCCCTTTAAGTGCCACGCGTATATTCTTTTTCCTCATTGCTCAAATGTCCATTGAAACACCCTTCTGGCACCTCTTGGTTGATCCAAATTCCAAGACAACTTCAAATCCTTTTCCTCTGTGGTCTGTCCCCATATTTCTATAAAATGTTATTACCCAGAAATGCCTATAGCTCTGAAAACATGATTTTGTATTGTAATGCATACATTTCTCAGGTGCGTAAGACATTTTGATAGATACACCCTATATATACAAAAGCTCTTTAGGGCTCTCGAAGATGTTCAAGAGAGTAAAAGCGTCTCCAAGACTAAAAAGTGTGGGAAACATTTCTTTAAAATTTCCTTTAAATGGTGGTTTTTGTGGGTTTGGGTAGTAAATTTAGTCTTCCAGCTTTTATTTTTCTGAAAATGTCTTTATTTCACCCCCATTCTTGAATGATCGTTTGGCTAAGTATGCAGTTAGATGAACGGTTTACTTCCTTCCAATTCTTTGAGGATATTATTCCCTCACCTTCTGCTTTCACTACCACTGTTGAGAAGGACACTATCACTCCACTAACCATTTCAGTTTAATTGTTCTTTCTCTCTGATTGCTTTTAAGGGCTTTTTTGTCTTTGATGTTCTGCAATTTCACAACAATGTGTGAATTTCTTTTTGTTTATCCTCATCCAAAATCTGCAAATTCACATGGTTTTTCATCAGGTTTAGAAAATTCACATCCACCTATTGCTCTTTAAATATCACCCCTCTTCCATTCTCTATGTCAGAACTTTTCATTCTAGCCTCGGTTCTAATATGCTACCTATAATATTTGACCTTTATTTTATCATTATGTCAACAGTGTTTTGCATATTTATAGGTTTTCCTTTTCCATTTTTCCTTGTTGGTAAACTTTCATAATCCTTTATGTCTTTAATTATTATATACAGAGTTGCTACATGTAACATTTTATGTGATGGTATTCTATATGTATACCCTGTATCTGAAATAATGCAAGTATCTCAAGGTTCTAAATCTATTGTCTGGCCTAGAACTTTAAGTCAAAGTGGCTGCTTCCCCAAATATGTAAGGATTTTTGATCCGCAGCTCATTTATATCTTATTTGTAGGAGGTCCATTAGCTCTTCATTGAAAATTGGGGAAAATTTTCTGCAGAGAAGATATTCTCCTGCAAACAGCCAGAGGATGCAACTAAACTAGGTCAGCTTCAGGCCCCCTGAGTATCTCAATTCATTGTGGGAGATTCAAGTTCCCTCACTACCGACCATGATACCTGGAAATTTACCATCGGAAAAACTATATCTCAGGATTGTGAAACCATGTGTATTTTTAGTAAGTCTGTTAAAATGCAAATACCTCTGGGAGGGATAGTACCCTTGAGTTATGAGATGCCTTCTATAAAAGGACCAGTTGGCAGATTAATAAGAGCAATGTCCTGTAAGACCGCTTAAAGCTGGTTTTCAGAGGACTTTCCTATAATGGTAGAAAGATCTTTATATCTCTATAGGATAGTGATGACAAATTAATTTCACCTCCCTTGCAACTCCAGTGTAGTGACAGTGGTTGTCTGGAGTATTATATTGAGAAGGAGTCTAATGCCTTCTCAGGCTCAGCATAAAAACTCATAAAAAACTCAGTCATAAAAACTTGGTGATAGAACAATAGCACTGCTTATATGTCAGGTGTTGTCCTAACGGCTTAGCATGCATTAATTAACTAAATCTGCACATCAACATTATTAGCAGGTGTTGTAATTTTGCATTTACAGTCAAGGAAATGGGCACTAGTTAAGTAACTTGCCTGAAGTAACACAGATAGTAAACGATGGAGCTAAGCGATAAACATGAAAAGCCTAGCTTCAAGGCTGTCTACATAATCATTAAGCAGTAATGCCCTATAAATTAGAACAGATAAACAAAGTAAAAGGGACAAAGTAACTTTTCTCCTCTCCGTGCATACAATGGTGCATAACTAGGCCTTTCAAATGCTTTATCTTTAGATAGCCTTAGAAATAGACTCAGTTTCTTACCCTCTCTGGTGCTCTCTGCTAGTCCGATATCTAGGTCAGAAATAAAAAGCTCCTTAGATGACACGGATGTCAGTCAGGACAGCAAACCCCCATGGTATAACTTTTGATGGATACTTTGTCTAGAATCTAAGGTTCAAATGGCACCAGATCTTCAAACAGAACATCTTAAAATATTTGTCACACTTTTGGTTTATAATTATGCCTATTCCTCCCCAAGGCTGAGTCTTTGGCACATTCTTATCTGTACCTCAGCCTGAAAAGTTGCTGGTTGTCAATTATTGTGCATGAAGTGAATGGATGACTGGAGACAGGAAGTACAGTCTGGACCCGGAGGAGAGTCTATATAAATGCACCATGTCAATATTCATATCCTAAGCTTCCGGTGGAGCGACCTACTACTTTTGGTTTATAAATAACAAAGGGTAAGGAGAGATACGTTCACGTACATACACACACTTACACACATGCTCACAGTTTGGTTTGGTTCATCCCACAGGCTGGGTGAGGAAAGGAAGAGGAAACTGCAGGGACAAGAGAAACCCTCCAATAATTGTTTTTCCATTTCAGAAGTATTTACATTTCCAATTTATATTTAATTTTGAGAAACTTAAAACAAACATAATTTCTTATTTGAAAAATATAAATAGGTGGAGGGACATATCCATCTTAACTTTTTAAAGAGCTTGTTATCATCAAGGCATATACAAAAAAACCTTAGAAATGGAGAAATACACATCTCTGGTTTCCCAGGATCACAAAAGCAACCACGTGTTTCTGATGTTTCAAGTTATGTCTCTAGGGCCATACGCGATGTGTTTTCCACACTTACAGCACCTTTATATGTCTCTTTTAAAGTTATTTATAAGGTGCTTTTCTATCTGTAACATACATATTTATATCTCCTCACACCCATTTATATCATTTATTCATAAATGCATTGAATAATAAATTGGCAAGCATTTTGTTTTCCTCTTACACCTCGTGCATTGTGGCATATTCTCCTCACTTCCAGTGTGTGTGTTTCTACACACACACACACACACACATACACACACATCGTTTTTTTCCATCCTTATATCACTTGGATGCACAATAAAATTTAATTATCCAGTCACAAGCAAATTAGTGACTTCAATAAAAGCTGGATAACTAATGAAAATTTTAGTTAATTTTAAAAAAGGAAAAAAATTTTTGAAGATTTTATTCATTTATTTGAGAGAAAGAGAGAGCATGAGCGGGGGAAGGGCCGAGGGAGAGGGAAAAGCAGATTCTCTGCTGAGCAGTGAGCCCCACAGTAGGCTCAATCCCAGGACCCCAAGATCATGACCTTAGACAAAATCAGACACTTAACCAACTGAGGCACCCAGGTACCCAAAAATGAAAATATTCTTAAAAGTACTACGTTATTTCCTGCCTTCTAAAACCAACTCTAGTAAACATAATTTAATCTTTTGTTGGCAACTTTAGGATGAAATTTTTTATTCTTTAATTTTATGAGATACCTATGACAAAATTTACGCACTCTACCAATGTCTAATGATTGCCTATTGTGTTCAATAGGCAAAGTTAGACTCTGTTCTACAAACAATATAATAAAAAAAGAATTCTTGTCTCAAGTACCTTACAATCTGGCCGGGAATAGAGCTATATATAACTCCCTAATTACTTGTAATATGAATGCAACCAATCATAGATTAAAGAAAAAAAAATTTTTAAGATTTTATTTATTTATTTGGCAGAGAGAGATCACAAGTAGGCAGAGAGGCAGGCAGGTGGGGGTGAGGGGAGAACAGGCTCCCCCCGAGCAGAGAGCCCGATGCGGGGCTCAATCCCAGGACCCTGGGATCATGACCTGAGCCGAAGACAGAGGCTTTAACCCACTGAGCCACCCAGGTGCCCCTAAAGAAAAAATTTTTAAAGGAGGTGATGTTTCACCATTTCAACTAGTTCTCAAAAAGTTAAAAAAAAAAAAATTTCCAGCAGGTAGAAAAGAAGGTTAAGACATTCTAGGTGGGGAAAACAGCATATAGCTATAACATAAGTTTAAAGGGGTAACAAGAGGGAGAGAGAAAAAAAGGGAAGATCATAAAGAGGCAATGTGAACAATGGCTAAAACCATGAATTTGGAATCAGAAAAACCTCATTTAGAATGTCAACTATTCCCACTTACTAAATTCATGCTTGAGTAGATGTTACCCTTTCTGAATCTCTTTATTCATCTACAGTCATTACAAGAATTAAGATAATGCATGTGAAAGGTATAGCTAAGGTCTTGGAACCCAATAAAGAATACTCAAAGTTACTCTTATTGATTTATTATTTGTGTTGCTCTTATTAGAAATGACCCATCTTTGTGTCCCAAGGATAGGTCTCTAATGTCCCTATCCCAAAGGGCATGCTCGGCTTCCTCACGCAGCATGCTTGCCTCAATGGATCCTGCCTCCTGACTCATCTTTTCCAGCCTTGTCCACTTAGTGCCACTACAAAGGGCCCATTAGTAAGGTCCACTGTGCCTGAATATTGCTGATTTCTTTCCTTGATCAAATAGTCTCCTAATTTACAGTCTGTCAGAACTCTTACTTTCTAAGAAAGAGGGGTTAACTTAGAAAAAATTAAAAAAAAAAAAAAAGAAAAACCTAGCTGTGCTAAATTGAAAATAGGCTTCGATTGAATCAATGTTTCAACTTTTACAGGATATTTCTATGCATTTTAAAGGTGCTTTTACTGAAATGATATCTTAGACAGAGAGCTGAATGTAATGGTGAGAATTTCAGACATGATACCAGGCCTGAGGGAGAGATTTCCACACAGACATTTCCAGAGCCCTCTAACGAATTATGAATAGATGGTTTCCTCTACCGACATGAAGAGCCATTGTTGCAGAGAACGTTGCAGTTGAGATCTAGTTTTGCATTCCATGCATTTCCAGTTATGTGGGCGGAAGATTTCAAGGCACCATCCAGTTTATTCTTAGCATGTGTGGGTCATGCGTTATTCAGCATGATGAGACATTCTATTTGAATAATAAGGTTTTTTTTTTTTTAAAGGCCATGGTTAACAGAGCTATAAATAATATTCAAAGGACAGAGCAGATGAAGCCATGAATCCTCACAAGACACAGCAATAAGTTCAAGAAATCTTTATATGAGAGTTAAGAGGAACCAAACAGGTTCCTCCAATCTGGGAAACTCCAAATCTCACTATGCCTGAAGGCCTTGGAAGGCCCAGTTGTTGCCAACTCATCCTTCCACAGAACCAGTGGTTATCCTATCTGCCAACATGTTATTCTTCAGTAGCAACATTTCTAAACAACCCAGGAGTTTTCTAGGATCAGATAAATGAAGTTGCAAGTATCCATTAATAAGAACTTCTTAATATGATTATGGGTCTTGCTTTGGAAGGAGGAAGAGATGCAGTGGAATGATTCTCAGCCCAGGTCATTAAAATAATTCAGCTACAGGTGGCTTAACTTTGGAGCTCCCTATCCCACAACTTCTCCAAAGTCAGACTGGGCAGCCAGAGAGTACAGCTGAGTAATAACATGACAGGTGTGGCAGGTTGTCTCTAGGTGCTTTGATAAAAATATGTTTGTGCAAAAGACACTATTCATTATAAGCAACACAGGGTGTGGTGTTTCAATGTTTCCATGTTTAGCAAGTATAAGCTGAAACTATTAAGTGCTTTGAAACCAAGCCAGAAAGCAGACAGACTGAAAAAAAGAAAGGAAAAAAAAAAAAAAAAAAAAAAAAAAAGCTAGGCTACACCTCTCTTTACGCACATCTTTTTTTCTGATCTTGAGTTATAGCAAAATATCTTCAACCCCTCTTGTCATTGACAAGTCATCATCTCAACATGTAAACCCTAAGCAAAAATAAATATTAAATTTGATAACCGCTGCTTCAAAACGTGTGGTATTAAGGTAGAAGAAACAAACTGTTAACACTAGTGAAATTCAATCTGTCCAGAAACCTTTATTTTAGAAAGGTTGGTATTCAAATTTTGATTCCTCATGTTGAAACAGATGGGCATAACAGGAATAATTCTTACTGTATATCACTTAAAAATACACTATTTATATGAAGGATGTATGTTTTTAAAGCACCAGTAAAATGCCTTTACTCTTCTTTTCCCACATGTCCTTGAACATTTCAACCACTTCTGTGTTGACACTTCTGTATCACCCCAAGGTGAATTACTTCTATATCCACATTTCCTCTCCCTCTTGCTTTAGTTTAACAATGTTTCTGCCTCCTGGTTCTGCCAGCTGTATTTCTCACATTAACCTCAAGCTCAAGCTGGTTGAAATGATTCATCCCCTTATCCAATAATGCAGCAAAACTTCTAAGCTTCTAATTGCTCTGGATGAAATCTCCATGTCTGTTGTCACAGAGACTCAAAATTGCAGTCTCCTTTTTCTTCCTTTTTCCCTCTTTTCTACAGCAGGGTTTCTCTGCACTGTTGCAAAGTTCTTTGCACTGTCTCTGCACTACTGACACTTTGAGCTTGAAAATTCTTTGTCCTAGAGAACAAGATTAGAATTGTTCTGTGCATTTTACAGTTTTTGACAGTATCCCCAGCCTCTCTCTATAGTTGCCAGAAACAGTGCCCACTCCCCAAGTTATAACAACCAAAAATGTCTCCAGACATTGTCAAATATTCTCTGGGAGGAGAGAGCAAAATCACTCCTCCTTACCGCCAATTAGTTGCCCAACAGCCAAGTAGTTCTATCCATTCTCTTATAGATTCCTCACATCAGTCCTCTTTACCTCATTCCTATGTCAAACCCTCATGTGGACAATCAGAGTGTGTGCTTTTTAGAGTAATTTTTTGAAATATACTTGACAGTGTACCAAGCCTTGTCAAAGTCAACAACCAACGATGAATACAGGGAAAAAGAAAACTTCATAAAAGAAATCTGAGAAATATTTCTGGTCATTCCAAAAACGGTTGGGGTCTGAGGGGCTCCTATGTTGATTTCATCTCTAACAGTTTAAAGTCATGATTTAGAATAGAAAGGACCACACAAGAAGTCATCATTTAACTATAGAAAACCTTAAGATGTGTTGTTCTGAACAAGGACACTAGGTTATAACAAAGAACGCAAGTGCACACAATGGAAAGAACTTGGGTTTCAGGTATTAGGTAGACCTCATCCTATCCTTGTTAATGTAACTCTGCAGACTTGTTCTGGAACTAGAATAGGTAATTATTATTTCTACATTACATTTTTTTAAACTTTTTTTAAACAAGATTTTATTAATTTATTTGACAGAGAGAGAGATCACAAGTAGGCAGAGAGAGAGAGAGAGGAGGAAGCAGGTTGCCTGCTGAGCAGAGAGCCCGATGCGGGGCTCGATCCCAGGATCCTGGGATCATGACATGAGCCGAAGGCAGAGGCTTTAACCCACTGAGCCACCCAGGCACCCCTCTACATTACATGTTTGACCAGAATAGATTTGATACCATTACAAGTGTGAAACACCTAGCACATAGCAGGTGGTCACTAATGTAAGCTAATAATAACATGAGTATCAATGGTGCTGTAATACCTTTAAGAGGAAATTCTAGGTGATACTGTGAAGGATCCCATTAAGATAAAATGATAATCCTAACGAAGTATTCAGCATTTCCAAGGGGAAAAAGAGTAGTAAGAACAGACCAAATGATAGACTCCCATCCCAGGTGCCTACACCACTACAAAGTAATGCCAATAATATAATGACTTTAAAAGTGATAATCAAAAGTTTACTTGCATCCCAAAGATTCTGACACTATGTTAACCCTCTATTATGAAAACAAAATTAAAATATTTACATCAGCTCTCTGAGAATCAGACTGAATTACCTGTCTATGTGCAACACAGGCCAAGAAGGAAGAGCTTCTTGAGAGAGGCAGAAATCACCAGGTGGAGTATGAAACCAAGAGGAAAAAAAACCTCTAATGGAGCAAATCGTTAGTAGGATCAAGTGGTACTGATTGATCAGATAAGCAAAGAATAAAAATTGAAAATAAAAAAAAGTCTTTAATTATATTAAAAATTCAGATGGTAATGGTAGATACCAGACTTCAGTGTGCTGAGAAGAATGGGAAGCAACAGAAAGATGACATGTATAGATGACACTCAAATGAGTTTGGCTATGAAAGATACAGGGGAGTTGAAAGGAATGTGACATTGAAGGTTTTCCTAAAAGTTGAGAAAGACTAGATCACATCTAAATACTGAAAGGAGGAAGCAGGTTGAAGATACCAAAAGAGGAGACATGCAGTGGAATACAGTTCCTAAAGAGGTAAAAGGGTACGTGACAAGGAAGGTGGAGAGGATAGGCTTAAATGGTAGGATGAAACACAGACTCGTCTTTCATAGCAACAAGTAGGAAGGAGGAAAGGGTGGCTGCTTGCGCATGGAGGAAATCACAGAAAGTTGAAGGAGTTCCCATCTGATGACTTGCATTTCATTCATGAAGAAGTTGTTATTTCATCCATCCCTAGGGCCCTTGTGCAAATTAGATAGCATTTTTTCTTTTATCTATTTTTCAACTGAAAGAATTGAGGAACAAAAGCAGTCAACGTTTAAATAACTTTGGTTCTTAACACTTTGGGATATTTTTTCGGTAACCCCTGGTTCTTTTTCACATTCATGAACCCACCATACCTCAAAGGCATATGTGCATATGCAGACATACACACACACACGCACGCACACACAAATATGTACACAAAACAATTTCTAAGCTGTGCTCTGACTCATTAGTATTTTCTTGAATTGGTAACATTTCTATTTAAGTTACAAACCAGTGTAGGACCCACTCAAATTACACATGATTTTAGAGTTGAAGTTGAGGTAAATGTCTCACGCAAAGATTTAGAGCTTTTCATCATGACACAGTGTACGGGAGAATCATTTGCTAAGAATGCGGCCATTACTGTACAGTTTTCTGGGCAAAACAAAGGTAGTTGATACTGTACCTTGGCGAAGCTGCCTAACTTGCCTTTGTCACTGCCCAGGTGTTTGCCATGCCTGTGGCAGACTCAGGAGGCGGAGGAGCCTGCCAGACCAGTTGCAAAGTGCAGAACACGCCTCAGGGCCTCCATTCACAATCCAACCCGCCTTCAGTGACTATGCCCAGCCTTAGCACCCCAAGGCTGACCTTTCGACACAGGTAAGTTCAGCAACAATCACTTGGCTGCAGCCATTGATTCTGCCTAGTGCCAGCAATTCTGCCGTCTCTTGGGCGGAGGCCACTTGCAGCAGTTTTCAGGAGATCTGCTCTGGCACAGAATGTGCGTGTGCGTGTGTGCGCGCGCGCTCGTTCTCCACAGCTAACGTGCGATGCTTGCTGAAAGAACATGAAGAGATATAAAGAGTTTGAATAGAAACGGTGCCTCTCTTCTCTCTTTCTACCATTGTCACAGCACCCTAGCGACGCCCCGACTTCAAGAGGAGTTTGTAAGGACATGGAAAAGGGAGGAGGGGAAAGAAAAGGCAGAAAGAGACAGAATGCAAAAACACGGAGGCAAGGGAGGGCAGCAGAGGAGAGGCTGAGTTAAAACATCCTCCTGGAATGCGCCTTTGGGTGGAATGTCATTTCATCTCCCCTGCCTCTACTCTCTTCCAATTCAAACTTTGGATTCACTGAGGTAGATAAAAGAAATCTTTTTTTTTTGCTGTTGTTATAACTTTCAAACCTTCCACATTTATGATATTTGCATTCCTATAATAAATTTCCTTCTATCGAAAGAATAGCAAGGACTCTTTGTGGCCCTTTTTACTCAGGTCTACACAACTCAAAGATAATTGCTTGGTTAATATTACCAGTGGGACAGATAACTAGATAACTGGGGCCAAAAATATTCCTTTGTTCAATGTTCACTTAACACTGAGCTGCGAAAGAAACAGGCAAATACTACTAATAGTCAAAGACATCTCCTTTGTAAAGATTCTCCTTCCTCATGTAATTTCCAAATGTGGTTTTATAGTAAAGAGAAACTCTACTTAACTGACATGATTTTCTTTATGAAAGCAAGCTCCTCTGTTGTCCTCCCCCTCCCCCTCTCCCCTTCCCCCCTCCCCCTCCCCCTTCCCCTCCCCCTCCTCCTCCTCCTTCTTCTTCTTCTTCTTTTTTACATTATGATACTATACTTGGAATTGATTTCAAGGGAGAAGTGAACCAAGGTAACTACCTCAGCTCAACTTGGAAGGACCCCTTGCTCCAGGTTGGACTGGAAAAGAATTTAAAGTAGCATCTGATGATACTCTTAGTGTAATATCTGGCACAGAGTAAATGGTCACACAGTGCTTGTGCATATGGAAATATCCGAGGAAAAAAGGAAAAGCCAATAGTTATTTGTAAGTAATGAATGATTTTTAAAACACTAATGAAGTGGTGAAAATGGAATCCAAATTCCAAGGAATTAGAGAGCAGTAAACAGCAAATGTGAGGTCAAAAAGCAGAGTCAAGTGTAGACTACTTTTGAGCGTGTCAGTACAAAGACATGAAAAGTTAGTATAATATGACAAAACACTCATATTATCAGGGCGGAGAATCTGTCATTTAACCAAATAATTACTGTTCAACAATACATTTATTCTTAAATCAGCCAACTCTTTTACTTCAACAAACACTTTCCTCTGCATGCATACATAAATGCATTTGTGTTGTTTATTAATTACCTCAGACACATTTGGTAGATAGATGACTGGTAAAACTCCAGAGCAAGTAACCATTATATGAAGTCTCAAAAAACACATGTTTACTATAATCACTTGTTTTGTTTACTGCAAAGGTCAACTCAAAGATAGCTTACTAGCTTTTGGATATCACTCCTCTTTCAAAGTCATAACGGTGGAATATGAATGTTCCATTCACAAGTGGCCAACCACTTCAGCTCAATATTTCACAACTTACTTAAATAGCCTTCTATCTTTAATTCTTTGAATAGGCTCCTGCTCAGCCAAGTTTCTTTGGGATAACTTCTAGCTCTCACCCAAATCCTTAGTGTTGATAATCTGCTTTGCTACTCACTGCTCAGCAAAATTCACAGATGAGGCTGGGAGAACTCTTCAAGAAGCTGGGTGTGACTCAGGTGTGCTGTCCCTCATCTCCCCATTTGCCATGTTGCTGAATTCTTTGTCATACCATGCTTCCATCACCTGTTTTAGCCGCTTTTTTTTCTTTTAACAATTTCTCTATGTAACTGATGACCAAATTTCACTTGTCTACATGAATTCCAAGCCCATCTAGGTATCTGTTCTTATTCGCCTAGCATCCCACAGGAATGTTCCCCTCCTGCTTTCTTCCCCTCATTTCTTTATTCACAGCTTTGTCATTAACTTCCAACTGACTTCCTTTGATTTTCTTCTTATAATTCCATAATTTCCTGTATCTAAATTTCTCTCTTTGGGGTCAGGAGTGAAGTTTTGTATGCAGTAGAATTTACTTTTTAATTATAATTTTTATTATAAAAATAATTAAAACACATTTCAAAAGATGAAAAATAGAATAACCCCCAAATATATAATTATGTGTATTTCCTTCAGGCCTATTTTTTTATGCATAACTTTTTTTACTTAGTTTTACTTAGCTTCAAATCTTTTTTAAACAAACATACACATAATAATCATAAATATTTATAATAATAGTATATATAGAGTTTTTTATAATTTTTCACTTAACATTATGACATAAGCATTTTTCATGCTGATAAATAGACCCCATAAGTATGATTTTAATAGCCATGTTATATGCTATAATATAAACTACCTTATTGTTGGACATTTAATTTATTTCCAATTGTTTACTATTATAAATAATGCTGCTATACATATATTAGTGGGTACAGCTTTTCCTACCATATTTTGGGCTATGTTCTTAAGATAATATTCCAGCAGTAGAATATTAGCTCACTGGAATCACAAATTTTCAAGTTTTCTTCCAAAAATTGTACCAATTTGCTACCGTTATGGAGGATACCACTTTTGTTATATCCTCATGAGTATAGAATAAATTAGTTTCCTTTTTTTATTCTTAATTTTTATTTTTTAAATTTTATTTATTTATTTATTTAAGAGAGAGAGAGCACACAAGCAGGGGGAGGGACAGAGAGAGAGGGAGAAGCAGCCTCCCCACCAAGCAGGGAGCCCCACACAGGGCTCAATCCCAGGACCCTGGGACTTCTTACTGCTTGCTATTCCATTACCAAGAGATTTAGTCAAAATTTTTTTACTAGCAGGTCTTTTATGACAAGATTTTGAGCTTTGATAAAATAGTAAATCTATAAATTATAAAGAAGGATAGACTTCCTTTATCTTTTTAAGATTTTATTTATTTATTTGACACAGAGAGAGAGAGAGCACATACAAGCAGGGGGAGTGGCAGGCAGAGGCAGAAGGAGAAGCAGGCTCCCCCACAAAGCAGAGAGCCCGATGTGGGGTTTGTCATGATCTGAGCCAAAGGCAGACTCTTAAATCGACTGAGCCACCCAGGTGCCCCAACAAGGATAGACTTTTAAGTAGTATTTAGCTCCAAAACAGCTATGAAATCTTATCCTGAAACGAGTACATATAGACCTTATGGGTGTTTTACCAAGGAAGTATAAGAAGCCATACTTTGTAACCAGAGGTTCAGCTATACCGTTTTTGTGGCAATTTCTCTAGAAGACATTTTCAAGTTTGTCTATTTTCTGGTCAAATTCCTAGGTACAACAATAGAGATTCTCTGAAGATACGTGGAGACAAAAAAAGACAATCACAAAACCAAAGTGTTCTGTGTCCACTCATCATCTGTGATGTTTTTCTTCTGAGTCTCACAGAAATATAAAGCCTCTAAAAAGCTAAAAACAAAACAAACAAAAAAACCCAAAACTATTAATTCCTTGCATCTAGACATGATCCTACTTAAATCATCTAGAAAGATTTATCCCATTCTCTAGGGGAGTGAATTTCACACTGTATTTAGAAGAATTTGACCCTCACATAAGTAACAAGATGGATTTACAAAGGCCGCTTTGGTGGTTGGTTATGAAATCTCTGACATTTCTTAAAGTTGACTCATTCTAGGAAAACAAATTGAATGAATTTGTTGACATCACCACTTTGAAGCACCTACACAATTTTAATACTTGAATGACAACTACAATTTAAGATTCCGGTAGTCTCCAAGAAGAAATAAACACTTTTTTTGAACTCATTAATCTCCTGATTTGTTTATACCTGTAAGAGTCTTCAATTTAGTGAGTACACTGTTCGCAATTTCAGCTAAGTATTGCTCCACTTCTCATGAAAGACTGGGGCTGTTTTCATTTTAGTCCTTAGGAAGGAGAAGATCTCTTGACAACAGGTAATACCTACTGAATGTTTCGCTTGGTCACCCAGTCTGATACCAGAGGCTCTTCCAGACCCTCTCCTCTTTCACTGGCCTCACAGTTAAGAATATGTATCTCTTCTCCCGTGTTCTGTTCTCTAGAAAAAGAGTTGTTACAGCAATGCCTAGATAAATATAATTCTTATTCTCAATGTAGCTGATACCTCCATTCTGATTCTCTCATTAACTCTGCCATATTTATTAATAGTGTGTTTCATTCTCCAGTAAGTCATTGATCTTAGACAAGGAATAAGAATAGTAGAGCAAACACAGGAAACAATGTCATTGGCTTCTGTCACCCAATTTATTTCTATAGCAAAGCCATCATCAAAGACTATAAAGTACTCAACACATTTTCACAAATGGACTACTACATGAAATGAGAAGAGGTGAAATAACTAACTTTGTGAAGAGTGTCAGATCAGTCGATAACATTCCTTGGTGATCAAGAAAGGGAATTCTCCAAAAGAGTTCTTTCTCTTAGTAAAGGGATTTAGTTATTATATGCATATTCATTATATTTTCAAATCTTAGTAACAGAGCCAAGGATATCCCCATTTAAAAAGCAATAAACTGAAACACAAAGAGGTAGTACTTCATTTCCCAAAGAAAGCCATCAGAAGGAACACATGGACCATGATTTCTTATTTTGCAACTCACTAGATTATTTTCCCTCCCATATGGCTGACTTGGTTGCTATCCAAATGATGCAGGATCTTTTACCTAAAAAACAGCATTTTCCAATTAACCAAATACATAATAGAGGGAAGAGATTCTTTTGAGGAGCCAAGGACTGATCTCTCTTGGAGGCAAGCTACTGGATTTGATGGACCAGAGGCCAAATGGGTAATGACAAATTCCAGGTTTTCATGTTTTGGTTCCTTGAATGCCTGGAAGCATATGGAATGAGATTCTTTTCTGAGACACTGTAGTGATGACAGAGAACAGAAGTGTTCAAACTCACAGGCTTTTAAGGAATTAAATGTATAGGGAGCTTTGGGGAAGACAATGGTAGAAAAAAGAAAAGAATGTAAGATCTGTCAGAAAATATCCTCAACTTCTACTACACAATTTGCTTTCTAAGAAAAACAATCTTGACTCAAAAAAGCTGGAAAAGAGTAACTGGCATGTAGCACCCATAAAGGAAAATTTATAAGTAAAGTAAACTAAAGAGGAGGGGGGGTAAATTAAGAGAAATACAAAAAACAAAGTGTTAAAGGAAGTTTATGGGTTTCCAAGTAGACAGATCTGAGTGGATACCAGCTCTTGGTTTTCTGTGTGTGGATTTTGGACAAATTCCTCAATTTTCATGAGTCTCCTTCTGCCCAATGTGAAAATCAGGTTATTTGAGGAGACAATGTGAGGTAAGTTTTCACAATCATTTCACACAGTGCTTACCTCATAGGGTCCAACAAATACTAATATTTTTAGGATATAAGCCTAATCTATAATCCCATTTAATGAAACATAGCTTATGTTCTTAATGAAACACAGCTCATACAGCTGAAATATAAAAATATGCTAAGAAAGATAAGACAATATTAAAATAATTATGACATCCATTAGGTGGATAATAAATTGATTCCAGGCTCTAGTTCTTGCATTATAAGCCTTGAAACATAGGTTATATATTTATTTTAAATAAAAAAAAAAAAACTTTGGATATAATTCAGGACATATTCTTTTCTTACATTATTGTAGCTATAGGAATACACCTCCCTCAAAGGTTTTCTGTGAAAAATATTCTGACTAATTCATTCATTTAAGAATAAAGAGATAATACAAATAAGACTACTTAGAATTAACCATCTCAGTTCAGAACTACATTTGGCCAATGAAATGTGGATCAGCCACTACTCGATTATTCAAAAGTTTTTTTCAGAATAAGACAAAAACCTTTATTATAATAGAAAGTCTACTGAATTGAAGATTTCTAAAAATTAGTTAACATTCCATGGTATGAAATACCCATATCAGTGCACTGAATACAGTTTATGGGTCACTACTTTCCAACCTATGGTATGACATTATTTGAGGAAGGATGAGTTGTCTGTGTTACAATAAAAATCTAAAATTTTGAATCATTACTATAGATAGAACATGAAGTAACAGCAGTCCTTGAAAATGAAAGGTCAACACAACAAATTGTTTAGCTACTCTTGAAAGGAAGTCTCAGCAATTCAGTTTGCTTAGTAACTCAGTGTTAGTTACGTGAACCCTCTTGTTCCCAAGGACCCATCTAAGAATCTAAGTTTTGTTTACTTAGTTACTCTTAAAATTGTTAAGCTAATAAACTGTCATTATCCCTCACAAAGAGATACCTGGTGTATTAATATGAATCACTTATACATATCAGACCTTTTAAAAGGTATTTTGTAATAGGAAATTGCTATTAAAAAATAGTTAAGTATTCTTACTGCTCTTTTGCAGTTTTCTATGGCCACTCAAGAAGAATAGTCCAAAGGATATCAGAGCACATCTCCATTCTGCCTACAAATTCTTCACTCAGTTTTCCCTAGTAGTCGCACCTATCTATGGACATAATAGTTCTAGGGCAACTCACCAAACATCAACTGGCCAAAAGCCTATTCACCAAAAATCAAAGGGCTGAATGAAAGATTTCATTTTCTATGTCTTTATTTTAAATTTTCTATGTCTTTATAATAATAGTTAATATCTGATAGAGCAAATCTTCTGCTTCCAAAAAGATGGAGCAGACAAATTTTTTCTAACTATCCCAATGATGCAAATAACAATCACAGACTATTATATATAAAGATAATATAAGAAAACAGTTAAAGAAAGAAGAAAGTAGAGTAGCTAAGGGCTTTGGAATAACATTGTGGAATAACAGAGCTCCCTAAGCTTTCTTTTCGCTTCATATATTCCAGATTTGGAACTGAAGATACTGACAACCCAGAAACACCAACAATTTCAGAGAAAAGAGAAGCCCCAACAAAGCCTGCTCTAACTAGCCAAAGGACCAGGAAGAGGCAGCCTAGAAAACAGTATAAAACTTTTAAATGATAATCTTTCTTTTGCCAAATACCACAGAAAAAAGAAAAACTATGGCCACACCCCAACCCAAGCCAGCAAGGCCTAGCAGAGATTCTAGACCTCCACCCCTATCTGAGAGTAAGGAGGCACTCCACCTTTTCCTGACTGGAATAGTGTCAGGGGAGGAACAGCAGAATCAGGAATTTCAACACCACCCAGTGGTAATGAGGCTACTAGCACCCCCAAACACATCAGTGGAAACCATGCAGCAAGCAAAAATGAATCACTCTTACCTCTGCCAGACAGGGAGTTAATGGAGGTCTAGTGTAGACCTAGAAGTTTCGATCCCTTTCTGTAATATTTAGGAGACTCCCCATCCCTGCTCAAGTGTCAATGAAGATCAGTGGAGAACCTGGACTTCGTACTTCATACCAGGAAAGAGGTAGCACCTCCCTTCCCTTCCCCTGCTGGAGCAGTGTCAAAATGAGCCAGTTAACGTAAGGTTTAAATAAGATTCAGTCTCATATAACATAATACCCAAAACACCCAGGTTTCAGCCTAAGATCACACATCATATCAATAATCAGGAATATCTCAAATGGAATAAAAAAAGACAATCAACAGATGCCAACACTGAGATGACAGGGATGTTAGAATTATCTGAAAAAGATTTTAAAGCAGCTATCATAAAAATGCTTCAGTGCACAAGTAAGAATACACTTGAAACAAACATAAAGTCTAAGTAAGGAAGTAGATGATTTTATAAGAATCAAATAAAAGTTAAAGAACTGAACAGGTGGGGTGCCTGGGTGACTCAGTCGGTTAAGTGTCTGACTCTTGATTTTGACTCAGGTCATGATCTCAGTGTTGTGAAACTGAGCAGTGCATTGGGCTCCCCACTGCGTGTAGAGCCTGCTTCAGATTTGCTCTTTCCCTCTTTTTCTACCCCTCCCCAACACTCTCTCTCTCCTTCTTAAGAAAATTTTATAAATAAAATAAAGAATTGAAAAATAGAAGAACCAAAGTAAAAAACTGAATAGATAAAACTCAAGTACAGGATGGAGGAGATAGAGAAAATAAGCAACAAGTTGGAAGAGAGAACAACAGAAAATACCCAATCTGGAAAAAAAAAAAAAAAATAGAAAATAGAATGAAAAAAAAATTAACAGTTTCAAGGAACTGTGGTTCTATAACCAAAGGTGTAACATTCATGTCATCAGAATCCCAGAAGAAAAGGAGAAAGAGGGTGGGGCAAAAAGTACTCAAAGAAATAATGGCTAAAACCTCCCCAAATTTGCCAAAAGACATAAACTAACAGATTCGAGAAACTAAGTGAATCTTAACAGGACAAATCCAACAAATCCCAGTTGACATCAAGACATAATCAAATTTATCTTAACTAAAAGAATAAATTTAAAAGGTGTTGAGAGAAAAATATCTTATCAATACCACGGGTGGTAGGGGGATCTAATAACAGTATATTTTTATCAGAAACCATGGAAACACCAAAATTTTTTTGTGACCAAGGAGGTCACCAAAATTTTTTCAATTCCTTAATTAAAAGAAATGTTATCCCAGAATCCTCTATGCAGTGAAGTATCTACAACAGAAATAATTTCTCAAAAAATAAAACATGTCACTCTAATATGACCCAGCAACTACACTCCTCAAAATTTATCCCAGAGAAATAAAACTTATGTCTACGCAAAAACCTGTACACAAATTTCACTGCAGCTTTAATTGTAATAGCCCAAAATTAGAAACAAGTCAGATATTCTTCAATGGGTGACTGGTTAAACAAACTGCAGCATATCTATATCTTGGAATACTACACAATAGTATAGCAATAAAAAAGGAACAAAGTATTGACAAAACAACAACCTGTCTGCATCTCCTGAGAATACTGAGAGAAACAGGCCAATGACTATACAATTCTATTTATATGTCACTCATGATGTGAAAAAAAAAAAAAAAAGATTATGAACTACACAACAGATTAATAGTTGCTAGGAATTCAGGAGGTGGAAGGAGCTGGGGAACATGGAAGTGTCTATTAAGAACAAATAACATGGAAGACATGGGGAGATGGAGAGGAGAAGGGAGTTGAGGGAAACTGGAAGGGGAGGTGAACCATGAGAGACTATGGACACTGAAAAACAACCTGAGGGTTTTAAAGGGGTGGGGGGTTGGGAGGTTGGGGGAACCAGGTGGTGGGTATTGGGGAGGGCACTTATTGCATGGAGCCCTGGGTGTGGTGCAAAAACAATGAATACTGTTACGCTGAAAAGAAATTTTAAAAAAATAAATAAATAAAAACCTTCAAAAATAAAAAGCAAAAAATAATAAAAAAAAAAAGAGCAACATGAGAGTCCTTTGTGGTGATAGAAATGTTCTGTATCTTGATTGACTCAGTATCAATATCAATATCTTGGTTATGATAATATATTGTATTTTTGTAAGAAGTTATCATTGGAGGAAAGTAGGTAAAGTTTACACAGGACCTCCCTGCATTATTTCTTTTAAATACATGTGAATCACCTCCAAATAGTTTAATTTTTAAAAATAAATCTGATAGGGTAAAACTCCTTCATTCTTCTTCAAATGACTATTCTTGACTTTTCCTTATACATTTTGCAGCAACTCCATGACACTTCATGCAAGGGCTTGGCAGATAGAAGTTGTGGATAAGTACACGTCAGAGCAGAAAACAGAAGGGGGGCGGGAGCAAGTGAGAAGTACAGCTGATAAACTGGTTTACAGAGATACATGGGCCACGTCTTTGGGGGAACTCCCCAAAATACCAGGAAACACTCTGATTATGGACTCTTTGGACTAGTAAGGACTCATTTGATCACCACAAGTGTGACTTTATTTTAAAACCATGGGCTAATAAAAACTGGAACATCTATGTTTTAACTCTTCCCCATGACTCTCACCAACAGATTCATCTACCTAGTTAAATAAATAAAATTCTTCAAGGAGAAAATTTTTTTGTTTAAAGAATAATATTGGACTAGTATTTCATGGAGCAGTGGATGTGGTGCATGAACAATGAATCTTGGAACACTGAAAAAATAAAATTTAAAAAAATAAAAATAAAAACAAATAAAAAAGGATAATATTTTAAATTCTCTATGGTGCAGATTAACAATTTCATTTATTATCCCCACAAGCATTCCCCAGTTCTCTGTGTGTGGTATAAAGTCGGGCACTATACAAAGGGAGTAAAGAATGGCAGTTGCTGCTTTTGAGAATTTACATCCCAAACCAGAAAATAGGCACATGAAGAGAAACAAGAAAGAAACAGTCAAGCTGAAACACTGCACTGTGCTCTGACAAGCACAAACCACTACCAACGCCACCACTGGCCCATGAAGCTATAGTCCCTGCCTCTCCATGTTCACCTTGGGCTTAGTTCCTTCCTTTCCTGCATGAGCCAACTGAGCCTGCACCCATTTACATAGCATACCTGAAGCAGTGGTAAGGAGAAGTCATCTGTCCACATGACTGTGACTTACTAAGGGCTATGGTGTATCACTGTCCATGGCAATATTAGGTTCATAAAAAAGAATAAAACATGGCCTTATTTCTCAAGCCTTTGTATGGAGCAGACATGTCAACAAATAACACAGATCAGAGTAGTTAGTGCAACAGTACACATCTGGACAGGGTCTAACAGAGGTATAAAAAAGAGATAGCACAATTCTGGCTTGTAAGAAGCAACCGATTTATGGGCATTCTCATCTGTACTTATGCCAATCTCTTACTTTGAAGTAACAAGGCAAAATGGGGCCATCATTGGTATGACATCAGAGTATCTGTCTATTTCTCAGGGAGATTATGAAGTACAAATGTGTGAACTATAAGGGGGCTAAGATATGCCAATTGCCACAAATTTATTTGTAATGTTATGAAAGCCCTCTGGCTTTACTGACCCTCATTTCCCTCATATGGAAAACAAGAGGATGTACTGTGCTCTGAAAAAACCATCCAAGCTGGAATTCTTTGCTTAATCATCATCTCATATTTGTAAAAGGCAGTCAGAACAATCCCAGCTGCTCCACTTTCTAGCTATGTGAACTTGGGCAACTCATTATCACTGTATGCCTCAGTTTCCTCATCTGTAAAGGAGTTGTAATAAAAAACATCTCAGAGGATTGTCAGTAAGATGCAATGAGTTCATCTATGTGAAGTGCTTAGAAGAGTGCCTAGCACCTATTAAGTGTTGAATAAATATTACCCATTATTATTATTGTTTTTATAATTTTAAATTTTCAATGCTATTTAAGTATTTCATCTAAACCACTGAGATACCTGATTGTAAATGTACAAACTGTTTGCATAGTCTATCCAAAAATCACCATTAAGAATTCAAATATTAATAAACTAATGAGTCAGATTCTGCCAAAAGCATGGTCCTCAGAAATAAAGCAGGTTCTTTAGTAAGCCACACAACTTAGAGGGTGTTACTACATTATCTAATCAGATATAAAATAATTCCCTCCTGACCACAAAAAATGCATACATACTTCCAAAGTTCTCTAAACTTCAAAATGACCTGAACACCTAATTTAGGATCCACTAGGTCTTTGCTGTTCAAGGACAGTTGGTAGACCAGCACTTGATTCAGTAAATCTTATTTTGAGCCCAAGATTCCACATTTGTACAAGTTACAAGCACTGCCAGTCTGGTCCACGAACAAGACTTTGAGCAGCAAGACACTAACTTATGGCAATCAGAAACAGACTTCAAAATAACTGAGATGATGGAATTTGTTGTACCAAAGTCCCTGTAATTCATCAATTCATCAAATGTCTTATTCAACACATGATACAATCACAATTATGTCTATAGAGTATTTCAGAACTTACGCAGAACTCTGACTCGACTACATATATAAAGACAAGAGGTTCCATGTTGGCAGACATGTTGCCTACGATTTAACTTACATAATACAATTTTCAGTTATAGAGACGAGCTGCACAGTCTTCATACGTGGGCACACATGACAGAGGAACTACCCCTGATTTTAATTTGGACAACTGTGGGAAGGTCTTTATTTAAAGACATATTACAATCATTCTGAAAGTGGGATTCAGTCTGAGTATAGTTTTAAACTACGGTTGTGGTATAGCTTCTGCTTTTTATAATCCTAGTAGGGTTTGTGTTTTCCTAAGAATGGTGTGACTCCTACCTTTAGATCTGTATCTGTCAGAATAGGATCGTTAGTTGTGCAGTATCTAAAGATTTAGGGTTAAAACTGTATGTATCTGGTCAAAAAGTGGCCTAATTCTCAGCAGCTTCAACAACATGGTACTGAGAGGCCCCACTTTTTGGGTGTACTTGAGGTAGAATTAAGACCTTTTCTTAAAACAAGTGAAAATAGAATTTTGTTGAAGTGAAGTCATACTGTAATGTGTAAAAGAGGGTTTAGGGAGACCTGGAAAGCAAACTATTTGACGGCCGCGGCTCTTTACAACCGGCTTGAGAAGAAAGCCGAACAGTTAGCTGCTTGCTACGAAGGATGCAGCAAGATCCTTGCTTCGCAAGCTGCTGGGCACCGGCGATGCTTGAATAAATCCTCCTCCTAACCTTGGAAGATGTATGACTTTGGGATTTCAGAGGTTTCCAGAAATACACGAAATGCAGAAAACACTTCCCTCCTTTGCCAAAACATGCCGGCCCTTTGTTTACATTACATTTCCCCCTTCTATATGTTGGAAATAATAAGATCCCTCATAGCATAGATAAGAATGAACATAGGGTAAGGCAAATGGGAGGCAGCTCAGCTCATTCTGTCTTGAAATCTTCTTTCACACCTCTCTCCGAAATGTAAATATGGACTCAGTCCAGGTTTCCCAGTCCGAATGACTTTGGCTGAGGGCGGTTGGTATGGAAGTCATTTCCCTTCTAGGTGCAGTAGCTGCTTTCCACAGACTCAACAAAGACACGAAATATCATTAACATCTGATTCTGAAAAGGTTGACAACCACTTCTTTGTTTTACCCAGCAGTCTGGGGAAAGCTGCTGCGCATTACTCTATCATGAGCAAAATTATACCTATTAGGCTCTGATATGAGTATTGGAATATTTCTCTCATTTGTGCACAGCACCGAAGCCTGAATATGCCTATTGTTTTCACAGTATCCATTACATATTTTAAATGGCATGGAATGATCATATATGTAAACATTACTTCAGCTGAGGCTGAGGGATGCTTGGCAAGGCAAGAGAAGCTGTCTGATCTCCTTGGGCCTTGGTTTCAAGGAAAAGGGTGCCAAGGGACTTTGGGGGGATGGCTGATGGTTACAGAAAGGAGTGAGATGGATTGACTGATGGGTGCTGCTACATTAAAGAAGTCTGGACCCCTTCCTTTGATACACACAGAAAGCTGCAGGCCTCAAACTAGCTCCCCTATTTTATGGCACACAGGAGGAGGATGAAAGGCTTGCCCGAGGGTCTGAAAGAGCAAGAGGGAAGAGTAGAAGGGGAGTAGGCTTACTGGTTGCAACTTCAGGAATCATGAATAAGGAAGGAGGGGAAATGCCTCCAAATTTAAAAACACTTCTAAAATAACTATTAATAATCACATTCTCTAAGATAAAAGCAAGAATCCTAAACTGTTTTTTTAAGCACTGATGTTTTTCTTTTAGTCTTCAGAACAGGAAATGGAATTAGCCTAAAAACATGAAATCAACTGATTAAGAATTCCTGAAACTTCCCAGGGTCATGAGATGCACTGCATGGCACTTGCCTCACTGTAGTAAAACTTGTAAGCAGAAACATTTCTGCACACTGGACACTGATGCTTGTAGCAATCTGTAATCTTCATCATTTACAGAACTGAGTATGAGCCTTCATCCAAGATCGAAGTCTTGGAACCCTAAACTCAAGTTGGAATGTTTATTGATATTTTTCTAAGAAACACTCTCAAAATTATCCTGGCATTATTCTCACCATTAGTCTGATTTAGAGTGCACTCTCCCCCCAAACCCCGCTTTTTAGATTAGACTTTGATTTCCCAGATAATCAGGAACATAAACACAGGGAATAAGGAAAAAAGTCATTATTTGAAGAATTTGGGCCATACAGATAGACAAAAAGTTTCCTCTAGGCTAAATGTACACCAAAATGTTTATTGTGCTAAATAATTAATTCTGTTTCCTTGATAGATAGCTCACACTCACTTTGAGTCTGAAAACCTGGCCTTAGGCAACCTTACAATAACAAACTTGTAGCTGTTTACCACTTCAGAAAGGAACAAAATTGCTTCTTACTCTACTGAAGTTATTCTACAGCAAATGAAGTCAACAGACATACTTTTTAGCACCCACCCTATGTTCATTACCCTACACTTAGAAAAAACAAGACACATGAGAGAATGGTCTTATCTCCAACTAAATCTTGAGCTTCTTACCTGCAAAGACAAAGTCAAACTGCAGCAAAGGATTTAAATGATGAGCAAAAATCAGATCAAAACCGGCAAATGAGTGGTACAGACTGTAGACGCCACTAGGACATCAAAGGCAAAAGAGATCCCATCAAGGGGTCAGCGGAGGCTTTATCAAGGAAGTAAGACTTGCCCACCAAGGATATCATTGCTACTTATCAGAATTAAAAGATTAACACAAGGTAGTAGGGTTTTCCAAAACAATACTTTAAATAGTTTTCTTTCAGTCTGGCTGGCTTCTTTTTCTGTTAAGAATTTTTAAAAACACCCATTCTGCTTGTCAGTAGGCTGTCTCTTTTTAAAAACATGAGACATCTTAATGATCGATCAATCCAGTGACATTGAAAAAGATAGGCTATAGCACTAGCCATTTGGGGGAAACTCAGCTGTGCTGTCTCCTGCCTATTATGTTGAAATGAGATGGAGACAAGCTGTCCTCACTACAACCAAATACACTCCCCCATGCACATCCGCACCACCGCACTCCAGGTTCCAGGCCCTCCAAGCTTTGTTTATCTTTACAGAACCACATGCCCGCTCATCCCCATCCATGCACGTGCGCACGCACGCACACAAACACACACACACACACACACAGAGCATAATCTCGCTCAAGAAATACTCTAGTTATAGCCCTTACGGTATAAGTAGATAGGTTTTCTTAGCAACATAAGAGAGTTTCTATTTCTCTTCAGGCATTACTGAGCATATGCAGAAGTCCAATGGGTAAGCACCATACTTTCCAATGAGGTTAGGATTTTATTAGTCCCAAATAAAGGGCTATTGCACAGTAATGCTACAATTAGCTCACATCACCCAAAGGACAATGGTGGCAGTGTTTCCCAAGAACTGATGAGGATTCCAGGTGTTTTGAACTGGGGTGATTATTCTCCCAACTCTAGCAACTAGTCAAGTTGCTGTTATAAGTCCCAAGTGCAAAGAATTTGTTTGTAATGTCCAAGGCAGGGCAGTATCTAAATTATTTAGAAAATGTTTTGCAAAGAAAAGAGCTGCAATTTATTAATTCTTAACAGGTGTAAAACAGAACAGCTCAAAATCACTGATTTGTTATTTAACCCAAGGTGCTTTAAACTGAGAGAACTGGATAAAAATCTACTGCGATACAGAGGAAATAACCCAAGGAGTTTGTAAATCTTCACTAGTTCTTAAGCAATCTAGTCACATTTAGTAGCTCATAACACTGACTGATCTCTTTTCCATGAAATGAAATCCGAGCTAAATTCCATTAACACCTCTTCCCTAAGTCGACATTTCTCCTGCCCCTTGGCTCTCCCCTCTTCAGAGCTCTTTCTCAAACTTCAGGTAGGAGGAGCACAACCTGGGGAGCAAAGATGGTACAAGATTCAACTTGGAACAGGATTCTTGCCCAACTTTGTCCCAACAAACAAGCTGCTTTCGGTTCAGTTAATTGACTTCTTTGTCACTCTGGATTAAAGGATCACTCGGATCCCTTGCAGTGCTAACACTGTATGTCTCCATACTTCTCCGAAAAGTGTTCTTTCTCCTCTCGTCAACCTTTTCCTCATCCTTCTTGGACTTGCCAGACATCAGAATGGAGCAATCTTACATATCCCCTCTTGTACCTGGGAAGCCAAACTGGGCTTTCCTTAGGGTCCCACCTTTACTAGGTGCTTAAGTCTGAAATAAAATGCATGGATTCAGAAGGTCAAGCAGTACGGATATTCCAAACTCACCCAGTGCTGGCCTACGCAATTAGTATATAAAAGAGCAATAATTAAAGATAAAGGGTAGCTTGTAATGTTTTAAACTGACTAAAGAGGAAAAGCATGTGAACTTTTGAAGACAAGTTGTAACAAGGGTTTGATATATTGCATTGGAATCAAGCAGAGTCTCATGTTTTAGCAGCCAGTAGTTATACACCAGAAAGGAAGTTAGAACCCAAGCCCTGAAATGCAGGAGGAGGGTACATGCTTAGTTTATTTTCTCAGATTAAATATCTAGCCTAAAGTGATGCAATCATAATTGACATTTTAATAACAATCCAGACAGAATACCTTTTGCACGTTGGATAATATACAGTTACTTGATACCATGGGTAATAAAATTGTATTTTAAATACCATAAATGCCAAAGAAAAAGAAAGCTTCCACTAAAAATAAACCTCTATCAGAAAAAAAAAAAAAAGGAAGAAAGAAAGAACACTAATTTTTCCCAAAAAGCTCTCATGTTTTAAACTCAGTGCAGGGATGACAAGATAGTTATCTACTTACAATGAAATGTTCTACTTTCCTTATATTGATTTAGGTACAAGCTTTGTAGAATTCTGGATACATAATCAAACATGGCACATACACACAAAAAAAGCTACACATGGATACCCATCCCACAAGCTTTGGAAAAGGAAAAGACAATGGTCTTTTAAAGAGAGAGAGAAGAGAAAAACGTAACATCAACATCTCTTACTTCAAATACCTAATACGTAGTAAGCACCTTCATTGAATGTTTATAGAATTCAGATGCAAAAACAAAGACATGCAACAATGTACACACGCAAGATCATCACAATGGAGGAAATAGTCTTCACTTGATCATCAAAGCACTGCAGAGCAGCAGCCTTCTCCCCATTTAAAAGATAGAGCTCAGATAGACTAGCAATCTCTCTGGCTTCTGTGACTGGTCAACGATGCAGCCACACTGTCACGCTGACCTTCCAACTCCTGGTCCAATGCTCTTTACACTGCACCTTGCTGTTCCCACGCCATAAAAATGAAAAATGCATTCCAGGATTCCCAGTCTCTGCCACTGCAGCAGCTCCTAAGAAGATTTTAAAGAGCCGGGCACTTCCCCCGTATGCCATTTTACTTCTCTCATGTCCAGAGCCTGTCAAGGGTCTGCCTGTATGAGTAATTGCTTGGTGACAATTAAGGAGATGGAAGGTGTTTTAGGAGCTCTACTCTAGGCAAGTTCAAGTTCCCCTGAAGCCCATTTCCCAAAATGAGGGTTAAATAATACACAGCTCTTATTTCTTTTTGTCTAATAGGATACCACAGCCATTCTCCAGGGAAAAGAAAGGAAGGAAGGAAGGAAAGAAGGAAGGAAGGAAGGAGAGAAGAAAAGAAAAAAATCTGAGTCCACATGAGATGTGGAACTCTGGATCTCTTTGCCTACTGTTTGTATTTTCCTTCCCTATTATTTGTGCAACAACAAATGATGCAAAAATGTAGCCACTTCTCAAAAAATCCCATACTATCTTTAGGGTTAGTCAATTTACACAAACCTTTAACTTCTAACCTTTTAACTTGTGCCCTGCATCTGCATCCCTGCTCCACCACCATCACCACCACTAATACCACCAAAAAAAAAAAAAGTTCCTCTTCTTTTACTACCCACCTACCATCAGATCTACCGAATCAGAAATCTCACTCACACCTGAGGCCTCCATCAGCCTCCCTCCCCAACCTCTGCCCCATCTAATCAGCCTCCTGGGTTTTGTTTTGTATTTTGCTTTGACGATTCTCCTTCATGGATTTTATTTATTCAGCCCTTCCTCTCCATTTCTGCACCGGGAAACAATCCTCCATGGGTTTCCCATGTTCACACACTGGGCCTCCTGAGCAAAGAGCATGTTAAATAGCAGACATCTTAGGAAGCTAGAGATTCCGGAAAGATTGAGAGATGCGTCTTTCCAGAGACATTTCTTTACATCCCAGGGTTATAAACCTAGAGATGCCTTGCCCCTCTCATGTGGAGGAGATTGGCTTATATTCCAGGTAATACATATTATCTCTCTCTGGAGGGAAGATGGGAAGATATGCTAGTGACCCTATAAAAGATCAGAGTGTACTAAAGTTTAGGGTCCTCTCCTGGGGAACACCCCATGTTTACACACATAGGTAACACTCAACACTTATGGAGTCACCCTGTGGGAATTAGGGCACAGGGACTCATGCAGGTTGCTCCTCTAGCTGCTGTTTTTGCTGTGGGTAATAAATCATCTGTCTCTAAACCCGAGTCTTGGGTTTCTCTCAGTATTTGTATGTTCATGTGTGGTAGACTAACTTGTTAGTGCACAAGTAGGAGGAAATTCAGATCCTTCCCAGTTACTACCTAACTCCCAGTGCCAGTACCTTAGCTTAGCTCAAAACTACCTGCTCACCTGGTTTGTTTCAGTTCTCCGTGGTGGTGTTCCTACTTCATTCCCCTCCCCTTGCTGAATATGTTCCCCTTTTAGTCATCAGAATGATCACCTAAAACTCAACTGTAACGCTGACCCTTGCTTGCTTAAAGCCTTCTGGAGGATCACTGGTTTTGGAAAAAGAGATAACGTTTTAGCATGGCCCTGCATCTGACCCCATCCTGACATGTCTCCAAATCCTGAGTGTTCTCTGACATTTGTACCAGAGCTATCCCATGCTCCCTTCCTCCTCTCTGCCTAGAATGCCTTCTACCACCTGCTTCCCCAACCCATCACCATTTTTACATGATGAACACCTCGTTATTTTAAAAACCTAACTGAAATACTACCTCCTCTGGGAAGACTTCCTATACTCCTCAGAACATTAGCTTCTCTCTGTTCTTGCCTATCTAGGACATGGCATATATGTGCATGTGACACACTGATTAATGTTCTTTGTTCACAGGTTTGTCCAATCCCCTGGATTGTGAGCTGTCTCAGTGCAACATTGTATTTCCCCCCGTAATACAGAATATACATTCAATTAACATTTGTTGAACAAATGAATGAGCAGAAGAAGAAACACTGAAATCTTTTCAAAGGACTTGGTTATCCTTTTTTTTTTTTTTTTAATCTCCATGAGCCCTCCGCCCAATCTTGTGATTATCTCCAAGGAAGCCACACATGCTGTTTTCGCAGGCTCTGTCGACACACGGAGAACGACAAGCAAGGCTATTGTGCTCTTCCTCACAAAGTGCATTTCACATTACATACTTTTGCCACCACTTCAACCACAGGCATCCCTCTAACCCCAAACTGAAAGTGGCCTCAGAAAAGAGCAAGCTGTATAACAGTTGACTTAGATAACTGAGTCATGTTTGAAATAGTTAAGGCTTTTGTTTACTTATTTTATTTATAAAGATTTAATGGCTCCCTCTTCCACTGAGTCAAGGAAATGAAGCCATTTCATCCAGTCAATCAGTTAATCTAACCTTCAAATCTAGAGTGCCAGTGAGTCTGATGAACCTGATTCTCAAGCTGGAAGACCAGCCTATTGGGCTTTGTTGCTGGCTGCCACAGGAAGAATAATTTCGCTGGAAAAAGGATGAGCAAGGCCACCAATTATGAAGGCAAAACCAGAGCAAAGACTGAAAAACTTAAAATAGGAGAAGGAGAGTATCAGGTAACATTTTTATTGGGACTGAAACTTTAATTGGGAGGATAAGTGTTCATTACAGACTTTGTCCCTGGAATACTTTGGCTAAGAGATTCCAATGAGTGTTAAAATCATTACCGAATGGCCTCAATCTAAACAAACACCCACCTTTTCCATTTCACACTGAGATGAAATTACTTTGCTGTGTACTACTGAAAAAAAAAACCTGGGGTTGTCAGTTTCTCCTTTCCCAGAGGGATTGTGAAAGTTTTTTCTCTTTCTCCATATCCCTCTGCTTTTCAAATTTAGATGTTAGTCTTCTGAAAAAGTTTTCTATCAAGCACTTAGACTAGTGCCTGACTTAAGTGACACCAGCATTTCTGCCCAGTGCGAAGCTGATTTTCCATAAAGCGCACACGGGCCATACCATCTGAGCAGAGGAAGCTCTGACAAGCATCTAACTTAGGGGAAACACAAGCCCAAGGCTTTTTATAAACAAGAATCATCATGAAGCAGAAGCCAGTTTAGCTGAAGGGAATAGAGCAGCAGGAATTGACAGAAAGGACGATACCCAAACTTCAAGAAAGGAGTGGTTTCACTGAGAAAAATGTCTGTCCTGTATTTTCAGTTACTCTAGTTGTCTGGCTCATTCCTAATTGACAGATCAGGAAATGCAAAGGCTTTCTCCAGTCAGGTTCATTAGCATGCAGGAACCTGAGGCTTTGTGCCTAGAGCAACTTTTTATTATAAAGAAGATAAAAATGATGTATTGCATATTATATTCCATCAGCAGAGATCATAGAGATCATAATACATGAAATACAGCCTTGCCTTGCCCCACCTATCAATAGATAGATTACACGGTGCGGTTCCGTGCTTCAGCGTGTCTTCCTTCTGTTTTTTTGTTTTTTGTTTTTTTTCCCCACAAGAAATGCACATAATGCAACCTGTAAAGCAAATCACTCAAAAGAGTGATTGGAAACAAATTAAAATGAGTAGTGTTTAAATAATTAACACCTGCCAAATGAGGAAAAGGGGCCTTATTGCTGATATTAAATCACATCCTTTAACGTCTGAAACAGATGACAGTAAGTAATTCCAAACAGTCAAGACAGGAAGCTAATTTTCAGTTCTTGGAAAGTTGAATGAGTTTCAATAAAGTTGACTGAAAAAGGAAAAAAAAAAAAGCTTCATTTTGATTTAGTTAATTCTACTGCACAAAGCTGGGCTTGCATTAAAACTTTTCTTTCGTTTAATATACTATAAATGAACAGCTTTAAGTCATGGTTTAAAATATATGCATTATTCAGGAAGCTAATGATGTAGGTTCCACCTGGTTACCGTGGAATCTTGTAAGTAAAAATTGAGGGTAGTCTTCTTGCTGAGAAAAAATCTTAGTCTTGCCAAGTTTCCAGTCAATAAATATAACTCACAGTCATGCTGGCAGATAGGCAAATAAGGACACCCCATGCCTGCCCACCCACCAGCAGAAGAAAACCCAAAAGACGAGTATTATCCCAGTCCGGACCAAAACTGAGAATTTTACAAGCACTGAGCCAATAATCCTTAACTCTATTAATGCATGAAGAAGAAAATGGTATAATACAGCTGGGTTTAAAGAGTAAAGAAAACTTCAGCAGCTCTGTGCATTCCTGTCTCACTTGGGGTTTTATGTCTAGTCACTGAACTAGACTTGAGTGACGGTCTTCACCGCCAAAGGCTCCCTTCCATCTCAGCCCCTTGGACTGCAGGAACTGGGAACTACAGTGAGGTGCTCAGCTCAGAATTCCACCACTTTGCACAACCCGGCATACAAACTAGGCAACAGTGTGATCCTCTGTGGTCTTGTTTCATTTCTTACTTTGTTTTGTGGAGGGTGGCAGTTGAGGAAAATAAGAGATGGTGATGACATTAGCTCTCCTTCACATTAATGTTACCATTCATTTTAATTGGAGTTCGTGTTGCAACTATCTTCCTTATAAATTAACAAGGCTCTCTGACAACTCAGATGCTTCATATTAAAACACATTTGGAAAGTAACTACTCTGAAACTTAAATGGTCCACTTTAGGGATCTTGGCTATTTAACAGGGTTTAAAAAAACAACAACAAAAAAAACAAAACTATACAATGACATTATCTCCAATAAGAACTACCTATTTGTAAAATACTATAACCTTGTTCAAATCAGGACAATGACAACCTTTATGATATAAGTAATGATCTACTTGTTTTGCTGCACTTCTTTCAAACACAGCCTCATTATTAAAACATCTTTTGCAAAAAGTTATCATCTGATCTAATAACATGTTCCCCAGAAAGTGAGTTGGTACTTATTGGCATATGATCAGAAGTCATTTACTCTGGGGAAAAAAAAAAAATATGACGTCAACTCCTTCCTGTTTATTTTTTATTTCTTCTTTTGTAAAACCTAAACTCTTTAAATAATTATATTTTAACCATTTTGAGATTGTATTCCTGGTAGGTAGACCATAGAGTCTAAGGAAATGCTTCCAGCTGAAGGCTTCTCATTCACCACAGCATCTGAAGAATTTGTTTATCTCCTCAAAAAACCCGAGCATGCCTTTTTTCCCCCTATGAGGACAAGTTCACAGACACTATACAAATTGCTAGTACCACCTACTGGCAAAAAAACCAGAACCAACCTAGTAACTCTCAATCAAATGTAGACAAGAAATGATACCCAATGACAAGCTGATAGGCCATCTTGATGTTTTATGGAACCCAAGCTCATCTAATCCCACAAAAACAGGTTTTTAAAATATAATTCTATCTTTATAAAAGAGTTTTAAATCCCTCATATATGAGGATCCATTATTATTCCCATAATATAGAGGAAAAGTGATGTGAACTACCTAAGTTAAAATAGTAAGTCAGAAAGGACTTTTCAAGCTATCCTTCATTTTCATTTATCTTTATTTAATAAATGATTATTATTCATTCTATACTGTAAACCAGTGCCAATACTGAACCTGAAATTTTGCTTTGGGATCTGTGAACACATCAAAAAGCACAAGGTACTTTTAAAGTTATGAAATGTGGGGTGTTTTTTTTTTCCATCTTCACCACAAAATGCACAAATTACATAATGTCTGCAATGACTTAGTTTTCCCATGTGTAAAGTGGGTATAATTATGTCTTCACAATCCAAATAAAAGTTACAAGGTTACAATCACAAACTTGAAAATGGAAAAATAAACTTAAGAAAGAAGGGTAAGTGAGAGGGAGAGAGAAGGAAAGGTAGATAAAGGGGAGGGAAGGGAAAGAAAGCAAAGAGAAAGGAAAGGAGAAGGGAAGACAAGGTTGGGGAGGAGAGGGGCAGGGAGGGTAGAGAGATGAGAGGAGACCTCCCCACCTGTTCAAAGCATTACACTGCATTTGAACAGTATGCTTCAGAAATTAGAAATGTCGGCAATTTGGATTAACTGAAACCAGTTAAAACTAGCATGAGGGTCGGGACACCTGGGTGGCTCAGTGGGTTGAAACCTCTGCCTTTGGCTCCAGTCGGGTCGTGGTCCCGATGTCCTGGGATCCAGCCCCACATCAGGCTCTCTGCTCTCAGGGAGCCTGCTTCCCTCTCACTCTCTGCTTGCCTCTCTGCCTACTTGTGATCTCTGTCAAATAAATAAATAAAATCTTAAAAAGAGAAAAAAATCTAGAATGAGGGTCATTCTCATATTGATATAATTTCAGTTTCTAACATGGTGCTGTAATTTACAAGCTTCATGTTTGTGATTCCAAGGATGACAAGCTCCAGAGTGGACAGTATGAAATGAGATGCCATCCCACTTAATTTATCATATTGCTGACCAATTATTCCATGAGAGTTAGTCTTGCCAGTCTGCTCTTTTAGAGAGCAGAGAATTGCCATTGTTATAGCCTTCTGTTCAGCCTCAAGAAAGCCTGAGACAAGTTCAGTCATGGAGACCGGCTGCTTTTGCTTGATTAATAGCTTCAGATGAGTTGCTGCTTCCATACTGCTTTTCTTATGTTCAACATTCATGATTCCATCTTTTCCCTCCTCATTCCATTCCAGGTGAACTCACAGTGTAGCACAGTAGTTAAAGCTTTGGAATTACACAGATTGGATTCAAGTCTCAGTTTTGCCACCTGCTAGCTGCATGACTTATAATTCCTTCACTCCTTCACTGAACAAAATATTTGTCATGTACCTACTGTGAACACACAGTGCTCCAGGAAAATTCAGTGAAAATAAAGATAAAATTGCTGCCCTTGTGGAACTCACATATGAGTATGTTCCAGACAACACCAAAACCAAAAACAAGTTTTAAAAGAATGAAATCTGGGTAGTTCACTTAGCTCAGTGCTTAAAACATAGCAAATGGTCCAACGATGGCAGTTTTAAAATTATGTCACCAAGAATGACAGCTAAAACAGGGAAGCTCTGTCTCTTCCCTCACCCCTCTCCTAACAGCATCAAGAGTTATATAATCATGACTTTCATTTCAAGTGACTGAGTAGATCCTATGACCAAAACAACAACTGCAACTGGTCATTTCAAACAAAAGTCCCAGCCTGAGGTAGAATACACTTTTCAAGCCATCAAACAGAAACTACAAGCCTCACCGTCAAGCATATATGCACACAGGTTCTTTCAGGTGACTACCCTCTGGAGAGATGCAGTGAGAAGGAGTACAGCATAGGGGAATTAGTCAAGTATATTTAGATTTCATTATCAGTTAGCTTTGTGACCTGAGCCAAATTCATACTTTCTTTGCAACCTGGATTACAAACATACTAACTGCATACCATTTTCTGTTTATGCTGCCTAAAATGCTCTCCTCTGCTTGCCTTTCTCCTACACTGTTGAAATTCTGCTCATCTTGGAGAACCTCCCTGATCAACTATCTCAAATAGCAGTCCCTCGTGTCCTAGTCTTCCTCTCTCCCTTTATCAGCTCTTATTTATCTTCATAGCTTGTCCTGCCACATGAGATTAGAGGCTTGTTTCTTTGTTTATAGCTTGCCTCTCTGCTCTAGAATACCAGCAAAGATTTTGGCTTTCTAATCATTACTGAAACCCCAGCACCTAGAACAGACCTTGATCCAAACTGCAGCACTGTAAATAATTGTTTCAGAAGTCGAATAAATACATTTAAAATTGCCTACAATTTCACTGGGATCATAGATCTAGTGAATTCCACCCCCTAGATGTTTCAGTGGTTAGAAGAGTTTCTTGACCCTAAATTGCAAATCTTAGTCTGAATTCCAGCTTACTTGTCTACAAATGTTAGGCAATAAAGTAAAACTAAAAAATACGTCTAACATTGCTCTTGGATTTTTTAGTTGAGGTTCTTATACTGAGGAGACCTGTAGCCCCCAACACCTTAAGTAAGGAACACTAAAAATGACAAGGAAACCTGCTTTACTATCTTTCCTTTGTTCTCCAAACCCGTATTTCTCAGACTTGAGCCAGCCTCAGAACCACCTGGAAGGCTTCTGAAAAGGCAGAGGGTTGGCCCCACCCACAGAGCTTCCGGGTTCAGCAGTCAGGGGTGAAGTCCGTGCATGTGAATTTCTAACAAGTTCTGCAGAGAAGCTGATGCTGCTGATCAGGAACTCCTTTTTGAGAACCACAGCTGATTTCACAAGGCAAAAGCAAAACAAAACAAAACAAAAATCTGTTAGAGCCCTTTACACTTTCATCCTAACTTTGCCTCAGTTGACCCTATAAGAAAACTAATAATTGCATTCACTCCCCGATTTAACAAACTTGAAAGTTATGTTCTGGGAGTGTGGGCAAGTTTTGTGTTTTAGTTCCATAATGAAATCTAGGCTTCAGCATCATTAACCAATCTGCTTCATAATGAAAATTAATTATTATGGTCATTAGACTAAATGGCTTCTGTCATCTGCAAAGACATAATTGGTACAGAAAATTGTTTCACAAGTATGAAATAATCAATCAGCAAAGGCTGGCTGTACCCATGATTTTTTTTTCTCCTACTAGTTTCCAATGGACCAGCCCAGAAGTCACTTAAGAACAGGAAGGGGGTGGGAGATGGCATGGGTTACTCTGACAAGCAGTGGGGGATATGTGGCCTATGCATTCTAAACTATACCACATCGTCTTGAAAGTCAACTTTTCATAATTCAACTTTTCATAATTCCAGGGGAAAGACAAACCTTAGGGAGACTAGGATGGGGCTAAAGAAAAGTACTTACTCCCTAAGGCATATTCTACAAAAATGGCACGCTTTAAACAGATTTAAAGTAATATGGTAACATGATAGTGGGAAAGATGGTGGTAAAAAATCAACAAACAAAGCAATGGGAAATATGCACAAATGAAATATCAGAAATGAAACCATGAAAGGCTTTGAGGAGAAAGTCACAGAAAACAACTGTCTTATGGACTCACCAGTGTAGGTCCCACCTCCTCCACACATGCTGCTAAGTTTGTATCATCAGATGACCACACCTCTGAGAGGAGCTGGTCATCAGTCCTGGGGAATTGCCAGAGGGAGCTTCCTTGGCAATCAACGTCCTTCAAAGGTGCAAAACTGCTTTTTCATTTTCATTGGTTTTTAAACTCCACATACTTGAAACAAGGCTCTCTCTAGAAGGCTAGCTTCCTGTCTGAATATACAAATCTACAAAGTCATTTAACAAATATTTATTTCACATCTACTTCTTCAGGGTGCAAGATTTAAAAAGCATTTATAGGTGACTGCGATAGGGGAAAAAGACAATGTTATAAAAGAAATAGAAACCTTGTTCTCTACCCTTAAGAATTCAAAATCTGGTTGTAGAGACAAAAATAAACAAAAGAAATTACATCAGAACAATACATATTAACATATCTCCCAGTAAGAATATAAAAGCAATTTAATTAGAGAGGAAAATTTTCCTTATGGGTTAGCATGAGGCGATATCAAATGCAGACTCAGATGCATCTGTGGGTATAGATGAATATTCTTATGAATGAGAGGCTGATTTTGACCCCAATATAGGCACAAAACAAATGGATGTTGACATGTGCAAAGACGACTGGAATCATTTAAGCTGATAAATAAATTACTAAATGAAGCAGCCTCAATCAAGCATTGTTTGTAGGGATACCACACTACCAAAGTTTATCATGTTTGCTTTGAAGAAATGTTCCTCATGCAAAAATGCAGCTAATTGTACATTGTTCTAAATAATATCAGATGTAGAAGGTAGCAATTTAGGGAAGATTGCTCCTAAGATAATAATATTGAACAAATATATAATAATAATGGCCTATCATGAATTCAAAAACAGGGTCAGCTACTCTATGCATGCTTCCCTACCGCCCCTCATCCTCCGGAATAAGGGAGGATATAAGGAACCAGTGCAAACTGAGCCATGCGCTTTCCATTTTGAGCCTACTTCTTCCTCTGATTGCAGTGTAAGCACTTGACTGTTTTTACTGCTCCATCAGTATCAACCAGAAAAGGACCTGAACACAGAGAGCCCCATGGACATGCAAAGTCTAACAGTCTTCATTAAAATGAAGAAACTGACGCATCCATCTATCTCTGTGGGAGTTAGTTGCTTACATATATCTGAGGGATTTGGCTGAGTACAACATTTTTTTCCAATCCCCATTGTTTATAACAAGTCTTTTATCATCTTGAAGTCTGAATTAACATTTCTGTCTCTACCAGCTTAGTTGTTTTTCCATTTGGCAGACTCTAGGTTTTTCCTGTTGTCTTCCCTTTGGGGCATGAATTAGCATAGTTGTGCAATGTTTATTGTTTGTTATTCCTTTATTTTTTGATGTCATCCTTGAAGATGTCAAATCCTCTTCCCTGAGTTGTACTGGAAAAGCTGAAGATTTCCATGAAGGGGGGGGTTTGGGAAGATGAAATATTTGATAGGAGTCTGGGACTTTATTGGTGAAGCTGTTTTGTTTTAAGCATATTCAGCAAGCTGTTCTCTTAAGGGCTATTTCAGCAGACTCTCCCACAAACCCTATCCCAACACACACACACACACACACACACACACACACACACACACAACTGTTCTAATTGTAGAGTCCAGAGAGCAGTTGCAGATAAGGAGTTCCACAATACGGAGGCAATAAGGAGGCAATAAGCAATATAACTAGAAGTTCCATCTTTGGAGTGAAATTATCTCCTCGTTTTAAATCCTAGCACTGTACCTTACCACCTGTGATGTTGAACCTCTTATTCAACCATGTAGAACTGGAGTTGTTGATTCCATGAAATAAGAGAAAAAATATCACCCAGGAATAGTGTGAGGAATAAACAGTATACATAAAATGTTTAGTAGAATGCCTGCCAAACACACCACAAATATCAATAATTATAGCTTTCGAATGATTAAGATAAGAGCTTAGGAGTAAGTATCAATTTTTGATGATCAAGGGGTAAATTATTCTGTCTATAGATTATTCAGTAGCCAGATTCCTTATCCCCACAGCCCTCATTTTTCTATTCACACAAGCCATCTCATTTCTTATTCTGACAACCTCCCCTAGACTGTCAAAGGGAAAGGAAGTAAAATCATTTCTAGTACTATTTCATAGGTCTAATACAGGTGCATTGGGAAAGCAGTTGAATTAAAAAATGGCACATTAGCTATTAAAGATTCAATTATCTCTATTCTTCCTTCCCCCACTTGAGGAAAGTCAGCAATAAGGGGGAAAAAAGGCATTGCATTAAAGTGCTTTAGGAATGTCTTGGGGAAAATAAATATGCAATCTAAATGCAAGGTATCATTATATTATTATCACACTGCATTCATTTAATAAGAGATTAAAGTGTTCCAGTTCACAGCAACTAAACTTGCTTCAAACTTTCCCACGGTTTCTTTCATATTCTTTATATGAAAGAGGCTCCCATTTAGGACAATTGCTGCAATATGTTGGTTTTAATTTAAGCCCCTTTTGGAGATTGGAAGTATCTTTAATCCAATCATAAAATTAACTGCTCACTTGTTTTCTCAAATTCATTTCTTCCCAAGCTAAGGCAAGCTCACCCCATCATATTAGGCGAATAACAATAAGGAGAAAACTGCAGCCCCTTATACCACTATATTCTAGGTTACATTCCCTAACCCCTTCCTTCTAGAACTCCAAGAGGAAAGAGAGCTGGGCAATCTCAGGGATGTTGAGAGGTCTGACAAATCTGCATGACACTTTCTGTTATGGGTTGGTTTCTCTAAAGGCAGACACTAAGGAGTTCAGGGTGCAATATTTTTATCAGAGATAACACTTGGGGGGGAAGGAGAAGAAAGAGAATGGAGCAGAGGAGGAAATCAAATTGTGTGGTAGATCCCACAAAGCCTTAGTCAACCTAGCAGAGAGTTCTCAAGCAAGTGTTTTGCCATCAGAACACCTTTCATAGGGGACGCCTGGATGGCTCAGTGGATTAAGCCTCTGCTCAGGTCATGATCTTGGGGTCCTGGGATGGAGCCCTACATTGGGCTCTCTGCTCAGCGGGGAGCCTGCTTCCCCCTCTCTCTCTGCCTGCCTCTCTACCTACTTGTGATCTCTCTCTCTCTCTGTCAAATAAATAAAATCTTTAAAAAGAAAAAAAAAAAAACACCTCTCACGGGACAGAATGCCTGGATTTTTACATCTCTGTCACGCTTAGTCAGTCCATGTGACTGAGGACTGAGACAACAAATCCTTCCTTAAGAAGATCTGGGTCCCTCAAGCTCCCCAACTCAAGACTGCCCTCCCTTTCCCAATGTATAAGATGCAAAAGGAAAGGAATGTGTAGATGGACAGCCAAATGTTTTCATCAGGGTCCAACACAGTCTCTTCCAATTAAATATTCTGCCAGTAGGAAGTAAAATGACTTTAAAAGAGTAGAGACGAACAAGCAATGACCATTCCTGGCATCACCATTATCCCCTTTCCTTATATTTATTCCTTTTCCATTAATCCTTACATTACTGAACAGACACCACCTTCTACCCAGTAATCCAAAGTGGAAATTTAGAGGGCATCCTTGACCCCTTCCTTCTCCTTATCTCCACATTCAGCTAGTTGGAATTCCTACAGAATCTATCTTCTCCTACCCTTATCCCCTCATCTTCATCTGCTCACACAACCTAAGATCAGGTTTTATTGCTTCTCATCACACCTACTTTCCTTCAACACTCCACAAGAGCATCCCCCTTCTGGGAAGGCTTGCCTAATCCCAACCTCTGCAGGCATCTTAAAGACCTCTTACCATCCATTATACAAGTGTTGATTTACTTGATCATCTCTCTACTGGACTTATTTGAATTTTTATCCCAACATCTAACATGATGATTCATACCCAAAAAGATCCTTAATATCTGTGTGTTGAATGTGTTTATAGTTCAACTGTTATATGAGAAGCACTGTGCTAACTTGGGCTGTGGGGCCACAAAGAAACAGCCTCTGCCCTCTAGGAGGTTTAATGCAATCATATCAAAGGGGAGAAGGAAAGGAAAGCAAGCCTCAGAAAATCAAAATAGAACAATACCAACAACAAAAATGCATGTGAAAATGAAGCAACTGTGAGAGAAACATGAAAGCAGACCAAAGAATCCATAGAAGGGAAAGAAATGCTATAAAGACTTATTTCCCAAACTACCAATTGAATGATGGAAAACTGATGTGGAAGAAAGCCAAAGGAAAGCATGGCCTAATCTAGCCATATTTAAAATGGCCAGAGGGGCACCTGGGTGACTCAGTCACTTAAGCATCCAACTCTTGGTTTAGGCTCAGGTCATGTTCTCAGGGTCAAGAAATCAAGCCACATGTGTGGCTCCACGCTTAGCACATGGGGACTGCTTAAAGAGTCCGTCCTTCTGCCCCTCCCTCCATGCCCATGCACTCACTTTCTCTCTCTCTAAAAAAAAAAAAAAAAATCTAAAAAATTTTATTTAAAAATAAATAAATAAATAAAATGGCCAGAGACCAGGGTAAATGAGGGAACAAATAAGTTAATCAATTAATTTATGTTAAATAAAAATTTAAATGACCAGAAAGCATGAATCAATCCTTTATAGATTTTGACATCACCCCTTGTCTTAGTTTCCACTAAGTCCGGCAGGCTTGGAAAACAAATAAAAAGTACTAACCAAAATTTAGCAGAAATCTACTCACAGTTCAATTTCATATTTCATGAGACAAAATCATAAGGTATAATATAAGATTTTATTGGACAGGCAACAACAGAAGGAGGCCCCAGCCCTGTACACGTTGACATTTTTTTTTCACATTTCTTTTTTTTAACAAAATGAAAGTCATACAACGCATTAAAAAGAAAATGAAATAAGGCTCTGACTACTTGCTAATACAGACACATACAAAATGGACTAGGAAATGCACAATCGTATTTTATATCAGATCACAATGTTCTCGATCTTATTCTTCTACATAACCCCACCTCAACTCTGAGGCAGACACAGAATAGTGAAACCAAGTAATGAAAGCCTCTTAGGAGAGACAAACCCCAAGGTGACATATAAAAATGGGAAATACAAAGAGAGGAAATCTGTTGCATTCCTAGAAGATACAGGGGATATGAATGAACATATCAATAGCATTAAATATATAAGGGGTATAAAAATACCTTGAAAAGTTTAAACAAAAAAAGGACTTACTACAATATTCTAGTCCTTCCCCATTTCCCCTAGTGTATTTCTCCCTCTCAATTCCTAATTGTTCGTCATTACTAAATTCTCAGTCCTCAGCTGTCTTTTTTCTCTTAACAACCTTAAATTACCTTTAAAATAATCCTAAATAATCCTAAAATTCTGAGATTTGCTGCTGTGTAGCTTTCTCAAAATCGTAAGAATTTCAGTTTGAGTCTATTCATATTAAAGATATCGTTTAAATGGTATCGCACTTCACCTTTTTTGTTTCCACAACCATGATCAAATTCAGACTGATATCACCTCTTCTATGGACCCAAGCCTGAGCCAGGCCACACGTGGCTGCTTCATCACTGTGCTTAAAGCACTCTCTTCGTAGGCTGTGCCCTGCTCAGATGTCCCTATTCTTCACCCTAGTCAGGATTCCAGACTTGGGCCTTAGACTCCAAACTCCTCATAGGTATTCAAGAGCTTCCATTATCTGGCTCTTTCCACTATCTCACATTGTTAGTCGCTCCTAAAACAACGCCTTCATTCCAACCAGCACATCAGGTCTCTGTCCATCCAGTATCTTCAAAGCACACAAAGGATACTGCACTGTGAACAGTAGTACAGAAGCTTAAAGATGTTAGGTACTTTAATAAAGAACATGTTGTTTAAAAAAGGAGGGGGAGGGGCATTCAAACTCAAGTCTTTCTCATTCCAAAGCTGCCCTCACTGGTTTTTGAATCTTTTGTGTCCAAAAGCTGGTACTCTTCAACACTCTGCCCTGTCTTGCCTACCAACAAATGCAAGCATAAATTGGGAACAACAAAAAAATTCCAACTCCATTAATAACCACATTAGCCAAGACTTACACGTGGTGCAATTCTGAAAGACAAGCACATATTTAAAGATTGATGCCTCACTTAAATATATATGCTAAAAATAGCATGAAATGAAAGTATATTTAGCTGATCCTACCTCCTTGATATAAAACAAAAAATATATGAATCAAAGGCTTCTATGAAATCAGAAAATATCTCTATGAGCTAATGAAGGCTTTCAAAAAGTATCTCCTGGAAGAAAAAAAGAAACAAATAGACTTATAATTCCACATTTCTCTCCTCACAAGACAATGAGCTAGAGTTTGATCTCTTTCACACAAATATATGTGCCTATGAGTTTATGTCAGTTTCATTCTCTCCTTATACTGAAATCAAAGCATATGAACAGCAGTTTCTCCTTTCTTAGTAGTGCTGAAGTCCTCAGAGCAGGGATCTATCCAAAGCCTATACTATGTTGGTGAGAGGCTGCAAAGTGGTGGCCTGAACACTCAATCTGGCCTGCATGTGTGTGCCATTGGCCCACGAAGCATTCTCCTTTAACTGAATTAATCTCCAACATTCAAAATTCAAGAAATTTCACATGAAAATCCAGATTTCTAGACTTCCTTGGAAAATACAGAGATCTGGGAACCCTAGGCACACTTTCTTCCTAGACCACTAGCTACTCCCGGTAGTTGGTGACTGGAGTGGGCTCCGTAATTCCATAGTCCCATTTGGCTAGTCCTTCACGTAGGCCTCCTGCCTTGTCTTAGAGGTATTTCATTCCACATCCTCAGGTGGTTAAAAGTGATCAGATCTTGGAAAGCATTTGTAGAAAGGGAGAGCACAATGAAAAATGTAGGAAGAACAGAAATAGAAAATCAGAAAATAATTCCAGGGTTTTTTTGTTTTGTCTTTTTTTGTGTTTGAAGTTGTTCACTGAAATGCTTTTTTCTGTGAAGATGAAAAGTGCAACACAGTTCCTTCCACAATTCCTGACCTTTTTCTGTCTCATCTGCTACTTGTAAAGTATACTTCAAAAAAAAAAAAAAGGAAGAGAAAAGAAAACTAAAGAGATAGAACTATTTTAATTCCTTTTCTCACTACTCCCTCCTACCTCTGCTGCCATCCTCAATCCTCAGTTTGGGAGACAATGACGTTATGAGGTGATCAAATCTTATACTCATATTGAAAAAGTCTGATATTTTAATAGGAACTTACAGAACTAGAAGAAAATGACACAATAGTTTGTGAAAACACTAGATTATAGGCATGAAAAGTAAATGACAAAATGGTAACCAAACAGAAATATCCTGTCTTTAGGAAGGATATTTTATTCTGTATGTATACTTTAAAATAAGCAGTCTCAGCAATTTCCAGGGGTTATTATGTCATTCCCTTCTATGCTGCTGAATAAAAGTAACCTGTGATTAAGTAGCAATCCATGATTTAAGGAACAGATAGAATTCATTGAACATTTTACAAGAGCATTTCTAGTGGCTTCTCACCTCTAAGGAGCTGGTTTCGATTTATACACTGTAATTAATCAGATAGCCAGAGCTAGAGAGAATTCATCAAAGAAAATGGAAACTTATTTTTGGGTAATTAGCTACTCTGGTGATTGATCAGATAGTTACTTTATTTTTTCTGTTCACTGCCAATTCCAACTATATATTTTATCTTATCTAGGAATCTCCAAGTGGAAAATGTCTAATAATTTCTCAAGTCCTGCTTCAGTGTCAATGAAGAAGATAATAGGAGAAGAGCTCTTTCCAAACTTTGTATGTGGACTCCTTTTGAAATATTGGAATTCTATCCTGAATTTCCCATGGAAGTGGCTCTGTTTGAAAATATAAGGACAGAATAGCAGAAAACATAATGAAGCACAGACTTACGAGATAATCAGGATATTAAAGAGAAAAGTAGATTTTCTGGCTTGAGGTTAGAGCAATCCATTCAGAATCTTCTGGAGAAGAACAAAGAAAAAACTTACTAATTTGAAAATTATTGCCATTCTTTTTTTTTTTTTCCCCAGAGCTACCACCAATTCATTAATGCCCTTTTTGAAAAATCTCTTAAATTTTTCATTTGGCAAACAGATTTTCTTCATTGCTTCGTACTGATGGGGGTTAAGGGGGAGTGATGTCTTCTTATGTATAAAGTAAACCATATGAATGTGTAAATTTAGACAAATGGAAAATAAATGGATGGTTATTATGCAAATAGCAAAAGCCAAATGGATGTATGAAATGTCTTAGACCGCAGTGGCGCCTTCTCAAAGAAATGTTCTCTTTGCTTTTGCCTTTGAGCTCTTCAACCCTTAAGAACCAAAATCAACTCAAGATATCTAGCATCCAACCTTTAGCTTATATTTATTTCCCCTTCTTACTCTAAAATAGCCTGGACATCCTACTATATATGGACATCTATAGGGAAGAGGAAAGAATTAAGAAATTCTTAATTGGTTTGTGTAGTTCTTTCTCCAAGTTTACCAAACAAACATGAAACTAGTAGTAAAAACGCACCTTGCACCTTCTGATAATATTTACACTCAGCCTCTCCTAGAATGCAAAATACTTTCCAGCTCCAGAATCATTTTCTTTGACAATGAGAGGTATTTAAAAGGTAAGTTAGAGCAATATCTTTCAATGGACTTGTTTTTTTTTGCAGTGATTAAATTCTCCAGGGATGGCAACCACTAAGTTTAAATTCTAAAAATTTTAACGTTTTCTAAAAAATTCATTCTCTTTTTAAATTTAAACTAACCTGCCCTCTCCTTTCCTGGACACCGTGTCAGAGGAGAGCTGCTCAGGCTATTGGCATGTACATTCCAGTGAAAGCTCCTCCAAGCCTGTGGGTCTAGGATCCTTCATTTCCTGCCCTCTCTCCTTAAATCATGTCTTACTTCTTACCCTTGAGTCCACTGATGTTGTACTACTGATGGCCATTACTGACCTTTTAATAACCAAATCCAGAAGACTTTTCCCAGGCATCATGATTTTACGTCAGGTATCTCTGCTCTAAATCATTAGTCTCGCGCATCTTCCAGGCCCTCTGGTAAGATCTGATGTTTCAATATACCGATGTCTATTACAGTATATTATATCATATGTTAATATTTGGTATTTCCTTTCCCTCACCTTAAGTTATCTTTTTCTGATCTCAACTACCTATTACTTAAACAATAAATGGTTCTTTTAACCAATGGGTACTTGTTATAGTCTTATACAGCAAGCTAAGTGAGGTCTCAGCCTCAGGCTCAGGAGACTCCCAAGGACTTCCTTCTTTTCCCTCTTTGGTCCCCCTCTGCCCAGGCTTTATAAGTTTCACATCTCTTCTACCAAGCATATCAGTAGAAGGGAAATCAGAGGCTGGAAGCTATGTTAACATTTAGATCTGGGGTCTCTGACCCAAACCATTCAACCAACTTCTTGTATGGGTCAATTTTATGGCTTTTGTGGAGCTGAAAGACACCACAAATGTCCCCTGAACCCAGCAGAGCATGTAACAAAATTATACTTCCCAGTGCCTGGCAACCAGCCATGCAAACTGGTAGAGTCAGTTATTATCCACTATTACTGCTCTCAGCTGTGGGCAATCAGAGGGAGGTAGGATTAAATCAAAGGGGCACCTGGGTGGCTCTGCTGGTTAAGCATCAACTCGATTTCAGCTCAGGTCATGATCTCAGGGTCGTGGGATTGAGCCCTGCACTGGGCTCTGCACTCAGCACAGAGTCTGCTTCAGATTCTCTCTCCTTCTGCTCTCCCCGCCAAATACATAAATACATACATACAATCTTTAAAAAAAAAGTAGGGGGGGAATCATCCAAGGAATAGGGAGAGAGACCAAGACCAAAGTTCTTAAGAATGCCTGTGCCACTCTTCAAGGTATCTTTTGTTTGACCCTTCAGATTTACTCTCCAGTCTTCTCCAGCCTGCCCTGTGCTAAAGGGCTTACCAGCATGGACCACAAGAATGGAATTCCAGGGCTGTTTTCTGACTGGGTTTGATCCATGTGACACCTTCCAGGAAATTAAGACAGGGGAAAAAACTAAAGTTGACACATTATTCTTCCAGCTCCCTCCCTATAAAGTTCCTTGGATGCATGGCTTCCACAACACCACAGAATTTAGGTGGGCTGCACTGACTCTCTCCTGGATTCTGGTGACCCTTCACTCCCTTACCCTTTGGGCCTAGTGTTGATAAAGTTTCTGCTGCTAGCCCTGGGTTCCTGCATTTCCCTTATGGCTCTCCTAAACCTCACCCACATCTTTCTAATTCGTTCTCACCTAAATAAAACTCTGTAAATTATCCTATTTTTAACATACTTTAGATTTTCATTTGGAAACTTGACTTGTCATTGCCAAAAAATAATCTTGTAGAGTTTTTGAACAAGACATATTCTAGGCCTCAAATGAAACAGAACCTTTAGAGATGAAGCTTGGGAAATCATTTCCAACAAGATTTTTAGTTGATTTTTAGTGTTTGTGGACCCTTGGTTTTAAGCAGAGACTGGCGAAACTGTCCCACAGTCCAAATCCAACCTGCCTCTGTTTTGGTACAGTCTGTGAGCTAATAGTGGTTTTCACATTTTTAAGTGGTTTTAAAAATCCTGAATAATTTGGTGATATGAAAATTATATGAAGTTCTTTCCATAAATAAAGTTTTATTAGAACATAGCCATTTACGGGGTGGCTGGGTGGCTCAGTCATTAACTATCTGCCTTTGTCTCGGGTCATGATCCCAGGGTTCTGGGATCCAGCCCCGTGGGTACCCTGCTAGGCGGGAAGCCTGCTTTCCCTCTCACACTCCCCCTGCTTGTGTTCCTGCTCTCAATGTCTCTCTCTCTCTCTCTCTCTCTCGTCAAAAAAATAAATAAAATCTTTAAAAAAAAGAAGAAGAAGAAGAAGAAGAAGAAGAACATAGCCATTTTCATTTGCTGACACTTGCCCAAACTACTTTGGTACTACAATGGCAGAGTTAAATAGTGACAACAGAGATGTATGGCCCACAGAGCCTAAAATACTTCCGGTCTATGCTCTTCACAGAAAATGTCTGTAGACTCCTAGAAGGATATATTCTCATTCTTGATCTCTTTCCGAGACAATTCCCTATTAACTCTTTGGACTGAATACCAAGATAATTCCTCAAGTCATATAGGCCACTAATGATGCAAAGTAATGCTGTCCTCTGCATTTGGAATGACAATTCCAGCTTTTATGTGGTTGTGGATATATTTATTCATATGGATATTTACATGCATACATATGGTGTTTTAAGTATTTGAACCAGAGCTAATGAACACTATAATTTTCTACTTCTAAGTATTCAGACTTAGAATCCCTGTTCTGCTACTTATTTGTTGTGCAACTTTGGGATGTTACTTCTTTCACATTTAGGTAATTAAAGATCTGTTCCCCAAGTTATTTTGAAAAATAAAAGAGAACACTTTATGAAAAAGTGTCGCACAAGATACTTACTAGATTAACCATAGCTATTCATTCCTTTCCTCTTCCTACCTTCATCCTACCTGCACCTTTACACACAAAAAAGTCAAGGGACACGAACATGTCCTTCGCTGAGGACCTTCTCCAGTGAACTGAAGGCTTCCAGCTTATTCAGGAAGGCAAAACAGGCCTTAGAAATGCGCTAAAGAGAAAATGAACATCACAGAGGTTTTTATCTTGTCTAACACAATAGCCCACACCCTGTGGGCGCTCCATAAACACTAACTGAATTGGATTTTATTATGCTGTTAGACCACATCCAATTCCTTTGCTGCCTCCATCATCAGAAAAGCTGGCTTAAAGTATATGGAAATAAACAGTTTACCCATTGGTCCATGCTGAAAGGAAAACTTGCATGTCACAGTTGAGACATTATGCTTTGATAGATTCTACCCTTGGGGTCTGCTTTAAAAGTGTAGCTTTAGTTTCTCTTTTATCAGTATACAAAAGTTTTCCAAGAAACATGAAGACTTTAAAGACTTGCCACACAGCATACATCATGTTGTAGAATCACCACAGTATTACCAATTGAAATTGGCTTAAAGACAAATGAAGCCTTGCCACAACCTAAGAACGGAAGATTGGAAACAAGAAGTAAATCTATCACTTAATTCTACTTTTCCACATATGCTGAAAAATAAGAAACTATATATATAATTCCAGAATTGTAAAATACTTTAGAGATGATTTCTTCAAAGGGTTTTCACATTGGAGCCCTGGGGATCTTTGGCAACAACTCAGGAGACAGGGAGATCCAAATTGGATGGATCCCTTCAACCCCAACTACTTCTTCCACCACAGAAACTTTGTTTTGTCTTTTTTATATACTGGAGTTCTGTATGAGATTTTCATTTAAAAAAATTAGTCTCACCAATTAAAAAAAAAATCTGAAAGCTAGTGACTTACCTCCCTTACATTGTAGATCAGAGATCAGCAAGTTTTTTCTAAAGAGCCAGATAACAAATATTTTAGACTTTGCCTTCCATACAATCTCTATCACAGCTACTCACCTTGACCATTTTAGGTGAAAGCAACCATGTAAGCAGGTAAGAGTAGCTGCGTTCCAATAAAACTTTATTTATAGAAACAGGTGGTAGGCTGGATCTAACCTATAGACCATAGTTTGTCTACTCTGTCGCAGATGATAAAAATAAGTTCTGAATAAGTTAAAATGACTAACCCAAATCACTAACCGGGTAGTTAGTGACAGCTAGGAGATCAGGATTCTTCCACTACACTGTCATAGAATAAGAAAAATAAAAATGTACAAGACACCTTATCTTTTGAAAAGTAATGGAAAATATGAGGAAAGTTTCCATTCTGGAAATAATTCATGAATGTCTTACCTGTGGCAAGATTATGCATCTTGCCATAATCTCAATCAATACTTTTCTTATAATAATTTGCCCATCACTCTACCGAAAAAATAATGCCTCAAGGTGAAAAAGAAATTTGTAATGTTCTTATAATCTCACTCATTTGGTTTTGTCAATGTTGTTCAGTAAAAGAATATATCACTTAATGAACTATTGATTTCATCTGTCTACCTATAGCAAAATGGCATGTAGTATGTTGTAAATAAAAAATTTATTTAATGTCTGCAACTTAGTGAATAGATCACAATGTGGTCACTCAAGCCTTAAGCATTCCTTATATGGGGATGAATTACTCTCTGTCTTCCTCTCCATCTTAGTACACCTCTGGCTGTGACGTCAACATAACAGATCCTGACTGCTAGCATTAGGGTACTTTTAACAAAAGGGAGGCTCTTCATCCAGATATCAAAGTCCAATTCATGAAGGCTCAATACAGGAGATTCAGCTGCTGCTCTTAAGATCCTGCTCCCCATATTCTGGTCTCTTCAGCTGTTATCTAAACATGGGGAGAGAGAAAGCTCAGAGAGCAATGACAATTAATGCAATTCTGTCATCGATACCTTCTGACACTCCTTCTTTATCCCTAAATTCAGTACTATTTTGACCTTTCCCACATCCGGAGTTTCAGTTTCTTGTTACATCCTCCTCCTTCACAGGTTAGTAAAAACCCAACTGGAAGGAGCGGTAAATTAAATCAGAGCATATGGGAAATACCACATACCTCTGTAATTCACAGAACATATGAGGCAATGAGGAACAGAAGAAACCTAAAATTGCTATTATTTACATCCATTCTTATGACAGTTGTAATGAAAATGGAAAATAGTTTTAGCATAACATTCCAGGTAAGTCTCAAGATGGTTGTGTTGCGGTTTTCCTTAGCTGATCTGCCTACAGACAATAGAGAGCTAAGATTTCCTTCAGAAATAATTACAAAGATTCACAACTCCGAATGTCCATGAAACATGCATCAGAATTTTCAAATAATTTAAAGGGACAATTCAAATAAAAAGAGGATTCATATCATCCTAAGCCACAGAAACTAGGTTTACCACCTACCTCTCTAGGTAAAAAACATAGAAAAATATTTCTAAAAGAAAACTGATCATTTTGGGTTTTTTTAATAATTTCTTTTTTTTTTAAAGGTTTTATTTATTTGAGAGAGAGAGAGAGAAGGAGCATGAGAGGGCAGAAGGTCAGAGGGAGAAGCAGACTCCCCATGGAGTTGGGAGCCCAATGTGGGACACGATCCTGGGACTCTGGGATCATGACCTAAGCCAAAGGTAGTTGCTTAACCAACTGAGCCACCCAGGTGCCCAAAAATTAATCATCATTTACATTCTATTTACTCTTTAGGAAAAAGAGTAAATAGGTCTTTAAAGCTAGAAAGGATCTGAAAAATTGTCCATTTAAATACCTTGATCTTATTCCTAATGAAATAAAATTCAGGAATATTAGGTGTTTTCTAAAATCTCATTGGTTGGCATCAAACTCAGGTCTAGTACCCAGGTTCTCATCCCTATTTGGAAGTTCTGCCTACTATACCATTTGGCCTCTTCCATTCCAATCATATTCACCATGGTTATAGTCTTAGATAGAATCTTTTTTTTAAGCATCTTTTGTTTTTAAAACAAAGCAATCAGTAATTACTTTCCAGCTCTTTTCACAGATGAAAGATTGGCAGGACAAAAACCTGGTGAAATTGTTCAAGATTACTCACGGAGTTTACTGTAAGGCAGAAAATGTAGTTTTTGTTTGTTTTTCATTTTTGTTTTCTCCTTGTTTTTAATTTTCTGTCCACATCTTGGGCCAAGCTATCACCTCTCCTCAATGAAGTGGTTGCTGGTTTCCACAAAATTGTTTGTTTAGCTCATGACTACGAATACAGGTAAAAAACGCCAGTGCTTTCCCCCTCACTAGCCTTTTCAACCCATTCCAGAAGACTGGCGTTAACTCTCATACACTTGAAGCTCTGCTGCTTTTAATGTCCTTTTTAGTGTAGGGCTTCTTAAAAATTCTGTTTCCCATGAAACCTAATTAGACGTTCTTCATTATCACATTTCTACATTCTCTCTTCTTAGCTGTAGCCCTTTGTTAGCACCTAGTTAGTGCTTCATTACTTATCTCTGCCCACCCTCCCCCTCACTGCAGTTAGTTGGCTTCAGGAAAAAAAAAAAAAAAAAAAGAAAGAAAACAAAGAAAGAAAGAAAGAAGAAAACTTACACACACACTCACAGAAAACACTGAATGGTCTAATCAGGCAACCAGAGAAATGTATGGCTGGAGGGAGAGTGAGCTAAAGCGGGGTCCCATTTCAACTGAACTAATATAAAATAGTTCTTCACTCCCTAGAAATTGAAGATCCTAAATTATTAATCCCCATCCCCCTGCCTATTGTATTTGGTTTTTGAGTTTTGTTTTAATGAAGCATAAAACCTGTGTGGCCTCGTCAACTGCCAAACCCAGCATTTTGTTTTTAATGAAAGGGTGCTCTGGCTTCCAGAGGGAAATTGAGTCAGACTCAGAAGTTAGTTAACTTACAAGAGAAGTTGTTGAGATAGTGGTCAGAGCAAGAGCAATGGAATTAGTATAAGCGCCATTGATTAAAATTACTTTAAAAACATTCAGTGCTTATTGTGTGGAAAGTATTCTCTTCATACCAAGTGCTGGTGAGGATGTGTAGTAACTAAACTCTCATATCCTGCTGGTAGGAGGGAAAATGGTAAAACCGCTGTGAAAATGGTGTAGCAGTTTCTCATACAGTTAAACCTGCACTTATCATACGAACCAGAAAAACCATTCCTAGCTATTTACACAAGTGAAATAAACTTGCAATCGTACACAAATCTGTACACGAGTGTTTATAGGAGCTTTATTCACAATTTCCAAAAACTAGAGACAAAGAAAATGTCCTTCAGCTGGAAAATGAAGAAGCAAACCATGCTGCACACATCCACGTGACGGAATATACTACAGACTAGTCAAAAGGGGAAACTAGCAATACATGCAAGAACATAGGTAAATCCCAAAGGCATTATGCTAGGTGAAAGAAGCCAGACTCAACAGGCTGTATGCCAAATGATTCTGTTTATAGAACATTCTGGAAAAAGCCAAAGGAAAGGGACACGAATGGATCAATGATTACTACAGATCAGAGGCTGGGGGCTGGGGAAGGCACTGACTATAAAGAACCACACAAGAATGGTGGAGAGCGGGGTGGAAGCATTCGATTTTTTGATGTGGTGGTGATCCCATGCCATGTATTTGTCCAAAACTCATAAAACAATATGCCAAAAAGGGTGAATTTTACTGTATGTATACTTTAAACAACAAAAATCTCGTCTTTGACACGAACAAAAGCCTCTCTCTCTCTCCTCACACATTAAAAAATTCACTTGGATGGGGCACCTGACTGGCTCTTTTGGTGGAGCATGTGACTCTCGATCTCAGAGTTGTGAGTTAGAGTCCCACATTGGGTGTGAAGATTATTTAAAAATAAAATCTTAAAAAATCATTTGGAAAGACTGAAAATTTTCCAAAAAAAGATGACACAGATGTTTTGAAAGCTATACTAATTCCCAAAGAGATATGGGACCTAATTTTAACATTATTTAGGACTCATGTTAGACGTTGTCCTTTCAGTCTAAGAAAACAGAAAAAATACATGTGTACATATTGAGTAACCATCAGGGTTTGCATTTGGAGCCACAGGTGGTCATTGTAAAGACAGAAGAGTTCAGTAGCAAATCAGGCCCCATAACAGTAGTTAATATTTAGTAAGACCCTGTCATATACCAGGTATTTCCTTGTGTGCTTTACATTTCTTATTTCATATAATCCTCTCTGCAATGTTGTGAGGTAGGCATTATTCACCATCATTTTGTAGATAAGGAAAGAAAGGCCCAAAGAAGTCAGTCTCCTGGGTCACATGGTAAGTGATGGAACTAGGATCACTGTGGGTTGTGAGTTGGGATGTTTGAAGAAAAGGGGAACTTCAGTTCTTCAAAGGTACTTTCAAAGATCTGACTAAGGTGCAGAGGTGTGTGCATATGTGGCATAAGAGGGAAAATGAGTAAATCAGCTCAACTGGAAAAAGAGATTTTTCTAAAGAAAATAATAGAGGATACCATTAGCAAGTTAGGGAAAGAGTAGCTCATAGAGGACACTAAACAGCAGACTGATAAACCTGAAATTTGTTCTGTGGTTTCCTGACCTCATACCACTGGAGATGTTTGAAGAAAGAGCAGCCAGTCTAGACAGTTAACTTGAAGAGTGGAGTGAAATAATCTTTGTTGAAGATCAGCCAGACCATGTATCAGGGATACTCGCTAGGCTCCCTGGTGACAGGAAGAAACCACCATGCTGTAGGTTGGTAGCAGGTGCTTTCCCTGTATCATCTCACTTCGAGCCCACCTCAACCCCTGGAGTAGTCGCTATTTTTTCCATTCACCAATGAGATGATTGAGGCTGAAAGAGGGTCAATGCTTTGCATTACAGTTCACTGCCAGGTAGAGGCAGATCTGAGACAGAAGCCCAAGTGCACATGACACTTCTTAAACTCACAAGGCTGAGAACTCTTGGAGGTGACCAAACCCATCAGGGATATTCACGGTAGTTCAGGACACTTAAGTAATGCTTCCTAAAATGGAAGGAAGGATCTTACTAGGTAATGTGGCAGAAGAACTGGCAGTACTTCCTGACTAGCTGGATATGAGAGAAAGGAAAAATCAAAGGTGTCCAAAGAGCCTGGGGAAATTAGAGGCCTTAATGACAGAAATATGCACTGGAATGCCACACAAATAAACCTTAACATAACCTGAAACTCAAGAACAAATTATTTAAGTACTGAATCTCTACTGATTCTACAAATGTGGAATAGCCTCACCTATGTACCCATAGTCTCCATCTTCTTCTCTTCCCCATCCCTAACACCTCTTGATTACCAAAACAAGAAAGTTAAGAAAAAAGCCCATCTACAGACTAGTATGCAGAGACAAGGAACGTACAAAGCCAAGTCAGCACCCCAAGTCCTCAGATGCAAAGTCATTAGACCAGAAAAGGTTGACTTTTATGATTTTTTAGAGTCCCAAGTGTCTCCCTGACTCCAGAAACTTACAGTCTATTGTTAATAAGCTTAATAAAAAAAACACCCCTGGAAGTCATTCAAATACTGAAGAAATGAAAAACATTCAGAAATAATATGTCCTTTTTTTTTTAACTGTGGTCACCTATTTGTTCAACAGTAATTTACTAAGCATTTACTATGGACCAGGCACTCTGTTTATGTTAGGAATACAATAATAGTTTATCAATCTAGCCACCACAGAGCACAGAGTTTGGTTATGAAAAGGACTGCAAATAAAACCTTTGAAAAAACAAAATCCAAGTCTTCCAGAAACCTAGCCCATCCTTCATATTAGAGGTCAGTTTGTTAATGTTATAGCTAAGATTTTAATCTTATTTCTGGTATTCCAGTGTTTTGGTAAGACTATCTGCTGTTGTTTTTATTTACTCCTTACTCTTGAGGAGGTGGAAAAATCAATGTTGTACCATGGCATATACGTGGTGTCCAAGAAAGCATGCCACTCAGATCTCTTGCTGAAGGGCATGTAATTGGCTGACTTGTCCCAGGTGCTATGCTCTGAACCCACCGCCACATTCATGCTGAGACCATGCTTCCCACAGACTACTCCCAGCCAGGGTCTAAGCCCTTTGGTTCACTAACACAGACCCCATCCTGTGAGATAGAGGACCCCTCTATGGAAGATTCTGGCTCTAGGGCTTCCCATCATCCGGAATGCAAACTTTCTTATAACTGGGCTCCAGTCTCGGACTCTTCCTGCCCACCTTTTTATCTGCCTTCCCTCCTTCCTTCCCAGGGGTCAGACCTGCATGGTGCCCTAATGTAAAGGTTCTCCTACCTCCTCCAGCTCCCTGCCTGCCCTTTTCCTCCTGCAGCCTTTTCTCCAATCAATCTCTTGTCTGTCTAATCGTGTCTTGGTGTCTGCTTCTCAGAGGACTCTTAACAAACAGCGCACACAAGCAATAATTTTCAAACTTGCTGTCTACAGTAAACTCTCCTCATTAATACTCCCTAAAGTTACACCCTTAAACCTGTAAATACCCATTCACAGCAACTTGCTGTTTTATTGGTATATAAGTATTTTTGAGGGACTTTCAAGGGTTCATACTTTGTCTTTGGTGCTATGCAATAAAAAACCTTGTTTTAGTCCATTAAGAGAAAATCTCCCTATTCCTTGGGTTCTGGTCAAAAATAGAGTTGAGGGGCACTGTGGTTAGTGGACAGCTGTGGGCCATGACCTTATGCTCTCCAATCCTGCTTCTTCCTCATACTATTCATAACAGACAAGACTCTTAGCCCCTCTGAGACTGTTTCCTAATATGCAGATAATAATATCCTCCCTTGCTGACTTCAAAAGACTGTTTTAAGGATCAAATGATTTAATCATGAGAAAGTGCCTCGCAAACTAGAGTACTATACAAAAGCAAGGTACTATAATTATTGTCTAATAGTAAATGAGATTAGCCAACTTCCTTCATATTTGCTGAGGACAAGCACTGGATATAAAACATACCTATATCAATAGCAGAGTGGGGACAGTTATTACACTGTGACAGTATTACATACCAAGTTATGTAAGCCAATCTCCCAGCATTGAAGCAGGCTACAAAATTATAAACTAAGAGCTTTACTGAAATTACCTTAATGCCTATGGATGAAAGTGAATATAAGATGCTGGTTTAAGTGGAAATAAAGAAAAATGTCAAGTTTAAGATGATTTCCAAACCACTGTGATTTGGAGGAACCTTGGAAACAAATATAACACTTCCAACGTACTTGAATTCGAATAGTAATAATAAATCTCACGACACCAGTGACTTGAGGTTTCCCCTGGTTTAGTTATAAGTAACTTTTTAGAGTAATAAAAGAAGAAAAATATTCTCAAGGGTCCATGTGCGTATGTGAATATATGTCTGTTTTCACCCCCAGTATCACAGTTGAATTCAGGTATTTCTGTGTGATGATGAAGTTGGCATAAAAAAGGAAAAAGCACAAACCTACAGGGGTATAGGTTAACCTTTGTGTAAGTATAAACCATTACAAACTTTACATAAGGAAAACCTATGAGATCTCTTTATAATGCTCTTAATCCTGAAAGTAGTAGCTTCCATTTAAATTAGAAGTCTTCAATCAAAAAAAAAATTTCTTTCAGAAAAATTCCTTTCTTCCTGGTTAATTGCAAAAAAAAAAAAAAAAAAATAGATATCCTGAAGGAGAAGGAGGCTGACTTCTTTGTTGACTGACTTGAAATGAAGGCAATAGTTGGGTAGTGTTTGGGACTGTGAGAAACTAACCATTTCCTTCCTTCAGTGTTTGTTCTGGGTTTCCTATTTCAATACCTATGCCACACAAATCTCTCTACATAAGAAACCTGCAAGGTATACACTCATCCATTAAAGAGAGACACCATGAACATTGCTGAATATGAGAAACCAATTTATTTCTTCTTGTTTTTTCTTCCTAAATCTTATACCAACAAAGGGAATACCTATAACACAACAGACTAAGGGTGGGCTGCCTCACCCTGGATGCAGGCAACTTTGCATCAAAGCAAAACTGAACCTCTTGCTCCACCCATCACATTTATGACATTTTTGAGAAAATCGGGGGAAAAAGAAGCCCAGTCCCTTGAGGCAGCATGAAATTACCTTGATGGATTGACTGATAATAGCTGAAGTTGACCTGAAGGAGTGATAGTTAATCCTTAACTATTAGAAACCTGGACATATTTGTCCTTGGAAACTCCTCTCAAATATACGCCCCCCCCCCCCACCAACCAGCTCCCTTCAAACCTATTCTACCTAAACACCAGAAGACTCACCTCCAACACCAAAGACATATGTGATCAGTCTATAAAATCAACAGGAAAAAAACAAAAAAACAAATACCTTAAGAGGTCTAGGAGTTTCTACTCGTAGAATGTTCTGGAACAAGAACAAAAGAGGACTGAAGGTTAGTAAAGGTCACATTTTTTTCATCCCAAATGCATTCTCCAGGAGAGAGCCAGCTTTCATCAGCTTTTTCAGGCTTCCATATCCTAGATCACCCCCATGTGCCCATCCCAAAAAAAAAAAGCGTTTAAATAAATCTAAATAAATACAAACAAATGCATTCTTAGTGGGACTGCACTTTCAAATTAAACACTATGAACTTGCTTATGTGCATGCAAATAAAATGTCATGCTCATCAGGGGCGCATACTTTGGCATCAAGTAGTATATGGTAAATGGCACATAATCCGACTGAGGGAAAACATCTCTATGCCTGAGGAGAGTCAATCTGGCTGGAACCGCTTATGATAGAATTGACGTGTACACAGACACCACAGGCGGAGACAGCCTCTCACATGCAATAACACAGGCCTTTCTTTACTACCAAAAGCAGTCCTGCCTGTGTTTTCACCCATCAAAAACATATGAGCACCTACTAAGAACCAGGCACTATCGAAATACAACGTAAACATTAGTGAATAAAACACTGTTCCTGCCTTCTAGGAGTTAAGGGCTGGTCAGAACTTCACAATCTACACAAAGAAGCAACTAAAAGCAAAACCGTCCACAACGCAGGGGAATGTGCCTAGCACAAAGCCCACCAAATAGGAGCTGCTCAACAGATTTTAAGTGAATAAGATTTTGAATAATTATTAAAAAAAGAGATGAAGGAGGCACCTGGGTGGCTCAGTCGGGTAAGCATCTGACCTAATTTTGGCTCAGGTCATAATCGCAGACTGGTGGGATCTCAGAGTGGTGGGATCTCAGCCCAGTGCACTGGGCTCCACACTCAGTAGGGAGTCTGCCTGAGATTCTCTCCCCCTCCTGGCCTCCTTGTCCACACTCTCTGTCTCTCTCAAATAAATAAATAAATCTTTTTTTTTTTTTTAAGAACATGAAAGTGCTGGAATAGACAAAGCTTAAAATCATTCCTACTACATAACAGGCTCGCAGTAGATATTGATTGATTGAATAAATGAAATAATAAATGCTATGAGCACCTATAGAAAAGTGATCCAACCTAGGTAATGACTTCTCTATGGAGGTTAGATGAGCAAAGTGTGAAAAAAATTCTACACAGGGAGAATAATAATAGTTGGCCAGGTAGACAACATATTGATTCACATGAGCTGAAGTATTAACCTCAGAAACTGTCTGGGTTTACTTCACACTAGTGATTTATGACTGTCCAATGTTCTGAATCATGACCATTTAGTCAGTTTCACTGAAGCCAAGAAGAGGATCCAAGACTGCACCTTCAAGTAGGGTGATAATCAATAAGCCTGTAACACCTTTCTTACTGTGAAAGCCCATTTGTAAATGGTGAAATTCAGGGTACATCAAAAGGAAAAGGATTGTGCATTTTCTAGAAAAAACGCCAACTAACTCACCAAACAGGAAGAAGGTAGAAGACACGGACAATAAAAGGTAAGAAAGAACTGAAGGAAAATACATGTCTTGAGTGGTTCTATGAACAACCGAAAACCAGAAAAAAAAAAAAAAAGAGTCACCTATATTGAACCAAAATATTTGACAGCATAAAATCATTTTACAGCACTTCAAATACTTCAATTCAAGGATATGCTCCTGTCAAGAAAGCTCTACTAAAAGAAAATTGGTTTCATCAAAATGAATGCTCAGATTTTCAAAGGGCGTATTTAATGTGGAATTGAAACAAGGCTGTGGAACAGGTATTTCTTTGGATTCTGTGGGATAAATGTTATAAGAAAGGGATATGCAATGTATGGTCAGAGGAGGCTTCTCTATAAGCAAAGTTTTAGGCTATGACACATTACTATGATATTTGCTGAAGATTTATCTCTGAGGATTTATATTATATATAAATATATAATGGAAACAAACGGAAACATTCAACTTACCAAAATATGCTTTACAGACAATCATTCAGGTAAGTATTAACTACTCCACAAAATTAAACCTGCTCTGTTTTTCTGAAAGGAGTAGCAATTCTCAGTAGATATCTCAGCTATGTGACATTTTGACAAGTTAAATTAGCTCCTAAGTCACACGACTGTTCACCCCTCAGTGACACCCTTTCCTCACAATAACCCAGTCTCTGACAGATGTGCTGATGAAACAAGGAGTGTATCTACAGTAACACAACACTCTCCATGCCTTAATTCAAAAGAAAATTTAGACATATTTTCCATGTACTTCCTGTTTACCAAGCAATTTGAAGCAAATATTGGTCTTTGTGGTATTAGCTCATTTATGCTAATGGAATTTGTTTCCTTTTGTGCTACCCCACCATGACTATTCCATTTCATAAGCATTAAGTCCAATAAAGTCAAATGAGAAAACACAACGAAAACAATCTAAAGCCACTATCATTTAAGTAGCAAGTACAAGATTTCCTAGTTTCCATATTATTAAAAAAAAATGATGGAAAAAGAATAATGTTACATTTATTTTCTGCTTCACAGTTTAAAGTAATTTCTCCATCACTTCCTTTTCAACCTTCATTAAGTACCCCAAATATAGGTGTTGCAGATTACAATAAAAATAATAAAAATTACTGTTTAACTTCAGTTTTAAGAAGATGGATATAGTTTTTCCTACTCTTCCCATTAAGGAGAGTTAAAAGCCATGAGCATGGGGCAACTGGGTGGCTCAGCTGGTTAAGCACAGGACTCTTGGTTTAAGCTCAAGTCATGATCTCATGGGTTGTGAGATCCATCCCGGTGTCAGGTTCTGTGCTCAGTAGAGAGTCTGCTTAAAGATCCTCTTCCTCTATCCCTCCCCTCACTCTCTCAAATAAGCAAATAAATCTTTTTTTTTTTTAATTAACATGTAATGTATTATTTGTTTCAGGTACAGGTCTGTGAACTCTCAGTTTTACACAACTCACAGCACTCACCATAGCACATACAATCCCCAATGTCCATCACCCAACCACCCCATCCCTCCCACCCCTACTCCCCTCCAGGAACCATCAGAAAGAAAAGAAAGAAATAAAAACATCAAAAACTTGTTCCCTCTAGACAAAGAAGCATTCTAGTAAGAGAGAAAACTTTTAGACAATAACCATTCTATTCTGGGGTGCCTGGGTGGCTCAGTCAGTTAAGCATCTGCCTTTGGCTCAGGGCATGATCCTAGAGTCCCAGGATCAAATCTCACGTCAGGCTCCTTGCTCAGTGGAGAGTCTGCTTCTCCTTCTGCCCCCCTCCAGCTCATGTTCTCTCTCTCACTCACTCACTTTCTCTCTCTCTCAAATAAATAAAACCTTAAAAACAGAATAACCATTCTATTCTAACCAAACACCTCTAAAAAAGAAAAAAAGTGGTCCCACCTCCACCCATGGCAACAAAGGTCGAGCAGGAAGCCCTATACCCTCATCTGGCTATAACACACAGCCCATCCCTCACAACCACTCTCTTGCCATGGTGGTATGAAAGATGGCAGAATACAGGGCCAAGGATTTCATCCCTATCAGGTCCCTGCCAAAGTGTCAGTAGAAACTAAGTAGGGAGTTTGGATTTCCAACCTTCCTGGGGAGTAATGACAGAGAAAGAAATAAAAATTAGCAATCTCAGGAATGAAAAAAGGGGGCTAATTGCAAAATCTGCATATATCGAAAGGATAATAAGGGAATACTACAAATTCTACACACCTATATTTGGCAACTTAGATAAAATGAACCAATTCTCTGAAAAATACAAATGACCACACCTCAACTACATGAATTAATTTGAATAGTTCTATACCTACTAAGGAAATTAAGTTCATAATTTAAAGATGGCAAAAAAGAAATCAATTCCAGAAGCTTTCACTGAAATATATGCCAAATATTCCAGAAGTCTTAAAAGTCAATGAAATATCTTCTAGTAAGTAGAAGACAACTCTTCCCAATTCATTTTGTGAAGCTAATATTCTCATGATAACAAAACCAAAGATAATAAAAATATTACTAATGAAAATATATGCAAAAATTCTTAACAAAATATCAGCAAAAAGAATTTAGCAATATATAAAAAGAATTATAGACCATGACCAATTAGAGTTTATTCCAAGATATAAGACTGTTTCAATATTTGAAAAGCAATCAATGCCATCCACTATATACACTCACTAAAACAGAAAAATTACATGATCATATCAATTGATGCAGAAAAAGCATTTGATAAAATTCAACACTGGATCATGACAAAAACTCTCAGAAAAATAGGATTGGGGGAAATTCCTCAATCTGATAATGTGCATCTACAAAAAAAACCTACAGCTAACGTCATACTTAATAGTAACATTCTGAATGTTCTCCCCCTAAGATAAAGAACAAGCTAAGAATGTCTGTTCCCACTGCTTTTTTTCTACATACCACTGTAAGTTTTAAGCAATATAAGACAGGAAAAGAAAAGAAATACATGGTAATCAGAAGAGAACAAAATAAAGCTGCCCCTACTTGTAAATGGCATAATTATCTACACAGAAAATCCCCAAAAATTTATTGAAGAAAACGCAGATAAACTAATAAACAGTTTCAGCAAGGTAGCAAGAAAACAAGATATACATAAAAACATTCATTTTATTTTTATATACTGCCACAAAAACATGAAAACTGAAAATAAAAATATAATAATACTTATAATCACTCAAAAAATAAATTCTTAGTCATAAACCTAACAAAGTATGTACAGGACTTATATGCTAAAAATGATAAAATGCTAATTAAATAAACCAAGGAAGATCTAAGTAAATGGAGATAAAATATTCATGCATTAGAAGACAACCCAGTAAAGATGTAATTCTCCCTAAAAGATAAATAGATTTAATATAACCCCACCCAATATCCCAGCATATTGTAGACATGAACAAGATTATTTTAAAATTTATATGGAAAAGCAGAGAAATTAGAATTGTTAATTTAAAAAAAAATAAAATAGTGTAATGAAACCATTTACCCACTATCAAGACCTATTATTTAGATAGAATAATCAAGCCTTTAACATCATCACTGGGATACATATATTAGTGGAACAGAATACAGAACTCAGACCCATACAAAAGGCCTTATAGAGAAAATAGAGAAGTCAGAAATAGGCCCATATAAAATATCCCCAAGTGATTTCTGACAAAGGTATAAAAACAACTTACCAAGGAAAAATCGTTCAGCAAATGGTGTTGGAAGAATATCCATAGGCAAAAAAGAAAGAAAGAAAGAAAAGAAAAACTCAACAGTAAATAAAGAATCCAATTAGAAAATGAGCAAGACATGAAGAAACATTTTACTAAAGATAATACACAGATGTCATATAGTTGCATATGAAATGACATTTGACATCATGGCACATTAGGGAAGTGATCATTAAAACAGCAATGATATATCACTACATACTTATTAAAATGGCTAAAATAAAAAATAGTGAGAACACCAGATGCTGGGAAAGATGAGGAGAAACTGGATCATTTATATGTTGCTGGCAAAAATGTAAAATGACACATCTACTTTGGAAAATAATTTGACAGTTTCTGAAATACTAAACATGCAACTATCATATGACAGCAGTAACACTCTAGCATTTACCCCAGAGAAGATTTATGTTCACTCAAAATTCTACACAAATGGGAGCGTCTGGGTGGCTCAGTGGGTTAAGGCCTCTGCCTTCGGCTCAGGTCATGATCCCAGGGTTCTGGGATGGAGCCCCGCATCAGCCTCTCTGCTCAGCGGGGAGCCTGCTTCCCCTCCTCTCTCTCTGCCTACTTGTGATCTCTGTCTGTCAAATAAATACACAAAATCTTAAAAAAAAATTCTACACAAATGTTTATATCATATTCTATTCACACTAGCCCCAAACTGGGGATAATCCAGATACCCTTCAATGGAGAAATAGTTAAGCAAATTCTAATACATTCATATCATGGAATACCACCCAGGAACAGAAGACTATTTATAGCTACCTGGGTAAATCTCCAGAGGATTATACCCAGTGAAAAAAGCCAATGCCAAAAGGTAATATTCTCTATGATTTCATTTATACATCTTTCTTGAAATGACAACATTAGAAATGATGAGTAGGTTTATGGTCACCAGGAAGTGACAAGTAAGTCCAATGGGAAGGATGTGGGTGTTGCTGTAAAAGGGCAACATGAGGGATCCTTGTGGTGATGGAGATGTTCTTATCTTGGCTGCTGATGTCAATATCCTGGTTGTAATTTGGTACTACGATGTTGTGAGGTATTACCTTTGAGAGAACTATGTAAAGAATACTTGGAATTTTCTGTTTTATTTCTTGTAAGATTTGAATATATAATTACCTCAAAGTTAAAAAGTTTAATTAAAAAATTACCCACGCATCTCTAAAGGAAACAGAATTACAAACAAATAAACGTATTTTAAAGATGTGCAATAGTTGACAAGAGATGAAGTTCTTTGCACGAACAGTATGGTCACCATGGTAGTTACCAAAGCCTTCATAAAGGAGCTGAAATTTGGGCTCGATCTAGAAAGATGGGAGCAGTTTAGCAGCTTTCCTCTCATCCTTGCAAAATATGGGACAGATGTTATTACACCTCCTTTCAAGAGGTTTGGAAATATTAAATCAATAGGTCAATGTAACACAGTTCCCAATTGTAAGTTTATTCTCTTCCCATTTTTCCCATAAGGTTTAATTTTCCAAATACAACATAATAGGAACAAAATACCAGAGAAGCAATAAATTACAAAATATTATTTTTTTAAAAGGGCATTCATTTTTCAAGCATAGTTAATTACTGATAATATTCCTGATACAGGTTAGGCATGCAGATACGTGCTAATCATAAGACAAAGTCATATGTCTCAGAAAGGAAAAAGGGAACCATTCAGTATCCACCATGGTTTAGAGCCAATGAATGGTTCTCAAACCATTTCCTGGCTGCATGCTATTCCTTGCACAAGAAGCTCCTACTTGTAACATTTCTTAATGTGTGTAGCAACTTGGGAGTGAGAAAGAGTAAAGAAGTCAAATTCAGGATCATGTAAGGAAAGTGGAAGTATATGTGTAGTTTATAGAAAGTTCTCCAAATAATTTAGAGAGTCCTCTCAAAAGGGAATTATGACCTCTCCCACAGAATTTAAAGCACTACATAGACCATTTCACATTCTTCCTAACAATTTTATTAGTCTATTGAAGGATTTCTCAACTTCGGCCCTACGGACACTTTGGGCCAGATAATTCCTTATAATGGGGGCTGCCGTACACATTATATTTTGGCAGCATCTCTGGTATCTCTGTGCGAGATGACATCCCCACCCTGAATTGGGACAATCAAAATATCTTCAGGCATTACCAAATGTCCCCTGGGGGTTGTGAAATTGCTCCCTTTGAGAACCACTTGTCTAGTAGTGTTATTGTCATTTTGTAAATAAGAACTGATGTTTTGAGTTCAATAGGCTGCCAAAATTATACAATGATTAACTGGTAGAACCAGGACTAGAACATAGGTCTCCTTGATTCTGAAGGAATCCAAACGTTTTCTACTACACCTAGCTTCTATAAAGAGCTCACATCCTTACAAAGAGTTTGTGGAAAGACAGAGCCATAACTCAACATTACAGAATAAGGTGACTGGGGCTCTTACTAAGGAGAGATTAGAAGGCTGTAAGAACCAAAAGGATGAAACAACTAGTTCTGCCTGAAGTAGACGAGGAAGAGTAAGTATGTTCATTTTCTGATATTGCAGAACAAAATTAGCAGCTAAAAATACAAATTTATTTTCTCACATATTCTTGGGTCAGGAGTCTGGGTACAGGTTAGCCAGGACCTATGGGTCTCATGAGGCTGAAATCAAGGTGTTTTCTAGAGCTACCATTTCATGTGTGAATCAGGATCCTCCTAAGAGGTCACTGATTGTTGATAAAATTCATTTCCTCATGACTCTATAACCAACGTCCTTATTTTCTTGCGGGTTGTCAGCCAGGGACCACTGTCAACTCCTAGAGGCCACTCTCAGGTCCTTGTCACATGGCAACTCATCTCAAAAGGTGATGACATACTTCTTCAAGGACAGTTGGGAGATTCTGCTGCTGTTTTTTTATCTCTTTTAGGGGCTCACCTGGTTTGTTCAGTACCACCCAGGATATTTCCCTTCTGATCAACTCATAACCAACTGACTAGCTGACTTTGTTATGTCTGTAAAAACCCTTTTCCCATATAACACAGCATAATCACGAAAAAGATATCCTATGTTTGTAAGTCACATCTACATTCAAGGGGAGGGGATACAAGGGCATGGGTTAATGGGGGGCCTATCTTAGAATTCTGCCTACCACAGTAATGCATAAATAGGTTTTCTTCCTGGCCAGCACAGATAGTGCCCAACTTGGTATCTGCCCTGTCATCATATGTCAGGTTACCCCCACAAACACCTCCCAGTTCCCTAAAGTGATGGCTCCATCTTGCTTACCTTATTTTCACATAATGTTGCCTCTTAGATCCTGGATAAAATTACTGCATACTTGAATCTTCCTTTAAAAACTTGGCTCTCCTCTAAATATTTCCTCTAACCCTTAGGCATGTAACAATTCCTATGTATTCTGAGCCCTGACATTTAAACAAATAGTCATAATATTAGGCAATTTTGCATGAGTCATGTTAATTCACAACTGATCTTATGTAATGATAACCTAATAAAAAGTATGTCTTATCCCAGTTTTTTAAGTAAGAAAATTTAGGATCAGGGTGACTAAGCAGGTTTCTTCCCACAGCTTTGTTCAAGGATATGACAGAGTCACAAATTCACGTGACTCCCAGTTCATACTCCTTCCAGTATGAACTTTCATTTTATGGAGGGCAGCAGAAGAGCACTGACTGAGAAATTTATAATTCTTTTGCCCTGTTACCAAATAGCATCTCAACTATTCAGCACTTCTCATCTCAATTGTCATAACCATCTAAATAACTCCTGTTTTGACTCTTTTTATAACTGATACTTTTATTAAAATCTCATCTTCTCAACCTTTTAGAATTTGGGGAGGCAGGAAGCCTGTCCCTTTGAAGTCTCTTTGCTGCTTATTCAGCCTTGCCTAAGGACAGCACTTGAAAATTATGTGTATACATGACTAATGAATTCCCTTATCACCCAACTAAGTACCACAATTCAGAAAAAAATTGTAAACTGGGAAGAGGAAAGCAACGTGTGCACAAAACATCCTTTCCACTCTGCCTGCTTTCCCTGCACTTCTTTCAAAATTGGCTTGTTCTCTACAAGAAGCCGTACATCAGTTCTGCTCCATTTCCACTACCCGCAGATGAGAGATGGAACTTCATGCTCTAATATCTCTTAATAACATTTCATTAAATCACAATAATCCAGGTTCCCAGTGGCATTTCTATAAGAAACCTTTCCTATGCCCAACACAGACTCAGATATAATAGACAAGCCTATATCAAGGTCTGGTGTTTAATTATAGGGAAAGAGAGCAGAAGATTTAAGATCATATATTGATTTAACAGATATTCTTTGAACAGTGAATATGTGCCACTCTGCTAGGTACTGGAGCTATTCCCTGCTCTGAGGAGTTTACAGTCAGCAGGTGATGTGGACAAGGAAATACAAATTGGATTTCACATGAGGAATCCTGTGCAGAAACTGGTGCAGGAAAGAAAGTAGCTTAAAGATTTCATCACGGCTAAAGAATGGAGGAGTGGAGTAGGCCAAGCCTGTGTCAGGAAGGAAATTAGGAGACTACAGTGACTAGCAAGCAAGACATGAGGACAAAGCAGTGAAGGATACATGTGAGCAACTTTAAAAGCAGTCTTGGTCATCAATTACATACAGAAATGAAGATAAGAGAAGGAAATGAATGAAGAATGACACTACAGCCCTGGCACAGTCCCCCGAGTAGATGTTGGTGCCATTATCTGAGATGCGGAAACCAAGAGAAGAGCAGATTTAGGATCTCTGAAGTTCAATGTTGAACATGTTGCATTTCAAGGGCTGATTCTGAGTCACTTCTACCAGGTAACGCAAGATGATGGTGGTAACAGTACACAAGTCTTTCTTTTTCCTTGTCAGGTGTTCCAGAACAGACTTTAAAACCAGGGTGCTCTCTCCACAACTACCAAGGCCCATTTGCCTAATTGTTTATTATGACTTCATGTTAAATGTACTTGGGTTCAAAAGACCTTACCTTTCAATCAAAATGTGAAATCAAAGCACTGCATAAGTTAAGTGTGTCGGCCTGCACAGATGTTGTACCCGCCACATCAAAGGCATTTTGCACTTGCCATAGGGGATGGCTTCATGATCTTGGAAGTAAATTTGAAGTGTATGGGCTCCCTAGACCACAGGGTTGACTGAATATGACTTGCATTATGGTAATGCATTACATTCACCATGGGGGAAACCCAGTGCAAATTGTTGAATTGGAGGATTTTTATCAAAAGAAATAAGAGACCTATAATCAAAATTATTAGATGGCAAAGTAGACCATTTTCAAATCCTCAAATAACAAATAATATATAGATAGATAGATAATTGATAGATGATAGATAGATAGATAGATAGATAGAGACATATAAATAGGTATATAGATATATACAGGTCTACAAAAATGTTGACTCGGACCCTAACATTTTTTACTAGCTTTCCTCATATTTGTCAGTATTGGTCCCACTTCTTTATCATATCCATACTCTCCTACTGGAATAAAATTGTGAAAAATGCTTTGAACACTATAATGCACTGAATCAAACTAAGTTTACCTATAACATCAACACAAGACCATAACTACTTATTGGTAGATTAAATAATGTTTTTTTTTTAAAGTCTTATTTCTTCTGAACATAGTATTAAGTTAACCAGGTACAATATTTAACTGCTTTTCTTTCTGGATTAGTTTTTGGGAGCTGAGAAATGCATTGAAACAGCAAGTGAACAATGCCATCCAGTCACGAAAATGACCAAAAAGATCCCATTGTCTACACAGAAATTAGATCCATTCTGCTAACCATCTTGTCAGAACTATTTGGATATTTACATGATTTCTTTGTATGGAATAACCCTGTAAATATTTCTGCCCTCTGATCAAATTATAGTTTCAAACCCTGCATAACTTTTTTAATAACAGATAATATTTATGCAGATTATACCATGTGATAGGCACCATGCAAGCATTTTATGCATTATCTTGTTTAATCCCTACAACAATTGTATAGTAGATATTACTTTCATTTCCTAGATGGGGAAACCTAGGAACATAGAGGCTGAGTCTGAGGTCACACAGCTAGCAAAAGAGAAAGCTACAAATCAGGCCCACGTTTGCCTAACCGCAAAGGCTTGCTCTCAACGAATTATTACCACCTTGTTTTGTGAGTCTCTGAGATAGATGGGCAATTCTAAAAATACATAAATTTGCTTATTGTGTGTTTGTGTGTATGAGTATATAGATCTAATTCACAGTAACAGTGAGTATGAAAGTTTTAAAAAATAAATATTTAATATTTTAATATTTTAAAATCTGATATTAAGTAAATGATATTTTAATAAATAAATATGAAATAGATCTATATTTTCCTTCAGATTGAGAGGATTCTACAGTTTAATTTGTTAAAAACTTTAAAAATGCTACCTTTAAAAAGGTTAACTCACTATACACACACCACCCATTACCATAGTCAATTCAAACATGCATAAAAGTTTAAAATGTGAAAATACTAAACCCACTATATCTGCTTTAACCTCTAACTTGACCCTAAAAGTATGAATTTTACAAGATACATATCATAGCAAAGACTAAATAATAATAACAATATCAGTTGTTCTTCAGATTATATAGATATATGAAGATACACATATTTTAAAACTTTCCCCTTATTATCATTTATAATCTTTATGAGGCCTTAATAAGAAAGGTATTATCTCCATTCTAAAGATAAGAAAAGTTAGGCTCAGTACAATTATGCAGGTTGCATAAGGTTACTCAGTCAATAAAAAAATGACCTTAGCACTTGAAGGTAGAGATTTCTGATTGTGTGGACTTGTTCTCACAAAATCCAATGCCATAGCATGGCCCCCCAAAAACATTTTATAAAGCTCAGGCACCTCCCTGAGATGTTGTTGAAAATCCTAGGTAGTTAAAAGTCCGTTTTATGCCTTCCATGTGTTAGGAACACTATAAAAGTTAAATTCATCGACATCTGTAATATAAGAACTAATGGGATCAGTACTCTTTGAAAATTATGCTTTTTTTCCAAATGTCACCTTATGTTCCACACATATTTTCAAAAATGAATGCTCAGTTTTTAAAGAGGGACTAAACAAAATTGACAATGTAATTTTACCCAGGTACAAAAAAATATATTCTCTTGCCTTATGGGTTACTCTACCAGTCAGGCCGTGATAATAATTTACTATTCTGGAATACAGTTATTCTTCCAATTTTGACATAACTGCCATGTTATTTCACTCACATATTCCTCTGTCTATCCCAGTAGCCAGGGGCCATTTTTCATGCAGTTCATCTGCACCAGAAATTATAGGTTTTGATACCACTGCCACAGCCTGTGTTTTAACTTTGAAATATATTGTAGCTAAACCTCTAATGTGGCTAATCTAGTTCATGATTCAATATGACTGCAGTCATGGTTCCCTGAAAGGGCTGCCACTGACAAAAATACTGCCCCTGGGCTTAAGCTGGGGGCCTCCAAGGGCTCAGCTCCCCCAGCTCAGGTTGAAAGATTTCCCTTAGTAAACAGTTGTCTGAGGCTCTTCCTATCCTGGTCACTTGTCACCAACATATTCTATGACCTTGGCACTGTTGAGCCTCCTCTCTATGTCTCTCTCTTTCTCTCTCCCTTTCTCTTTTAACTAACCATAAATCAAAAAGGCACAGCACAGTTTTCTTAATTTCTTTCTCCTTTCTACCATTCAGATTCCCACAGATGTGAAGAGCTCTTTCCCAGGGCTCAGAGCAAAGGAAGCACTGACAGCCCTCTCACCACTAGCTCCATGTCAGGGCTGGGACTTTCCTCTGGTGCTCACAGAGCACATCTCAGTCATCCAAGAGGAAGGGTATAAGCAGAAACTCACCAAGGTGGGAAGAGTTGCAGGCTGATAAATTGGAAGGAACTTGAAATCACTGGTCTACTACTCATTTTCCAGAGTCACCAAGAGCTCACCTGAGCTACTAAAGGTTACTCAACGTGTTCCCAACAGTTAATTCATGAGTTCCTTTATGCACCAAACACCCAAGCACCCACTGTGTCCTAGACCCTGTATAAGATGCTGGGGATCTCGAGATGAGTGAGACATGATCTGCCTTGGAGAGAACACAATCTGGTGGAGAAGTTAGACTTGTAAACAAAGTGCCATCAAGAGGCACTGTAGCCATACAACCTGACTGGTCCAGAAAAATCCCAGTTTGTCCCTGTTGTTCTGGTTTAATTGCCAGTAGCAACCCCTTTCAGTCTCGAAAGTGTCTCTGTTTGGATACTGGTGATAAATTAAACAAGCCCTTCAGCTGTAGGCGATAAGAGAGGAAAATGTGAACTGATGGCACAAAGGAGAAGATACTGCTTCTAACTTTCATTCTTTAATAAACCTTTGCATGATGTTGTTCCATGGAGGGAGTAATCCAGTCAGTGTCAAGGAGTCTTTTTGTTGTCTTTGAGAACAAAGGAGGAGAGCATTGTTAAATAGTCTTCAGAAGACAGAGGATTCTGAACCGGCTGGGCGTAATCTGATACTTGGACTTGGCTGTTGTTCATGGTCCCACAACCAGTTTGCAACAGAGCCAGGCAAGAAATCTAGCATTATTGACTCCCTTTTCAGTGCTCTTGCTATTATGTACAATGCAAATGAATACCCAGGATGGGATTTTGTGACTAAAAGGACCTCACTAATAAGACTCCATGCAGCCTCTATCGGCTGCCTCTCTCTCAACTGCTTTGCGGCCTGCTTCTGCCAGTCTTACCGACATTCTTCGCTAATCATGACATAAAACACAAATACACAGAGATAACCCATTTTAACAGAACCTATCCTGACACTGTCCCTACAAAAGTTATGTCATAAAAAATCCTGTTGGCAACCAATTATGATACATAATAATAACTATAAAAGAGCTATCATTTTCCAAGGACACATTTCAGGTCCAATTATTTTATCCTGCAAGATAATACTATCCTCATAATTATTCTGCAAGGTAACACTATCATGCCATTTCACAAATAAGAAATGTTATTTTCTGGGAACAGTCTGGGAGCTATATGACTTGCCATGCAAGTGGTGAATGGCAGAACCAGAGCTAAAACACAGGTCTGTCAAGTCTTAACGTGTCATGTTTTCCACTATCATACACCATTTATCCTGTTTCATTCCACTCCTCAAGGGAAAAAAAATTGTTAAAAACTCCTGAAAAACAATCACAGTAAGGCTCAGTAGGTATTAGTAATTAATTGAGATGTTTATAGAGAAACAGAAGCATGAGACACAGACCCAGTATCAAGAGTTGTGAGCTCTTGGGGTACCTGGCTAGCTCAGTCACTTAAGCATCTGTCTTCAGCTCAGGTCATGATCCCAGGGTCCTGGGATTGAGCTCTACATCAGGCTCCCAGCTCAGTGGGGAGTCTACTTGTCCCTCTCCCTTTGCCCCTCCCCCTGCCCCCTCATGCACTCTCTCTCACTCCCTCTCCCTCACTCTCTCAAATTAATAAAATCTTAAAAAAAAAAAAGATTCGTAGGCTCTTTGGGGAAACAAAGCACACACACATGTGCATCCATTCACACATGCACAAAAGTACTAACCACATGGAACAGAAAGTGTGAGTGCAACAGAGCAGATTATAAGCACTACGGGACTCCAAGGCAGAGGAGACCAACATGGTGGTCAAGGAGGGCCGCCAAGAAGAGGCAGGGTTTGAATCACAAATGAAAATGAGGAAGGTTCCAGGTAGCCAAAATCTGAGGTAGAATACTCCTTCCCAGGGTTTGCCATGGTCAAATCCAGGAGGAGTGATTAGAGAGGGACAGTGCACAGAATGGAAATGATGAAGTACTCGAGGTGTTACCGAACAATGGTTAGGAGTAGTGAGGGTTGCAAATCACTTACGTCGTGGATCTCAAGTTCCTCATCTGGGAAATGGGAGCTGGAATACACACGCCTGCTTTACAAGGTGGTCAGAAGAACTGAAGGAGCTGATGGACGAGAATCACTTCAGCATAGTAGTTACACATGGCATTCGCCTGACAAACTGTAGCTCTGATTATTACCTTATGAAGGTAGCAGCCATCTCCCGGACTTCCAGGGTCTCGCTGGTGCTATAGGTAAAATGGTAATAATCTTGAAGGGTACACTTTGGTCAAGAAATACCCAGCAACTCTTACAAACTCTCCCGTCTTCCAGGAACAAAAAGTCACTGCTGTTTGCCACCAGATAACGACACCTCAGACTCGGGTTGCAGCGTCAGTTATTCCCTCCAGCGTGCAGATCCAACATCATTTTCCCGGTGTACCGAGACATAAAAAGAGAAGCGCTGCGTGAAGGAGGAAAACAAGGCGACAAAGCTTTATGCAAGGCTGCCGTGTGCTTAACTGCACGCGTACATCTCCATTAGTTATCCAAAATATTAAAGCAGGAAATAAGGATTTATTAAAGCACTGACTTTTTGTCAGACATACTTAATGTTATCTTTCTTCACTCCTCAGAGCGTTCACAGAAATACTGTAAGCAGCATCCCGTGAATATGCTTCTGTCCAAAATCCCCAAGATGCATTTCCATTGGATTTGAGAAAATTACAGCCCATAACTACTCTCCCTTTACATTTCTTGTTTTCTTCCTCCTCCTATTCTGTAGAGCAGAGCTTATTAACTCTGGCCACACATTAAAATTATCTGAATGGCTTTTTAAAAATTCTGGCATCTGGGTGCCTCCCCGAAAGTTTTATTATAATCGTTGGGAGTTTTGTGAAGGCATCAGTGTTTTCCAAAAGTCTGCCTTACCTCCCAGAGGGCTCCAAAGTTGGGATCTCTGCAAAAGGATCCTACCATCTTCTAGGGTGTGCACAATCAATTCTTCCAATTTAAAACCACCTTCAAAGGTTGATCATTTGAGACTGGTCAGTACGTGCTTCAGACTCAAAGGAACACTCAAACAGAGATGCCACTTTGCAACATAAGGAGATGGCAGCCCCCATTAATTCTCCTGGGAATTTTTACGTCTATATCTATTCCTCCGCCACCCCCAACTCAAACACACACCATTACCAAATATAGGAGTATGCAGTATAGCCACAGCTTACATGCCTCTAAGTAATAATGTCTTGATTTATAGTTTGCACAAATTGCAACAAATGGCATTTTCTGTTATGTGGGAGGGTAATAGATTGTTCTGGAGTGAATAAAAATCCATAATTCATTCAAGGGCTATACTGATGCTATAAACTAAGGCTCACAATTTAAGCAGTTAATCCATGGTAGTTTAATGCTGAGAATGGTTTTTGGGGTGGTATTCAACTGGTGATCATCTATTATTTTAGTTGAAGCATAATTAACTTGACAGATACAAGAAGCCAGAGGAATGTTTTCAGAGACTTTTCTCCTTTCTACCTTCTTAAAGTCTTGCTGCATCTCCACATTGCTCTCCAGGATGGTCATACCCTGTGCAGACAGGGAAGAAGAACGATGGTTGTTTCAGGAGCCAATGGCATTGTGTGGTTTCCATAGCTCAGCAATGTTAGAGTTAGACTTAGCGAGAACAGCCCAGAAACTTGCATCTGCCATACTCCAACAGGTCATCAGTCTATCAGAAGTGCAACAGAACTGAGGGAACAAAACTTAGGGTTGCTAGAGGAAGAAAAAAAATCTTTCTCGGGCCATGGTTTCCCTCACTTCCACAATCTCCTTTTTCTTTCTGTTCATCTTTTTTGACCCTCTATGTCAAAGATAGACGCCCTCTCTCCTAGAAACTGTGTCTGTTTTCTCACAGGCAGAGATGAAATGCAACCAAGTAGAAGTAGAAGAAGGGCTTGGACAAGGATCCCAGAAGCAGTCTACATACACCTGATGGATGTAAACTAAAATTAAGCCTTTTGAAAACGGACAATTCCTACCATATAGCTTTAGAGAAAATTGGCCCTAGCAATACCTGTGACTTCACTGGACTGAAAGTTTCTCAATGACAAGTTCTTCTAACTTTTCTCTTTAAGATAGAGCCAAACAGGCAATATTGGTTCAACTAACATTAAAAGAGTCCAGACCTTTACAAATTAGCATTATAGAAAAAAACATAATATAATCAGAGCTAAGTCTACATTCAAGAATCCATAATACTCTAGATGTATTTTTCTCAGATTCCATATGCAAGTGGAAAATTTAAGTTAAATCATGCACTTAAAGAGACATTAAATAGTAATAAAAGTGTTAATTCACCAAGAAGATAGAACAATTCTAAATATGCATGCTTCTAACAACAGAGGTTCAAAATACATGAAGCAAAAACTGGCAGAACTAAAAGGAGAAATAGACAAGTCCATAGTTATATCTGGACACTTCAACACTCTTCTCTCTGTAGTAAATAGAACTAGCAGGAAGAAAATGAAGAAGGATAGCAACTGAACTATACCATCAACCAAATCAATCTAGTTGTATACAGAGTTCCACCCAAGAGTGGCAGATAATCTAACCAGAAATACCTTGAAAAACAGACATTTTTTTCCAAGTGCACATGGAACATTTACCAAGATAGAAAATACCTGGTGTCAAAAACAAACCTTAACAAACTTAAGTGACCTGGGGTCATACAAAGTATATCCTCATATCATAACTGAATTAAACTAGAAATTAATTATGGAATTACAACAAGAAAGTCTCTACACACTTGGAAATTAAAATTAAATTTCTAAGCAAAGCATAGGTCAAAAAAGGAGACTAAAGGAAAATTAGAAAAATATTAGAAAATATTTTGAAGTGAGCAAAAATGAAAATACAATATAACAAAATTTGTGTGATATGTTTAAGGCATGCTTAAAGAGAAATTTATAGCATTAAATCTTATGTTAGAAAAAGAATAAAGATCACAAATAAATAATCCAAGATTCTACCTTAAAACAATGGAAAGCAAAGAAGAATGAGGGAATTAATAAAAATAACAGCATAGCAATGGAACTGAAAACAGAAAACCAATAGAGAAAATAAATGAAACCAAGAGCTGGCCATTTGAAAGATCAATAAGATTGGTAAATCTCTACCTGGACTGACAAAGAAAAAGATAAAGACGTCACAAATCACCAATATTAGGAAGAAACTAAAGGACTGCAATTATGTTAGAGTCTTCCCACCATGCCTGAACTCCATAAACCACTGCGCTTTCTAACTATGTGTCAAATTTGGCTACAAGGAAGAATAGCTGTGTAGTAGATTTTGTTTGGGGTGGAAAGCCCCAAGAAGTATAAATGTGGAGCTAGGCCTTACCTTGCAGACCTAGATAAGGAGAAGTTGCATAGATTCTGGCACTGTCAAGAAATTGGATCAAATATCCTCTTTTAAAAAAACTGCAAAGCTCTAAAAGAGGTAACTGCAAACTTCTAACAGTAAGTCATGACTAGGTCTGAATAAGCTTATGATGTATTCCTTTGGGGGAAATTGAAGAATGAGAGTTAGAAAAATGGGACAGAATAGGGAAAGATCATTTTGAAGCACTGAATACAGCTTCTGGAAAGCACTGCTAAATGGATTTTTTTTTTTTTTAAGATTTTATTTACTTGACAGAGACTCAGTGAGAGAAGGAACACAAGCAAGGGAAGTAGGAGAGGGAGAAGCAGGCTTCCTGCCAAGCATGGAGCCTGATGTGGGGCTTGATCCCAGGACCCTGGCATCACGACTCTTGCCGAAGGCAGATGCTCAATGACTGAACCACCCAGGTGCCCACATTTTTTTTTTTAAGATTTTATTCTACAGTTAAAATAATCAAGACAGACAGATAACCCAGTAAGGAGAAAAACATGGGCAGAAGACAACAAACACTTCACAAAACATCCAAATGGCCAATAAATATATGAAAGAGTGTTCAACCTCATTAGTCATTAGGGAAAAGCAAATTAAAACCACAAAGAGATCCTACTACATACCAGAATTTCTAAATGAGAAAAGCAAACTTTAAATGTGAAGTAACCAAAATTTTCATCACTTCTAGTGCAGAATATACACAGGTATAACCACTTTGGAAATATATTTGACATTACCAACTAAAGCTGAAAATGCATATCCTATGACTCAGCAATCTCCTCCCAAAGGGTGTATATTCTAAAGCAATGTGCTTGTGTGTTCACCAAAATACAGGCACTAGAATGTTCATAGTGGCTTTACCCATAATAGGTCTGTATTAGTTTACTATCGCTGCTGTAACAAATTACCACAAACTTCATGGGTTAAACAACATCAATCTGCTATCTCACCATTCTTTAGGTCAAAAGTCCACAGGGTTCCTATGGGCTAAAAATAAGGTGTCGGCAAAACTAAGGTGTTGGCATAGCTACATTTCCTCTGGAGGAGCTAGGTGTAAGTCTGTTTCTTTGCCTTTTCCAGCTCCGAGAAGCCAGCTGTCATCTTTAGATTGTGTCTTAAAGACGCAACCCTCCAACCTTTGCTGCCATCACATCTGCTCTCTTTGACTCTCTCACCTCTCTCTTACAAGGACTCTTTCAGTTACTTTGGGCCTGCCTGTATAATCTAGAAAAATCTCCCCATCTCAAGATCATTAACTTGGTCACAACTGAAACTCTCTCTTGCCATGGAAGGTAACCTATTCACAGAGATAAGGATGTGGACATCTTTGGGGAACCATTATTCTGTCTACTAAAAACACCAGAAAGGATTCAATTTCCCAGCAACTAGAGAATGGATAATTGTGCTTTATTCATATACTGGAATACTATATATCAATGAGAATGAAATTTTTCAATGACTTGCAATATTATGACTGAATCTCACAAACATAATATTGGGTGAAAGTAGGCAGAAACAGATTATATGAGTCTAGAGATAATGAACAGAAAGAGGCAAAATTAATGTATGATAGGAGTCAGGAGAGTGGTTATTCTGGAGGTGGGGGGGTTCATGACTGGGCAGGTACATAAGGAACTCTTGAGGATGCCAATGATCCTTCGTGTTGATCTGGGAGCTAGTTTATGGATGTGCTCAGTCTGTGAAAACTCCATCAAACTATACCCCTTTAAGATACATGTGCATTTTTCTGGGTGTATATTTTAATTCAAAGAAGAATATAACTCTTTTATTGACAAAAAGGAAGGACAGGGTCCTGTGAGCAGAAGTAACTCCCAAACTTTTATAACTTGGTACAACAGGAAAGTTGAAGCTTTAGATTCCAATAGGTAAGACCTAGACTTGTGACTCTTACTAATTCAGTGCTATTCTACAATTATCTAATCTTTTTGGTTTCCTCCTCTAGAAAATGAGGATAGTAACACTTCCTGCCTCACTAGGTATGTTACATATGTAAAGTCACATATGTGAAAACAAATGGAACACAAGAAGAACTGAGTAAATAGTTCTTCCTCTCAGTTTTGCTCTTATATCTATCTGTCAACAGAACAAATATGCAACAGAAAAAAAAATTTCAAAAGCTGTATTTTTCTTTCCATTTTCATTGCCATGTTTAGAGTTATTTGCCAAGAACTGTATGAAACATTACTCCACACCCTGTAAAATTAGTAAAGAAGTTTTGTTTCTTTATAAACACTGCATATTTCTTTATAAAACTGCCAGCTTCACTGTGAAAATTTGTTACAAAGATGAGCTACTTGAGATCATGAAAGCATCAGGTATCACTTATACAAGCTATGACATCTGTAGGAAAAATTAAAGGAACAAGGTAGAAATACAGCCACCTCAGACTTTGACCGACAAAGCAAACACAGCCTAGAGCATTGCAAATCCATCCTTGTGACTAGAAGGGATATCTAGAGACCAAACCAAACTTACATTTCAATAGGCACCTCTAGCCCTCACTGCCCTACAGCAGGGCATAAAGAACAAAGAGAAAAATAAACATAGGTAGAAAGTGGGTTCCCCTTGAAATACAAGAACATGGCGTATTTGAAATCAGGACTGAGATCTGGAGTCTTAGAGATGGTTTAAAGACGTTAGAGCACTTGGAATTACTGAGCTTGGTCAAGGTCACTCAGACCCACACACAGTCTGGTTTACAGTCCTCTTCCCAGGGGTTTGTAAGTCATGGTTTACATTTCCCATTCCCAGCCAGAACATTTTATTTGTAGTGCTTAGTTCTTTAGCTGTATTTTTTCACCCCCATTTTTATTGCCACTGGTATTATTTCAACATCATTTAATTTTTTATCCCAACCTGACCTACCTTTCCTGCCCTATCTTGTACCCTCCCCTCTTCTGACTCTTGCTCCCCAAATCTTCCCACTCTCTCTCTCCCTGAATGCCTTTCCACTCCCACTCCTCCACACGGGGCAGACTCCTCTTGGGTGCTGCTCTGTCAGCCCCTCCACTGAGATGCTTGCCTGGCTCCTTGAGTCTGTACCATTTCGTCACACCTGCAGGGAAACCTGAATCACTGTGTTTATCACACATACACTGTTTGTTTATCCATGTGTCTCATACTCTAGACTGTGTGCTTCTTCAGAACAAGAGATGTATTATTCACTCCAGCCTTCTAAGTGTCTTGTTTAGAAAGTATTCCAGAAACGTTTGTTGAATGAATAAATGTCTACCTGGTGGTCACCAGCTAGAGGAAGCAGTTGAAGCGCTCTTGGGTTTCTCTGTCTCTTTAGATCAACAGTCTCTTAGTACGAATGTCTTCAAATTTTATTTTAACCTAATGGTGCTTTATTTACCCAAAGAACTACTACTATGAACTGTTACTGGCCCTTTTTTCTTACTTCTCTCTTCCCTCAATCAGAGCACATTCCTTATTGTGCAATAATCTCTAATAATATATTTAGACTTCTCTTACGTATCAAATCAGTGATTTTAAACCAAGTATAAAAAAGAAACGCTTATAAGACCTTCAGGTAACTAGTGAAGCAATATTGCTTTGTTCTTATCTCAAAGTCTAACAAAAACCACTTCCCCACAGACCAAGTGATTATTTGATTCTGTGTGGATAGAGATTTTTAATAGAAGAGGCTGAAGAGCTATAAATGGTAGCCGACCATTATGTATAGATAAGACTTTTCAGTTTACCGTGGTTGTTGTTCTTGTTTTCCTCATTTTATTAGAAAAAAAAAAAATCTAAATGTTAAAAATGGAAGTTATTCTACTTATCTCTAACCTAGCTCAACTGAATTTCATAGGAAAGACAAGACTTCATGTCAGACACGAGGTCAAACTTGAAAATCAAAGCAAATGAGCTGTCTCTCCAAGCAGAGCCATTGTAAACTGCAGAATGGTGTAAATCAGCGCTTGCAAAGATAGCATTAAAGCAGTGATCACTTTTTTTCCAGTGAACAGCAGAGTGGTGATAAGGCCAGTCCTGTGCTCGTTGGAACTGAACCCAGGCAGTCTGATTCCAACCCTTCTGCAACCTCTCAGGAAAACAAGGGCAATCCAAACGATTTTTACAAATAGCCTGTAAGCACAGGCCACAGGCCACTCTTTTCAGAAATTTAGCAATCACAGGAAGAGAGAGAGATAGGGAAGTTGCATGAAAAAAAGCAGGGCCAAGGAAAAGTATTTTTAGGGAAGGAGAGTTTTGAGCCTGGTTTTAGCTTGACAGGAAAGAGCCAAGGAGAGATTAAGATATGAGAGAGCCGGCGGCAGGTGGCAGAGAGCTCCCCACCCCTGCCAGAAAGCTATCATGCGTGGAATCCAGAACAGAGATTGGCAGACTCCACTTTTCAAGGCGAAGAGACTCTGAAACAAGGAAGAGGAATGAACAGAAAATGGATGAAGATAAAAATAAATTTTGAGTCAGAGAGGAGAGAGGTTGAGAGTTCACCGTACATGGCTTCAAGGATCTCTGTGAATAGGAGGTAATTTCATCTGCTGAGAGGGAGGGAAGGGAAGGGCTGGGGTTTGAACAGTGTTAAAAGGGCTTAGAACACCTGATCTGAGGACCAAGATGTGAGGGTAAGAGACATATGGATGAGGCTTGCTGAAATTCACTCAAGACTGTAATGCAGGAGCAATCTTACTTGTGCTTTGGTGAGCAAGGCCCTGAGAAAAAGGAGTTCAGGGCTTGACACTTTATTCTTTTCTATAATTGCTGCTTGATATGACAGAGTTTATTAAAGCTCTCTTGCTTCATTTCCCCTATAAAACAAGTTAATAATCATTGCCCCCTTCCTATCCCATAGGACTTTAACAAGCATTAATTAATATCTTCAAAGTGTCCAAAATGCCTTAGGAAAGCACTATATAAGGACTTTTTTCATCACTTTTATTACTCTTGCAATTGCATTTCTTCACTCCGTTTAGAAGAGAGTCAAAATGCAACCTTAATAATTTCCTTCACTTGTTTCCAAAATTTATTTACTAAGTCCCCCTGAAATCAGCCATTGAAGCAGCAGATACAAAAAAGGAACAAAATCTAAAATGCTGTCCAGGTGCCATTAAACCAAAAAAAGAATTATTTGAAGTTAAACCACATCAAAATTTGTAGTCTTTTTAGAACTCATTGTTCAATCCAACCTAATGAACTCAAGCAGAAGATTTCAAACTGGCCCTTCCCTCAAAATGCCAATGACCTGGAAGAAAAACCATAACCCTAGTGAAAATACAACATACTAATAATATCTTTTTTTTTTTAAGTTTATTTATTTATTTATCTTAGAGAGAGCAAGAGGGAGAGAGAGTGAGCACAAGCAGGAGAGGCAGAGTGAGAAGCAGAAGGAATCTCAAACGGACTCCACGCTAAGCACAGAGCCCAACTCTGGGCTCCATCTCACAATCCTGAGATTATGACCCTCAGATCACAACCTCCACGCTAAGCACAGAGCCCAACTCTGGGCTCCATCTCACAATCCTGAGATTATGACCCTCAGATCACAACCTGAGCCAAAACCAACAGTCGGATGCTTAACTGACAACGCCACCCAGATGCCCAATAATAATGAATATCTTAATGCTTAATGTAGCAATGATTCAATGCTAAGACATCCATTATTCTGCATAGTTTTTCTATTTTCTTTTTTGATACACAATCCCAATTCCTTCTTCCTGCCTTCATCTTGTCATTCAGGTGATATATTCTGATCATTTATATGTTCAGGCACTGTTTTAGGCCTGAGAGTATGCTAGCATCTACCCTGACACACACACATTTCCCCCTTCAGATAGTAGTTCTCTCATTACCTAAAATACTGTAGTACCTTTACTTTCATTTCTTTTTGATTAGAGCATAGATAAATAGAGCTGAAATTCTATACCATCTCTACATTGACTGGGTTGACATTATTTATTGGTATTAAGACATAAAGAGTACTGACCAATACCTCTAATATCAATAATTTGCTGATCTTTATCCAAATAACTGCTTTCAAGTGCTAATTAGCCCATGGGTATCATGGGTTATGAAATCACTTGTATGAAACCATCAGAACTCCATTTAGGGGTAAAGGTTACTTTTCCAAGTTTATTTCTGATAACAGCAGCTACTTGTTATAGGATGTGGTTGCTATGGTGATGCGGGAGCAGGGAAAATTTTTACTTTACATAAAGTTTTACCCAAGTTTGCTCCTTTGAACTTAACTTGAGACACTACATGATCCAGCTGATTCCCATGATAGAGGGTTGAGTTTTGAAGTCAGTAGAGTTTCTTCGGATTCTACAAAATGACTTATCTTTTATTCTTCCACATTATCTGAGGACCCCCATCGAGGCTATAGTTGGCTGAATGTAGGGATTAGGGTGGGGGGGAATTAAAAGGGGAGTCCTGGTATAAGGAACAAAAGGAACTTCTCAAAGCTAGAGTCACAGAACTGTCAATACAGTATTTCTAGTCCACAGATTTAGCATGACTATGAATTAGGTTTTGTAGTGTAGGCCTCCCTTGAACCCCCAAGACAATGTGGAGAAAACTCAAAATTCTTGTGGCCATTCCGTAATTAGAAACATCTAGAAGGCTGCATGTGTGGCTATGTGGCATGCTCACAATTCCTTTGACAACTCTTCAAATTTGTATCACCTAAAATTATCAAAAACCCAGTATCCTCTGTGTGTTACATTTGAATCATCATGTTGTTATGTTTGGGACAATTCCACGATCACTTTAACCCTGATGGAAATCAAGTTCAGGCTTTTTCCCAAAACATTTCACAAAATAAAATTATCACCAGTATCCAGGAATTTTGCCCCCAAAATAATGAGAGGGAAGTTAAAGTAAGGGTAAAGTGAGAGGTCACAGGCCAGTATGAGAACAAATCCCAGAACCCCGGGAAGCAAAGCCAATTACAGCCAATACAGCTTGTCTATGGAGAGGGTAAGGACTTCCCAAGTCCAGGTTGCGGCAGATGATTTTCCTATGAGAATAGCAGCATACATTCCTATCCCCCATCGCATATGCTTTCTTAGAACTTTGCCATTCTCCCAGCAAGGGGTGAGTCTATGACCCATTCCTTGAGCCCAAGCAGGTCCTTGTGACCATCTTGACCAATAGACTATGTCAGAAATGACAGTGTATGACTTCTGAGACTAGGTCATACAAATGTCACATATATCCACCTTGCGCTCTTAGGATGCTCACTCTTAGAACCCAGACACCACATTCTGAGGAAGCCTAAGCAGGTCCACATGGGGAAGAACTAACTTGCTTGTCCATACTCTTACTCTCCTCACATAATTTTTCTATATTAAGTTTCCCATTCTGTTTTAATGACCTATTGGTCTTTTTGCTTTAATTATCATTGCTTTCTAAAATGTTTTAAAACCTGTTAAGGCAAGATGCCACTCAAGCTTTTCTATCAAATTAAATTAGCTAGCTTTAACACTTCAGTGTCCAAATCAACCATTAAAAATATTATAATTATATTCATACATACATATATGTAAATACATATAGTGTTAGTTTCATAGGACTGCTGTAAGAAAATTTCATCTTTTTAGAGAACACGAGTCAATCTAGAACATTTACATGTACTGTACACACACACAGCTGCTTTCTAGAAACGTTGCTTGCTAAGTGATGCAACTCTCAATTACCTTTTTTTCTAAATGTTAAATCAAATCTTCCTAAATAATAATTAAATAAGTCCTCTCCATCTCATTAGAGTTATCTATTTTACCACATACTAAGTTTTCATATACTCTATAATTTGTATTTGAACGCTACATTATAAGCTATTTTTCTGTCTCCCTGACCAAATACCATATTGCTTTACTTATTACAGTTTAATAATATGTTTTATTGGGGTGCTTGGGTGGCTCAGTCAGTTAAGCGTCTGCCTTTAGCTTAGGTCATGATCTCAGGATACTGGGATCAAGCCCCCCAGGCTCCTCGCTGGGCAAGAAGCCTGTTTCTCCCTGTCCCTTACCTTCTGCCCTCTCATGCTCGCTTTCTCCCTCAAATAAGTAATAATAAAAATCTATACTATGTTTTATTAACTTTCAGAATAAGCCTCTTCATTACTCTTATTTTTCAAAATTGCCCTAGCTATTCTTACCTGTTTATTATTTCACATAATTTCAGAGACATTTTCTTAAGTTCCATCAAAAATTGGGACTGGGGGTGCCTGGGTGGCTCAGTGAGTTGGAGCCTCTGCCTTCAGCTCGGGTCATGATCCTGGGGTCCTGGGATCGGACTCTGCATCCGGCTCTCTGCTCAGCGGGGAGCCTTCTCCCCCCACCCCCACCTGCCTCTGCCTACTTGTGATCTCTGTCGGATAAATAAATAAAATCTTTTTTAAAAAATGGGGTTATATTAAAACTGTATTAAAGGAATAACGTAGAGAAGGTATAAATTCTCATTTAACCTGAAAAAAAAAACAACTGTCCAGACAGGTAGGGCTGAGCAGATGGGCCTGAGCTTTTCATTCCCTTTAGACACTGGAAACCTACCCCCATCTCCTGCCCCAGACCCTTGCTGGATTAACAGGTGGCATTGACAGCCCCTGTCTGCAGTTCACCTGGGCACCAGGGAGCCTACAGGGCAAATGCTTTATCTTGGACTTTTGTGCAAGGATTCCCATCAAGAGTGTACCAAAGGTTCCCTTTTCTCCACAACCTCACCAACATTTTGTTATGTTATTTTTTTAATAATAACCATCCTAACAGGTATGAGATGATACCTCATTGTGATTTTGATCTGCACTTCCTTGTTGACTAGTGATGTCGAGCATTTTTCATATACCTGTTAGCCATTTGTATGTCTTATTTGGAGAAATATTTATTCAGGTCCTTCACTCATTCTTTAACTGAATATTCTTTTTTTTTTTTTTTTTTTTTGCTATTGAATTTAGGAATCCCTTACATATTCTGGATATTAACCCCTTATCAGATATATGGTTTACAAATATTTTCTCCTATTCTGTAGGTTACCTTTTCCTTTTGTTGTACAGAATTTTGTTGTCCTCTGCTGTACAAAAGCTTATTTAATGTAATCCTACTTGTTTATTTTTGCTTTTGTTGCCTGTGATTTTGGTGTCATATCTGAAAAGTTATTTCTGAGACTAATGTCAAGGAGTTTTCTCCCAAAGTTTTACAGTTTCAGGTCTCACATTCAAGTCTTTAATCCATTTCTAGTTGATTTTTGTTTGTAATGGGAGACAAGAGTACAATTTTATTATTTTGCACGTGGATACTCAATTTTCCCAACATTGTTTACTGAACAGACTGTCCTTTTCTCATTGTGCAATTTTGGTGCCCCAGTTGAAAATTAGTTGATAGTATATATCTGGGTTTATTTCTGGGCTCTCTATTCTGTTCACTGATATGTCTGTTTTTATTTTAGTACCATACTGTTTTGACTACTATAGCTTTGTAATATAGTTTGAAAGCAGGAACTGTGGTGTTTCTGGCTTTGATCTTCTTGCTAAAGATTGCTTAGACAATTTGGGGTCTTTTGTGGTTCCATGTGAATTTTAGGACTGTTTTCCTATTTATGTGAAATATTTATGGCATCCTTTCTTAACCATGTGATGACAAAGGATTGCTGGGAACAAATGCCAAGTGCCTATCACTTCACCTTTCCTATCACTGCTTAAGGGGGAAAAAAGGTAAGAAAGAAATTTTATCAGTCTCCAAACCATCCTCCTCTCCTTTCAGAGTCTGTTTCCTTATCCCAGAAACGGACTAATGAGTTGTTTGCTTTCTCTCCTGCCTACAGAACAGGATGGACAACTGGTCACCCCAGACAAGATATTTTTTCTTTTCCATCTCTTTCTTCTGCCTTCCTCTTCTCCTTTGTTCTTTTGATTTAGAGTCCTGTGATGCTTAATGAACAATACACTTCCCAGCAGCCATAAAGCAAGAAAAATTCAGTTAGGATTATAATCACAATTTCAATTATTTACACATGTTAGAAAATATTGCCACTGGGTTCTCAGAGTTATTTACTTTGGTGTTTTCTTCTATCTCAAAGTGCTAAAATATTAGCTCTATTCATTACCAACTGATTGTTTTTAACATGATTCTTCCCCTCCCCTCACACTGTCTGAAATCCAATTTACAGCCTGCTAAAGGCCTCATAAGTTTTTTATGGATTATTTCCTGGGGTCACATTAATCTGGCTCCTTGTTACTTTACACTAATTTCACTTTGCCACAGTAAAGTAACGAGATTCGATCTCTTGGGAATTAATCCATAGAGACCTCTTAATGAGCCAAAGCCAGAACAGAGCACATCTACTGTATTTAATTCCCCCAAGCACAACAGAGAAGAAGGAAGAGGTCGTCCTGCCCTTCTGTGTAGTGTAACCTGGGGCCCCAGTCTGGGAAGAAAGCAGGGCAGGGGCAGAAGCAAGCAGAGAAGACACATAGGGGGAGCTGTCGGAAGCTGGGTATGGCACCAGGCTGAGCACTTCCCCCTGTCTCTAGTGTGCTAGAACCAGGACCACTGTGCCTGCAAATCCCATGGAGAGGAGGGAGGGAGGGCAAAAAGAAACATCAAGAGGGCTAGATGGGAGGGAAATTATTTTTCTTTGCTTTTACTTAGCATATGTTGACATACAGGACATAACTTTTCTCCTCCAGCCTGCTTGCTATCTGAACCCAATTTCTGCACCCTTTACTGACACTTGTTTTTAGTCAATGCCTTGGTGTTGAGAAGATTTAAAGTAAGATTCTGTCCCCCTTTTCTCTTGTGCAGGATGTCTAGGGTTGTTAAGATTTCCTTTCCCAAGAAGCAAAAACAATAGACTCTTACAAAGTTTTGCGGAGTTAGGGTGAAAAACTTTACATTTATTTGAGAAGAAAAGCAGCAGTTCTCTCAAGTTGTAAATTGAGGATAAGAATAACTTGGGGTTATAATTTTTATGAAGAATTGATATAGAAAATAGAATAAGCATTTAAAGAGAATATGTTTTGAGAAAATACATGTAGAGCCCCCAACACAGTGGCCTGATATGAAAAGAAATACATAAAGGGTGGCTGTTATTATTTGCATTACTATTATAATCTCCAAGCAGATTTTTATCATTTAGAAAAAACTGGCCACTGGAAACACATTTAAGAATAACTTGCTTCTTCATAAAGCATATTCATATATATTATTTTTTATTGATTTTTGGTAAGAACAACAGGGAGTATTTTTCCAGTTTCACAGATAAGGAAATAGGCTACGGAGGTTAAATAACCCATGGTAATTAGTTGCCCAGGGACAGAACTAGTATGCTTCCCTGGGTCCTTTCCTATCTCTTCTCTTCCTAATTACCTTCCTCACCAAATGTAAGGGGATTCCATCTAGGGAAAACCTGCATTTTTCCTGCTTTGTCAGGGACAAAAGGACAGTGGATATAAAGTCTGTCTATTCAGGATTAAAGTAGTAGCAAATTCCCTTGGCCAAAAAATAAATGTCACATGCTCCAACTTACTTTATCAGTTATAGAACTGAAACAATCCAGTGATGTCCATCTATCTTACTACTGGATCCAACTTCCCATCTAGAAGGGCAAGAAAGGTATATTATGTACTGACACCTATTCTCAAAAAAAGTCAACCTGTAAAATATCAGTGAAAACAAGGCATCACTGGGGAACTGGACTCTATTAGGTAGATGGAGAAAATTGCAAACTGATGAATATGGACAATAAAATGAAGCCAGCATCCAAGCTGGGACAATTGCATTACTCCAACTGTTATCTCAGAAGATAATTTCAATTTATAGAGACCTTAAAAGGGGAAAATACAATCTCCGGATTTATGAAAAGATTGTTAAATTGTCAGCTATGGATATGATCAAAATCTATCAGGAGTTCAAATCATTGTGTAAGAAAAAAGTTAGTGACTAATATGATAGCAAATTTAAAAGTCATTATTATAATGATAATACTGTTCATATGCAACATAAGGGCAGCTTTGAGTAATGACAATCCAGTGACTCATTCCATACCAACAAATCCACTAGTATACCTCATATAAGATTTAGGACAATACTCGAATTGTAAAACTACAGTTTGTAAAGTTCCCAGTTCTCAATTCATTCACCAGTTCTTCCAAAAGATTTTAATAGCAGATCATTCATTAATCACTCTTTAATATGTTGGATACATTACATAATATATTTTCGTCTCATTTAGGCTTAGTTGCCAACTTATTTTTGGAACTAAAATAAATTTTATTTTTTTTTTAAAGAGTTGATTTATTTGTTTGAGGGAGAGAGTGAGAAAGCACAAAAGGAGGTAGGGTCAGAGGGAAAAGCAGACTCTCTGCTGAGCAGGGAGCCTGATGAGGGACCTGATCCTGGGACCCTGGGATCCTGACCTGAGCCAAAGGCTGTGGTTTAACCAACTGAGCCACCCAGTCACCCTGGAACTAAAATAAATTTTAAAACCAAGTTCAGTAATTAGGTATTATTCCTGGCATTTGATCTTGAATGGTAAGGTGATGGGGGGAAAAGATCAATAACTGATGTATTTTTCTATCATTAACTATCTCAAACTAAAACAAAAACCTCTCCAAGAAGATTTCAAGGCATAAAAGTCCTTCATCTGAAAAAAAATGAGATCCCCATTTGCTAGAGAGAGAGAGAGCACACTGGAACTGTGGTGTGACCAATTTTTACCTATCAAATCATTATACATTTTTTTAAAATAGAATTTTGTCCAAATTCCACCCACAACAAAGGATCCAAGGCTTGTTAAAGAAGTCAGAGTGAAGATCCGGCATCTAGAATAAGTGAATGGATCCTCAGCTAAAATAATCAGAGATAAAGGGTCAGAAAGGTGAGCCAAGTTAGAATCTATGCAGAAAATATAAATTTAAATACAAAAAAAAAACCAAAAAAACAAAAACAAAAACAAGCAAAACAGAGAAGAGAGTGGTAAACCCTAGCAGGGCCAGAGGTGGGGATCAGAGGCAGAGCACAGAGCTGGGAGTTTGTGAAAATGCAGTTCTGATACAAATAGGTCTCAAAGGTTAGTGAACAAAGTTCTATTCCCAAGCAAGAAGGAGTAACAAGCACTGAATTTAATCTCTCATTTTAAATGATTAAAAAATCCAATAAAACATGTGAAATAATAGTTTTGGATCCCTGGCATCACAAGATAGTAATGTCTGGGGAAGGCAAATAAATGTAATGAGCCCTGCAAGTGACCTAGCTTAATACCTAGGGAGAATTTCCTGACCACAGCATAGAGACTGGGGACCCAAACAGACCTTAGCAGTATCCCTGAATTGAGTAGACCAAGTTCTGGCTTTAGAGAGCCCAAGGTGAATAAAATTCTGGAACAGAGTACTAGGGAGGAGAATCTTCACAGGAAAAGCTCTGGATATTCAAAGGGTTACCCTGGAATCTTCAGCAAACTATTGATTACTGTATACATGTGAGGAAACTATAAAGGCCGAAGAAAGTACCAATGGAAAGAAGTAGGCAAAACAATCCTCAGGGAAAATACAGGGTGAAATAAAGTTGCCACCCTCACAAACCAAAGTAGAAAAAACTCCTATCACACAGGGCATTGAATAGAGTCCTTGGAAGAATACTGCCTCAGTAGTAGCATCAAATTAACCCTGCACTAAAGGCTGTTATAGATTTCTCTTAACAAAACTGTCAACAAATAACTGTGTCCCAGGAAAAAGAAAATTCCCACAATTATTTAAAAGAATAAAAAAGCTAACAACTAACAATAAAAAATTCACAGTATCGGAAAAAAAAAGAAACAAAAAAAAAATTCACAGTATCTACAGTGAATCAAAAATTAGCAGGCATGCAAAGAGACAGGAAAATATGGCTCATAATGAGGAAAATTGTCGATCAATAGCAACAGACCCAGAAAGGACACAAATGATAGAATTAGTAAAAATCAAGGATACTAACCAGCCATAATAAATATACTTCATATGTGTGAGAAAGTAGAAGAAAGTCTAAGTAAGATGAGCTGATGTGGAAAGTATGAAAAGATACAAATCCAACTTGTAGGAATGAAAACATAGTATCTGAAATGAAAAATAACCCTGGGTAGGATTACCACAGAAACAGTAGATGCAAGATGGAGCAACAGAACTTCACAACATGAAACACAGAAAAGATACTATGGCAGAACAGGAAAAAACAGAGAATTGGCGAGCTGTGAAACAATGTCAAGTGAGCTAGTAAGTGCATAACTGAAGCCTCAGAAGGAGGAGGAGACAGCAAAAAGTATCTGAAGAAATAATCTCTTAACTGAATGAAATTATAAACACGGGGTTGACGAATCTGAAGGACCTCCAGCAAAAGAAGCAAAGAAAATCACATTAACATAAATGATAACTAAATCTCTGAAAACCAATACCAAAGAGAAAATTATAAATGCATAAAGTTACATAAAGAAGAAGAAAACTAAGAATAACAACAGACTTCTCATCAAAAATAATGCAATACAGAAGACAGTACAGTTATATGAAGATAATATTGGCAGGGACAGGGGAGGACTGTCAACCTAGAATTCTATAATCAGTGAAACTATCTTTCAAAATGGAAGTGAAATAAAGACTTAAGGGAAAGAGACAAGAAACAAACATGTCCTCTGTCATGAGTCAATATGTAAGAACATGAGACAAAGGGATGGATGAATGAAAGTGCAAGGAAAAGGTTCTCACTTATATAAGTGGTTCAGGAAAAGACCCCCTGAAGAGGTAACATTTGAAAAGTCCTGAGGGAGGCAGTCATGAAAATATCAGAATAAAAAGGAATCCAAGGGTGCCTGGGTGGCTCAGTAGTTAAGCATCTGCCTTCGGCTCAGGTCATGATCCCCAAGTCCTGGGATCGACCCCTGCGTCAGGCTTCCTACTTAGCAGGAAGCCTGCTTCTCCTTCTCCCACTCCCCGCTGCTTGTGTTCCCTCTTTCGCTGTGTCTGTCAAATGAATAAAAAAATCTTAAAAAAAAAAAAAAAAAGAAAAGAAAAAGAAAAAGGAATCCAAGCAGAGAGAAACAGCAAGTACAAGGGCCGGAGCAGTAGTATGCTTGGTGTGTTCAAAGAAAAGAGAGGATATATATCAGGTTATATATGTGGTTATATCAGAGGAAAAGCATGGGAGAAATCACAAAGGGCAAAGGTGGTAGAACAAGGGTGCACAAAGAGAAACCATTTAGGAACCAGATGTCGCTGTCCAGTAGAGAAATGGTGGGCTTAAAGCAGATTGGTAGATGTGATAGGTAGAATAAGAGCCACTCCAAAATAACACAACCCAATCCCAGGAATTGTGGGTTGTGATATATTACCTTACCTGGCAATAGTAACTCTGCAGATGGGATTAAGTTAAAGACCTTGAGGTGAGATTATCCTGGATTATCTGCAGGGTTCCAGTCTAACCACATGTGTCCTTAAAAACAGAGACCCTTTCCCAGCTGTGGGAAGAGGAAGATGAGACTATGCAAGCATGGTCAGAGAGATGCAACATTGCTCCTTTGAACATGGAAGAAGGGGTTATGAGCTACAGAACACAGACAGCCTCCAGAAGCTGGAAAGAACAGGGGAAATGTTTCTCCCCTAGACCTTCCAGAAAGGAACACAGCCCTGCCAATACCTTGATTTTAGCCCACTGAGACCCACGTCAGACTTCTGACCTACAAAACTGTGAGTAAATTTGTGTTGTTGTAAGCTGATGAGTCTGTGGTAACTAGTTATAACAGCAATAGAAAATTAACTTAGTAGGGACAGAGGTGGAAATGTCACTCTAGCTGTAGTGGAAAGAACTGACTAGGAACAAGCAGGGGGAAAACTGAAGGCCGGAAAACAACAACAATCAGCTTCATGTTTTCTGGATCCAGGGTTCAGCTCTTGCATTTAGCCCTTTCTAAGAAAGAGTTATACTAATGTGCCAATCAAAAACAGAAATTTTCACCATCCGTATACATTTAGAAGGAAAAAACATGCTTATCAAAAGGTTTTAATGGAAGGCTGAGCAGGCTGTCAAAAGTCCAGCCAGAAAAGAAACCAACCATACAGGCTGATTAAAGTAAGGTGATTATAGGAATAACCACTGTAGTTAGGAACCCATCGAAATAACTTTAATAACACTAAATAAAAGCCACTAGAGGTGATTTCTGCATAGGCAGAAATCTCAAATCACTCCCACTGAAGTATCTCCACTGGTTTTTGCAGAGCCCTCTTCTGGGGGTGGCACAGGGCAAGGCACGTGAAGTAGGCATCCATCACTGGAGCAGGCTGTCATCTACAGAAACTCTTTTGCTCAACTGGGAGGATTGTCAAGACCACCCCTTGAGTCCCAGCCTCCTACACCCATGTTTCCAGAGCCCTGAAGTCACTCTTAATAATCTGAGTGAGATCAGTCAATATTCTTCATGCCCACATGGATGAAAGTCATGGCATAACAGTCCTTTCATTGAGCCTAACGTGTCTCTACAGATTTCAGCATCTGGCCGGCATCTGGGCCTCCTCAGGAGGGTGTCACTGATCGCCAGATTCTTTTCTTCTTGGAGCCGCCTTCTCTAGCCCATAAACTTCCAATGTCTCCAGCTCTTGTTCTTCTTTTGTGGAAACAGATTTGTTTTTCTGTGGAAGCAAGACACTGAGGCCATTTAGGAAATGGTTCCTCCTCATTTACAAATAGAACATATAGGACATAACCAATGCAGCAGAGGACATGGGCGTATGACACAAATAATCAATCAGTGCCTCCTCTTAGGGAAAGCAGGGTCACAGAGAACAGTAACTGATGCCAAATTTTGAGCACGAATGTACACCAAGCACGGTGGGAAGCACTCTACATAGGGTAGAGGATTTAATCCTAACACCACTTTGAAGGTTTTATTATCTCTGCTTTAAAGATGAAGAAATTAAGGGGTACCTGAGTGGCATAGTCAGTAAGTGTCCAGCTCTTGGTTTTGGCTCAGGTCACCATCTCAGAGTCCTGGGTCAAGCTCGGCATCATGCTCCATGCTCAGAGGACAGTCTGCTTGAGGTTTCTCTCCCTCTGCCCCTCCCCCTGCTCGAGGGCACACTCCTTCTCCCTCTCTAAAATAAATCTTTGAACAGATAGATAGAAAGACATAAATACACAGATAGGTAGATAAGAAGAAATTAAGATTTGAAAAGCTTAGATAACTTGCCAAAGTTCTCATAGCTAATATGTAGCAGAGTCGGGATTCAAACCCAGGTCTATTTGACTCCACTAGGCTGAAGCACTCTGGCAGTTAATAAAGAGAACTCCAGAATCCCTTGACATCTCCGTGTCTTATGTTCAAGCACTGGAACATAAGGCTGAACCACATACATCCATTATAGTGGAACTCAAATGCCCTACACAACAACTGCAGCCTCCAACAGTCTCATCCAAAAAGTATTCAATATATATTTGCTACCTGGAGCTATAGGTTACAATGAGACCCAATTATCTAGAAATAAAGGAGGACCCAGATTTGGTTGAAGGGTTTCATTTTTCACTGCATCAGCACATTTGCATTTCTATCAACCTGGCTGTTTCCCTCTCATACATCCACACCTGTTGTGAACCCAACCTTTTGGTCTGTGCAGCTGATGATTCTTCCCATTTGGGTCACTTCTAGAGATGGAAAGCCACCCAGATCACTGTCAGTAATCTAAGCACTAATTCTCCTGGCAGGAGAACACAGCAGTACAGAATGAGTGATTTGGTGGAGAACAGACTTGGGTTCAAATCCCAGCTGTGCCACGAACTAGTTCCTATACCCATGGGTAAGTCACAGCTTTCCACACCTCAGTCTTCCCATTTGTAAAACAAGGATAGCAAAATTTCAGAGCTGTACTGAGAATAATGAGGTAATATGAATAAATCTGTTAGCACAGTGGCACATAGTAAGCAGTCAACAAATGTTAGTTATTAGTCCTATTGCCACATAGCTTGGGACACAAGTGGCAATTAAAACCAAGGACAAACAATGCAGACCAAAGCAATGAGCCCTTCACTATGAACCTCCAGAGAGATCTTAGCAGTGTGTGTGCCTTGGAACTGAGCTGAAGCTGGGCAACGCAGAGAGGAAAACACATCATCAGCACATGTAAGACGTTTTCATACATTGCCCAGGTGTTGTACCCCAACCAGTCTTTCCTGCCCATGTTCTCCTTTTCAGTGGTCTCTCCAGTGGAAGGATAAGGAGATAATCCATGAAGATGACTCACTGGGGTGAGAAGAGAAAATATTAGGACTTCCACTTCTAGTATTACAGTCTTTTAAATTTTAATTTTAATTTGCAGTCTTTTAAACTTAAAATTTATATTTTAAAACAGTAATCCACATGAATATTTGTATTAAATCTAAAAATACACAAATAAAATATTTGGGACACATGGTCAAGTTTTGTTTTTGTTTTTGTTTTTATGTAAAAGGGAGTGAAATCTGAAAAAACTTGAAGATTAGAGTTCCGTCCATTTCTTAAAGTCATACAAAGTTATAAGTGCAAGTGCCTTTAGGCTGTGCAGGTAAATGATATCCAAAGGAGAAAGGGTGTGGTGAAGAAAGTAGAGAACCAGACAGTTCCTGTCCTGCCTCCAGGTGTTCAAAATAAAAACCAGTTTGAACATCTGTAATTATTTTTTTTTATAATATTTGCTGAGCAAGTCAAGGTGGCAGGCAACATTTGGCCCACAAGGTCCAGGTGGGTAAGCTCCACCTCTGCCATCAGTGGATCGCTCAATGGTCCTTATTAAAGTGTTCCTTTTAGAAGTCAGCTCAGAGCTCTAATCCCCTAGATGCTCAAGGTAGCTTGGACTAGGGCTGGGAGTCAGAATACCTGGATTCAAATCTTGACTCTGCCCTTTACTCATGTAACATGTAACTGGGTAAGTCATTTAACTCGGGGACTCAGCTTTCTTGTCTCTTTGTGGAATAATGATGCATACCTCAAAGGGTCATTGTGACCTCTAAGTGAGATGATGTATGTCCAGGAGTTTCAATGGTTTCAATGACAACTGAATCTAAATCATTCATCTCAGTGGCAGTTTAGCTGAGAATAGTGATGTTTTATGGGTTAATACTATCTGATTGTCTGCTGGATGGGAGGGGAAAGAGAACTGTTCCGTGTCACCCTGAAAGGGAAAATCAAATAAAAGGAAGAATTTGGGGAAGAGAACTAAAAATCTAAATGGCTGTCAAATGCTGGATTCTCCATCACAGACTTGTCCAATCTAAGGCTATATGTCTAGAGATTTTGTAAAGCAGACTCATTTTAAGTGAGAAGTTTGAAGTATACAACTTTGACATTACCTTCAAAAACTAAAATTTTATCATTCTAACCCAAATAAAATGGGAACCAGTTAAAAAGCAACATGATGACCAGCAATTTTAGGCTCTCTGGCAGGTCCAGAAGGAGAATACAGATATTTGCATACCGACGTAACTTTTGCTATCCTTTAAATTATACATCTCCCTGATTCATCCACATGAGATCTGAACGTGCCTCCCAAAGTCCCTCAAACCCCTGCCATATAAAATAAGTTATTTAACAATTCACTTAACATAGTATCCAAAACCAATGGATTTAACCCTACTTATAGAGGTATACTTCTGTAAAGATACTGAGGAGGAATAGATCATATCAGTATCAAAACTATAAGCAATTCATTCACAAATATTTTCTCTCCAGTCCAAACCTTGCCTTTGAGGAGCAGACCCATATAGTCAACCTAAAACTTACCATCTAACTTCAACCTTCTTAAAATAAACGTATCATCTTCCCCTCTAACCCCAGCTTCCAGCATTCTGTCTCGGTGAATGGCACCACCATTCATCTATTTTTTTCACTCAGAAATAGGGTCATCAGTGTCCCTACTTACTCCCTTCCTCCCATATCATTTTTACATTCTAAGTAACTCTTGAATATATTTACTCCTTTTCCTCTCTTCTTCCCCTCACTACTTTAGACCAAGCTCCCGTTGTCTGTTGTCTGGACTACTACAGTAGTCCTCAGTGGCCTTCCCTACCCACTCTTGCCTCCTCCCATTGCTTACTATATGGACTTCCATTACCCCTAAAACAAAGCTTCAAAATGAGCTAAAGCATTCTGCAGTGTTTGGTTCTGACTAACTGCTCAGCCCATCTCTTTCCTGCTCACCCTCCCCTTCACTCTAGCCACACTGACTCTTTCTCAGTATACTCTCATGCTGACAACCACCACAGGGTGTTCTCTCATGTCCTTCCCTCTGCCAAAGAGACTCTTCTGTCCTTGATATACCTTGTTAGGCTTTACTCATCCTTCAGATCACTGCTTAGGCATTATTTCCTCAAGGGAACCTTCTGTTACCTCTCTGACCAACTCATATTAGCATATTTTAGGCTCTAAGGGCATCATGTAGCATTTGTCATGGATGAAGTTGTATATTTCTGTGTGATTATGTTTATTGTTATATCTTTCCCTAGTAAACTATAAAACACATGAAGGGCAGGAACTGACATTTTTGTTCACCACCAGCTTCTAGAATGTTGCACAGTTCCCAAAATATAAGTCCTCAATAAATAAATAAATAAATAAATAAATAAACAAACAAATCAATAATAAGGAATGAAAATAATAATAAATGCTATATGCTTTTGTACTAGTGACTTCATCTCTCTAGTTCTGATTTTAACTCTGTGAAATTTGGGGGTGGCAGGGGGAACAAATGAGGAATGAACACAAGAAGGAATTCAGAAGACACCTAGAATTGCCAATGACTCAAATTCCTTGGCTCCAAAATGCAAAAAATTTTTAATTATAATGAAATAATATCCATAAAGAAAGTTGTGCTCATGCTGAGCTCACAAATACATGCCTTTTCCCCCATAAATAGAACAAACAGATGCTATCTGCAAGGCCCACAGCACATCTGCGCAGATAAAGCAGCAGTGCTCAAAGTGTCCTGGGAAAGAAGTGATTTACATGTTTGCTCTCTGACAGTGCACATGCTCACACGTTGCTTCCAGAAAGCACTGACCTGGCCACATTCAGAGAATCCAGGTTGTGGTTCTGGATGTATTCTTCAGGTTCACCTTCAGTCAGCGTGTTTAAGAAGCAGTCATGTTTTAAAAAAAAATTAAAGAAAGAATTGCTGGCTGGAGGGCTTCTTCCCTCCCTGTCACCCTCCCTTTCTCAAGCTTTCCCATTTGAGTGTTGTCAAGTTATCATGTACTAACTAATCAAAACAAAGGGAATATGAGACATGACTAAAAGTTTTACGCCAAGTATGAAAGCCGCCTGAAGGAGGTGGTGGCACCAGCCATTCAAAAGACTCAACTTCTTTCTGACAAAATAAGACTTTGATATGCTTACAGTATTTTCTTCTAAGGATTTTGAAATCCTTTTTTTTTTTTAAGTATTTAAAAAGGTTATCTAGTAAAGAGTTTTCTTAAGCAAGGTGGACAAACCGGCATATAATAGGCATATAATGTACTTTTTTAAAACAAGGCAGTAGCTGACATAAATTGAAAGTGATTTCTTTATTCCCACAAGAGACAATGCTAAGAGGTGGGAATGGGAATTATTTGCTCTGGGAGCCCTGGCCACAGAGCAGTTTAATCTAATTTGCATGTGAGACTGGGAGTTCCTGGAATTGCATTCCCTTGTGGCCCCTACACTCCCATCCCTATTTCCACCACTGACTACGTGCTGCTTTTTATGGTAACTGGACATGAAGCTTAGTAAAAGCAGCAATACAGCCAATCACTTAGAAATCCCAGCAAATATACTATAAAATGGTGACATCTTTAAGAACCTTTGGAAGTTACTAAAATAAACAGAGAATACTGTATCTACTGACAGTTAAGCCAAAAAAGAAAAAAGTTAGTATTTCCCACTCAATATATTTTCTCCTTTCAAACTTCGGACAACTTTGCCCTGCCACACCCAACTACTCGTGACTGGTTCCAAACAGTGACACCAGCTGATGAAAGATGACATTCTTGCAACTCCTTCCCTCAAAAGACTCATGGTGAGATGGCCCTTCTCCAGTAGACTATATACTTCATCATCTGTGTCCATCTTTCTGTCCCCGGAGTGACAAGTTCCAACGGGAAGTCATCTTTCCGAGGCAGCTCTGGATCAAACCTTGGGAATTAAAACCAGGATGTGCAGACCAGCTTGGACTGCTGGCTACCCCCTCGGAAGCTGAGTCACTGACCTGGCGGTTCATTTAATCACTTGGAAAGTGGTTAGACTGAACAGGACATGTAGTGATTAGTAATTCAGACTGGTCTCAGAGCTTCGTGTTTTTCACTGTGGGACGCCAACTGCAGCCTTTCTCTTGGAGTCAACAGGAAGTAAGAATGGCAAGCCAAATTTGACACCACTTGACGTAACCAGGGATAGACTTCAGCCTTATTTCTCAACCCAATAACACAGAGATTTTGAAAGTGAGTCCTTCTAGCTAAACACATCAACCAAGTACCAGGTCAGAGTAAAGAATAAAGAATTGAAGAAAACCTGTTTTGATAATTCAGATTTAACCCTTTCTTGTTACTTGGCTTTCATTTACTAAAAAGTAAATTTAAGAAATTCCTAAAGTCTCAGATCTGGAGGTGCTATGAATAAAGAGAAATAATATTTATGAAGTAAGCTATTCCTCACACCAATCAGAAAAAGATTGTGATGAAGCAAGTACAAAATCTACTTTCCTGATGATTTTTTTCATCATGTTGCATTTGTGCAATATCCTAAACTGGGCATGGTAAGACATGGCCAGACAGTCAAAGGGAAACAAATAGGATTTTTAAGAAACATTTCCTACCTCTGGTTATGACTGGTGCAATGACCGGTTCATGTTCAGCTATTTCCAACTATAGTTGTGGTGCTAGCAATGAGACTTAAAATTTGATCATTTCACAAGGAGAATTTGGTAAAGGAAACCAATGTGTGTCTTTGGACTCACTCCTATTTTTACTTTCTTTTCTGTCTTCCTCTCCAATTTATCCCACACCTACATAGACTCCAGCTTACTTTTACTAAAATATAACTTCTGTGCATTTATTCACTTGAAATTGGCTGGACCTGACCACATGTCAATGATCACTTAGCAAAGCACAGAAAAGATGATAATGGCCTCACACTTGAAGAATTTATGGGCAGTGGTGCTTCTCCAGTCAAGAGTCCTCTGGTTCTCTCTGGGACTGTGAGACTCAGTTTGAACTTTAACCTGATATTCTTTTTTTTTTTAATTTTTTATTTTTTCAGCATAACAGTATTCATTATTTTCGCACCACACCCAGTGCTCCATGCAATCCGTGCCCTCTACAATACCCACCACCTGGATCCCCCAACCTCCCATCCCCCGCCCCTTCAAAACCCTCAGATTGTTTTTCCTGATATTCTTAAACTCCTAAATTAAGCCTTTATCAGAAGTATGTTCTCTCAAAGTACCCAATGTCAACCTCACACTTCTGACACTCCATCTCATAGCCTCAAATGCCCCTTCCTTTGCATATCCAGATTCCCTTAGAACCTAACACACTTACCTTTAACAATACCATCTCTGACCTCCCAGTCTTTCCGCCTTCCCAAATTCTAATAGCCCAGATTATCTATACTAATTTTTCAGCTTGACACCATCCCACATACCCTGTCCCAACCAAAATGCAGCCACAAATGCATAAATATAATACGTACATATAAGTATACATATATACATACATGTGTGTTAAAGAAAAGGGGGGTGGAGCTGGATTTGGGACATTCATTCTATAATGAAATGTGAGCCAAGTGTTCCACTGGTGTCATGAAGCTGGGATTTTTATTTAACCAAAAAAAACCAAAAGGGGTGAGGGGTCCTAAGCCATTTTGTTAGAAAGAATGTAAATTTCTCATGTAACCCAAACAGGATGATCTTTAGGAGAAAATTAATTCTTACCATAGGAAGCTTCACTTATTTCAGATTCCTTATGAGAAAACAGTGAAATGGAAGGCCTGGCTCTTTCGGTATATTCCACTGCAAAGCCCCAGAGTTTCTCCTTCCTGCTCCTTCACTCTGATCCTCCACCACTCACACCTTGACATCACCCCAAGGAGACATCAAACATAGCACTTCCCCCTTTCTTCAAGTCAACAAAGGTTGAGTGGAAGAAACAGTCTACAAGGGCTTTCTTTTTGAGAAGGCCAAGAGAGCAACCTCAGAAAGGAGAATATCAAAATGTGGAAGAATCAAACAGGAGAGGTCTCCCTGGATTGAAAGAAAGGAAGAGGAGGAGTGCTCAGGTGAAAAACCCTTGAAAGACCTAAGCAATATGGCCCCATCTCCCATGTGGGACAAAGGATTAAACTGTCTAGTGACCTGGTTCCTGATTCTCTCTTCTCTTCCTCATGACCTAGAACTCTAAGGAAATTAGTTACCCAAACTTTTCAGTAAAAAAGAAAAAAAGAAAAGAAAAAAAACAGTAGTTACAAGTGTGGAATAAACCACCAAGGGCTGTCCCTGTACATCACTACTCATTATAAATTACTAGAAAAGACATTCCTGACGGTGACTAGGAATCTAGCAAACTCTAAGCCAAATGTCACCCTGCTCCCCATCCCCTCCCGCCAACTCCAGTTTCCATCACCTCCAGCAGATATCCTGAGGACTGAAGTATACCCAGGTTCTAACACTGGAGGAGCAAAGACATCCTTTGATTGTGGGAAACTAGGACATTTAAAAAGAAGGCTTCCTTTGACTCTCCTACTGTGTCTTTCCACCTGATCACTGATGTTTCAATCACAATTTAAACACTCTTTCATCTGATGAGTCATCTTCAGTCTTATGAATTATTGTGTCAAAATAGTTTCTCAAAATAGGTTCTTAAAAGTGTCACTCTGGGAAAAGTACTCATGGGCAGCAACTCTATCCCAGCTATATTTCTACCTATGGATCACAAAGTCCAGCCTGACCTTGCAATAATTTTAATTTCTTCTTTCTATGTTCCCTACAACTTTGAAGCCAACTGTCATTCATTTTGTTACACAAACCCAACAGTATCAAGCACACAGTACATCAATATTTACAGCCTTTGTCATGTGTGCCTACCATACACATTTAATATATGTGCCAGGATTCACTGCGTTCTTAATCAATTTCTTAATCTATAAAACAAATAATAATAATACATACCCATAACCATAGAGTTGTAAGGATTAAATGATTTAGTATAACTATATGTATTTAGACCAGGCATTACAAGACTTTTCTGTTAAAAAACCAGGTAGAAATATTTTAAGCTTTGTAGGTGAGAGTCTCTGTCTCTGTTCACCTCTGTCATTGCTGAGCAAAATTAGGCAGTGACTAATGAGTTGTGTCTGTGTTTCAATAAAACTTTATTTACAAAAGAGTTGGTAAGCTGGATATGGTCCACGGGCAATAGTTTGATGGCCCCAGACTTAAAGGATAAGCATTCAATAAATTTGTTGTTCACACATGTATAATCCTAATCACTAATGACAGTTCTTCATTTTCATATTTTGTTTATCTTTCCTAATAATATCTATAATTGAATTCTAAATACCTTAACTTACCTATTACCACTGTGGCCACTGATGAAGACAAGAAAGTAGTATTTTTTTTTTTTTATCTTGCTTATACATGCATATCATCTAGTGGTAGAAAAGTGTAATTGCAAGATTTTTTTTTCCCCCCAAATGCCCTGATAGTGTTCTAGTACATCCTTGGTAAGAGGACTGCTTCCTTGGTCTGCCCACAGTGGACATGTGCAACTAAACATCCAGGACCAGTTCAACCCACCTGGTTACAAGCAACTTTCTAACAGGGCTTTGATGGGGGTTCTTATAACTCAAGGTTTTGTGTAGACAGCCGAAAGTATTCACTTAGGGAGAAAGAAAGAAAATGAACCTGTTTAGGAAGTAAACTATTATTTACTAACCAGCTAACTATGTTATATATGTGGGGGGGGGGTGTGTTTAATGATACTAACAAGTACTTCAGAGAAACAATACAGTTTAGGTACACTTTATCTTAAAATTAGCCTTATACTAAAGTATTGAATGAACCCTTAGCATGAAGTAGAGGCAATTCTTTGAACCCAGGTCATAATTTTCTCTATAAATCTTTAGTCTCTAGTGTCTTGTGATCACCTTCTATATCCCGTACTTATCTACATTCCATGATGACCCATACACATTTGCTACGCTTCATATCACTGCCAATAGTACTTGCCATTGAGAATTCTCAGTCTCTCTTTCTGCAACTATGCATAGGATAGAACTTGGATAGTGGTTTCATAAAAGCCACCATTCTAGAAATCTGGCTCTGCGTTTTTAATATTTTCTGCAGAGATCCTATCAGCATATTCTGAGGCTTTTTTTGATAATGAAGATATCTAAAGATGATTTTTAGCTATGTGTTATTATAATGCAGTGGGGAGATCAGGAGACAAATGTTTTAAATGCCATTTTTAATAGTGAGGAAAAAAATCTTCTAGCTCTGTATTTCTTTGATGCGTCTCCCTCACTAAACAAAAGTCTGTTTTTATAGGCATTTTGGGTGTTACTTCATAAAAAGAACCCTGACTTGTAAAACTCGGATTTTTCTTCCTTCCTATGGAATCAGTAAGAAATCATTGGGTCCATATCCCATTAGCAAGTTCATATCCCACCACTGGGTATGACTGAGGGATGAAGTTGAAATGTTTTGTCAGTATTCTCAGCGACAGCCTCTTGCTTCTGCAACCCACCCCACCCCCAGATGGCTCCATCTGTTCTCATTCTTCCTGTGAGTCTCAAGCCCTCTCTTACTGTCACCACCATCACCACCACCATCAGACCTTCTATAGCAGCTGGCCAGCCTGGGACTTGCTTCCCTGTTTTTCTTTTGGTAATCTCACTTCCTGGACATCTGAGCTCTTTTCCCTTCATTCCCATTGCCTTGACTTAGAAGGATCTCCCTCCTCTGCTTCTGAGGAAATTCTCAACTCCATTCTCCATTTTCAAACAAAAATCCCTGTTTTGTTTCCCCCAGATCTTGAAGCTGACCAGAAAAAAACTGGACTGAATTGGCCACAGGACTATTTGGACTCTCTTTGTGATTTTTGGCTACCTGCTGTCCTGATAGTTTACACTGACATGTCAGATTTTCCACAGTGGTCATGTAACATGCCCACTCCTCCTTACTCCTACCTTGGGACTCAGCCAGCTAAGCTTTAAGATGTTTGGGGGATTTATGTATAAAGAAAGGGCTGGGCATTAAAATGACCCAGACAAAGCTCTTACAAGACCGTAATTCTGCCCTAGGCTCTGACAGAAATTAGCTAAAAGATCACTGGACATCAATTTCCTCATTAAATATTAGGAGGTTGGCCTCAATGTGCAATCAAGTCCCTCTCAGCTCAAATAATCTATCATTTTAGATGTACCTCAGATTATTCTGAAAGAGGCCACCTGGGATCTAATTACAAACCACTGGTCCTCACTTAGGTAAAAGTTGGAAAACAGGACTTTGGAATGCCTGATCCTATCAACCTTCTGCCCTCTGTTACTAGTATCTTGAAACTCTGAAGTTCTTACTGTCATTATCTGGGTTGAGATAAATTCTTCACTTCTGGCATTGTTTACCATTTCTTCCTTAAATGCCCTTAACACTGAAGGAGCATCCAATACGGATTTGAAACTGTCTAGTTATTAACCCTGAGCCTGTTTCCTGTTGGAGTTACCTTCCCTCCCATATCAAATTCCTCAGGGCTCCAACTTGGGGGTGTCTGGATTTAACATGGACTTCACTGCCTTCCATCTTAGAAAGGATCTGGGGATCCTTCTGATGCTATGTAGGTTTCCTTGAATTTCAGAATTTCTGTTCCCAAGTTCTACAAGAAAGAGATATTTTTGAATTTTTATTTGTGGCATATATCCTGCTTATGCCAGCAGATGCGTCAAAGATACCGCAACTAAAATAGAGTTTTTATAGAAAAACAGAATTTAGGGCCTTAATTAATTGCTGACATCATATGTACTCCCTCAGAAAACTAGCTATTCAAAAATGACTCTATCTCCTTCTAGCATAATCTACCTCCTACCCCTTCATTATTATTAAGGACATATGTACAGAAACAGGATCTGTGCCTTGTCAGACTTCTTCCATGCCAGCCGCTCATATCCCAGTTGATGTTATAACCCTCCCTTTTTCACATCACAATTAGTTATTGTGCAAATGAGTATATTCTTCCAGGAACAGACTGTGACTTTAGGTGGTGCAAGAACAGGCATCGGAAGCAGATGAACTCTTAGCTAGCCAAGACTGGGATCTTACCACAAATGTCCTCAATAAGACACAAGAAAAAACACACACACACACACACACACACACACAAAGAGAAACAAAATAACAGAATAAAAGGTGAGGTAAAATTACTTTAAAAGAAATTTGAAGCCAAGTTTTCAAGGAGATGTCAGTTATTTTATAGGATGTACATAAATTTTCCAAGTTTTCATTCTCAAGATTAGAATCTATAAAGAGGACCCTTGTAGATTCAGTCTAAATTTTGAGACTTATTTCTCTACATTTCCTACACATACAACCTGTGTTCCAACAAAACAACTATTTGACTACTTTTTGTTCCCAAATATATTTGTATACCATTACATATATTAATCCCACCGCCTGAATGCCTATTCACAGCCATAAAAAAAAAAAAACAACTATGCATTCTTCAACATCTTTCTCACCTACCCCTCTGCTCACCAAGTCTTAAAATGTAAAGTAAAAATAATGAGCAAGCCATCGAGAGATCAGATTAGATATTGCAGATGGACTCCACCTGGTAATTTTTTTGGTGGTTCTAATTTTGGAAGCAGAGACATGGAGGACTTCAGAATTAACCTACAGAGAAGAGACTTGATAAGCCTATCAGAGAACTTTCTAGAACTGTGTTGTTTCTTGATGGTGATTTAGTGGACTACTTCCTAAAAATCACTTTGTATCATATGCCCAAAATTATGCACTTCTCATAATCAGTCAGTGTGATGGTCTTTGAGTATGTACTGGGAAGAATGCCAGGTACAATGAGAAACACAAACATACACAAATAAAAATGAAAGGAAACTACAAAAAGAAAATTCAGTATCTCAACTGGTAGAGCTCCATTTTATTGATGTCTCCTACGTTCAGGCAGCTTTTTAAGCACTTTATACAGTACCTAATACAATGAGCCTTCATTAAAAACAAAAACAAATTAAAAAAAAAAAAAAAACCTATGAGATAAGCATGGAGTATATTCACTTAAACAGTTGGGGAAGAGGGTTCAGAAACTTGCCCAAGGTTCCACAGTTGGTGTATGAAATCCCAAGTTGATCCAATTTTAGAGCTTAAATTCTTAGCTCCTCCTCATAGGCTTTTCCATCACTTTCCAGAAGCAGGCCAGCTGTTGTCTTACCTCACATGGCAGGTTCTCTCAACTTTTGCATGCCCAAGAGTTAGGTGCAATTCATGAATTTGAGTCAGCCGTGAGTCAAGACTGCTTCAGGAACACTGGTCCAACAGAAAAAGCTCTAAAGACAGTTAAGAGCCTTCAAGTTCCTTCCCTGTCTCCTCCTATGTTGCCTGACCTCAGCCAAACATTTAATTCTCACCTTCAAAAACTACACGTTTCACCTTCAAAAACTCACATTGCCTGAAATCCTTCATGGAGAATGGCTACTCTTGTATATTTCCTCTGTAAGCCTTTCTGCCTTGCCAGGCACAATTTCTTCTTCTGAATTCATCTGAAACATCCTTTTATACATGGCTCTTTCAGCTTTAGCAGTTCACAGTACTTTAATTTCTCTTGTTCACATTTCATGTCTCCCACTAGCCTAGGAACTCTTCGAAACCTAAGTACTCTGTCTTATTTATCCCAGCTCATCAATGCTTAATAACATGCACTGAATAAATGAACATATTAAAAGATGGAAGTTTTACATATATATATACAAACATTTATCTGTTCAGAGCTTTGAATGTCAGAAAAAGTTTGATGTGCCAATTCAGTGCATAATTTTTGGAAATTTGTTATCTGAATTTAACAGTTTTTTAAAAATATATGCTTCTAAAAAAATGAGATAAATTCAAGTATCCCTGCCCTCCTATTTGGGAAACATGGTTCTCACCACTCTCATGGGAAACACAATCAGAAATCAAGGTAGAGAAGCAGTTGACTAAACACGTATTGCATTGAATTGTATGTAATTGAACTGAATTAAACGGAAAAGCAGTCTTAGCTTCCACTGATGGAGATCAGGGAGCTATTTGGGTGGAAAGTTAACCCAGATGAAAGAAAAGGGCTGTCTGTGGTTTCAAGAGCTCTGGGTCAGAACTCTTGGACCCTGGCTCCACATTACCATCACCTGGGGAGCTCTAAAAAAATTTTGGATACATGGTTCCCACCTTTAGGACATCTAATTTAATAGGCTTGAAGTGTGGCCTTGGCATCAGGATTTTTTAAAGCTCCCTAAATGTTTTTAATGGGCAACCAGCTCTGAAGTGACTCCTCCAAAGAAAAGGGTACTCAAGCATATCTGTGATTTTTGTGGCTGGGTAAAAGGGGGAAGGAAGGGATAGAAGTCTCTGGTACTGAGTCCACTTGCACCTCCCTTCACTCCATGAGGCAAGATTTTACACTTCCAACAATCAGCACAGCAGTAAACGTGCCCGCATCCTGAACTTCCAGAGCTGGTGTGCTGGAAGGTGCAGAGGGAGGATCACTTATAAGCATATCAGACACGCCCTGTGCTACAAATTCAGCATGTTGACTGCGATTTGGTTCCAGTCAAGCAGCTCTCTTCTACTTCTGTTGTATATGGTTGGCACCAGGTAAACAGATCCAAAGAAAAACACTTGGGAAAGGCTGTGATACAGCCACAGCTGTGCCTCAATAGGGGGGGGAAAAACTGCCTGAGGCTTCCCCTTCTCTGCAAGGCTTCTTCAGCACTTTGTTTTCCTGTTTGGAAACAAATGAAACTGAAAAGTTTCAAGATGCTTTCCTACAATTACACAATCTTTTCCCCTTCCCTCTCATCCACAGCCTGCAAAACGGCAGCCCCTCATCTTCCAGCCAGAGCCACTGGACGTTCCCCAGAAGGTCATTCTCCCCCTAAAGCTGCCGCTTCAGAGCGAACTCGAAAACCACTTGGCTTCTCTCGCTTAAGTGTTGTGTTTTTCTGCTGTGTTTCCAAAAGGCTCTTGGAGATTTTATGTTTGTATTTTCCCCTTTTCTGGCTTCATGTTCTCCTATGTAAATGAAGAAAGCTCTTCCAGTAGGGAAGAACGGCACAGTTGGAGAGTTTGAGGATTTCATACACATTTGCTCTCATTTAAAGTAACTTTGCATATCGGCATTCTGTACTGCTTAACGGAAATCCAGAACAATTTAAGAAAAAGCCCTTTTTAAAAATCAATTCCAATTAAGGACAAAGCAAATTAAAGTGGAGCCATACAAATTCATCTAAGAAATAAATATTGTAGCCATACTGCTGAATGTTATTAAATGTTATTTATTTCAATCTTTTTTGTTATTAAGTATGCAACATTTTCCCTGCTAAATCTTTTCTTGTATAGACTCTTCAGATTTGAAAACTGCTTCCTTTATTTTATGATTATGTTTATACATTTACCTTTTAGTACTACCTGAAGCCCATTCACCTTCCCCCCCAATACAGAAAAGGAAAAAAAAAAAATATATATATATATATATATATCAATCAGGCGGTAAAAATCCAGGGAGCCATGGCCAAAGAGACTTCCTATCAATTTTGTCTTTTCCCAGGCCAAGATTAGGTGAGGAAAGTGAAGCAATAAAGTACTATCTGAATGTAAAAGGAAAATCAAGAACACCAAAAATGTCTTTATTTACACTTTTGGTAATTTTGTTCCTTGTGAAACACTTGCATTAATTCTGATTTCTTAGAATACTACATTAAAATATTATTTAGCTTGATTGCTGAGTATTTTGGTGCCCCCTTAAATTTTGTGCCCGAGTCTCAGTTTTGGTCCTCCTCGAAAGACTCGGCGCCAATCACAGAGGTTGACACAGCAGAGGATCCTAGGAGTGGATGTACTCATTGGGGAATTTACATTGGGGAATTGAGAGACCTGGGCCTAGGTATTGCTGCATATTAGCAACAGAGTTCTGCCAAACAAGGTTAGCAGGACTAATTTCTCAGGGATCTTGGAGGCCCTTGAAAACTCCCTTTGAGTCTACAGATCGTGTCTAGGAAAAAAAAAAAAAAAATACTAGGTCACATGACTTAGGAGGTATCATCTGAACAAAACCAGAACTCAACCCAGAATGCCTGCACTCCCCTGCCTGCCTTAGGAATCAAACTCACTCAGTTCAATTCAACAAGATATTTGCTGAGCCCCTCCTATGAGTCGGACACTGTGCTTAGTGCTCTGATACAACTATGAATAAGATAACCTCAATCCTGCTCCTGCAGACTTCCCAGCCTAGTGAAAAGGTCAAAACAGGTTAAAAAAATTAAAAACCAAGGATATCACTGCTATAATAAAAGCAGTGAAAGGAGAGCCTCAGCACAGCAGCAGTCTCCTGATCTTCAGAAGACCCTCCAAGTGGTGGCAGAGAAAAGGAGGAATTAGTACACGTGGGACCCCTCAACTCATGTACAAACTAAGATTCTAGAACTCTGAAAACGTTAGTGTGGATAAGACCTGCAAAGCACAACTTGAAAACATATCTCAGACCATCTGTATTGTGCAAATACTGCCTGCCATCTCCACACCCCTGTCAGTATGACATGTGCTTTGAGTTGTTTTAACAGTAGTAATTATCGTTCATACTCAGCTATCTACACCCTCTAGTCTGGTTCCATTGGTGACCAGGAACAAACATTTGTTAAACAGCTGGACAAGGGCAAGGGTGCCAAGTCTTATAATAAAACAATTTACCTCTATTCAAAGCTAAAGCCTATTGGAATTGAACCTTGACTTCCTTATCAATGGTATGGCTGCTAATACTGTCCCATCAGTCATTTTAGTATGAAGACTCTGAAGCAGTTTATTTAAGATTCACTGCTGGGGTCATAAATTGTATAAGTAGTTGGGGAAAGATGGAGGAGAGCACAGCTAAGGGAAGATACTTTACTCAATTCCTACCTGTATACATGGATACGAGGATTCTGTGGATTTAGAAGACTGAGCTCACTGATATATGAACCTGTTTAACTTGCATCTGAATGTTTAACTAAAACATCTGACTCTATTTCCACAAACTGTGTCTTCACAGAGTGAAACCTGGGCTGCGGATTTCTTGAACTCTATAAACATTGAAGTAGACAGTCCTGTCCTGTCAGGGGAGCACTTGTTCCCATTCTTGACATTTCCTTCCAGGTGGAGGGTGATCAATGGCAGATGCTCCTGCCTCCAGTCTAGCCCCTCACTCCTTTCCCTCCTCCTGGACTGGCAATGGAGTTGAGCTCTATCGTGTCCTATTGAGAGCAAGCTGTCAGGAGGAAACACATGTCCTTTGCTCCTCTAGAATGAGGCCAGTGCCACAGGCCAGTTGGAAGGGTGGAACCACTAGCTCCTACAGGAGTTCTCTGTGAAGAAGCCATAGACACAGGCCCCCATCTTCACTTTCAGTTTCAGTTGTCATAAGAGTGACATTTTGGTCTCTCGGTTGGTTTGGATCTTAAGCAGAGAGGAGGTTTGCTATTTACTGTCCTTCTGCCCTATGACCCAAGAATTCTCCTTTAGTGCTTAATTGTTTAGATACCTAATCTAGCAATGTCACAATGAAATGCTAAAGCTGGAAAGAATCTCAAAGCCTTTGAAATCAACCTTTTGTCTTTCAACACAACAGGGTAACTCACATACAAAAGAACTGAGGACTAAATAACATGTCCTCCTTTGCTCATCAATTGCTTAATATGCCTTGTATCTTGAACAGTTTCTACAGCCAATAAGAAAGCATAACATTAGCCCATTTTACAGATGAGGAAAGTTTTCAAAACTGGCCCTGTTATATAACCGGTGGTGGAATCAGATTGAAAGTCTTATCTGTTTAAATCCAGAGGTCCCAGGATTAACCTAGATGATAGTACTTACCATCCCATCAAAGGGATGGCCACGTTGTGCTTAAAGATCAAACACAACAGTTGATTTAAAGAATACTAAAAAGTAAAGTTCACAACATCATACTTGACGATGCAGAGTGTCTTGCCTAGCCTGTGCAGGACACCAAAACCTTGAGACTTGTCAGTACAAAGCATTGTTCCAGGCTTTATTTTTTTTTTTTTTATTGTTCCAGCCTTTAATGCAGAAAGCTCTGCTGGGCAGATTGACTAGGAAAATGTGGTGCTTCTATCAGAAGTTTGTAGTTTTAAGATTCCCTTGTGTTTTAGTGGCACCAACACACAAAGGGAATTAAGCCATTTTGATCTCCAATAATGAAAAACATGGCTGACGTTCAGACCTGAAACTATTTAACGCAAGTTAATCCTTGAAACAAATCTGGAATGAAATGAGGGAGAAAAAAAATCTTATTATGGTAGACATCAACTAATGGGTTGCATTTCTTTCTTCTCAATTAGAAATGGCAGAGGGGTTTTAATTATTTTTCCTTAGCAAGCACATCAAAACATATCTACACAAAAACACAGCAAATATGTTATAAACTTATTTAAGCCAAAGAGCTCGTCAACACTGTTTGCAATTATGAAATCATTTGGGGATATGGTATTTTTTTGGAAAGAATTGTTTTTCTCTTAGATGCAAACCACATCACAGTCCATCAGGCATAAATCTATTATTGTATCTTCAAGAGCAAAAATGGAAATTGTGCAACAAAGGCGCCACTGATAAATGCAACTAGCCCCCCAGAATCATTGGGATGATCTCATTAGTTACGAGAGATAACAGGGAATGTCATGGTTTCAAAAATGCTCTTTTAGAAAAGGGAAAATATTGTTGAAATTAAATGTTCCCAGATTTCCAAAGAGGAATTTGGGGGAACTTAATTCCCCCATCTCCATAGGTTATCATACATTAAAAGAAAAGGAGGCTTTTTCAGAGGTTTTTTTGTCACTTGGTCAGCAGCAGAGGGCATGGTAGAGATGGAATCGAACAATGAAATGCACCTGATGAGATCACAGCACCAGGAGTGGGACAGCCTGTATCTCAATTCTGGCTCTTTGCCAGAAGATAGATAAATAGATAGATAGATAGATAGATAGATAGATAGATAGATATCTAACCTATCTATATAACTCTATATAACTCTAACCTATCTATATAACTCTAACCTATTTGTGTGTTAGTTTCTTTATTTAAGACTGTTTAAGAATAGCACCTACATTCTATGTTTGCTGTAAGTATTAAATGACATAGTAAATGTAAATTGTATAATATGTACTCTATAGCTACTTATTAGTATTATTATTATCACCCTAATTATCATTACATCAGTTATCAGTAGAAATACATGACAGAATAATCAGACTTAGATCATAATCTAGAAGTGGTGCAGGGTCAGGCCAAGGAGTCAGAATTGGGATTTTACAGATCTAAAAACCAGAGTTAGGAAACCAAAAATAAGGATAAAACGAGTTAGGAACCCAAAAGGCTATATGAATAATGAAGAAAAATTCAAGGATGACAAATTCAGGAAAGGTGCCAATAGTTGAATTACTTTGTTTCTAGCTCAACTTTGTCACAGCAGAGATGCCTCACCAAATCAGATACTCTTTCTCTGTCCCCTTCACCTAACTAATTACTGCCCCTTATCTTATTCTGGCTTCAGAAATCACTATTTAAAATGAGTACAGAAAACATGAACCCAGTTGTAACTGACGGGGATTCAACACCAAGGCCCCAGTTTCTGAGAGATGTGGGGAGGGAGTAGTTATAAGGCAAGGGCCAACACTGGGGTCAAAGGCAACTATGTTCTCACAAAGAAGAAATAAAAGCCCCGAGTCTAAATCCAAGAAGGTGGCCATTTCTGAACCCACAGTAAGGTTATTTTCATGTTAATAACCGAAGGGTTCTTAAATTTTCCGTATTTGCATACTTCTCAAAATGATAATCTTATGCGAGGACTGTCATTTTAAAAAATCAATTCTGATGTTCCATATGAATCAGAGAGCTGTAAGACTGCAAAATATTCCTCAGGATTCTTATGGACACTAAACTTGGAGGACAAATAGACTAGAGCCTAAGTTAGCCTAGGGCCTTGGTCCCAACTGAGGCAATAGGAGGTGTAGAAAGACAGGGAGCCAGTCAATCATTGTTTGTATGATCTGATCCTCCAAGTTCCCCCAATGCAACCTTTATTAAATTTAATAGTTGCAACCATTCACCATCCAATGAAGATTATTAAAAACTGTGAGGACCAAAAAATAACTTGGTAACATAATTCTGCTTCCCTCATCATAGAACAAAAATTTCAGGGCAGTAGTATATTAGAATCAACTGGAGTGACTGTCAAACTTTGAAGGCATGTCCTCTACCATTATCTAAGGACTATAGGACAAGACTAAAGAACTGGAAGATGCAATCCCTACATTGGGATAGTTGTTGCAGAGTAGGAAAATTATTAGATAAACACAGTAAGCATTCAGTGGGTATTTGCTGAAGTGAACTGAGTGACAGCTGTCCATAAGAACTTGAAAGGTTTGCAAGTGGAATAAGAAAAAAATCAAATGTACTAATATTTATTGAGCACTTATATTCCAAACCAGGTGTGGATACCAGACAGGATTCTTTTACTATTACTGCCATGTCTGCAGCCCTCTTCTGAAGGTGACTGCAACATAGGCAGTCTCTAATTAAGTACACCTATAATACTCTTAAAACAGGACATTCTACTATGTAATTCCTGGCCCTTGGGCACAAAAGGGCACCTGAGACAAGGTAAGGCAAGCTACCTCCTGCCCAATAGACTATGAGGTCACTGCTTCAAACTTTTTACCCTTAAAGTAGCAATTAACCAACCTACTCATATTCCCCTGGAAATGTGAGCCTCTCTTTTAAACTTAATTTTGACCCCCACACTATTAGAGATTCTCTTCCCCATTTTAATAATGAGCAAAACTGGACAGAAGCAAGAATAAACAATATTCCAAGTTAGATCTTTGTGATGTATAAGCTTGTACAGATGACTGAACTAGAAAGTCTAAAATAAATACCACTAAAAAAAAAAAAAAGGAAGAAGAAGAAAATCAATAAAAAGGAAAAATTCTCTAACAACAAGAGCTATTTCAAAGCAAGCCATTGCAGGATCAGTGGAATTTCTACACAAAGGTTGAATAACCTTTGCTTGAGGAGGCCAATCTGGGAAGAAAAATCTGGACAAGATGGTTTCTACAATCTCTTCCAACCTAAGATATTATAATTTATTGGCAAACAGCTGGGCACCATATTAAGTTAATTCCTTTTCTGTCTTGGCAAATGTAAAATGTATTCTTACAGAAACTTCTATTGGCAGTGTGGTTGTCTTGTAAAAGTAGAAAAGAAACTGGGAAAACTGTTTATTTTCTTCTCAGGATTTTCAGATATGGCTTATGGTAAAACGGGATTCAAGGGATATGCGAAGTATAGCCCAGTGGTTAAAAACACTAGTAAAAGAGGGTTTGAATCCTGGCTCTGCCACTTACAAGGTGTATGAGTTTGGACATGTTGTTTAGCCTTTCAGAAATGCATTTTCCTCAATCAAAACAACTTACCTCACAAGGTTATCGAGAGAATAAAATAAAGCATGTGAAGTACTTAGCACAGAGCATATATCAAACTGTCAATAAATGATAACCATTAACTAATATACAGTAAAGTTGGTTGATAGAACATCCATGTGTTTTTCAGCTTCTGTGTTACCCTGGTACTTGACTTGGCAGTTTCTGAAAATTCCTGAAGGGAGGAGGAACGAATGAAATAATGTCCACTATGTGAGGAAGAGAAAAGATACTTTCTTCAACTTGTTTTTCATCAGAAACAGAAACCGGGTTTCGAATTCCAACAGACTTCATTTTGCCTCTCTGCTCAATATGAGAAAGACCTTGAATAAATTATTTGGGCCCCCTACACTTCAGTGACCTAACCTATAAAATGGGAATACATAATTAGGATCCTTCTGGCTGCAAGTAACTGAATGCCTGAGTACAACTGGTTCAAATAACTGTGGCTTATTTTTCAAGTATATCATGTGGTCCAGAGATAGTCAGTTCCAGAGTTGATTCTGTAGCTCAATTATTCAGAAACTAAATTAGTTTCTCTGCAATTGTCTTGGTTCCCCACCACGATCTCAAGATGGCTACATTGGTTCCGAGAATTATATTCCCACATGAAAATGCCCAAAGCCGGAAGGAACTGAAAAGCACTTTCTCTTGTGTAACACTTTCTCTTGTGTAACACATTTGCCTTTTCACCAAGAGAAAAATCTTAACCAAGAAGCCTCCAGCAGATGTCTCCTTAGGTCCCATTGGTCAGAACTTGGATATATGTCTACCTCTAAAGCAATCACTGTTAGGACATGAAACTAAGGTTGAGTCATCATTCATCATCCATGACTAGGAAAGGGGTCTATACCACCACACATCTGAACAAAGCAGAGTTTTTTTTAGTAAGGAGGAGTGTGGAGGATAGGTAGGCAAACAGTAGTGACTGCTCCTTGTATCTCCCAAGAATGTTGAAAAGCTTGAATGATACTATAATGTATCAAGCATGTGGTAAGTGCTCAATACATATTTGTTCCTCCTCAGTAATTAAAAGATCTTAAAGCCATAATCCTCTGAGTTTAAACTATCCCCAAACTGGAAGTATTGACTTGCACAGATATATAAGGAATCATTATTTAGTATACCCAAAAAAGTCTTCCCTTTAAAAAGATTCAATATCATATTCATTCATGGAAATATGAGGTCTCCACTACATTTAAGCTGTATCTTAGTAAATGTAAATTAAACAAGATATGCATAATCAACTTTTTGACACATCTCTGCTGCTTCCAATACACTTGAATTAATGTGTCATCATAAACTTCATCATTTACTGATGGTTTATTGATACCTACAGAAATCATGTTTGGGGAAAGGAAAATGGTGTCATACATAATTGTTCAGTTCAAAAGTTTATAGGACTAAAATGGAGTGTGCGTATTGATTTGTAGCAATAGGTCTGAACATCAGATTGGCCCAAAGCAGTGTTTTCAGACAGCCCTTATTGTAAATTTCTTTGCTGATGACTCTTTACATAGTGTTTAAATACCACAAGCCTTTCTGTGCATCCTTGCCTTGCAGTTTCCTCCACCCTTTAGAAAGCTTATTCCCATCTTGTGAAATCCAACTCCACTTTTTTCTCCCCTGCAAAGACTTTCTGGTCTGCCCCCAAGCAATTATTTCCTCATCTTGTCTCCCAAAGCTATACCTCTTTTGTCCCACTTAACACTGTAATTATTTACTCATGTGTCTCTTTCTCTCACTAAACTAAGAGTTCTTGGGGGCAAAGAACTGGGTCATATTCACACTGATAGCCCTAGCACCTAGTGAATTGTTCAGCATCTATTAACACAGCACAGGCAATAAATCTTTATTGAAGGAGTGGTTCCAATGTTCTGCACATCTACTATGTATCAGGCACTTGTTAGAGAAGCTTTATATACATCTCAAGTCTCCCGATAATCCAATGAATGAAGAGAATGAAACTCAGGGAGATTAAGTAATTTACCTAAACTGAACAGTTTACTGAGGCACAGTCTCCATTTGAACCTATTTCTGTCCTTCTCCAAAGCCTGATATTCTCCAATATGTTATATGTTACATGAAGGTGTCATGGTGGTTTCATGGCTGGACCAATCTCAACATTAGCCAAAAGTACCGTTTATATGTTTACTTTGACTTCTCTTGTTTTCTTTTTTACAATATACAACCAGGAGTCATACCCTTCATTTATTAGAAAGAAAAAAATAACCAAAGCATATAAATTATTATTTTCATTTCCTTCCTCTAGACAAACTCAGTCCTACAGGACTATAATGAAAAGCTTGAGTAAATGTGTGATTGTTCCATAAATAAACCATCTCAAGCTGGTATTAATACAGAGTAAAGCTTGGTTGCCTACTGCTGGGGTTTTAAAGTGGTAATCACATCTCTTTTCTCACAAATGAAGAGTAGGTATGGGGGTCAAATGGAAGATAGAAATATTTATTTCTGTTAAAACTAAATTTGAAAACAGAGCTTGGTACCACACCCAGATGCCTTTTAGGGCTCAGGGCACACACCTTCAACTGCTGTGAGTGTTGACTGCTAAATACCTCATAGATGACAGCTGATGGGGTCACTTCACTTGAGAAATTACAAGTCCATCATTCCCTCCCTCCAGCTTACCCCAGCCCTCCTGTCTCAAGGAGTTGTAATTTTGCTGTGGTCTCTATGTGCTGGGCCCTTCCCCGGCAGTGCAGGTGAACCTGACTTGAGGCCACATCTTTCCTTGGTCAGCTCCATCCCTTTCCCTATTCTGCTTCCCTGCTCCCTTTCCTGAAGAACACTGTCTCAGTAAACCTTATTTACTCAAACCCCTGCCTCAGGCTCTTCTACTAGTGAACTCAATCAAAGACATTTTGCTTAGATGTGAGGCCACAATTAGGCTTTCTAAATCCACAACCCATACACGCACCCTGAATTTAACTTTATCATCACCACCCAATCACAGGAATAGCTGGACATTTTAGTGCAAAGATGCACTAAAATGGCTTCCACAGAGAAAGGGGGCCAGAAAGAGACCTAAAATGTTTTTTCCTGTACTTTTCCCTCCCAGGAAAGCAGAGTAAGAGTTCCCTTCTAACCAGCACTAACCTATACAAAGCCTTGGGATGACACTGGAGAGGCACATTTCAGATGGTAGAGCCCACAGTGTAGAGACGGCTTAGTGAACTTGTAACAGCTCAATTTCAGCTGCTTTCAGTCTCTTGTCCTGGCTCCTTTGTATAGTACCAACCTGCACAGTGACAATGAAGGCCTTGCCTACAGAAACATGACTAGGGATAAGTTCCCCTCCCCACTACCCATACGGAAGGGACCAACAGCAACCAACTGACAAACATCTCTGGGGTTCAAATCCTGGATGGCCTGTGTATTATCATGACCCTAGGCAAACTACTTCATCTCTCTTCAAATTCATTTTTCTCATCTTTGATGTAGGGATAATAAAAGTACATTCCTCATATGGTTGTGGTGAATATGAAATAAGTTTATACACATAAGATGCCTAGAGTAACTTCTGATGCATAACAAGCTCTAAATAAATGTGAGATACCACTACTTATCATAACTGCACAAGAAAACCTATAAAAATTGCACCTCACTCGATTTGGGGGATAAGGTGAGGGAAAATGCCACCCTCTGGAATTGAAGAAAGTAGGAGAATCTGTAGTAGAAGACACTGCCCATCAGAGAACTAGCCTCACCTTGAGGAGATGATTTGTAAGCGGTTTGCAAATGAGAAAACACAGACTCCCAAATCTCTACCTAGGAAATCAAGTTACCAACCAAAGTACAGCACCTAAGGAATGTGCTCAGAAGAGCATAACTGGGATCTAATAATTATTAAACAGAGGTATGACCATCTCAACGATGCTGTAAGGTACCTAGCAAGTAGCACATCACAATGGTATGTCTTATGGCTGATGTATAAAGGGTATTGGTTAATAACAGTTTAATTGTGTTTCTCAAGTATTGTCTGGGGTGAAAAATTACATTTGGTGGACACAAGTCTCCTTTCATTGGAAAATTATGCTGTATGACAAAGACAAAATAATTCACAGAGCTGTAATACAACTTAAGCAACATATTACACAGAACAGTAGTCCTAAAAGGGAAACTCCAGACCACAGCATCAGCATCACCTGGGAATTTGTTAGAAATGCAAATTCTCAGGTTCTTCTCCTGACCTATTAAATCAGAAACTCTGGGGATAAGACCCAGTGATACATGTTTACAGGCCCACTAGGTGATTCCAAGACACACTAAAGTTAAGAATCATAGTGCAGACCATGCATATTTCTGTGCTTTGATTCTATGCTCATAAGCAACCTGGAGATGATGGATTTCATTTGACAGGCTAGTGTTCAAGAGGAATCTACTTACTAGAAAACTGTATCTTGTTCCTTAACCAATTGGCATTCCAGTGCACAATAATTTCTTGAAATTTTTAGTGTGCATTAAATTCCAAAAGCTTGACAACCCTAAATGTACTGATGAGCTTCCTTCTCCACCTACTAAATCTCCTGACAGTATCTCTCTCTCTGTTCAGCCCTTAGCCATAATGATCCTTTCTGCTGAAATGAAAATAAGAAAAAAAATCAACTATGGGAATACACGTAAAGACTTAGAGATGTACATCTCACCACTACTGCCATCACCCACACACACATACCCACTCCCAGAAGAAATAAGACGCTGACCAAGAAGGATCCAAACTAACTATATCCCCTACACCTGTTTCCAAACTCACAGCACACAATAAATTTAATGGGAAAGGTTTCAGCATTACTAAAAACATGCCCATGATCCAACATTGAAACTACATTTACACTGGACATAAATTAGTCTTCCCTAAATTAGAATGAGACAGACACCGCGCTTCTCTTCCAAGTGAAAGTCTAAAGTGTGCGTGTGTATGTACACGTGTGTGTGTATAACAAGATATTATTTCAGGGAAGCAATATTCTTTCCTAATATACCAAATAAAAACAAATAGTCTCAGGATCACAATAATAAATAACTTCTAAATTATCCTTACAAACAAGTAAGTGGCTTCTTTGTCTGCTATTTTTATTGATAAGAAGGTGATGGAGGAGAGTGGCAGAGGATGTCAAAAAAAAGTACTATTTCAACTAAATCTGTTGCATCACATTGGTTTACCTCCCTTTGAACTGTGTTTTAATCAAAGCAGGTTGATTTCCACTTCGTGGAAATGTTTCATTTCAAGCCACTGGAGTTTTATGAGTTTTTCTACCACATTTTACTGGAGCCTTGTAAATCTTATGAAATTCTGGAATGTCTAGACCATAAAAACCTGTCACTTGAACATGTTTTCTACGGAGATGTTTCTCCCGTATGCAGACTTACATGCTTTGCAAAGATTCATGGAAGGGAGGGGAAAAAAAAAAGCCCTTTAAGATATATCCCATAGTATCTGAGTTAGAAGATCACCTTTTCAGTTGACTGGAATTTCACCTGTCACAGGAAAACCTTTTATAGAACTATCTAAAAGACTGAAGCCATTCATAATCATGATCTTAAAAGTTTATTACCTTTACCCTGTATGCTTCTTGCATTCAATCTTGTTAAAGATACATAGTGAACGAACATTCATTGCCATTATTAAAGGAGGTAAGCGCGCCACTAACTGAGAATCAGCTTCCCAGATTGCTGAAAAGAGGCCCTCCAAAATACAAACAAATACTACAACAAGGAAAAAGTACTACATGCTTTTAGTGAAATACTACCAACTCCTGAATGCTGCTCAATGAATCACTCCTTCCTGCCCATGAAGTTTATCAATTTGGCCTTAAAGTAAACAGAAACAAATCAGCATTATTTTCTATTTATTTGTCTAAAACATTGATAACTGCTAATCATGCATGAGAGTTCCCATATTGTGATTCCTAAAGCTATTTGCATCAAATTCCTGTCACCCATGTAAACAGTTTTCAATGCTTGGGCAGACACTGCTGGATGAATCCAAATATTTGCTTCATGCTAATTTTATGAATTCTACATGAAACCACTTTTTTATCCTAAGTTTGAAGAGAAAGGTGCTAATTGCTTGCATCTTCAGATGGTTGGTGTCTGGGTTTAGGAAGGTCTTTTATATCAGGAATTGATTCTCTTCCTGGAGAGGAGAGAGTACTTGAAACCCTGCCACTGAGGTGGTAAGTTGGAAGTAGTTACATCAGCTAAGAGTGGACCAGAATGTCTAGGTTAAGACAACTGGAAAGTTGTTTTAGTCTCTAAAGAACAACCTTACAGATGGGACACCTGTGAGTCCCCAACCTGGAAATAAGTGTGAAATCACTGAAAATAAATATGTTAATTGAGTTATCTCTGAACTGGGATACACACTTAGTACCATGTGATTCCCACTAAGGATGTGGTCCACGCATTTGGAACAGGAAGACCTAAGTTTGTTTGTTTTCTCTCACTGACCTTGCTCTGTGACTTCAAATTATTTACTACCACTTCTCTGAGCTTGGTTTCTTCGTTTGAATTAAAATATGGTGAGTAGTTTTTAAGGTATTAGTCAACTAATTTAATAGCCTCTGATTCCTCCAAGCCAAAGACCAAAAGCTCTGGAGTGATATTTGATCTTGGAGTGACACAATGAATTGCTCTGTGATAAACATAAAAATTGTTCATCCCATAACTCTTACAAATCTACCCCATAAGTAACATACAATCTGAATGCAATAATATCACATGTGATATATATGGCACATTCCATCGCATTTTGTATGCTGTATGAAATGATCGTGTCCATTCACTGTAGTATTATACCAAATGAGGAAAACAAGTTCAGAAAAGTTATGAAAGATCACAGGAAGACAGAGACTATAATTCCTCTGATCTTTACTATATCAAAACCAAACAAAGGGGGAGGAGAAATTAAGAAGTGCTTAATCTCAAGACTAGAGAGGCAAGGGGCACCTGGGTGGCTCAATCGGTTGGGCATCTGCTTTTGGTTCAGGTCGTGATCCCAAGGTCCTGGGATCAAGCCCTGTGTCAGGCTCCCTGCTCCTTAGGCAGTCTGCTTCTCCCTCTCTCTCTGTCCCTGCTCCTGCTCATGCACTCTCTCCCTCAAATTAAAATAAATAAAATCTTAAAAAGCAAAAAGGACTAGAGAGACACGGTCATAACTCCTAAAGAGGTAACCATATGTCTACTTAGCATCACATGCAATGCAAGCCCAAAAATGAATCTTACGTTTTTATTAAATAGGGAGTCTCAGATAAATGGGTGATCTTGATCTCATGTTCATAAGATTCACCTATTTTTACCTATACAAAAATAGAGTCTAACTCTCAGAAAAACATTGTGGATTATTGGGAAAAAAATATTCTGGAGTTAGAAGATCCAGCTTGACATTACTACCCTGCTATTTATCAGTCATCTCTCACTTGGTGTCATTTCTCAATCTGCTGAATGGATATAATAATGTTGCAGATAAAAGCACTTACAAACTATATCTTCTATTATGAATATTGGTGATTATTCTTAATAACAGCAAACACTAATAAAATATATGGAGTAATAATGTAATAATGATCTCTTATATATATATCTGTCATCAAAGCACATATAAAATAAATTGTATTAACTTAAATCAAGGGGAGGGTGAGGACAAGAACCATGTAGGAATTAGAAAAGGTCCAAATTATAAAAGCACATTCAGAAAATTAACTTATTAGTTTTAAGTACTTCTTCAAGTCTGGAAACTGCAGAAAAATTATTGTTACTCAATTTTCAAAGAATCAAAATAAAGGAAATTCTGTTGGACATTTTTAAATTTATGGCCCTTCAAATGCATAAAATAATTCTAAAATGGCTATTTGGGCAGGGAGTAAAGAACACATCTTGGCATAGTAAAATAAATAAAGCATCCTTAATATAGTATTAAACTAGCTTATAAAACACACAGGAAACAATGAGGTTACTAAAGCAGCTTCTTTAACTGCTCAATAATGCTCTTTTTGTAATGCATGACCTAGAGTCATCACAGACCCAAAGTAAGATGTGTGCCAAGACAGATGTCAGAAAGGAACGAATACTTGACACCACTGAAAATGAATATACATATAAGATAAATGGGAGGCACAGCAGCATGGCAACTAGAATATGACACAGGGTGGACAATGGAGAACAGGAAAAGAAAGGTTGAATTTCATTCTCTGACATTAAAAAAATAAAAATAAAGAAGTCTGGTCCAAAGCGAAGTAATAGGAAATCTATATTGGTCTCTGCCACTCTCTGTTTCCTGATACAGAGCTCTTAAAACCCTTGTGAACAGAGGTGCTGATGCAGAGCTTCTAAATCTCTTGTCATTTCCTCACTGACAGTAGCATTTTTTGTCCTAATGGGGTGACTGTTGTTGGGCCCCTGGATGGCTCCTGGGTGTAGGCTGGTCATCAGAAGGACCTTTAGAGAGGGGAGAGGAACTGAAAATGGAGTTAATAAGCAATCATGCCTACACAATGTAGCCTCCATAAAAATCCCAATAGTATGGGGTTTGAGGAGCTTCCAGATTGGTGAACAAATCCATGTACTGAGAGGATGGCCCACACTGTCTCCACAGGGGCAGAAGTTCCAGGGCTCAGGGCTCTTCCAGATCTCAGCCTCATACCTATGTATCTCTTCATTGGGCTGTTCATCTGTATCCTTGATTATACAATAAACTGATATAGGCAAGAAAGGTGTTTCAGAATGTTCTAGCAAATAATCAAATTCAAGGAAGGTAATCATGGGAGCCTCCAATTTACAGCTAAGTAGGACAGATGCTGTGTGTGACCTGGGGGATCCACCACCATAGTCCCCTCTTATGTGCAGGGGATAAGTCCCAAGACCCCCAGTGGGTGCCTGAAACTGCAGACAGCACCAAACCCTATACATACGAGGTTTTTTCCTAAACAAACATACCTACAATAAAGTTGAATTTATATATTGGGCACAGTAAGAGATTAACAATAATAACTAATAATAAAATGGAACAATTGTAACAATAGACAGGCATACCGCAGCAATTTCGCAGGTTCGGTTCCAAACCACCACAATAAAGCAAATACCGCAATAAGGGAAGTCAAATGAATTTTTTTGGCTTCTCAGTGCATATGAAAGTTACATTTACACTATTCTATAGTCTATTAAGTGCACAATAGCATTACGTCTTTTTTAAAAAATGGTGTGTTTTTACACACCTTAATTTAGAAACACTTTATTGCTAAAAAATGCTAAACAATCATCTGAGCTTTCTGCGAGTTATAATCACTGATCACAGAAAACCGTAACCAAATATAATAATAATGAAAAAGTTTGAAATGTTGCGAGAATTACCAAAACGTGACACACAGGACACTGAGTGTTGGAAAAACCAGTGACAGATGGTTGGCCCACACCAGGCTTCCCTGCACCTCCTGTTGGTAAAGAACGCGATACCCTCAAAGGGCAATAAAACAAGGTACAACTGTACCGTAAGAGAAGTTGTGTAAACGTGGTCTCTCTCACTCTCTCTCGCTTTCAAAGTATCTTTTCGTAGCGTACTCACCCTTCTTGTGACGACACGAGGCGATAAAATGCCCACGTGAGGAGATGAAGTGACGCAAGAGGAAGCGACGAAATGACGCAGGCGTTGTGACGTAGAGCTAGTCTGCAATTGACTTTCTGATGATTCGACAGACGGAGGCTCAGCGGCTCCCTGGCCGCCAGTGATGGCGGGCATTATTGGAAACTGCCGAAATCAAAACCACAGATAAGGGGGATCGCTGCCCTTGTGACTGGCATCTGAAGCAGCGGGCAGTTTTGTGTGACTGAGCCTTTACCCTGTGGGGTCTGTGCTAACTCCGGTTAGTGTCAAAATTCAACAGACTTGAAGGCCTGGGTGGTTCATTCGGTTGAGCGAGTTATGATCCCAGGGTCCTAGCATAGCGTCCTGCCTCTGGTCGGCGGGGCAGAACGGTTTACTTCTCCCACTCCCCCTGCTTGTGCGTTCTCTCTCTCTCTATCAAGTAAATAAATAAAATCTTTTAAAAAAAAAAAAAAAGGAATTGAACAGACTTTTAGGACACCTAGCTGATTTCACAGAGAACTGCCTTGTGTAGGGGTAAAAAAAAAAAAACCTATACATCTGGTATCCGACTTCTCGCTCTTCTTCACCATGTTATTCCACATCTCATGCTGAAATTTGTTTCCAAATTTGACCAAACATAAAGAGATAGAATATTCTCTGTAGAACATTCTCAAGTCACATGTCTAGTCATAAATTAGGACATCCTCTTAAATGCTCCTGGTCACCATAGTTTTCGTACCTAAGTATAAGACTTGCATTGCCTCACTAGTGCCAAATCTAATCCTACTTTTACAAAGTGATATTTGGGTTCCTCGATCTGGCAGCCCTCTGACAAAATACAACAAAATACAAATACAACAGGGCATCCTCACCTAAATGGTCTCCTTCAGTATGCAGAGACCAAGTAATTTACTCAGTAACTACACAAACTACTATTTAGAGAATATCTACCAGGTGCATTATTATACTTTAGAAAGGTCAATAGTATGAAATCATAGTAATCAAAAGGCTTTCACTGTATCACCAGGAAATAGTGTCCCCAGCAGATAAGGGCCTACCACGAATTTAGCTCTCAGATAAACCTGGAGGGAAAGCCAGCTTCTACTACTTGCTGCCTATGTTACCTTCATCCTCTCAGAGCTTCAGTGTTCATACCAAAAATTAAGACCCATCTCTCAAATAATACAAATAAAGCCCTTTTTTGTACCAAAGACTAGTATTTTTAAAAAGATCTGTTGTTTGGCATTATTATAAATGTGCTCCTTCTATATAATCTCTTAAATATTCTTTAAAAAAATAGTTAAAAAGAGATAAGATTAAGTAGTCCTAATGAATTTCCAAAGGTATCTTTACCATGACAAACATTTTATATTTTATGAGAATAGGCTAAAGGAAAGTACTCTGCAAAGAGATTATTTTACTTCTTCAAAAACAGTGATAATTTAAATCTTGCACTCTGTCAATCTATCCGGGACACAAGTACTCCCTAATACGCCAGGTTTGATATAATTTAGTTATCCAATGCCATTACACATTTCTCGACCCTGTATACTGTATTTCCACAAAATAAAAAAGGAAAACATCGCATCCTAACAAACCTGGTATCATATGCATTGGCTATGGGCATTTCTAGAGCAAGCTGTGTCTCTTTAAATAAATAAGTCTTACATTTAAACATGTCTACCGAGTATCATGATGCTGAGACTTCACCAGTTTACCTCTGAATATCAAGACAAGACTTTCCAAATCAGGTAAGACACAAACTGTACTCCCCCCAATCCTTGGTATTTGTCCACTAATTGGTTTCCTCGGGGCAACAGAAAAGGCTTAAGTGGCTGACATTCACTACACAGTTAGAACAAAACAGTGGGGTGTCTCATTTCCTTCTAAGCATCATTCAGAAAATACAGAAGAGGATTCTAAGCTCCACAGTCCCCCCCAAAAAAAGCCCCACAAAACAAAATAAAACAAACAAAAAAAACCCACAAACACAAAAAACAAAAGAGTACTATAACTGAGATCAAAGCTTACATGTTTCAAGAACACCACTATTAGCATTCAGGTTAAAAGAAAAGTGTTCACTTGTTTAGAAAATATTTACTGAGCATTTAGTGTATAAATATCAGACTCTATTCCCGACTCTGGGAATGTGGTGGTGAATGAGACAGACAGTAAGTGCTGTCCTTCTATTTAAAACGGCTTCTCGGGGCACCTGGGTGGCTCAGTGGGTTAAAGCCTCTGCCTTTGGCTCGGGTCATGGTCCCAGGGTCCTGGGATCAAGCCCCATATTGGGCTCTCTGCTCAGCAGGGAGCCTGCTTCCTCCTCTCTCCCTGCCTGCCTCTCTGCCTACTTGTGATCTCTGTCTGTCAAATAATAAATAAAAATCTTTAAAAAAAAAAAAATTTAAAACGGCTTCTCCTTGGGCACCTGGGTGGCTCAGTGGGTTAAAGCCTCCGCCTTCGGCTCAGGTCATGATCCCTGGGTCCTGGGATCCAGCCCCGCATCAGGCTCTCTGCTCAGCGGGGAGCCTGCTTCCTCCCCTCTCTGCCCCCCTCTCCACCTATTGTAATCTCTGTCTGTCAAATAAATAAAATCTAAGAAAAAAAAAAAAAAAAAAAAAACGGCTTCTCCTTTGGAACATTGGCCTTGTGAATTGCCAACTGCAAAATCAGACCAGGCCAGGGAGGCAAATTATAGCAATGGTAAGGCATGAACTTTGGAGCCTTAATGGCCGGAGTTCAATTCCTGGCATCCCTTTATTGTAACCTTGGCCAAACTGCTTAATGTCTCTGAGCTTGAGTGTCCTCTGTTGTCAAATCTGAAGAGCAAGCACGCCTGCCTCAAAGGACTATTATGAAGACCAGCAGGTTCAGACCGTCGGAAGTGCCTAGAACAGAGACGACACTAAACAAAAAGCAATTTCCTCCATTCCCTCACTCAAGCCCAAATATCCTCAGTGGATAGTGAAAACACATAAAGGCAAAACATTGATATAACAACTTTGGTTTGTCTCAGAAATCAAAGTGGGGCTCACCTTAGATTAGGTACTATTTGTGTTTGAGTCTTCTATCAGCAGTGTGGGAGAATGCAAAAGAAGAGTAGCACACGGCCTCCTTCTATCATTCTTTATTTTAATCAATGGTGCCTTAAGAAGCTTAAAGTAGAAAGAAGGAAATCACAAAACTCTGATGGCTGAATCTGTAAGTGCTTACCAAAAAAAAAGAAACTTCCATCATCTTCTACTAGAGACCTACATGAGAGCTGAAATACTACTTTCTTCTCACTAACATTTTTCAGTTTTGAAAATAAAGCTCAAACACTTTGCCTCCATTTAGCTCAGCAAAGGTAGCGGCTTAAACATAAAAGTGCAAACACTGCAAAGGGGAAAAAAAAAAAAAAAAAAAAAACCACCCGTGGCTGGCTGCCAGCTCTTGGCCAATCAGTCCTCACAAGGAAGGTTGCGTCAGAGGCTTCCAGCCTGCTGGAACTTCTGCAGCTGCCTGCAACGCAAGCTTGGACCACCCAGGCCGAAGTGGACTGGCATCTGGAGAAACACACAAACAATGGAGAACGTTAGAGCCTTGCATTTCCGAGCCAGAGATTCTGTCACTAGGCTGAGCCTGGTCTTTGGGAAGTCCTAGGCAAAGAAGAAATCTAGGATATGCTAAATGGCTCTACTATTAAATCACTGTCTCGGGTTAGCAGCATAACCCCCAGGATGGAAAAATATTTTTTCAGTGGAAATTCACCCGTATTAGTGTTCATGGATCTAGTTTTCAACTGGTGTTGGGCTCTCACCCAGTGTAATTAATATCTTACCTGTGGGTGGCTGGTAGAATTGCTTTACACCTCTCTCATCATCCCAGCCCCAATACTTCCTGAAATGCTTTATACAAACAGATAGGAGGTGATGTTTCTAAAGATAGACTATTTGGTCGAGGGCTCTGTCGTAGCCCCTCCATTCTGCTCTCGGCAAATTTATTTTTCTAATTTAATATCAGAAGGCAGGCCTACGTCACTCAAAGGTTTGCTCAAACGCAAGCCATGCCAACTTGTTATAATCACAGGGAGATACAATAGCGGACGTGGGGGACGCTAATTAATGAGTTGGACCTCGAATCCCAGAGAGAAAGCCAAGTACGCGGACTTCTATCAGATCTGAATGGAAACTCTGCCCCACTGATGATGGATGTCTCTGGGAAATACGCACCCTCCTCGCACCCAAAGTACAGATACTTGGGAAGGCGTAGGAGAAAAACAGCCTGCTAAGACTGAAATTGAAACTAAAACCTGGGGGAAAGCACTGATTCCCATCCAGACACTTGGATTTAACTGGTCCGGAGGCAGCCTGAGCATCAAGACTGTCTTTATTCACCAGGTGACACTAATGGCAGCCAAGGTTGAGAAATCCTACAAAAATTCCTTAGATAATACTTACCGCCTTAATGGAAAAGTTAACTAGGAAATTAGTGTATCACAGCATACTGATTTACCAGACCTATCAGAACAAAACATAACAATGATTCACTAGGTTGCACTACAAATGTTCACTTTGCCTCCTGAACTAGACTGGAAGCTTCAAGAGGGGGTTTTTTCTGAGCTTCTGAGAGAGATCTCTAGACATGGTAAATGCTCAATCATTGGACAGATGCTCAGAAAATACCATATTGTGTGTTTAAAAGGAAAGACGAAGACTTTATAGAAACATGTTTTCTGCCATCCTCTAAAGCATTTATTTTCAAATTTCAGTGTGCGTGAGAATCTTATTCAATATGTAGTTTCTATGCCTCCCCAGAACCTGATGTCAGACCAAGAAAATTCAGGTTGTTTCAGCAGCAACTTTATACGAATTCCTCCAGTTACCTAGTACAACGCAGGAATAAAACAACGAAATGGTACAACCTATACACCTGAGATGAGAATCCACAGCCAGCTAAACGCAGGTAAGAAAGGGCTTCTTTCATAGAAGCTCTTGAAGCCAAAGGAAGATCAGAGGTTAATGGTACCAAGGACATAGTGAGTTGTGCAGTTCACGACAATTCAACATACAGATGAAGCTGCTCTTACCGATTTAAGATTAATAGTGGAGAGTTGATGGACTGAATATTCTGGATAATGTGTGGGTCCTTGGCAGTCAGAAGCAGTGTTTTTGGCTGAGAGTTGCACTTGCTACCTGGTGAAGGGAATCCAGATGAGTTCCCTTCTAGAACGCATTGCGGAGTTCTAACTGAGGCTGTACTTCTTGTTATCTTCGGAAGCTCTGCAAGAGTCCAGTTTCAGGAAAATCAAGAGAGCAAGTAATCTTGTGTTATCAGAAGAAACTGGGCAAATACACTGTGGCATAAAGTTCTAATATTGTTGCAAAACAGAAAGGTTCCTGCTTGCTGTTCTCCCTCTAGAGTTAGTATGGCCCAAGATTTAAAAAGTTTTATCTCCTTCAAGTCACTGGCTTAGAACTTAATGATGCCTTTATAAGGACTCCATTCAAATCCCGGTCTATCCATATACTGGCTCTGTGCCCCTGGATGAGTGACTTAACTCTCTGAATCTGCTTAATCATTTTTCTCACAGGGAAACCATATGGTTGCCTCATAGAGTTATTGTGAGGATCAAATGTGATGTACCCTACACACTGACTATACATGTTAGCTGATAATAATTATCATTATTATTTTTTGTTTTCCTTGCCTCCCTGTGGTTCTAGGCAAAGTAAAGTTCTTCATGCCCTTGTCCAGGCACAATCCCTGTGCTTACCTATATTGTTTCTATGTGAAGTCTGATCTATTTTCTCTATCCTTTTTTGTACAGAGAACGACCCAAAATCAGACCAGATGAAAGCTTTAGGTTACCTTCTGTAACAAATAAACCCCCGAATTTTAACAGCTTAACACCTTAAAAACTGATTTCTCACATAGCAGTCCAAAACCAGTGTTCCTGATTGGTAGATAGTTTCCCTCAATGACTGGTGATTAAAGGATCTGCTCCTGTCATCTCTAGCTCACCATCTCCCAAGGCTTCAAAGGATTCTGCACCCAACAGGCAGACAGGGAAATGGAGAAAGAAGAGTTTCAGCCTGTACCTTAAGAGCCCTCCCCAGAAGTGAGTCCCTTCCCTGCCTGGCTGGTTCCAGGGGTGAGAGGTAGCATAAGGCCACACCTAGAAAGGGAATAGAAAACAGAGTCACTTGCTGAGCCACTCACCCCAAGCAACAGTTCCCGATCACGCAAGGAGAACACAAATGCTTGGTGGGCTATCATCCATCTCTACGCAAGAGCTTTTATTTCAGTTTGCATGAAGATGAGATCCTGGAAACCTAAACTGAAAGGAACGTTAGAGATCTCCTACTGCAGGTGCTACCAAGGCAGACGTGCCTCAGATACCCCAGAATGGTCACCCAGCTGGTGCAAGATCCTTGTGAGAAGCTTTCGTTAGGAAAGTGTTCCCTTCGTGGTCCCAACGGAGCCATCTGGTGTTTCACAGAATAAGTGTATGCACGTATCTCACCAGACCTCAGAAGAAATAAATGTAGCTGACCGTATGATTCTTTTTCCCCAGTAAGTACCCATAGCTCTTCAAATGTTCTTAATATACCCTGGTTTTCAGCCTCTTCACCATGATGTCTTCTTCTCTCCGCTGAAAGTGCACCATTTGTCATGGTCCCAAAAGTATTTGACCCCTGCCAGATGCACACAATATTCCAGACGCATGACTGGATATCCCATTTGGTATCATCTTTTCTAAATTATACTAACCAGAGTCACAGTTCCTCCTTCACCTTTGGTTTCTTCTTTCTCCCACATTTTAATTTCTCTCGTCATGCTTCCTTAACCAATGGCTATCTTTAGCTCCAATTTGTCTGTTCCTATTGTCATTTAAATTCCTGCCAGTCACTTTCCGGCCTCTCACCAAATTAGCATTCTTGCATCAGACACACTAGGGCTGTTCAGAAAGTAAATTTACAAGGTGTTTTTATGAAACTGATTTTAGGCGATGGCAACTAATCCCTACAAGTATTTAAACAGCAACTGATTGCTACTTTCCCACATAATCCAATAGATTCACACATTTCTTGTACCACAGGACCAGCTTTTTTTTTCCTGCCAGCTGAGTAAATTGCAGGGTCCTTGGTTATTAAATCAACTTCATATCACATCAGTGAACACAAACTTTATTGAATTCCAGGCTTGTTGCAAATAATGTCTCCAAGAGACAGAATGAATTTTGCTTGAAACTGGGGCACACTTTTCCACACCTTCGAGTATTGATTTGTTCAGTGATTTGTCCTCTGTGTGTTTGCAGGTCCTCAGATTACACAGCTTTGTTCCCTGCTGGTCCACTTCCTCTCCAGGACTGGGCATGTTATTCTGATACACTTTCAATTAAAAATGTTCTTGCCATAAATTTAAACAAGTTGACCATGAAATTCTGCAGCAGAAACCACTCTTTTTTTTTTTCCATTAAAAAAATGGAAACACATGTTATAAAAGAACATTTAATGACATGGAAAAATATTCAAGATATATTGGTAGAGAGAAAAAGCAGATTTCTAAAATGCAAACACAATATGAATCCATATTTGAAAAACAGAATATATATATATATATATAGTGTGTGTGTGTGTGCGCGCGCGCGTGCACGCGCGTGTGCATGTGTATGCCTGCATAGGAAAATTCTAGAAGGATATTCACCAAAGTATTAGCAGATCCTCTTTGGGTGGTGAGTTTTCTAAAGATAATTTCTTTGTTCTTAGCTATGTTTTTGAAATTTCTATAATAATAGAACTTTAATAAAGACAAAACTTCATGTTACATATTTCTTTTAAAGATTAATAAAGGTAGACACATAACTCTAAACAATTAAATACCATACCACAAGTCCAGAAAAATAATTTTTTTATATTCAGAATCCATACCACTATCTCTTTTCTTCTGAACCTTTGGTGCCTAAAGAAACATTGTTTTAGACTGAACATTTGTGTCCCCTGCCCCCAAATTTATATGTTGAAGCCCCCAGTGTGACTCTGTTGGCAGTAGGGCCTTTGCAGAGTTAACTAGGGTGAAATGAGATCTTAAGGGTGGGACCCCAGTCTGAAAGGAGTCCTTAAAGGAAGAGACAGGAAAGGGCACTCTCCCTCTCCGTCACCCTCCCCCTCCTCTTTCCTCTTCCTCCTTCCATCATGTAAGGACACAGCAAGAAGGTGGCCAGCGACAAGTCAGGAAGAAAGTCCTCACCAGGCACCAAATCTACAGACTCCTTGATCTTGGACTTCCCAGCCTCCAGAACTGTGAGAAAACAAAGCTCTGTTGTTAAGACACCTGTCTGAGGCATTTTGTTAGAGCAGCCTGCGCCAATTGATACAAACACCACGGTGAAACCAGTTCATTTTTATCATTATGCATAAACATTTAATCTCATAGGTCATTTCTTGAGCAATCGCAACACTTCGATAATCCTCACCCATTGTTATCAAGACGTGGAAGAGGTAGAAATACTCTTCCACATACTCAGGTGAATTCCAAAGTTTCCTGAGCTACTTCTCTCTCCAGGCTTTCTGATTCTTCTCTATCCCCAGCCCATGACATCTTTGGGGTCCTGGTGGTTCGCACACAGTCACTCAAGAATTCAGAAGGCAAGGAATTTAGCAAGCATAGACAGAACTGAGGACACACAGATGGTGGGGGTGGCGGGAGAGATTTTTTTTATCGTGTAACTAATGCCGAGGTAGAAATCAAAAAGACAGGTGGAAATAAAGAAAGGAATGTGGAAGGGTCTTGCTGAGCACATCTTAATTTATGAAACCCAACGATATTTGCTGTAGGCCCAGCATGTAAACTCAAATTAAATTAGGCCCAACCACTCAAAGCAAAAAGTCCTCCTATATGATCGCTCAATGACCTCAAAGGTAGACTCGGGCTGCAGCAAAGAGGTCACGAAACGTTCCTAAAGCTATGCTTAGAGTCAACAGTTTCAGAATTAAAGTTCTGAAATCCTGGAGGTTGTGACCCCAGAGGACAGAGTAGACGGCCCCCCACCCCAACGTCCGCAACCCTCCAAAGGCTGGCTGGAACGCGCATCCCTGGCTGTGTTCCCCAGTCCGAGGACTCCAGATGCATCAGTGGAAACAAAGCTTGCTACAGAGCATACCTCCCTCCCTCCCATTTCAGGAACACATTTCAAAATGCCACTTTATTAGCAGCTAAACAAAAACACCTCTCCGACAGGGATGAGGGAGCGTGGCATAAACATGTCATCCCCACCTATTGTTCTGCAGACTTGAAATTCTCCTATGACTGATTATAAACGGCAGTTATAGAGGAAACTGTTTGAGTCGGCTGAATGAAAAACAAACAGAAAGGCATTCAATGACGAACAGATCTGATGGATTAAAATGCACCAAAGAAAGACATCTCAGGCGATGCCTGAATAGGCTGAGTTGGAATGAGAGGAAATTCGGCCTGCAATTTCCAATCAAGAGAAAACTGGCAAAGCAACAGAATTTGAGGCTCCCTCAGATTTACACTTTATCTGCTAATTAGCATTAACATGCGTGGTGGAGGTATCTCACCAGCTTGTGGCACAATAAAAAACGAAATGTGTTATCACCACAGAATGTGTAATTACTTTAAGCGCTGGCTAAAAATTGCAGGGTACTTCATTTCAGAATTTGTATATATTTATTGTTAGAGATAAACTTGTTGAAGTATATCTAATCTAATTTTATGTTGTAATTCCTGTTTAAGATAATTTTAGTGTCAGCAAGCCAAGGACTGAAGTAAATACTGCCATAAATTGTAATACATTAAAATACCAGAGCATTACATCCATTCGGCTGTGACTTGATTCGCTTATTGTTTAAAGAAAAAAAAAAAATCTCAGATTACATCAAAACTAGAAATATGTCCTGTGGGGTGGTTTGTACCCATGTCAGGTCATGCCGTGGATGGAGTCTGCCAACAGAGACTCCCTACTTCAGCTCCTTGGAAATGTGAATCACTGTTAAAAGAATTGTAGATTTCCGTTTCCCTTAGGTAGAATTTATTATTTTTGTAAAATCTCCTTAAATTGCCCTGTACCTCCCCACAAGGGAAATGCATTAGGACAGATTATTTGGCTTTAAATCATAACTAGGTTAATATTTGTTTTAAGTTTGAGTTAAGACCTAGTTTAAATTCCTCCTTAAATTGTTAAACAAGACAATTTGGGGCTATGGAAAGGAAACTATAGCATGTTTTTCAGTAATACGATATTATGGCAGAGGCTACCAAATCATGCAAAAGCAATTTCTTATTTTCCTACTAAATAGGGGATTATAGCGAAAGTGTTGCCTGCATACAGACTGTTCATTTTTGAGCAGCATTCTGTCAAGGCTGCTATACTTGGAAAGACATGGGGTAACACTGCCTCCGAAAAGGGAATGCTGGATCTAACACTATTTCTGTTCAGTAACTAGCGATTTCTCTGCCTTTTTATGCCCTTGTTTCTCCAGAAGAGAAACAAGGAGACAATAAGGAAGGAAGGACAAATATACAAGGTTGTATAGCTCACAATGTCAGTGCTTTTATTCGTGTAGTTTGTGTTTATTAGATATAAAAGCTTTTGCAAATTTTCTCTCAGTTTTCTACCTAATATTCCCTTAGGAAAGCATTGAATTCAAGGATCCCATGGGATAAATCTTACCATGATTCTTTTGGAAAAAGCCCCGAGGATTTTCATGTCTGCCCACTGGCCTCCCTGTTGTGTGAAAAATGGTGGGAGCTAATGAGGCCTTGAATGACTTGGCCCATCTCATAACACTGATGTATTGGTTCTCCAAGAGCCTTTCTACATGTTGCAATAATTAAATCATATAGATTGGAAGTCTTGAAACTTTGAAATTCTTTGCCTGGGGAAGCAACTTCACTCAGCACATTCAAAACACAACTGGATTTTCTTTTATGGCTGCCTTTTAACTTGGGAAATTGATATTTTATATTTAATGATTCCTAGTGATATCTTTGCACCAAGCTTGGCATAATAAACGTGAGGCCAGTACGTAAACAAAATCCAAGCTGCCCTGTAATGTAATGGGAATGAATAGGGAACAATTATAGAATGGAACAATTCCTTGGAACAAGTGACCAGGGCCAGGGCAAGAAGCAGCAATTCGCCTGGTTTACCCGCAGTGACCAAAAGCACTGAACAGAGATGTTGTCCCTGCTGCTCTGGCTAAGGACCAGTTAAGTATGTCTAAGCCTCTGCCTCCGATTCCTTCTCTGGCTTTCAGAAGGTTGGCGGAAGAGGGGACCTTTCTTCCAAAGTCTCATTCCTTGCCTGCTGAGCAGTACTGTGAGTTTCCCTGGAAGGAACTCTCCTTGTTTCTAAAGCTGTTTCAACTCCAAAGATCTGTGATCCCCCTCTTCTCTCCCTGTATATGGAAAGTAGTTTGGAGTCTTACCAAATGAAAGTAGCTAAAGACAATCTGAAGCCATGATTGTCCATACCATGTGAATATGAACTCTCTTCTCCAACCAACAGCTTCAACAAGGAGTTAACTTGAGTGTGTTGATCTGATGCTGACACAAGATTTTTTTTTAAAGATTTTATTTATTTATTTGACAGACAGAGATCACAAGTAGGCAGAGAGGCAGGCAGAGAGAGGAAGAAGCAGGCTCCCTGCTGAGCAGAGAGCTCGATGCGGGGATCGATCCCAGGACGCTGAGCCGAAGGCAGAGGCTTTAACCCACTGAGCCACCCAGGTGCCACGCTGATACACAATTTTAAGGCCAAGTCTAGTGATGCATTCAGATGAAAAATGTTTCCAAAGTAAGACTTTCTCTGAGTGCACAGGAACTTAGCACAATTTACAAGAAAAAGCATGAGCCATTTGCAGTAAGTAGTGCTTTTTTCATCCAGAATCTTACCTTCTACCTTGTCTCATAACGTGGCCTAGAAGCCTAACACTGAGCCTCTCTTGGCCAACCCAACATTAATCTATGAAAGCAGAACAAAAGGGAAAAGGCAAAGTCTACCTTTGGACAGCTACCAGGTGTCCTGTGATTGTCTGTTCTACAGACTTTAATGTAAACACCCACATGGCCTTGTTTCCATCTCATTCAAGACAGTTTCCATATTTGCATTTTGACCAATAATATTTTCTATAACATTTTTTAGAGTAATTTATTATCTGAAAATTTACTTAAAATCTTTTCTGTAGGCTCTTAGAAGGGCTCTGTAACGTAGCTTGACCTGAGCCACTACACAAAGGTCAAAGTTGAAGTTCAGTGATTTAGCAGTCAGGAAACAGAGGACACACTCAAATAGGGAATTTAAGGAGAGCTTTTATAAAGGGGCAAGATACAAAGATGCAGGAAGAATCAGAGTGCAGCCCACTGCAGCTATCCAACACTAGGAGCTCTTGCCATCCTTGGATGGTTGCATGAACTCATCCAGAGCCGCAAGAAAGTACGCCCAGGAACTGTGGCCCTTGGTAGAGAATCAAAGACACTGAAAGCCCAGTAGGGAGAATTAACTTCCAACCACACTCTTCTTCTGTCCTGTTCTCCCCTGCTACCGCCTCCATTAGCCAAGTGCAAGTAGAAGTGCGAGGGCAGGGGAATCCTGTTGGTGTCATCAATACAGGTCAGCAATCCAGAGCATGGAGGAGAATAAAGAACGTCAGAAGCTGATCTGGAGGGGCAAACAGGGACTACCCAGCACGAGTGGGTTACTCAGGTCACTCAACTTATCAGAGGAAATGCTTGATGTAAAACAGGCTTCTCACAAGTTCCTGTACTACTATAAAGCCCACCAGTAAAACAAATTTGTTACCACTTTTCACTTCTTATGGATTTTCATAATAGTCCTCAGAGACCAACAAATACTGTTAACTACTGTTGTCACCAACATCTTAATAGAAACACACATTCCCGTTTTACATATGTTCAAACACACTAAGTGGTCTTTTAACCACCTTTTATCAAGAGCTCCTTTTATAGGCTCTTAATTATTCCCTAATTATTTACATTTTCCTTTATGACAGTGCCTTGTTAACCACATATTAAAAGAAAGTTCTCTATCTTAGTGATTTCAGAAATAATTAATTTTGTCATCCTATGGATTTATTAATGGGACTTATTTGCTTCCTGCCCCTCACTTCTTTATTTCTCTCCTGCTTTGTTTGTAAGACATCCTCTCCCCTACATTGGTGTTCAGCTGTATGATTAACTAACTCTCTCATTCTCTCTCTCTCCCTGGCAACCTACACTAGATCTATCATAGGCCATTTTTTTCCATCCTTAATATCTCTTTGGTGGCTTCACTGAGAAGAGATTTCTGCAGTTGAAGCTCTGACACATGTCTTCTGCTGCTGCAGCTGTTAGCTTTGCCTTTAGGCTAAAAGTCAGGAATATACTATTGATGTTATCTATAATTTTTAGCCTGGAATGGCCCATCTTGTATAGGCTGAGCAGCCTTTACTCAGACTCACCTGGATCTGTTGTCTGGCCTGTATTTCTACATTTGAGAGGTTAATATTCGTAGTGACTAAAAGTAACTCTGACTTCCTCACTGGCAATCCTTTATTCAATAAAATGGGTAATTTACACCACAATAATACACATTTTTTCGATAGTACATGATAAAACTATTTTAAGTTTAGGTGAAAAAGAATGTGACCAAGAAGTATTTTAATTTTCTCCAGAACTGGACTTGGTACAAAAACAAAAACAAAAACCATCATGACAACAAGTGTGGTAGGAAAGTGGGAAGAGTTTGGCTTCAGGAGTCACATAGCCCTGGGCTCCAGACTCCAGTCTTTGGTTAGTACTCATCATCTTGGGCAAATCATTTAACCTCCAAACCTCCCCCTTCCTGACTATAAACTCATTGTAAGAATGCCCCTTGGTGGCAGATTTTTAGGTTTATTAAACGGGGTACTGAGGTTAACATGCCTGGGAATGGAATACCTAACAGAGATCAGTAACATCCTCCTCTAGCTCCTTCCTCTCCCTGACCCTCGTGCCCCCATGTTGCTCTTAGTGGACTTCTGCTCCAGGCTAAGCCCTCCACCTGTGCTTCCCATCCTTTGCATTCTATGCAGTTCTAGCCCTCTCTTTTACTATCTTTATTTGTTCCTACTCCTCTTTTTCCCTCCCATGTCTGTCAGCTGACCAAGTTGAAGACCCAGAGGCCAGTCAACCAATGTAAACATGTGAATTTAACAGGAATAAGATAAGAGTGAGTGATAAAGACTGTAGAAAACTAGAGAATGTTTGTTCTGTCTACAAACACGTGAAACACAACACACACACACACACACACACACACACACACACACACAGTCTGCCAAGCAAAATACATCAGCAAGTTGGGTTTGGCTTTTGAGCAGCCATTTTGTGTGCCGGCCGGCCTTCCAAAGGGGTCCAGAGACAATCACTGTTCCCAAATCTCGGGAGTCACCATGCTGCTGATTCCTAAATCTGAGTTGTAACTTTGAGCAATTTTCCAATAAAACTCTCTTCTGAAAGCATTCACACATGATATATAAGAAATCCCAGACCACTTTGCAGATATACAGATATAAAATCTAGGTTTGTGTGCTTTTTTTTTTTCTCTCTACCAAAAAAGCTGTTGTTCCAGCCAAAGATTTTCCCAGACACACAGAACCATATTTTCAAAAGTGGAAGAAGCAAGCCGAACTCTCAAGAAACAGACACACCCAAGGCAGCTAGCTATGAAGTATTCATTCCAAGTACCTCTATAGGATGTCAACATTGCCATGACAATAATGCCATAAAGTAGGAATTGCAATTATAATTATGTCTTCTTCACCTCAGATCCCAAGTATTTGATCTGGGTTCATGATCAAGTTTTTCCATAAACAGGTGCTTTGCACGGTGCCTGGCAATGGTAATCATTCTATAATTATTTCTGAGTGAATAAAGTCTAAGAATCATTAGCGGATTCCTTCCAGGGGCAACATCAAATTCTTGGATAAATGGATTTGGACTGTGATTCCTAGAAATGGGGTAGTCTCTTGCTCAGAGAATTAGTGCACCCTGGAATGTCGTGAAATGATGTCAGGCTCTATAAGCAGCATCTACAATCACAAACCCAGAGTCAGACTCTTACATGTGTGCCATGTGGAAAGGAATGTGGGTCTTAACACCTGTGGTGTTTGCTTTTTTTCAGACAAATATGCAAACTGATAACAAGACCATCTGGTTCTTCATCCTCAGATATAAAAGATGACTACACGTGCGGAGAACTAATCATTTTGTTCCCTCTCGCTGCTTGTCTGATTTCATAAATATCTTTATACAGTTCATTTTAATAACGATTGCTTCAGAATTTTCTGGTCCTCAGCTTTGTTTATATATTCTTAACTTCCCAAGAATGAAAAACTATCAAGTTTCTTCAATTACCATATCAACAACAACAAAACTGCCTTCTTGGAATTGAAATCCAAATTTCTATATTTCCAGTGTGCTGCTTTCCGGGAATTATAGGGCCTAATATTTGAAAGTTTCAAATGAAAATAGATGAACAAGGGTGAATGGAGGATTTCTGACAAAGTAATAAGAGCCTGAGAGAGAAAATCTTGTTGCTACCTCAGGCTGTTTCACTCCTTAGCTTGGGTTTTTCCTGTTTGGATTGGCTCCAATTCTAGCTAAAATTCCCAGACCCGAAGTCAAAATGGCTGCAACTACCAGCACAGCTGAAGTCTCTGACCTTCTGCTTATCCCCAACCAATCATGATATAAGAAATCCCCTTTCCTATTAGTTTCAATAAGACCATACTGGACTCTTTCAAAAGGGGATCTTAACAGGAAACCAGGAATAAAGAAAACAAATAGAAAAGTATAGACCTCAAAACACATGCAGAACCCATGAGTGCTATCCAAAAGTCTGCTATCCACAGGTGCAGCTGGTGCAGTGGATAAGATTAATCCCCCTCCCCCACCACCACCGCCTATATTTTTTCCCCACCTCCACCCTATTCCTCAAAGAGTCTGAGATGCAGAAAGGAAATAGAGTGCTGGAATCCTATAAACTACCCCAGCCAAGGTAGATGTGCTGGACTTTGGTTAAGTCAGGTTAAGAGCTTATATGTTTTCCTTTGTCTTTTTTCACTTAGTTTCCAAGCCAATACTACTTGGAAAATAAATGTAACCTTACCTTTGTGAAACAAAGGAAGACAGGAGCTCCTAGTACAGGTAAGAGGAACAATAGGAACTGTCTAGAGTTGTGGTCTCCAAAATGGATCCATTCACCCTAGGTGGTAATGCAGTAAGAAAATACTAGAACTTGCATGTTTATGTTCTCTTACCCTTTTAAAATATTTTCTTAGCTTTTACTTCAGTAACAGGACATATGTAATACGCAATCCAGTGGAATATGTATGCGATGCTCAAATAAAGGCCCACATGTTGTTTTGAAGACCACCGCCCACAGAGATTAATACTGTAATGGTAGCTTCCATGGCCACTCGGGATTTGGGGAAAATCAGGCAGAGATAGAGCAGATCAGAAGTGAAAACCCAGGCAGCAACAAGCCAAAACATCTGATATGCTGATCACTTCCTTTCTAGTGTTTCCCATATACCACATTTTTGGCTTCCTGCAGAACACCGTGTTAAGTGGCCAGGCTCTGTAACCCGACAGATCCCCTCTACTTTCTGTGTAAACTTGGGCAAGTTCCACAACTTTTAACACCTCAATTCTGTTTCTGTAAAATGGGATTTGTGATATTTACATCATACGAGTTATTGTAAAGACTAAATGAGATCATGTATATCAAGTACTTCCCCTATTACTTATGCATAGTGATCTCTCAATAAATGGTGGCTATTATTACTCCTCCTTGTTCCTTTGCATGAAGACCCCCACCCAACCCCACAGGTCTAGGCAAGGGGAATTCCAAAATTTTAGCTTGAGATTTATAGGGTAGTAATTCCTTACTTCCCAAATAAGGGTAGGGGACTTGTCAGGGACAGCTCTGCCTTCTCATGAATTAACTATTCAATCCCTATGAGTTAAGTAATATTTTCATTTAACTTATAACAAAACTAAGGCACAAGGAAGCTGAGTAGTACCTTACCAAAGATTACATAGCTGCTTTGTAGTGGAGCTGGTAGGTGGATACAGAGCAATCCAGCTCCAGAGATGTATTTATCTGCAACCTAAGGCTTTCTCAACCTTGGCACTATTGCCATTTGGGGCTGATTAATTCACTGTTTTTGAGGGAGGCTGTCCTGTGCATTGGAGGATCCCTGCTCTCTGCCCATTTGATGCCATTAGCCAGAATTCCCTCTTCATTTGTGACATCAAAAATATCTTCAGACACTGCCAAGTGTCCCCTTGGGGGCAAAAATCACCCCTGGCCAATAACCCTGCCCTGCATCAATCAACCCTTTTATTATTCTAAAGATCATTCTGTTAACTGTGAGTTAGGCAATGTTTTACTATTTTACTCATGACAAAACACAGGCACAAAGTTCATTCTTGTTCTTGGCTATACAGTAGTATCACTTGGGGAGTTTTTGAAAACCTTGATTCCCACACTGCCCCCAGGGTTCCTTGGATCAGGATCTTTGGGGCAGTTATGGAAGGGGAGGGAGGGGAACCAGGCATTTCTGCTTTCAAAGCTCCCCAGGTGATTTCTGTGTGCAGCCAATGTTTAGAAACAAAACTCTCGTCATTCTTTTAAGAATCAGTTCACAGAACTATTTATTTACTATGTAATTGGGAGCCTAACTCCTTTATTATAGTATACCTGTATTGTCCCCCATTTCCTTGAGTCCCCTCCCCTAAATGCTCCCACTCAGGGTCTCCCTTTCCAGGTACCTAGCTTGAACATGTCCTTTTTCCACCACACACCCCTCCCCTATGTATGCCTCCCTATTTTATCAAGATGGTCCTTCTGAAACGCTCTTCCCTTGTTTTTTCCTTCCCTGCACTCTACCATTGTTGGGTCCATGGTCAAAGGAACGAGACTGATACAAACGAAGGTCAAGCAAAGCTTTATTTCGCTCCAAGCATCGAGAATCAAACCGACCGGCCGGGCCGTCTCTTGCAAAGAGGCGACCCCTCTCTGCCTTACAGACTAGATTTTAAGGGCAAAGGCCATGTGGTTGGGCCTGGCTACGCACAGGTGGCCAATGAGATTGTAACACACAGAGAAAGCTGCACAGTCATGCTAGGTCACATATAAGTGACCAATTGAATTACATTTTACCCTATAGCAGATATTTGAACGAGCCTATCACCTTGGTCAGAATTGGAGCCCAAAAGTCGCCCAAAGGGCGGGACGCATACTCCTTGGTAGCCAGGGAGACAGTATGCGCCCCCACTGACTGGATACCTCCACCCGGCCTGACCCACCCTTGTATTTGGGCTTTGTTACCTGGGACTGGTTTCCGGGACTTGTTTTTAAGTAAGTCCCCTGGGGGAAGGGGGGCGGGGACAGTTTAAGTTTTACTGCAAAAACAACAAAATCACTGTTTAACCTGATGGAATCGCTCTAGCTAAATAGGCCCTCACACCACCATCACTTCCTCTGACTTCAGCTCAAGTCAGCTTAGACAGCCCCCCTTTTGGAAACCAGCTTTGATCTACCCACTAACTTTGGTCTTCTACACCACCTTAAAAAGCCCTACTATAGCTCCTATCCATATGTCAGTGTCATCTTTGGTATTTCTCAGCCCCCCTCCCCCAACCTCCTCACTTCTAACATCAAATCTCCCAGACAGGTCTCCACAAGGGCTAGATCTGTGTTCTTTTTCTCTGACCCCCTAGAACATACCTGTGTCTGATACCTTATGCGCGACTTAATGAATGTTTGCTGAATTAGTAGATGAGCTACCCTTATCTTTTTCCCACCTTTCACCAATCCATGTGGATCACCAATCCACTCCTTTGCTAGCTTCTCCCTGCACATTTCATCACTGCCAAACCTCCTTCCTAGTTCTGAGCCATCTGCTCACTGGTGAGAGCGGTGGCTGACCTGTTTTCACTCCCTGGGACTCAGGAGAAGAGCCAGGCAGCTGTGGCTGGAACTCATCTCTGGCTTTGAAACCTAAATGAAGCTATCATCAGTGAGCTCCAAGTTGTGGTGAGCCTTGTTCATGCTTGGATCATCTTCTGTCTTCACCACAATTCCAGGCTTGCCCGTTATAATACAAGAGTGATAGTGAAACTGCCATGTTCTCTCCGCACTCCATAACTGAGGGCAATCCAATTTGTTTCCCATAATGAAGCTGTGCCATTACCCACTGGCTTTACTCTGTAAAAAATTTCCTTCTGCCGGATCCCTATCATTCAGAGGATTTTTAAAGATGCACTAGTAATGTGTGGGAAAACACTCAACCTAAGTATTTTTCTTCTTATAATCAATTCTTAGGGCAAAGTGCAGCATGCAAAACATCTGTGCAGAGGAGGGACTCACCCATATGAAGAAACTCCTCGTTGTAGGTTCAGAGGCCAAGGAAGGAATGATGTAGGGGAACTAGTCATATCAGTACAGTGAACAGGCAAGTGTCCATCTCCCAGACTCCCCTCCTCTGCCATTCTGACCCTGGCCCCTGACCAAATCACTCTAAAACTGGACAAAGATTAATCCAAACTATAGTGGGGCTCTGGGGATGGTTAATTCCTAAGTCTTGTTTAGTCAGGAACCCTTCACAAACCTAAGTTTCTAGAATAGTCCTCCCCATACCCCAATGCTCATCATTACTGATTAGGTGTCCCTGAGCTCATAACACTTTAATCCTCAAAAAAAAAAAGTGATTTCTCCCCATGTGGAGAAAAACTTTACTCCAGACTTATCAAGTATCATGCTGATCATAATCTAGTCATCTTATTTAACAGATATGTTGTAAAGAAACCAGAATTAAAGTTACCATTCATTACTAAGGTAGAATTATTCTAGCTAACATTTTTGGTATGATTGATAATTCTAATAATGCTTGTTTCATTGGTCACCCTTTGACTAAAGAGATTTTTATCAAAAACAGTTGATGAAACTGATGATTTTAAAATAAGGTAACATTTACAAGAAAGAAAGAGAAAGATTAAATCATAAATAAAACCCTTCAAGTTTTTTTTTTTTACTGTTTAAATAGAAACTATTTTGTGAAGATTAGATAAATATCAGTTTAAATAAAATCAGCGATAAGTAATATATCAAGTGTAAGTTTCTTCACTTTTTAGAGACGTCACAAAACCGCTCCATCAGATAACTCCCAAATTCCTCCCCAACTTTTCCCAAAGTTAATACACTATAACCTCCTAGGTATTTCAAAACTGTAAACTAAGGAACTAACGTGACTTTTTCTTTTTTTTTTTTTTTTCTAAAGTGACTCTTTCTATCTTTTATGCATTTGTTCCTTGGGCTCCCTTCTTCTCTAAGGCATGATTGTTTTGGTCATCCTGAACACATTTCAATGTTTTTTAAACCTAAAGAGATAACTAGCTGCTTTTGTACAGATTTGTTCAAGAATAAACATTAGCTGGCATTAAAATACTGCTCTTAGAGTATATTATGCATACTACTACTTGCCAGAATAAAGTTTCAGTTATTACATGTACATTTATAGATAGACACATATGTGTGTCTATATACAGATAAGTAGAATTTTATATAGAGAGACTCTGTGTATATGAAAATGAGACCTTTATTTGCCTGTGTAATGTGCCAAAATATTAAAATTAGATAATTCAGCCAAGTTCTTCATGGTTTTGCTTGAAAATACCTTTTAAAAATCATATAAAGTTGATTCAGTTTCTTGGGACTTTCAAAAGAATCACGGGTTAATCTAAGTTTCACAAATAATCTATTTGATCCTCAAGAACACAGGAAGAAAAAGTGGAAGAGGAGGAAGAGATGAAGGTGGAGGAAAAAAGAAAAGGGGTGGGTAGGGGAGGAAAATGAGTCACAGAGGAAAGAAAAAATAGAAACTCATCAGTGCCAATTTACAGTAGAAGGAAATCACTCCTAAACAGTCATGATTCTCCCCTTTGATCAGAGAAGTGGGGACCAGATTTTTTTGGTTCCCTAAAATTCTCCCAACTTCCTAAAACAAACCTTTATCAAAGGAACTGATGATGTCCAGCCGTTAACAGAAGTCTCGAAAACGAGACTAGATGGATTAAACTTCCAGAAAAGTCGTGCCCCAAATCACTCCCTTGAAAACTTCCCTGGCACCTTTCCTCTCATCTTTCCTCTCCAGATTTTCATCACATACCTTCACCTGCTTTGTGATGTTTCCCATCTCAACAGATGTAAATTGTTTATGTATATGTTACTCCAACAGGACTAAGAGTAACAATCCTACAGGCAAAATCTGGGTCAGGCCAGCTTTATAAAAAGACTTAAAACAGAGTCTGCTTCCTTGCAGGAGCTAAACGTATGCCTACTGTGTTAAGAGATTCCTACTGGAAGAAAACTGGAAATAGAGCTGGAGTCTGCATCTTCAGATGGCATGGTTCACTGCCACCAACCATTGCCATTAGCACCTGCAGTCCTAGGACACTGAAAGGCGTGCCAAGGGTTGGTCATTATTTCAATCCTGACTAACTCATTTTCAGAAGAGTAGAAACTGCCCTATTATTTTAATTGCAACATCCTTCCTCATATAAATTACACCAGGAAAGAACTTTGTCATGAGATCAACCTGTAGAGTAAAAAACTGCTGTGCTACAAGAGAGAATAACGTACAGAAGGCATCCATCTGCCCACTCATTCATTCCATTTCCTATTCTTCCATTTGTTGATTTCTTTGTTTCTTCATTTGTTTTTCTAATAATCAGATACATAGACTTGCACTAATCCTAATCTTCAAGTCACACATGTCATCGTCCTTGCTTCATGCAAGGCTCTAGTCCATCTTTTCTTATTGTTGGTTTGCTCTAACAATGCACAAATTCCCTTGATCCCAACACCCAACTACAGAACCAGAATATTGACAATGACTTAAATCTAAGTAGCCCCTCCTATTTTGGTCCCCTTCTCTCCCATGTGAGGAAATCATTTTGCAGAATTTTTTATCCTCTTATTTTTCTATTTTTATCTCAATTTATGTATTTGAAACAATGCCTTCATTGTTATCTATTCAAAAAGTACCTCTATCCATGTTTCTATGTCATAAAATAGCAATGATTTTATTTTATAGAGATACTTAAGAGCTTTGGTCAGCATACACATGGCACATAGTCATGGTTCGGCAATCTCTGGGTGAAGATTTCAGGCCTGGGGAAGGTAAAACCACTCTGCACTTTGGCTGGTCCCTTGTCCCCATGCTACAGCCTCACGTGTCCAGGAGCATGGTGGGAGCCAGCATCTCTCACAAAATGGGAACTTCCCTCTGCTTTGTCATTGGCCAGTCCTCTCAGACAGATGACTTTTTTTTTTTTAAGTTTATTTATTTAACTAATCTCTGCACCCAACGTGGGGCTCAAACTCACAACCCCGAGATCAAGAGTCACACGCTCTTCTGGCTAAGCCGGCCAGGTGCCCCTCAGGTGGAGGACTATTAATAAGAGCTAAATAAACATATTTGTCATGCAAATGCCTCTTCCACAGAACCGTACTCAGTCAATATTACTTCCTCCCTTGGCCCCTTTTTATATAACAAAGCCTCCATGCATGTTAGTATTTAATCTTACAATTTAAAACGATGATACCTCATGACCCATGACAGCAGAAGTGTTCCAAATGATGTAAACAAATGCTCAAAGAAGGAATAATGCACTATGGGGCTGTCAGTAATACCACACCACTCTTCATCCTGTTTCTTTTCTTCTTGGACCTGTCAACCCAGTCCTGGTCAGGCTCTGGCGGCCATCTCAGGCTCCAATGGCTCGGGTCCCTGCCCTGTCTTGTTTCTCTTCCTGTCTGTGGTTCTACTTGGATAAACATTACCTTCGAGTTACAGCAAGAGTCAAGAGCTGATTGGCATCCAAACCATATGAACTATATTGTTCTCCCTTGTATTTGAATCTCACTTTACAACTTTTCGGTGTCTTTCACAAATAGTACATTATTTGAAGTTCACAAAAGTCTCTGAGACATGTGGATATGTAAAATGTGAGGCATTTTGTAGAAGACAAAATTGAAGCTCAGAGCAGTGAGGACATTTGACCAAGGTCACACGGTAACAGAAGTAGGTGGGATCTAGACTTTCTGACTCCCATAGAAACTCTTTTCCTTCTACCCTCTTCTCCACCTGCTCCAAGCCCACACCCACAAACCACTGATAGTCATCAACCTACAGCCTTCTCATGGAGGATTGGAATTGTGCCTTCCTTGTTCATCTATTGTTGTCACAACATTTACAAGAGAAATGCTACAGGGCAAAACAATCTTTGAAAAACTATCTCGGCTTATTTGCAATTTCAGTCCTGGCTCTTTTACATCAGTTGTGTAAAGACATCTTAAAGACATGCTGCTAAGTTTATTCTTAAATGTCTTTGTAGGCACTTTCTCTAAAATGGAACACCTCTTTACATTGTCCTTAATTATGTCAGTCTTCCTACTGTCACCTTTATTATTTGAAAGCCCCTCCTTAAAGTGATGTTAACAAACAGTCCTGAGAGGCAGTTTAAAGCCATCTATTCCTCTAGAACCAAAGGAAATCGAATTTGTTCTATTAATCCAGGCTTTGGGGGTTAGTGGAGTCCCTTATTCATCTTATCACAGCTAGAAAGCCTTATGATGGGGTCCCCATGCACAGACAACAAAACCACTTTCTCAGCTTCCCCTCAGCCCTCTCCCCACCACAGTCATTTTTTGGTTCATAGAGTCATTCACCAAGAACAGTACTCCTTAATTACTCTCCACAATTCATAACTAATCACTGGCATTGTACAAAGGAATGAAATAAAAAGATTCATTTGAAAACATGGACTATTACGAACCATTATATTTCTGTACCTTGAACATCATCAACATTCTGGATTGATTTCACTTGGGTTTCCATTTGTAATCCTAGCATTGCACGTACAGGAGGCATAAAAGTCTGTCGTTAAACGCGGCATTAATCTGCACTTGCTGCGTGCACAACCCACTCCCAGCTGACTCAATCTGGGGCATTACCTGGGTCCACTGACATTCAGCTACGTGTCCTTCTGGCCGCTGCAGGTTGTGGAAGCCTCCACAAGGCACCTGCGCTCTCCTAGCATCTGTGCAACTGCCCTGGATTCCCCAGGGCTTTTCAGGCTCATGTGGGCCTGGGTAAATGGGGCAGGAGGGTGTGCCAAGCAGCCGGTTTTTATTCCGGCATTTGCCAGAAGGGAAATTGCTAAAATGTTTTAGGGCCCCCTCAGGAGAATAAAAATGTCACACTGTCTTTAGCTTTTATCCCTCAGCTAAAATCAATGTTTTCTAAAAGAGAGGAGCTTTTAATACTCTTCTAAGAGTATTGCTTCAGATCCAGCTTATATTAATTAAGCACATACTTTTGACAAGAGTTTTAAATAACTTCATTCCCATAACAATCAGCTATTAATCATCTTCACCTCACATTTGTGGAAACTGAGCCCGAGGGACCAACTGGCTCCTGAAGGTAACACAGCCTAAGGGGCAGAAGCAGAATTCGCACTTGGCTCCTGGAAGGCTGGTCGGTGGTCCGTCCTATGTCGTTGCTTCCCACCATACCCTGATCACACTCTACAGAGGGAGAGGGGTAAGCTGAAATGAAATATGCTATGGCTGAGTCCTATATGGAACTGTCATGATTCTCTTACTCATTCTTTCAACAAATATTAATTGAGGAACTACCATGCACCAGGCCCTCTTTGAGGTGCCAAAGATACAGCTGGGACTGAAAGAGACAAAACTCCCTGCCCTCGAAGAGTTTACACCTACTGTCAGTCACAGTCAACAAACAAGATGAGAAAAGTCAAATGTAGAGCATGTTCGTGAGCATTAAGTACTAAGGAGATGACATAAATTAGGGAAGAGAGATGAAAGGCCACAGGTTGGGAGGGATGGAAATTTCCAGCATCATGGACCAGGAAGACCTCCTCCCTCAGAAGGAAACTTCTAAAAATTTTTTGGTATTTCAGTTGTATTCAATTATTTCATTGGTATTTGCCTTTCAGGGTTGTTGTAAGGAATCCCGTCATTTCATTCCTGAGATATATTGTAAGAATCAACTTGATAATATTGATCAACTGTCCAATTATTTGCATATTAATTTGGCCCCACCTGTGACTTATGACACATCTAAGGACCAGAAATTTTGGTTGTGTTTTGGAGAGTTCTTGGCCATTGCAGAAAACACAGAGCAGACAAACACGAGTTTATGTCTCACGCTTTCTGCGGTCACATTCCGATCCCTCCCTCTGCTACCAGCTTGTAACTTTAAGCGTGTCACACAACTTCTCGGTGCCTTAGAAAAGTCTGTAAGAGAGAGATATGATGGGTACTTGCCACATAGGACTGCTATGAGGGTTCCATGAGAGCAATCCCTTCCAAGTCTGTACTCAGATGGGAGTCTATATCATCTATACATGTAATGTACATGCATAATGATTAGTTAATGTAAGAGACATTACTCTTGATGACATATTCACTAAAAACAAAGAATAAAGCTACCCATACACTCCTATTGCTCTCAAAGAACGTCGATGTGAGTATGAATCTGGTGTGGCAAATATCCCACACTGAGGAAATGTTTTTAATTTAAGGTGTGAATATAAAATAAAAAGGCAGTGTTTCTTTAAAGAGTCTTGAAGGCGGGGCGCCTGGGTGGTTCAGTGGGTTAAGCCTCTGCCTTCGGCTCGGGTCATGATCTCAGGGTCCTGGGATCGAGTCCCGCGTCGGGCTCTCTGCTCAGCAGGGAGCCTGCTTCCTCCTCTCTCTCCGCCTACCTCTCTGTCTACTTGTGATCTCTCTGTCAAATAAATAAATAAAATCTTAAAAAAAAAAAAAGAGTCTTGAAGGCAATGCCACAAGCATCCTGAAGCATAATTGACCTCAGATCAAGATATTGAAAAGTAACATGCATTGGGACACAGGTATAACTGTGGAGGTGATTATTTTTCATTGGTTTAAAAAAAAAAAAAGCGAACCCATCAGCAGTAGGGACAGCATATGGCCATCATCTGTATCTCCCTGGTCACCAGAACAGTGCTCAGCAGACAAGCATGAGGAGACCCAGGAAGTGTCTGATGACAGCCAGTATCTGAGCATGGCGAGCCAAAGCTTTGCTGTAGGTCTGTGGTTGCACGTTCTGTTCCAGACTGCCCTAGGGTGTCCCAGGGATGCCTGGGGACTATAACTGACCAAGGCACTGAGAGCAGTCTTCCAGCCTCCCGCCTGTGCCCAGACTCCCCCTGTACCTCCACCTTCATTGATTTTATATACCAGAACCCAGGTCAGAATTTATTATTTTTTTAAAGTCCTACTACTTAAAAAAAAAAAAATGTTTGAAACCTCTGAAAACCATTATTTTATAACTAGCATGTGGTTTCCATACTGTCATACTTTCAGAATCCAGCCCAGGACCTGCTCCATGATAGTTATTCCAAGACTGTTTGCTCAGTGGCTGGATTACACTGGAAAACTGGGAGAAGCACTCAAACACAGCTAATGTGGAAATCAGCTCCATCCGACCAGAACTCGTACAAGCAACTCTGGATTTAAATAATATACCAAGTAGGTAAGATGGCTGAGGATAAGGGGTTAGCAGATTTCGTTTATTTTTTAAGTTACTGAAACCACTCAGAATTTTAAGATGAGAGAGGCAAGGTAACAGCAGATGAACAGCGAATTAGCTAAGAGAGGAGAGACAAGTAAGATTCTAAAGTCTGCCAACTCTGGCCTGAAATTCCTTATTAGCTGGGTAACATTGGACAAGTGACTTAATCTTGCTAAACCTCAGTCCAGTTGTAAAATGAGGACAGTAAGAGCATGTGTGTTTTCTTGGGGTGTTGTGTGGATGAGATAAGGTATTCCATGGAATGTTCCTAGTTCAATTTGGGGCACATAGAGAACATTCAGTAAATGTTAGCTGCATACACACACATACATATACACACACACTATATGGGTATATATACACACATGTTATATATACATGTGTCTATATATACATCCATACTACATATGTACACACTAAGGGAATATATGTATACATATATGTGTTTATTAAAATTCTTAAACTATGATATAAAAATTAATATAATCCTGGGTTTTAACATGTGTTTATTAGCAGCAGAACCCATTGTTCAAATACATGGGAAAATCCCAAAGTATGGGTTCTCTGGCTAAATCAAAAGCTTAGAAAGCCCATTTCCCCTCACCCACACACATGTGCATGTGCCCACACATGCATACACGCATTTACACACAGGCATGAACACACACACATATGCATACACACACTTAGCTAGCCCAACAAGCACCCTACATCTTATTTCTCTTACAATCACCCAGCAGGATTTTAAGGCTCTTTGGAAAAGACTGAACCATTAAGAAGGTCTAATTCTCTCACACATCAATAGCACAAACAGGCCCAGAATAATGAAGGTATTTGATGCATATGGACTATCTAAAAACAATAGCCAGTATTTATTGAGAACTAACTATGCATCAGGCACCACGCTGAGCAGTTTACCTACATCACCCTAATCAAATGGTATTATTACCATTTACACACACACACACACACACACACACACACAGATTAAATAAGTTGGCCAAAGTCTTAATGCTAGTAAGTGCAAGAGCCTGGATTTAAACCAGGTTTGTATGATTCCAAAGCCTTAGCTCTATTACCTTCTGACTTGTAACCCAGGCAACCTGATTCCCCATTTCATCAGCTGAAGCCCTGCCCCAGATTGTTCCAGAGCCTCTAATTGATGTACTTCTTTTCCTTTCAGAATATGAAACTCCATCTCTGATTCATAAAAGACCCAAGACACATTTTCCAGAAATCTGATGTCCCTGCCAGAGAATTTGAGCTATGTCTACACAACAGTCCTATTGGAGTCAACCTGATCAGCCTATGTTAAGGATGATGTTTTAAAAAATTCATTTTTGGAGAAAATTAAGCGACAAGAGGGTTGCCTAAAGTTTTTAGCTTTCTCCTGGCTATTTTGATTTCACTTCAGAATAACTCCTCTACCCCTGCCCCTACCACACCCCCTCACTCCCAACTTACAGAGAACACTTCTGTGATCAAATTCACAGTGAGAAGCCCTGGCAGTCTTGAAGATGAAGTCATCTGGTAGATTTCTGTGTGTGCTCCCTTCCTGTGAGCCCCAATAAAATAGGCATTTGCTACCATACTTAAAATTCATTACTGATCATGGGAGCCAGCGCCAGCATAAGTGATTTTAAAGTAAGAGTATCACTGTGATATTGGGTTTTCCTGAATGAATGAGTAACACTGCTGGCAATGTGTTTCCTTGACCCTTTGTGTTTCATAACTCTCGCAGGGAGCTATGACAACTAAACATTTCAGTCATTCATGTACTAGGAATTTTTAAGCACTTCCTCTATGCCTGGCACTGAGTAAGAAACTGAATATTAATTTTTAAAATAAAAATATCTTTCTTACTTGAGTGTCTTCCAGGGTCCAGGTACTACACTAAGAGCTCTTCAGACATCGTTTCATTTAACTCTCAAAACAGGGAGTTTGAAACCATTATTACCCCTGGCTTACAGATGAGGAAACGGAGACTTACCAAGTTAAGTCATTTGCTCCAAGTCCCATAGCCATGCAGTAATGGGGCTGGGAAACTTTGAGTCAGAATGGGTTTCCTGGCATTTACTGAATGACCTCCGTGACAGAGACAGGGTTTTTCTGAGATACCGATAGAGATTTTGTCCTCCAAGAAGCTTTCAGATTAATTGTGTAGAGCAGTGGTTCTCAACTGGAGAGATTTGCCTCCAAAGGGGCATTCAGCAATTTCTAAAACCAATTTTTATTTTCACAGTTGGGGTAGGGGGAGATGCTACTCATATCTGGTGGGTTGAATCCAGAGAAGCTAGTAAACATCCTACAATCTGGAGGGCGCCCTTTCCTCCCCCCACCCACCACAAAGATTCACTTGCAGCAAAATGTCAATATTTCTAATGTTGAGAAACATGGACATAGAAAAGACAACCTGTAGAGAACTAAAATCAAAATCAATAATGTATAGTTATGCTAAGTCACTGAAGGGAATAGAAAGGTTGGATTGTGGAGAATGTTTCAAAGAGAAAAGTTTTGGAGTGCAAAGTCTAGAATACAAGTTTTGGCATATTTAATCCCAAGGCTGCCCTTAACAAATCACATAACTGGACAGAGTTTCAATGTCCTCATCTTTAAATGGAGATAAAAAAATACTGACCTTACAAGAATATTATAACAACTGATATGAAGTCTTGAACTTGCTACCCTAAAAGTGATAACCATTCTGAAAGGTTTTACTTTCCATAGTTACAGATGATGTCAAAGTACCTAAAATAGTTGGACTGGGTTTACTATAATGTGATTACTTCAACTCTTTTAATGACATAACAAGTCATTACGTCGTCTCTCAAGCTGGTTCTTGCACAAACCATTACATTCCTGGATGAACCTGGAATAAGAGTCAAGATTCCAGCTCTCTCACCAATATTTTTGGTTCCTTCATGTTCTTGATAAATAACTGCTCTAGACTGGATGTCTAGATGCTTGATCCCTCCAATCCAGATTCATTTCTGAAAACCTAATTCTCTACGGGATAACATTTGGAGGTGGGATGTGATTAGGTCATGAGGGTGGAGCCCTCATGAATGGGATTGGTGCCCTGATAAGAGAGCCCCAAGAGATCCTTCCCCCACTTCCACCATGTGAAGGTATAGCGAGAAGACAGCTCTCCGTGAGCCAGCAAGCAGGTCTTCACCAGACACTGAATATGCTGGTGCTTTGCTCTTTGACTTTCTAGCCTCCAGAGCTATGAGAAATAAATGTCTGCTGTTAATGACCCACCCAGCCACACAGGCTAAGGTACTAACTTCTCTATCTTAAGCCACTACACAATTCCTGAGTTGTACAATCCAAATGAATCCCCAGTGATTTAAAAAGTGGGTGACATCCTGACAATTTTAGTGACTGCACTGAAAGCCTACACATTTTTATGAAAAGAGTCAGTTCCCACCTGTCCTTCTTCCTATCTTTTCCCTTCCCCACATGCCACACAACATGTCTTTATGCCACCCAGGGGCCAAACTTGCCAACAACCTCCATCGAGGAGATCTGTATCTTTAAAGGATCCGTCAGAATGACCCTGAACCCAAGCAGGATGAGCACAGAACTCTCTGGACAGATTCAGGCCCAGATTAGTCTGAGCCCAAAAAGTGAGATGGTACTAGGTCCTGGGGCTAAGGATGAGTCTTAGGGTGCCTGACGGTCTGGCAAAAGCCAACACAGCTGAGTACGCTAGGTGACAGCATGGCCCAACAAGTCAAGAGTCCATGTTTTTTTCTTTTCTTTTTAAATTTTATTTATTTATTTGACAGAGAAAGAGATCACAAGTAGGTGGAGGCGCAGGCAGAGGGTTAGGGGAAAGCAGACTCCCCACTGAGCAGAGAACCCAATGTGGGGCTCGATCCCAAGACCCTGATATCATGACCTGAGCCAAAGGCAGAGGCTTACCCCACTGAGCTACACAGGCGACCTCGATGTTTCTTTTCTGAGAACCTTGAAATAGTCCCCTTTTCTTGAGGAAAGGGAACTGGAATGTGTGGGAATTGCTCATGAAGAACTTTGAAAATAGTTCTCCTAGGCAAGTCTGAGCATGTTGTTCTGCTAATGAAGAGATGGTGGCTGGCCCTTGATAAAGCAGTGGATGGGTTTCCAGAGCTCTCAGCTGCCCACACGCAGGGCTCAGCAGGGCCTTGCTTCACCAGAGTCTTGCACCGACTCATCTGTCATCGATGCAGAACCTGCTCAGGCCGGGCTTCACACACAAGGACCCGCTCCTCTGCTCAGGACTCAGCCAACTTGGCTTGGAGCGCGTTTAGTCCCTTTGCATAAAACACTTTCTGAGACTTACCATTTCTCTGTGCTACAACATTTCTGTCATATCAAAAGTGGATTGTGCCTCTCTTTCTGTTAAAAAGGAAAATTTCCTATATTACATGTGCTCCTGACATAGCCTTGCTCTCTCATTCTCTACAGTGAAAAGAACAGTAAAATCAGACAAGTAAGTTTCCCTCTAGGAATGAATGAGATTGACCATGTTAGAGCATTTTTCTCTGTGAAGTGTAGAAAAATGTACCTACCTCAGAGGTTTGCTCTGAAGATTAAATAAAGAAGTGAAATGACATTTTTCAAGTTCCTTGCTTAATGTCTGGCACTCAAGGCATTCAATAAATGGCGGTTGCATTTGTTACTATTTTGATTATTACTGTGGTTGTTCAGTTTCCTTATCTGTAAAGCTACACATTTGATCATTCAGTCAACACCAAACTACACTCCAGGGATACAATGGTGAATAAGACAGATGCGGTTCTTGTTGTCATGGAACCTCTTTCCAACAGTAGAGAAACAGACAATAATCAGGTGTATGAGCAACATAATTTTAGAGAGTGGGATGTGCTATGAAGAAAAACATGGCAGTGAATCAGAGAATGACTGGTTAGAAATGGGAAACTACTCTAAATTCTATAATCAGAGGCAGTTCTGCTAAAAAATAAAAGTGCTGAAAACTGAATAATTAGGAATTTGAGGGTTCCAGGCAAGAAGAATAGGAAGTACAAATGTCCTGCAGTAGGAAAACACCTGAGGTGTTAAAGACAGGAAAGAATATCAGGGTGACTGCAGCACAGTGAGCAAGGGAGAGAATGGCTGGGATCAAGCCAGAGGAGCAGGAAAGAAGTCCAATAGAGTAGGCTGGTAAGTCACAGCAAGGAATTTGGATTTTATTCCAAGTGTGGTAGAAAGCCATTGGGAGTGTTGAATTAGGGAAGCGATGAGCTTTGAATCATAATTTTAAAAGATAATTTAAGCTTTAGCCTCAACCAGAAGCGGGCAAAAGTAAAGGCAGAGGAACACAATTAGACAGCTAATAACTCAGTAACCACAGGTAAGATGATGATGGCTGGGACACAAGTCTTTCCTTCTCTAGGTCACTGCGAAGAATAAAGGAAAGAACATAAATGTACCTGGAACAATTCTTTACACAAAGGAGATGCTAACTAAAAATATTTTAATTCTCTTCTTTCAACTCTGTTCTTTAGCAGAAAGCCTATTTCCACAAAGAGCTCTAAGAGGCAGACATAACGCACGTAACTGTGTATGCCAGAGACTTGAAATCTCATCAACTGAATGTTGATACAGCAACATTATAATAAGGCCGAGCAAATGCCAATTTAAGCCTGGTACATATTGCCTTGTGTTGCCATTTTGTTAGAAGTCCAAAAACTATTATGCTGGAACACTGTAAACTCATTTTTAAAAAAGTAGCGGAGGGACCATAATGTGTTTTGAATTCACAATCTAGGATCACCATTCTCCTCCAGCCCAAAGAGAAGATTAAAATATTTCCAATTTAAAACCATACCAGATTTGTCTTACAATTAATGCTGAAGGCACAATCCGGCTGTCTTGAATTAAAGCTGCATGCTTTGCTGCTATCAGCTAATGGATACTATAAAGGGTCTGTTATAAAATAAGTGCAAGGAATACACTTAATTGTAATTCAGATGAGGGATAAGAAACGCAAGTGGAGCTGGGGAAGCTCTGGATTAGAGCATTCGCAGTGAGTTAGGAAAGAGAAGGCAGCATCACGTCATCCTTAAGAATCTGGGTTCTAAGGAATGACTTCTGGGAGTGGATCTGTCCTTCCTTCTGTATTCTCCTGGGTGTGCCACCTTGGGGGAGTCTCTTCATCTCCCTAACACCCAGTCTCTGCCCCAGTGGAGTCTGAAAAAGAATAATACCTCTGTCAACAGACGGTGGTCAAAATCACACATGAGCATCTATTTAAAGGGTGTAGCATGATGTTTGCATCAGGTTTAAAGAAATATCCGTTATCTTTACTACCCTCCAGTACCCTGAGGCTCAGGTGAAGGGACTGGAATTATTTATTCTGGAACTGAGAAGGCTGAGTGTATAATTTAGATTTTTACGATGAAAATTGCCACAGTGTATTGAATCCTCAGGGGACTAGATGCTGTGCCAAGGGTATAGGTTTGAAAAAGAAAAAAAGGGGTGGGGGGAGCTGGGTGGCTCAGTTGTTAGGGGTCTGCCTTCAGCTCAGGTCATGATCCCAGGGTCCTGGGATCGAGCCCCACATCAGGCTCCCTGCTCAGCGGGAAACCTGCTTCTCCCTCTCCCCCTTCCCCTGCTTGTGTTCCCTCTCTGGCTGTCTCTCTTCTCTGTAAAATAAATAAATAAAATCTTAAAAATAAATAAATTAATTAAAAGAGGGAAAAAAAAAAACACGCAGCCCCCAACATTCAGAAGCTGGCCAGGCACTCCCAGCTAGGTCTTGTTAGTCTCCTATTGGGCATAAAGCATCTCACAAAATACTGACCTCAGACAAGGTTGCTCTGAGACCAGAATAAAACGACACAAAGCAAAGTCACTTTATAACCCTGTCCCAGCAGAGACACAAGCAAATGCCACACAGCTCCTTGCTCCCCACATGAATGACTGCTATGGGTTTACCGGTTACCTCTTTATACTCAGCTGGTTCCACCCTCATAGGTAAGTTTCATTGAGATGCACAACCATAGGGTTGTCTCTGCTTCCTGACGGTAGCTAATCTAGAGCAAACCCTTCTCCATATCATCCACCCAGAGCCCAAATTCTCTAACAGGTTCTTTCTAACGCCCTTTTTCAAGACATTCCCACAGTTGCCATAGGGTATGTCTTCCTCCATTGCAACAAATAATAAAGCCAACTTGTTTAACTACAAGTGTTTTCCCAGGGATCTTTGACTGAAGTGCATTAATCCTTAAACAACCCTGTAAGGCATGTACCTCTATTCAACAGCAGAAGAAATTGAGGTTCAAAGCAATTAAGTGACTTGCCCAAGATCCTCCACACAGCACATGTCAGAGAATAGACTTAAGGTCAGATCTGTCCCACTGCAAAGTTCAGGCTCATAAATGCCTCAATTTCATCCTTATCTTAAAGGCTGATCACACTTTGGGTACGGTCCAATGGATGACAAAGCAAGAAAAAATTGTCAAGAAGCAACAGGATGGCCTTCTTAATAGGAAGAGGTATGAGATGTGTTGGGAAGGGGAGCTAATTTTCCCACCAATGGAAGAGTATTCTTCTTAATTGAACTATAGTGAGGCGATATAAAGGTAAAGACAGATACATTCTGACTTTAGAAAATGTCGAGCAACTTAGCAGGACAGGTTGGGGGCGAGAGAGGATGCCGTCACACCCTACAACTCTGTTCTGTTATTGATTCAGAAATAGCAGTCTATAACTGAATGGTACTTATGTTCGGAACAAAGATATAGAAGCCGTTAGGAGTAATATTATCCTCCAAATGATTGGAAATATTTCATATAAATGAGAAATAATTATTTTTACATATCAAATTGATCTTAGTAATTGGATAATATAAGATTTAGTTTAATTATTTTCAGGCAGAAAGGGAAAAACTGGCAAGTGAACATTTAATGGGGAAAATACATAGCTTGAACAATTTAAAAATAAAATCTGACAGTTTGCATGCTTAGCACCTTTCATGCAAGAATTTCAGAGTGTTTTGTAAAATGAATTACACCTCCTTCCCTTCCCCCACCATCCCTAAAGAAGCTTTATTTTACAACTGCAAGAAAAGGCTCGTGAAAGCATGACAAATCTCACGTGCCCAGAGACATGTGGCATGCTCTGAGTTCAAAGGAGGCCTTGGGTTGATCTTTTGAATAAGAGCCCACTCACATATGTTAGCCAGTATACGGGGAAGCTAAATCCCTCCTTTCGGACCTGCTCTCCTCCCCTCACCCTATACCCACCTCAGTCACTTTAACCCCCTTGTCCTCCTCCTGGAGGACCCCATATCTTCTTTCCTTCGATTCAGGAAGTTGGTCTTTCTGTTCTATCTGGTTTCCTTTGAATATTCCCTGATAAAGGATGAGAAGGAGAAGTTTCACAGGGGAGGCAGGCCTTGACAATCAGGCCTTTGGAGAGGGCCTCTGCAAGAAAATAAGACTTTTCTGTAGCTGTGTAGGCTTTGTCTAAGCCGTCAAGGAAGACTTCCTCTAGAAGGTGATGTTTGAGCAATATGAAAGAAGTTAGGAAGCAAGTGAAGGAAAGGAATATTCCTAGGCAGATGGAATACAAGAATGAAGGTCTTGAACCAGGAGGATATCTAGAGTGCTGAGGCATGGCTAAAAAGGAGAGAGTGGGGGCAGAAGAACAGCAGTCAGAGAGGTCATTGTGGAACGGGAGAGAAAAGGTTGGATGGGGTCTTGTGGGTCACTATAAGGACCCTGGCTTTTCTTCTACATCAGATACAGACACTGGAAATTTTTAGAGCAAGAGTAACATCATCTTAAAATTTAAAGGAATCTGAATGGTATTTTCAAGCATAGACTAAAGGGAGGCCAATGTGGAAGTAGAGAGTTCAGTGAGATGTTTATTGCAACCGTCTCTGTAAAAGATGATCGTGGCCTGGACGACCATCTTCGGAGGGGAAGGTGAAAAAAGTCTCAGGAGTCTCAATATATTTTGAAGGAAGAGCCAATGATATTTGCTGACAGAACGGATATGGGGCATGCCGGTTGAAGGTGACTCCAAGCATTTCCGCCTGAGCAACTCAGAGGATAGAATTGTCATTGACCAAGATGGGAGAGACTGAAAGTACAGCGCTTTAGGGAGGAAGGATTGGAGGTGCACTCATAGGGATGTTCCGTTTGAGATGTCTGTAAGACATCCAAGGAGAGATGCCCAGGGGGCATTTGGATATACAAATCTGGAGTTTGTAGACAGGTTGACATTGCAAATAAAAAATTAAGCACTGCCAGCATATTGGCAATAGTGGAGTCACAGGACTAGATGAGAGCACCAAGGAAAAGGGTGCAGGTGACAGAGGTAAGAGAACAAAGAGCTAAGCCCATGAGATTTGGGAAAAGTGCAGAGGAATCTACAGAGGAAACAGAAGGAGGTGAAAGTAATGACAGGAAAAGACCCAGAATATGAGTATTCTGGAAGTCAAGTGGAAAAAAAATTTTTTTCAAGGAGAAGCAAGGGATCGTTGTGTCCAATGTTTCTGATGAGTCACGTGTAGTCACTAGAAGTTGGTCAATGGATTTAGTGATGTGGGGTCACAGGCATCCTTGAGGAAAACCGTTTCTTTGATGTGATGGAGGGTTTTTTTAGAGAAATAACGGTGTATTTACATGCTGGAGAGAATAACCCAGGAGAATGAAGAAATTACTGCTATGAGAAAGACCATTGCCGAAGCATGTCTTTGAGCAGTAGGAGAGGAAACAGAATTCAGCACTCACATGGAGTGGCTGTCCTTTGATAGGGGCATGGGCATTTTCTTTCTACAGTAACAGAAGGGAAGGGAGAATGTATCACTACAGATGCTGAGAGGCACGTAAATGTGGTGGCGGTCTGTGGGAAGTTAGCTTCTGTTTCTCTGTTTTCGGTAAAAATAGGAATCGAAACCATTTCTAGTGACATGGACATACTAGAGATTTGAAAAGAAATGTTGTAATTTGCTTGTCCAGAAGAGCAGAATGAATAAATGAAGAAATGTAGTATGATTTCTGGGAAGCATTATATATTCACATAAGGTTCAAGGTCATTATGTCTGTGTGTGTGTTTTTCAGCCACGTCAATGCATGGGTACAGGCATAGAACAGGCAGAGAGTTCTATTTAACCGAGGTTGGGGGTTGGCCATGTCAGTACAAATAAGGAGGGCAAGAGAATTGAAAGTACATGCAAGATAATGGTTATAAGGACTGACTGTGGTATTTGAGTTGGGAAGGGAGGCATGTGCTTAGAAGGGAGGGTGAGGAATAAGGTGATAGGATGGATGGCTTATAGAATGAGCCAGGAACAGAAGGGAGGGACAAGGAAAAGGTAGTAGGATCAATAGGTTGCAGATCCCAAAGAGTTCAAGGAGCAATGGTATCAGGCTGTTAGGGAAAACAAGCTGGAGAGGTAAGAAGTGGGGGTCAGATGGAAGGATACTTAAAACTGAAATTATGGGTGGGCTGTATGACATCTAGACTCTAGAACATATAGTGGTTGGGGATTGGGTCAGAGGAATTGTGCTGGCATGAGATCACTGGAGGAAAGGCGATCAGGGAACGGAAGGGCCAGGATATTGGAAGTACCATCTGGATATTAAAACAAGGGAGGATCAAGAAAGGAGAGAATGACATTGAGCCAGGGTGAAAGTCTTCAACAAGTAGATAAGAGAGACCCAGGGCATCTACAAAAGACTACAACAAAGACAGTGAGAGTCGAGATTGTCTGACAACAAGAGAGTCAAAGCAGCAGGGTTTTAGGGAAGAGGGAGGAAGAATGAATGGTCTAGAAATGGAAATGGTAAACTAGGAAGACACCAGCTGCACCTCTCAGCCCCAGTGCACAAGAGGCGAGGGAGGAAAGGAGCCACCAGAGGGGGCTGCAGGGAGAGCAGGGTACTGGAGGAAGTCCAGGTTTAGATCAGTCCAGTGTACACACTCCTGTACATACACTGCTCACACACAAAAAGCACACATCCAAGGAAACATACAGATGGGTGCACGCTTGCATGGATAGATGTTATGGTATACAAAATATAGCTCAATAAAGCCTTTTTTTTTTTTTTAAGGAAGCATATAGAGATCTTTAACAGCAAGGAAATCAGACCCATTTTAGGGGAAGTAAAAAAAAAAGTCTTTTTAAGAAAGTATCTGATGGAGATGTTTCAATATAAAAAAAAATCTTATATTCTTAGCACATAATGATATTACCTTTCCCTTGTTTTGTTTGTTTTTTTTTTAAGATTTTATTTATTTATTTGTCAGAGAGAGAGAGAGCATAAGCAGCAGGAGCAGCAGGCAGAGGGAGAAGCAGGGTCCCCACTGAGCAAGGAGCCTGATGTGGGACCCAATCCCAGGACCCTGGGATCATGACCTGAGCCAAAGGTAGACACTTAACCAACTGAGCCACCCAGGCACCCCAGGACAGGACTTTTAAAGACCATCCCTGCCCTGAAGATGTAGTACAGAAGTATTCTGTCCAAAGTATCAAGAGAAGAGAAGAAGCTAAAAAAAAAAAAAGTATCTGATGGGCATGTCTCAATATGAAAAAAATCACTTATATTCTTAGCATATGATGATACTACCTTTCCCTACTTTGTGTTTTTTTTTTAAGATTTTATTTATTTATTTGTCAGAGAGAGAGAGAGAGCACGCAGGGAGAGCAGCAGGCAGAGGGAGAAGCAGGCTCCCCACTGGGCAAAGAGCCGATGTGGGACTTGATCCCAGGACCCTGGGATCACAACCTGACCCGAAGGCAGCCCTTAACTGACTGAGCTACCCAGGCATCCTGTACCTCTCCCTTCTTTGAATTCACAGAGTTCTCTTTGAATTTTATTCATGGCCCTTCCACCATACTTCATCTGAGTATCTGCCCTGAATTATCTACAAGATTGGAAGGCCTCTGAGGGCCTTGAGTATGTCTCCCCCAGTTTGACACCCTCTATATGATGTGGCGCCATTTCTAACACACTGGAGACCCAAATAATTTCTTTAAATGTGCTGAATTAATTTAAATATTTATTATTTCAAAGCATCGAAGTAACACCTACTCTATTCATATAAAAAGTAAATCAGAGTATTTTATTAATTGTCATTAGCTAATAATCATCTTAAAGTCAGAGAATCGGAAAGAAATGGTCAAATAAATGTGAAGAATGTGTCCGACATGCAACTTTCAGAATTATATGGTGAAAAAAACTAGTATATAATTGCCAGGAATGTTATTTAAAGCAGAAATATGAGATTAAAAATGCCAAAGGTGTAAATAACTATAATCTGCTGATTTATTACACGTGTCTCTTAGAGCCAAGTTTTATTTTAAGATTAGATCTCGGATATTTTCACCTTGTTGCTGCAAATGAAGCTAAAATTTTCTAAACTCAGATGCTATGCATTTTTCATCTCTTAGATGTCACTTCATCTCTTCTCAAACCAAACTCATTACTGTAACTTAAGTATTGTGAAATATACATATATATATATATATATATATATATATATATATATATATAAAATCTTTTAGGGACTTTTTTTTTTTTTAGTCTAAAAGGCACTATAAACAATGCTCACCCGTGTCTGCATTCCATCAACAGACCACATTAGGGAACAGGCTGACTCTAGAAATAAATAAAGGTTACTTTTTTATTATTAGAACCGCAAACATGGCTTTAACTAACGGTGATGATTCAGGGCCACTTGCTGAGGAAAATCATCCTTTCAATCATATGCGGTGGTGTGAAAGTGTATTATGGATCTCATATTGCACACCGGACCCAATTACCTGCAACTCTTTCCTCTCTTACAAGCCACATTCTACTTGAGTTTCTATACATATCTAATTCTGACTGCTAACTTAATCCTCTAGCTATATAAGGGAGCAGCCCACAATAAAAACACGAGGTCTAATCAGTTATTTAAGAAATGATTCACTACCAAAGGTAGTGGCTTCTGAATGCATCTATGTTCTCAAACTTTCCAGCAAGCTTTGCTATTTCTATTCCTAAGAAACAGTTCTCCAATTACACCACCATGAAATGTGACCTTTCTCTCCAGCTGGCACTGAGGGTTAGCCAAAATCATTAAAAAAGTACAGGTGTGCTGACAATTCAAGCCAACTCAACAGTGGCATGGTATGTAGGGCTGCGTGGATGAGAAGGGGAAATTTACAGGAAGGCTTGCACAAAATTGGATCTTTAATATAATCTTAATAATGTGAGCTGCTTAAGCCAAATATTTGGCCTCCACACCTCCCCCATGAAATATGATTGACTGAGAGCTTATATGAAACTGCAGTTTAGGGATACTGTAAGTTTTTAATGTATGAAGTTCAAGTATTTGCTGTATGTATGGCTTGTCCAATTTGACTCTGCTTTATCTCCTTCAACGTTTTGTCCCCAAATGGATTATGGGGGGGAGGCGGTGTCAATGGCCAGTGACCTTTAACCACTGGAGAAGCTTCAAATTGTCCCAGTGACCAAAAAAGGGCAGAACAAGGACCAGTGATAAGGAGCAGAGGTGGATTTCTTTTCCTCCTATGGAAGGACTTCATTAGGGGTGCTAAAAGAACAACAGGCTTTCTTGGGAAGCTTTTCATCTCTAGAAGTGTTCCAGAGACAATGGGTCATAAGACATCTTGGGTGACTTAGACTAGATAACCTGGAAGACTTATTCAAGTTCAAAAGTTTTATTCCAGATCCCCAGCCAAGGCACCATACTGGGGTTGGTATGGTTCCCATTGTCTGATGGTGCCATCCTTCTTCTCACCTCTGAACCTTTGTATATCCCATTCCCTCTGCTTAGGCACACTTCCACCCCCTTACCCCTTCAGATTTGAGCTTCTAAGCCACCTGCTTCTTCCTCTACTTCCTCCTAGGAAGGCTTTGCTGTCCCAACAAATTTGGGCCAGGTATTTTTCTTTGGACCAGGTATCCTTTCTTTAGGACACTCCTTACCTCCCCCGTCATAGCACTTACTCTACCCAATTGGAACTCTTTAAAGGTAGGGAACATGTCTGTGTCATAATGGCATGTCCCTCACCTCACAAGACCTACACCAGAGCCAGCTCTCAATGACTAAATTACTATATTATTGAAATCCTGCTCTGTCTTCTCCAGAAATCCATTGCACCTAGAAATAGTTGAACCAGAGATACTTCACCTTGCTTAGTCATACTATTTAATGGGTCTCAAGTCCCTTTACTACCCAATAAGTGCTCCTAATAGAACACAGTTACCATTCATGTGCTGTAGGAATACTTGTGTGCTATCAGATCACAAAGGAATGTTCACGCTAACGCAGTTAATACTTGCTAAGGTTGCACATGCTTTAAAAGCCACTTCAAGAAGTGAATAAGTCCATTCACAGCAAAACTGTTTGTCAGGCCACCATCTATATGACCCAAATTCTCATTTTGGGTGGGGCGAACTCAGTTCTAATTAAGAATCCTAATGATGCCAGTCCCAGGGAGAACCTTGCCAGGGCCAGTCCCCACAAGCAAAACTGTGGATGTTCCAATCTTGTTAGAAAATGCTCTGAATAACTGGGATGTACTAGACACCTTGCTCAGCTACTTCCTGCAACTGCCTACCAGGGCTAATGGGCATAAATCAGAAACTGTGATGAGGATGTACCCCTCGATCTAAGATGCATAATTAAAAGAAAATAGTTCAATCCACTTTTCCACATGATGTGAAACCCATCCATTAACCTAACTGATTTAAGAGGGAAAGAACACACTCAATATAGAATAGTTTAAGTGATGAAGAACAGTCAACTCTACAATTTCATCACTTCCCATCTATTGTCGTTTTTTGAACTATGACTTTTGTATGACTGCTGTGTGCAAACTGCTTTAGTCATTCGAAACCCAATAAGTAGAGGTTGTTGATGAGAAGAATCAGACTAACCTATGCCAGTTATCCCCTGCATCATGACCGAAGATGAGACATGTCCACAGTTAACAATCCTATAGCCAGCCTCCAGCCATCATCCGACTTCCTGATAAATTTTCCTATTCAACCACAATTTTCCCTATGTTTACCCTCTACCTCTTCAACATCCCTCATAAAAAAAGATCCTACTCTCATTCTTACTTGACTGTTGCTTACCTCAATCAATGTTTCTCAAACTTTAATGCGTTTAAGAATCATCTGGAGATTTTATAAAATGCAGATCCTAGGGGCACCTGGGTGACTCAGTCGGTTAAGCATCTGCCTTGGGTTCAGGTCATGATCCCAGGGTCCTGGAATTGAGCCCCATGTCGGGTGTCTCTGCCTGACACTCTGCCTGCTTGTTTTCAATCTGTATCAAATAAATGAATAAAATCTTTTTTAAAAATAAAATAAAGTAAAATACAGATCCTAATTTGGTACGTCTGCAGTGGGCTTTCAGAGATTGCTGATGCTGCTGGTCTGTGAACAATGGTCTAGAATAGTAAGAATGGATGCCCAAGACTCAGCATAGGATCCATCAATCTGAACAGCTTTAGCCAGTCTGCAAATTCCTAAAATTTTTAGCAAATGTTTATGTGTATGGAATTTTCTAGGGAGAGGGTCTATAACTCCCATCAGATTCTCAAAGGACCCTGTGCATAAGTTAGGAACAATTGGCCAAAGCTACCATTTTCAACTCCTAGCTATGTCATGTCTCCTTCTTCCCCAACTGTGTCTCTCCAGTTGTTCTTGAAGTATTCACTCAACAATCCCATCCACAACTGGTTTTCTATGCCCGACCAGATTTATGTTATTCAAGGTACCTGGTAGGCTGGTCATAACTGATCTTAAGAATTGTCACCACCAACAAAAACAGATCTGAGATTAATGACCCAGAGACATGGGGGATTAAACAGCATGATGTTGGGCAAAGAAAATTGTTTGGGGAAGCAGAAAGATCTCAGATTGAATCCTAGCTCAATATCCACCTGAGTCTACAACCTTATATAAATTGGTGAGCTCCTCTAAACTTTGATATTCTCCCCTCTAATAAGATCTACTTGTAGGCTTTTTGTGAAGATAAAATAATAAGGACAAACTTCCCACCACAGAGGGCTTACACAATTAATTAGTTACCTCTTCTCTTCCTCTTTTTCATAGATGAAGAGGAAAGATAAATTAGGAACTAAATTATTAATAAACAATTTAAAACTAAGATCTAATAGGTTAGTATCACAATAAAAGAAGTGCCCTTCTAGACTGGGATTCTGAATAATAAGAAAAAATATCAGACTGGGTGTGGGGCATAAACAATGAATTTTGGAACACACACACACACAAATTAAATTTTAAAAAATATCTATTTTTATAATACATTTAGGTAGTTTTTCTCTAGGACCTAAAATAAAACTAGAACTGAAAATTTGGGAGGAATTTTTAAGGGAAATAAGGAATTCTTATACCACATTTCAACCTTGTTTGGTTTAAGGAAATTGTGTTAGAAAATGCCTGCTAACTAAGAACTCACAGCAAACATGTAGCCAATTTTAATACAACACTGTAAAACTGTTCTGGAAAGTTAAAACAAGTTATTAACAGAGTCTGGGTGGGAAAAATATTCTCTAGGGGTGAAATGATTTCCCATGTGAAGACTCAGGCTCAGGGGACTCTTGATCATAAGCCTTTCCAATATTACATAGTAAAAATGTCATTGGTTCCTTATCAAAGAGTAACTTGGTCCTCACAGGCACATTTTCATTGAACCTCAATGCAGCTAATTATTGCAGAAATAATGTTAAACACCCCGCATTTCATTCTCAGTGTGATATTATACCTTTACTTGTTTGTCCCAGAAACTTCAGCATTTAAGATATTTCATGGCCCCAACACAAGCTTTTAAGGGAATACTTCTTATTCGATCACATTCTGTTTTTAAAAACTACTGAAGAATTTGAAAGAAAAGCTATCTCTTTGGACCAATTTGTCAAATAATGAGAGTTCAAAGCTCTAGTTATCTCTTATTCTAAAATGCTCTGTTATCCCTTGAGGATAAATTGCTCCATTTCTGATAAGGTCCTTGTCCAATCCAAATTACAAGCAGAGGAAGTCTTGGGGGAGAAATGTGTTTACTTATTTTTCCATGTAATATCTTCAAAGAAACTTTAAGGAAGAAAGAACTCCTAAGGATATCTTCCAAAAGTAAAAAATTCAGTAAGACATTTTCCTCATCCTCCTAAAACAATCTTTATCTCCAAGGAAATTGAACCAGTACTCAAGATCCTACCTCTCAATGTTTTCCAAAAGAGTTGTCCTTATTCATCTAATATAAATATCATCTGTGGACTCATTCTTTATACCCCCAAGATTCACATTAAAGCTAGTTTAAAAATAATTTGCCATTTACATATGTTTTCACTAGATTGAAAGTCAAAAGCTCTTCAACCCTTGCCATTCCGGCAACAAAAGACAGAACCACATTATCTTAAGGGTTTTATGTGGCAAGATAGAGTGCTGGGCTTCTGAAAGAGATACGTTTCTCGTGGTGAAGGGTTAAAAGAGGACACCAAACCACCCTCTGGAAGTCATTAAGTTACAAAGCCCCAAGAAGATAAAAGTTTCCATTTTCTAAAATGTAAATCAAAAACATATTCATTAGTATTGCAAAACAAACATGCAAATCTTCACCACTTGAAAAGCTCGGCTAAATATGTACAAGGGCTAAACCCAAAAATACATCTGGTCCTCGGTTACAGAACTTGCTTTTTTGGTTTTATCTAAAGAGTTTGTCTGTCTTCCATGGTTGGCTTCTTGGATTATTGCAATTCATAATAAGCCTTTTAGCTAAGGATGAAATAAACAAAGATAAAGTCTATGTCCTCGTTTTAAATGGTCCAGATGGGATGATTTTTCCATATGTTTAGCACACCCACTGTTTATTAATCATTGCTAGCACAGCTTAGAGGATTACTGGGTTTAGTGCCTGGGCCAGGGCTGAAATTTACAGTTTGTATAATCTCTGCACACCTTTTTAACAGTCCATCCTTTCTGGATTGTTCTTTGTGCCTAATTCAGGTTGGGTGTGTATGTCCAAATCTATATGTATATATGTGTGTGTGTCATCGTGTGTGTGTGTGTGTGACCTATTATAGAATAAAGAGTCTCAGCCAACTGATCAAGATGAGGTTTTTGTGCCCAAATTTGGATACAATATCAGTCTCAAGGAATGTGTTACATCATAACAATGACAATGTGGGTAAAACTGGCAATACTTGACTCACTACCCTTTATAGTGATTTACTTAGTGTCTGGCAATCTGTTTTTCATATGATGTTTGTTTCTCATAAACAGTTTCAACATGGGAAAGTATGGTGTCAAGATAACAGTCATATCATTCGTCATTGCAGAACTTCTATGAGCTTGCCAAAAAAAATCAGATTCTTTTATCTTGGGCTTCGTACAAGTGTTTGCATTCTGGTGATTGTTTCTTCTCAATGTGCTATATTGTGTCTTGAAACCTGACCATCACTGCCTTGGTTATGTTGTCATTTCAATTTATCATAAGTGGGAAATGAGAAGTCTGTGGAAGGGTCAGCCTCAGGGACGGTGAAGGAAAAAATTACAAGAGGCGGGAGGTGACCTTCAGACACGGTGCCGCCGCTGAAAGGGGACAACCCCAGTAAGTTAATATAGCAATGAAGACACCTGGATTATTTCCTGTAGTTTTTTTTTACTTTTTTTTTTTTGATGGATATGGTCTTAGATAAAGTATACTACTTCTATTTTTGTAAGTGTACCAAGCTTTAAGCATATTTTTAGTTGTACCATGCTTAAAACAACAATTTGGGAGGAATAAAGGAGAAAACTCTCTCTTTTTATATCATGATCATAAAGCCACCTTGTCAATCTGAGGGAATTCTGACAGAAGGCTTCCATATTCGGAACACCCCCTAAAACTTGGAAAGAGAAAAAAGGGGGGGAGATATTCTTTAAAATTTCTTTTAATAGAATTGGTTAAGACAGTTAATGTAGAAAATGTTCTATTAATCATGTATGCTTTTTATAGTATTTTTACATGGGTTTTGAGATGTGGTTTTATATCTTCGACAAATGGAAGAATGGAAAGCCTCCATAAAGCATAAGAATAGACAGCTACGGGCACAGCAAACTGAATATTCAGTCATTCAAAAAGGCTTTGAAATCACTCTGCTGGAGTCTTGTGTACAATAATTAAACTCGGAGCAAAGATCTTTTATGCTCTCTTACCCTATGCTGTGGGTGCATAACATTTGCCCTAGAAAAGAAAGAATCCTTGCTCAGAAACCAGAATTTTTCAAATGAATTACCTAAAGGAGTAGAATTTAACTTATGTCCCGAATGAAAATGATCTAACCTGCACTTGGAATGTCCATTCTATGACCCTGACAATGGTCCTAGATATTCGGGGAAATCTACACGAAAGAATCTCCTTCTGGATCTACTTCGGAGTCGGTGTGGCCAGGAAAGCTGCTCCATTTAAAGCACTGTTGGCAGGCAACTTGGTACCTCAGCCTCCACTATGGTGATAACCCAAGCCCATTTTCCTACACAAAGAAAAAAAAGATGGTAAAATGACTAACCAAGGGAGGAAAATATTATTCTTTTTAGGCAGCTGGTATGTGTAGAGCTTATCTGGCCAACTACCTTACAAGCTTTTGGCTTCATTGTCCCTCAACATTGCCGTATCAATTTCTTAGTTTTGATCTCTCCTCTTCCTTCTCTTCCCACCCCCATCAGTGAACCTCAGTCTTTGTTCAGGTCTTTCTGCTGAATGAGACCTCTTCCACTGCCAAAGTCCGTATTGCTGTCTCCCTTCTCTGGACCACTAACACTCACACTGGCCACCTATACTGGACATATAGATATACTACCATGTGCTGCTGTGCACCATTAATAATAGTTTCCTGTCTCAGGATGCCTGGGTGGCTCAGTCGGTTAAGCATCTGCTTTCAGCTCAGGTCATGATACGAGGTCCTGGGATTGAGCCCTGTGTCAGGCTCCCTGCTCAGCAGGGAGTCTGCCTCTCCCTCTGCCTGCTGCTCCCCCTGCTTATGCTCTCTCTCTCTCTTTGACAAAGAAATAAATAAAATCTCAAAATTAATAATAATATAATAATAGTTTCATATCTTTTTTCTTCTTCACTTGACTATACGCTCCTGGATAACAAGGGTTTTTTTCCTAAAATGGACCAATAATGACTTCACTGAGCATATGCTATATGCCAGGCACCGTGTTCCCTTCGTTATGTCACTAACTCTAGAATATAGAGTCCATGAAAACACATCTGCTTTGCCCACACGGTGCTGGTAAAATGAACAGGTACTACAATTCTCTGAGCTCCAGTGCCAATATCAACACTGAATGCCCAATTCTGAGAATAATTCGAATGCAGTATAGAAAACCCAAACTCCATAGGCATTTTAGAGGGTCACAGTCAATGGCCAGAAAAATTATTCCAGTAGAATGAAAATATTCTCTCATCTCAGAACTGGCTCACCGGTTTCATTGTTTCACTTTGTGTTACTTAAATGAACTTTGATGACACTTCATTATTTCACCTAGATTTTCCATGGCTATGCCAGTGAGTTTTAGTCATTTGTTAGAACTCCTTGAGAGGACTGGCTAGAAAACCATGTTTCTGAGTGGTTATTTTTGTCTTTTGAAAATACCTGACTAGATTATACCACATAATAACAGCTATATTCATTTTTCCACACAGTCAGTAGTTCAGTTAAATTGGACAAGAAAAGAAGGTTCCCAAAACCATTTCGACTACTTAGATTCTATTCCTTTGGTCTTGAAAGTACCTTCATACCCCTGTAGCAAGGCAAGAGGAGCCCACCGGAAACAGTCAAGCTGCTCCCTGACAAGGAAAAGGAAAGGAGAGCTAAAGCTCAAAGCCCCTTTGAATTAAAATGGAAGTTCAGAGGTAGGGGTGATGCAGAATGTATACCCACACCAGAGAGATTAGCCACATGAACCCCACCCAGCACTGTACTTAACATTTTTCAAAACAGTGAAAGCCATGGATGCCAACTGAAATGAGAAATTATAAAACCAACCTTGGCCCAGTAGGGAGATATATTTTATCCTACCACATTTTTACATTTGCATACATGGCACCCTTCAAAGCCAGGAGTTTATATTTTCCCACCAAGGCTCAGCATGTGTGAAAAATGCTTTCCAAGAAACGAGGACTGGCTACGACACAAATGCAAATATGCATTTGTGGGCAAGCAAATGCAGTTTAACCTGGACTGTGATCTTCCCTCCATACCTTGAGTTTGGAAATAACCCAAACCTCGTCTGGACAAGAACTTTGAGCCTTGGAATTTAAAAAAAAAAAAAAAAGCACAAGGATAGAACCACTGGAAAAGCAAATGCATTTCTCAGTAAAAACTCTGTAACTTGAAAAAAGGGAAGCAGGGGGGATTCAGGACAAGATAAGCACGCTCAAGGCTGGAAATTATTTACTAGCTCATTCTTTCTATGAAAATGAGTATCTCTGTGGCCACAAATAAATTTCAAAGCCTCTGGTTCCATAAGAGCTTTTTTCCCCTTGGAAAAGGGAAAGGACTAGAATTCTACTCTACTGACTGACAACTCTAAAAGGATTCTTACTGTGTTTGGACAGAGTCTTGTGCTTAAAGGTGGGGATCAGACTTACCTATTGCTTTCTTTTTCCACTACCCTAAAGAAGAAGGTTTTCTGTAGGTTGCCAAACATAGATACAGGTTTAGGTCTTAGAAGCAATAAGCTTACAAGTACATATCAGAACCAGAAGGAAGTAGTTTACGTGGGCTGGCGACAGGGAGGAAGTTGGTCAAGCCTGAGATTCCCGCTCTGTTGGATTTCATCTTGCCAGGACCTTGACCCACATTAGGTCACCCCTGAGCAACTTGAGATGATTTATGCTCAGTGGCACTGGCTCTTTCATTTTGTGTTTTTGGAAACAAAAGAAAAAAGATGTCCAAGAGAGATTACTTAGAGATTTGAAATTTTATTTAATGCATGATTATTTGCCTACATATGGCCTAGGCCTGTTTGGCATAAACTGCCAAGTATCTTAAATAGTTCCCAGGAAACTCCCAGCTTCAGCTCCACTGCCATGACTTTTCTGGACCATTTTAATTGTTCCAGTAAGATGCTGCTAGTGAAGAGCCAAGCACTGATAAACCAGTAATTTGCCAATCTGGGCGTGAAGACCAAACAAGGAGTACAGAGATATTCCCTATTCAAAGAAGAATGCCTTTCCAGTGGTCATTTCGTGTTTAACTCTTTTGCGAAGAACATTTTATTTGGATCAGCTTCAATTGCCAAACATGAAAAATGACAAAAGTAGGCAATGGAGAGTGGCATTGTGCCCCAGCACGGGGTCCTAAGAAGTAAACAAATTTTCTATGGTGTGGTCCGGTGCCAGCTCACGAAGGAGAGGCCAAAATCCTAAATGATGCCTGAGCTCATAAAACTGCTCTTTCCCTTATCAAGATCAGGTTTTAGGCTCTCAGATTTCAAGAGTTTGCTTTGATTTTTATTTTTCTTAGACCAGCACATGAAGCTCTCACATATTTTGCCTTGGGCATTAATTAATATGGGCAAATGAACACCTCACGTAGGAAAAAGCAAAATCAATTAACAAACAGGAGCTATTAACTACTCATTATATATGAGGTTCTAGTCTACATGCTCGAAGAACATAAAAGAAGAGGCAAGGTGGCTCCATCTTTGAGTTTCTGTGGCGCTAACTGAAGAACAGAGATGAGAAATAACAATACAATACACATTCAGTGCCAAAATATGGTCAGACAAGCCAGTATTTTAGACTTGGAGAAGGGCCTGGGTCAGTTAACAAAGGCCCAAGAAAACAGTTGAGATTTGAGTTGAACCCAAGGAAGAAGAAAACTCAAGCTAAGGGAAAAGAGAGGAGACACCTTCACGGCAACAGGTAAAAGTATAAAAGAAAATTCTTGCCGATTTTGACACTGTAGTAATTAGAGTTTATACATTACTTCTCTTTTCTTAAACCTACTGGAAAACTATATACATATGTTTGCTCCTTACAAAAGGAAAAAGCCTTCAGGCAAATCAATAATCAGTTTGAGACTGATCAGGTAAACAATTCTGCAGGTACTAATGGGCCCTGTGAGAACACTAATGTGAAGGGGGGAAAAGTGAAATAGTGAATTATCAGTAACGGGAAGAAGTATAGTACCTGTGCTATAAATTTGGTCTGAAATCTACATTCTTTCAGAAGCACGTTTAGGGTAAAATGTGTCATTCTCCATTCCTGTGAATAAAGCTTCTGTAAGTTCTATGAAGACTGAGCCTGTGTCAGCTAGTTGCACTTATCTAGTACCTAGTAGGTTTTCTAGGTTTATAGTAAGTTCTCAGAGAGTATTTGTTAAACTGAACTGTCTAAATCACATCTCAAGCCGATCAAAATGTAGACATTTGTGAGCTATATTTTTTTTCAATATTAATTGGTATACAGTAAACTATGCTTGGAATAACCTCAGAAAGTATTTCCTTACACTGTTACACTTTTCTTCTCTTTCTGTACATTATAAATGAGACCTTTCGGTTCAACCCATCTATACCATCTTTGGACACAGAGAAAGGGTGAGGATTTGCTTAATTCCCCTTATCCCGGTTCCTAATGTGTTTCTTAAGTTCTTGTGTAAAAATGAGCACAGCCCATGCAGCAAGGTGAAGCTGACCTCAGTATGATGACATTGATTAAAAAAAAAATCTTAGGTCAGGAATTAGTATGTGTTATCATGGTGGCACTAGCTTACAGAGGAGTTACATGCAAATGAGTTCTGGTCTATCTCTCAAAGCAATAACAATTCACAGTAGAAAATATATGATGTTCTGAGGACTAATTGAGTCAGTCAGAAATTAAAAGAACTATGTGTACAAAACATAATGAGCAGATTTATTAGGGGAAAACACACAGCTGAAGAGGGAACTATTGAGCCAGCAAAGAAACTCTGGAAAAAGTTGCCCAACACAGTTGCAAGGCTTCCCATTGACTTCTGGACAGCCTTCTTGATCACCCAAAGATATAAACTATTGCAAGTCTGCTTTTGGCTGCTCAACTCTTTTTTTTCTTCAAAGAACTTATAGATCCCAATATAAATAAAGATCCTATATAGGCTACCAGTTGAAATGAGGGGCCTGTCAATAATAAGGGAATCCAAAGCAAAGCAGAAACTCATCTTAATTCATCACCAGCCCTGCACACATGTGACCACTTTGAATTTTCATCTGGGTCATTAACAAACACATTCATGATTCATGACCATTATGTTTTACTTTCCTGGCACATATATAAGCCTGGCATTATTCAATTTCCTATCCTCCAAATCTTTATTGAACAACAGCCATGTGTGGTTGGTACCAGAGCAGTAGCTCCATTTCTAGGTCCCATGGATATAATCATGAATAAGCTTTTGTCACTCTCCTCAAGATGCTCATTATGATAGATACAATCAAATCAAAAGTGATCTTCATGGCTGTGAACTTATAATTGAAGACAGAAGATATTAGCTCAACACACAAATGGATGCAGAAACAACACAGCAAATGATGGCAACGTGAGTGGCTTAATGTCAAGAGAAGGTTAGCCTTTGGGACCAACCAAGAAGAGTGATTATCTTGTGAAAATAGTGGATACAGAGAGCCTAGAGGGGAACAAAAGCTTGGATAAGGAAGTATTGAGACATACTTACTCCCTCTGGGTCCCGATGAGCCTTCAATGACTTTCCCACAGGTGTTTTTCTCCTGCCATTGGAAGAATCACTTGGGAGACAGCCAGCAGTAATGTTCGTCTTTGTCTTTGCAAACCACACCCAAACCCACAATGAGAGAACTCCCAGGCAGAGATGCCAACCTCAGACACAAAGCATAATACAGCAGATACAGAAAAAAGACTCAGTAGAAAGAGGAAAAGGCTGGTCAGACAGACGGGGCCAGGACACACTTTAATGGAGCCCATAATGCCTAGTCCAGAGCTTCCTGGAGTGACTGTCATCAAAAGTTAAACCATTCCTGGGTTGCCTTGAGAATGAGAGGAACACTTAAGCAACTAACTTTTTCACATGTTGAACCTCATTGTAAACTAAGAACATATTTACATGACTTTACAGTTTTCCAAAATCACCAGATCTTCCAAATACATATTTGGCCCTCAAGTACAGCTAGAGCTCACCCAGAAAAAAAGGCGGGGTGGTGGGGGAGCTTCCTCAACTCTCCCACTGTCTCCCTTATCCTTAGCTGGATAGAACATAAGAGCTTACCTTAGCTAACGGACCTATAATTCTCCTTCTAACTTCCATGAGGATCAGGCATTTGGTTTTTTCAAATCTTCAGGTCATTACTTTTATTTGGCACTGCTGGGTTTTAAGTCTGGTGTTTTCAAGCCAGTGCTGTTGTTCCTGATTGGTTTAGATGCAGCTTGGCGTCCATGAAAGAAGGCACTCATATTCTCAGCATCTTCATTTGGCCTCCCAGCTATTTCTCTCCTATAAGTCCTTGTAGGAAAAGATGGCGGTTGTCTTCCCAAACCTCTGATATCACTTTCCTCTCTATTACTATGCATCCGTCTATCCATCTATCTATCTACCAATGTACATATTATATTTCCTCTATATTACTCTCTCCTCCACCTCTACATGTCCCCAACCTCCCCAGTCTCTGGAAGGCCCCCTCCTTATTGCCCTAAGTTTGTCAGAGCTGACAAAGAGAGATTGCTCCTAGTTTAAGGCTGGTTCATCAGTTAATCCTATCAGGGTACTGATTCAATACTTCAATTATTTTATTTAAGTGCCCCTGTTAGGTACTGTGACATAAAAAGAAAAACTGATCATCTCTAGCTTCCTGCTTTTAAAGGGTGAGCAGCAGCAGGATTATCTAAATGTAAGTATAAAAGGAGATGCTCCCATCATTTGTATGTCACTTTGTGGTTTGACAAGTATTTCCTCATTTAATATTTTGCTTAATCCTTAGACACATGCTACAAGATAAGGTGATCCATCATCTCTATTTTACCGGGATAGAACCCTGAAGTTCAGTGCAGTCCAGTGACTTTTCCTGAGGGCCCTCGACAGTAAGGGAGCAGCAAACCAACTTGAATCCAGGAATTCCAATCCCATAACCCTTTGCTCTTTCCCAAGTGAAGTGATGTAAGAAAAGTACAAAGAAGGTGCAATTGGAATTCAGAGGAGGAAACACCATGAAAAACAGGGATGTTCTCAAAACCACATCACAGATGAGTTTCTCCTCCAGGCATCTGGCTGCAACGTCTCCAGTAACCAGTTTATCAAACAGTTGCTGCAAGTCCAGCCAACAGGGTTCTTTCCTGGAGCTGCTTCTCTTTCACACAGAAGAGGCCATTGTGGTCACCCCATTGTTTTCAACTGCTTTGGAACATCAAGTTTATCTTTATAATTGCACAGGTGTTAAGGTTGCCAGATTCCTGTATTGAACAACAAAAGGACAGTAAATTATCAGATTTTTAGTGGGAGACTTGAGTCAAAAGGAGAGGCTCAAAGTCCTTAAGCTGATTTAGCCATCTCTAAACCAGGACATTGCAACATCAGAACTTTAATAACTTTAGTAATTTTTTCATCCAACAAATATCATTAAGTTTCTACTTCATGTAACCCACTGTGCTAAGTGCTGGTGTTACAAAATTGAACGAGCTAATGGTGTAAGGCACATGCATTGAGCATGTGTGCCTACTTCTGAATTATATGTTATACATTGGAGACATTTTGCTTTGCTGGACAGTGGGAAAAGCCCTTGACGCACCATTCCAATTTAATATAACACTGTCTGTAATAGACTTCTCCCACATTGAGTCTTATTGTCCAGTTAAAAGTCTTTTATAATCAAATTCCCCACACAAACTTCATCCTCAAATATTTCCTGATGATGCACTTTGGGGAATCCTATTTTGATGGACTTTAAGTCATTTGGGTCTTCCTTGGGAAGGAGTGACAACCATGTGAGATCTGTCCCTATCTCTGCCCCAAGCTGCTTTCTCTCTGACCGTCTTAGAGTTATTCCAATCACTCATTTGAAAACTAAAAAACTAAACCAAATCTCACTGTAGCCTCCCAAAGCAACTGCTGATAGCAAAGTTGAAAAGCCAATATTTCTGGCTCTTCCTCTTTCTGCCAAGAAGGAAGTTTACACTGGGATGGCCTCCCACCTAGCAGGAGTGGAACAGAACTCTCTCTTTCAGCCTGGCATTTTCCATCATGCAGGTGAAAACTTTCCTGGTCTTCAAGTCCCAGCAGTTGGGCTATGGAAAAAGTGGGTTCATTATTTGGAGGAGCCCAGGTTTCTGTGACCTTCTCCTCTTCCTCTTCTTTTGTCTCTTCTTCCTCCTTCTCCCCCTCCTTCTCTTCTTCTTCCTCCTCCTTCTCTTCCTCCCTCTCTCTCTCCTCTTCCTCCTCCTCTTTGACATTTCAGTTTCTGCATTGCTCAAGAGGCAAAAGGATTTAAGGCTACACAAACAAACAAAAACATTTTCTCAGAGCTCCTCCATAAGATCAAAAATTTATCAGGAATGAGCATCACTTTTGCTGAGTTTACACAAAGGCACTTAGATCTCTGGGTCAGACTGGCTCTTGGGAAGAGACGTTTTCCACCAAGATGATCTGAATGCCCTAAGGAAGGAAATAGCAACATGATTTTGGATAAAGTATTTGACCTACTTGGATGTTCATTTCTTCAAATTCCAAATAATATTTAGATTTATCTAAATTTACCATGCTGTTAACTATTATGGATCTACTCATTCTGATAAATACCAAGAAGAAAAGCATGGTAGAAAAGTTTTCAGGAAAATTTAATTCTCAAGATAGGGAAAAAAAAATTTTGTTTTAAGACAGGAAAACCTTTATCCAAGGAAGCCAAGGAGACAATCAAATCACAAATGGTTGAACCCTGGGAGAACACCAAAAAGATCATTTCCAAAGGTGTGTCTCTCAGAATTAGAATCCTCTGACATACTCCCCCCAAAACTACTCTATAAGATTGGAATACTCAACAAACAATAGCTGCTCTTGGAAATTCCCAAAGAACACTCCCATAGCAAAGACGAAGAAAGGTACCATTTTATGGTATCAAATCCTTCCTTTTAAAGATGTATTTGATGGGTGCCAGGGTGGCTCAGTTCGGCTCAGGTCATGATCCCAATTTCTGGAATTGAGCCCCATGTCAGGCTCTCTGCTCAGCAAGAAGCCTGCTTCTCCCTCTCCCTCTGCCCTTGCTCCCCTACTTGTGTTCTCTCTCTTGCTCTCTTTCTCTCTGTCTCAACTAACTAAATAAAATGTTTTTTAAAAAAAGAAAATAAATTTAAAAAATAAAAATGTATTTGACCACAGATATTGGGCTTTTTAAAAAGCATTTATTGAAAAAAAAAAAAAAGAAAGAAAAAAGAAAGCAAGCATTTATTAACATTTCTTTGGTGGGAAACGCCAATGAAAAGAGGGGGGAAAAATCTTTGAAAGAAGAATGCCTTCCCAAAACCAAACTGAGCTCCTCAGCACATACCCGGCTTATGGGTACAGCAACGTCATTACATGTGTCTGTCTAGAGTCTACCAGACTGAAGTAACAGCAAATGCATTTTCCCTTCAGTAATTGGCATTCTAAGCCTTGGCACCTGGTCCTTAATCTGAATCCCAAGACCCCACCTCACTCCAATAAAGTAGCCTGATTGAAGCCGCTTCTCCCTTTTGCACACCGTCAGCCTCCTGAGTTTCTTTAATATCCTTCCACGCCTTTAGTCCGCCCCAGAGATGGGTGACCACTTCCCCAACCATATTTCATAGAAACCAGTATTTGTCCAGAACACATTAGCCCCACGTCAGGTAGGGAGGCAGTCAATAAAAATATAACTGCCTGGGAAGTGAGCAGCCATTTAAAGGAGCTGTTGTTTGAAAGATAGCTCATCGAATATGCAGCTGCCTGGAATGGAATCAGAATGGGAAATAGGGCTGAAAAGAAAAAAATCAGGGGTGCCTCTCTCCTGCCCTGGAAATGAGCCTGTTAAAATCCCAGGAAAGGGGCGCCTGGGTAGGTCAGTGGTTTAAGCCTCTGCCTTTGGCTCAGGTCATGATCCCAGGGTCCTGGGACCAAGCCCTGCATCAGGCTTTCTGCTCGGCGGGGAGCCTGCTTCCCCCTCTCTCTCTCTGTCTGCCTCTCTGCCTACTTGTGATCTCTGTCAAATAAATAAATAAAATTAAAAAAAAAAAAAAATCCCAGGAAGGTGGCCAATGTAGTCTGCTAGGCTTGGTAAGAACTGTTGTAGGGCCTGCAGTGGGCATTAGACACCTCTGGGGATGGGTAACTTGTCTAGGTTCCTATCTGTTCCCGCCTCAGCACAGTGACATCTCACCCAGTTTACCACCAGAAGAAAAGCAGTACACTTTGTATTTCTGAGGAATGTCATAGTTTTAAACACTTAACTTCCCTTACAGTTTCTTATTGTATCTTAGCTAGCCCTGCAACTTTTTTTTTTTATTAATTATTTTTATTAACATACAATGTATTATTTGCCCCAGGTCTGTGAATCGTCAGGCTTTCACATTTCACAGCACTCACATGTCCATAACCCAATCACCTTCCCTCTACCACCCTCGCCCCAGCAGCCCTCAGCTTGTTTTGTGAGATTAAGAGTCTCTTATGCTTTGTCTCCTTCCTGATCCTATCTTGTTTCATTTTTTCTTGCCCTACCCCCCAAACCCCCCACTCTGTCTCTCAAGTTCCTCATATCAGGGAGATAATGTGATAATTGTCTTTCTCTGACTTATTTCACTCAGCATAATACCCTCTAGTTCCATCCACATTATTGCAAATGGCAAGATTTCATTTCTTTTGATGGCTGCATAGTATTCCGTTATATATATATATATATATATATATATATACACATATATATATATATATATGTATATATATGTATATATACATACTACAACGTCTTTATCCATTCATCTGTTGATGGACGTCTAGGTTCCTTCCATAGTTTGGCTATTGTGGACATTGCTGCTATAAACATTCGGGTGCACGTGACCCTTCAGATCACATTTGTATCTTTAGGGTAAATACCCAGCAGTGTGATTGCTGGGTAATAGGGTAGCTCCATTTTCAACTTTTTGAGGAACCTCCATGCTGTTTTCCAGAGTGGCTGCACCAGCTTGCATTCCAAACAACAGTGTAGGAGGGGTCCCCTAGCCCTGCAACTTTTAAGAAGTCATTTTCCTCACTGAGCTCTAGTTTTTCTCATCTACAGGGTGAGAACAGTGGGGCTCGTCATAGCTAGGATTCTGTCTAGCATTGTCAGTGTTTGCTCCTTCTACACAAGGATTTGCTGAGCATTCTTTAAGTGCCAGGTAGGATACTGGGCCCAGAGTGGGGGCCCTTATAGTCAGTAAGGAAGGTCTATGATTGAGAAGGTGAATTAAAGGACAAACACAATAGCACCCAATCAAAATCACTTTAAGTAAGACAAAGAGGAACTTTTAAGAGGAAGTAAGAGGGGCGGCTCAGTGGGTTAAGCCTCTGCCTTTGGTTCAGGTCATGATCTTAGGGTCCTGAGATCGAGCCCCACATCGGGCTCTCTGCTCAGCAGGAAGCCTGCTTCCCCCTCTCTCTCTCTGCCTGCCTCTCTGCCTACTTGTGATCTCTGTCTGTCAAATAAATAAATAAGAGGAAGGAAGAATGGTATGTGTAATTCCACAATGCTTCCCATACTCACAGGTAGTAAACAGATGGGTACTAGGAATCAAGGGGACTTCAGCCATGCAGCGAGCTCAGGCTCCTGTGTCCCAGGCTGTCACTTCCCTGTCAATGCAGGGAGATGAGCTGCGGCGTGTAGCCCAGCAGGGAGCACCTCCAGTTTCTGAAACTGTGCAGCAGCAAGCACTGTGATTTACAGGGGAGAAAAAAGAAGTGGGGGAAAGGAAGGGAAAAAAAAAACACAAGAAAAAGTAAAAGAAAATGGCCAAGCCTCCCTTCCCCTCCCGCCCCCCAAAAAACCTCAAAAAACAAAAACCAAAAAACCCCTCCTCCATCTACAATTCAGTTTGGCCTGACAGCCAGATTGAAAATCTAGGGCAGAACACAGGGGACCTCCCACCAAGAACTATAGCTGATTATTCCATTCTACATTTTAAAAAAGAAAGGGGGGGTTACTTCTCGGAAGTGCAAATGAGGATTGAGTTGCAGTAGAGCACAAAAGGCCAGCATCTCTGAGCAATGGGGATTTTGTGCTCTGTCTGGGATGCAGTCTGACAAGACAAGTTCACTGCAGTTCACATCGCCACGGAACCCGAGGGCCCAGGAGGCTCACATGGAGGACTCCTGGCACACAAGCTCTCTCACCGTTACAGCTGTGGGTAATTATTAGTAATAATAATAGATAAGATTTACATAGTCGGTTTCGAAGAAGGATCCCAGGGTAGATGACAATACCTACACATTTAGGTATGCACAGCCACCCTCAGCAACCTGCCGAGGGCTTTCCCACCCCTGCCACGCAGAGGAAATGCAGCAAATTATCACCAGGCGCTCCCACCCGGCAGCCACTCAGGACAGAAAGTTACAGGAGTGAAATTTAAATATTAATTTAGAGGTGGGTTTTTTTGGGTGGGTTTTTTTTTTTTTTTTTGGAAGCATGCATTCTGTCCTTAAGGAAAAGCAGAGAGGATGGTAGAGGCATGTCATTATACATTTCTCCAAACCCATAGAATGAATGAGCAACACCAAGAAGGAACTCTCAGGTAAACTCTGGACTTTGGGACATGAAGATACATCCATGTAGTTTTGTCCATTGTAACAAATGTCCTGCTCGGATGTGAGCTACTGATAGTGGGGGAGATGTGCCTGTGGGACACAGGGTATATAAGAACCATCCATACGTTCATAGCACATTTGCTATGAACCTGGAAACACTCTAACCAAGTCTAGAAAAAAGAAAAGAAAGGCATAGAGCTGCCTCTTGACAAGCTGGGGCTGGTTCAATATTACTCAGATGTATTCTGCTTGAATCCCAGTATCAGTTCAGATATTTTTCCTAAGGATTTCTGGATTCCTCGAGGGGCAGATTATGAGATTCAAGGGCGAGAATCACCAGTCTGGAGTTTGAGAAATGTTGCGGGGAAGGAAGAAACATAAAGGGGGCTTTATATAGCTGGTTAGCACCTGAAGCTAACTCCCTCCAGGGATGCTGGGAGAATTCCCCACACTGAGTTATCCTGAAGAGCAAGGAGGCTGTGGCTTTTATCCACCTAATCTTCATCCTTCATTGGTGGAGGCTGCTTCGGGGAATTAACTCAATAGACCTTCCAGTTTGCCCCACAGACCCTAAGAGCACTTCACAGCCAGGAAAAAAAAGTCCTTGAGCAGAGAGCCCGTGGGTGACCCAAGAAGTGGCCTCTCAGGGCACAGGTGAATGGAGGTGTCGACAGGATGCCCACTTCTACTCCAGCCCCACATGGGATTATCTATGCCCTAACTCCAGCTAATGAATTGGGCAGAGGGATAAAATGTCAGTAAAAGACTAGAATGTTCAGGCCCCTTCTGTCTATTAGAGAAGGAAAAAAAAATCTAAAATCATAAATGACAAAATGCAGTTTCCAATATCCATAATTACATACCCCCATGCCTATCCAAAAGAGGTGGTAAATCATTTGTTTTAGTAATTAACAGAGACCTTGGGTAAATAATTAATCTCATTCTGTGACTAGAGCAGGCTTTGGCAGATCTGCACATGGAAATCCAAATATTTGGATGTGTTTAAAGCATTTCAGATTTCTAGAAGATATGTGAGTCGCCATGGTGGTTCACAATGAGATCGGTCTCACGATGTCCCCTTAAAACAACCGTTTCCTTCAAGGGGGTAAGCAGTAATGCAAAACATGTTGTTTTGTGCTGGAAAGTTTTAAAGAACTGTGTTAACCACAATAAGACTGAGGCTTTTCCCTTCATTAATATTCTAGTTAAATATATGCCAGTGACAGGCAGCCCCACCTTATGATGTCCTGGGACAAATTTTTAAAAACATTTTTACATTGTCTGTTCCATTGATTATGTGTTGGGCATGAAAAAATAAAGAAAAGGTTTTTGTGATTAAGGAACATAATAAAAGAAAATTTTAAAGATTCTTCAATTTATAATACACATTTGAAGTATTAAGGTCCTACTCACGAAAACCATTGGATATTAAAGATAAGACCCCAGGTTGAAAACGAGAGGGTAAAAGGTAAGATAAACCGGCCAACAAGTTCTTCCATTCAAAAACAACCTTTTCCATCCCTTCAACTCCCACTTTCCCAACCACCTCACTCCAAACGCACCATGCTGATGCATATGTAAGAAGTAGTGACAGACCAAGGAGACATTAAACATAAATGCAGTTTAAGAAATGGCGGCCAATGTTAAGTAGCCTAGAGGAAGAGAGACTCTTGGGAATTAACATGGAATTTGGCTCTTCTTAATGCAATTAGACATGTCTGGGCTTCTAGACTACAGTTGGTACAAATGCAGAAGAAATCCCCAGTAAAGATATGTGTTTCAATAGGTTTAGCTCTTTTCTTTCCTCTTTTTGCCAGTTCGATGGAATCATTTCTGGCTTTGTTAAAGAATGCCACTCCCACTCAAAGATTTAAATTTGTATTAAGGGTTTTTTGTTTTTGTTTTTGCTTTTGTTTTCCTACTGTGGAGGTCAAGGATGCAACAAGGGGGAAAAAAAAACAGCTTATCAGAGCCTGTCTTACAAACTGAAGCTTAAAAAGAGACAATAAACCTCATACCTACATTATGCTTCTGTTTGAGGCCATAGGAGACATCACTCCTTGTTTCCTTACCTCCCTCAACAGTATTAAGCAGGGTGCCCACCACATGAGCAAGGAGCACATGCAGTCCTTTTGTCCTGGGCCAGTGCCTTCCTCCATTTCACAATTATGGTCTTTAGAGAAAATATTTTAATTGAACAATTAAACAATTAAACAAACAAACATTCGTTTGTATATGCAACAATTGTTTAGTGGGCACCCATTATAGACCAAGTGTACAACTCAGAGCATGAAAAGACAAAGCCTCCACCTTTATGGAGCCACATGTTGGTGGCTCAGGTCCTATAGGAACACCTCCTCTAGATACCTGGCTGACATTGGTTCTCCATTCATACTGGAGCAGAGAGGTATCCTGGACATGCACAAACTCTTTCCCACCTGCCTCCAGGCCATTTTGCCCTGACTGCCATTTCTGCCCCTCCGCATCATATCCTTCCCCCCATGGCTCTCACCGTTTGCTTATTTTGGATCCTGACCTTGCTGTCCCAGACCCAGGGGAATCTGCTCTCCTGGGGAAACTCTCTTAGGAATGGACAACCCACAAAGAAGCCTCAAATCTTTCCCACACCCCCACTTCAAAATCAGAGATTTTGAAGTTACGTCTGGATCAGATGTGAGCTCAGCTACTTTTCTAGTTGGATATGCTTTGGGAAAAGTCATTGAACTTCATTGTGCTTACTTTCTTATTCAAAGAGAATGATGCCAGGGCACCTGGTGGCTTAATCGGTTGAGTGTCCGACTCTTGATTTCATCTCAGGTCATGATCTCAGGGTGGTGAGATCCAGCCCCATGTCAGCCTCCACACTCAGTGGAGAGTCTGCTCCTCTCTCTCTCTCTGTCCAATCCTACCTCCAGCACCACCCCGCCCCCATGCTCGCTCTCTCTCTCTCTCTCTCTCTCAAATTTTTTTATAAATAAATAAATCTTAAAAGAAAAGAATAATAATACCAACCTCATAGGTACATGGTGAAAATTAAAGAAGATAACATTTGTATATATATTACACAACCCTAGTCCCTCAGATTTCCCTGTTAGTGGTGCTATTATTAACATATAAATTACAGAATGAAATCAATTCATATGTATTGACTGGCCCCTCAACCTAGATAAATAATTTTCACAATACTATAGAAGACATTTTTGATCAATAGATACATAGCTTTCACCATAGGTGCTGGCCACTCTTTTATCATTTGACAACTATTCATTGTTAAGTTTAAGTTTTTGTGACCGGGCTAAACTTTAAAATCTACATTATAAAGCATGTGTTCTGTGCTAGGTATTGTGTAAATACAGCCATCATGTCACTTAAATCACATAAATCATGATTATCCTCGTTTCACAGAGGAGCAAACTGAGTCTCAGATGAGGAAACTCGCCCAAAGCCAGGTCTATGGTTAGATATGACACATCCAGAATTTCAGCCCAAAGCTGCTTGACTTCCCAATAAGAAGGTCAAGCTAACCACGGTGAAATTGCAAATTCATATTCCTTTGCTCATGGTCCAAGCAAGCTCAACCCAAAAGAATGGATATGGAGAGAAGTTTCAACAGTAGCCTAAGTCCACAGGCATCAGTTTGAAGGAAATTGAGCTCAACTGGAAGAAATGAGGCTTGGACCAGTAGAAAACTTTATTTAAAATTGAAAGGCATTAGTTTTAGATATTTTTTTTCAGACCGCTTTTCTTTAGGATCTTTGTTTATGATTCAGGTAAGGGGTAGAAGGAGCTGCTAGACACAAGCTCCCATTAACAATGATATCTAGTTGTTCTGCAATAAACTCCAAGCATATGTGTACAGGATTTTGCAGCCCTTGCTGAAGGCAACTTTTGCTCTTCTGCAGGCTTTCCACTAGATGTGAATCAAGTGACTTAGACTCAAGTACTTTGGGAAGAGGATAGGATCATGAAGAACCACAAAGTCATTTCATATTATCAAAGGCCACATCTATTTCCCACTAAGAAGCAGGCTGGGCAGGTAACAAAATGTAGTGCTGTTCTCTTGGATGATGATATCTTGTCTAGCCTCCAGAAGGCTGCCCCTTCCCTGATTCTGTAGAGTCTCTTTGAAGCTGACTCTTACCCTTTGTCCTATCCAATCCCTTTTCTCTGGAATTCACCCCACTATTTGCCATCTTCTTAAGTATTAGACTCTAATCTTCTACTAAAATTTTTTCTCAGATTTCACCCTTCTTCTGTGGCAACTTCCTGGCACCAAATCCCTCCTAATTAATGATCTCTGTTTTTGAACTTTATTTTGTTACCGGCCCTTGCATGACTTTGACATAGCTGGCTTCCCATTGTGTTTTTTTTCTTAAGATTTTATTTATTTATTAGAAAGAGAGAGAGAGAGAGACCATGAGAGGGGCAGAGGAGCAGCAGAAGAGGGAGGGGCAGAGGTAGAGGGAGATGCAGACTCCCCACTGAGCAGGGAGCCTGATATGGGGCTCCATCCCCAGACCCTGAGATCACAACCTGAGCCAAAAGCAGATGCGTGTTCACCAACTGAGCCACCCAGGTGTCCCCACATTGTGTTTTAAGATACCATCTGTAACCTCATTCCAGACTCAAGCTGGGTCATCTCTTTAGCTGAAGTTAAAGAAATATGAGAAACATGTGAAGGAACTGAGATATACTACCTAAAGAAAGGAAGATCTGGGGAGCCTATATGAAATATCTTTAGGTAATCAAGAGGTTGCTAATGACAGAAATTTTAGATTTATTCTGTGGCTCTAGACAGGAAATTAGAACAAATGGGAAGACTGATTTTTACTCAATATTAAGAATTTTCTAACAATTATTGTGTCTAACAATGGAATAAGCTGCTCTCATAAGTAACATTTCCTTATAATGACATAGTCAAGCAAAAGTTTAATAACCACTTCTTGGGGAGGTAGAAGGGATTCGCAAATCAAATGAGAGCTGGTCTAAGACAACTAAGTCCCTGCCAACCTTTGCAATATCATAATTTGAGATGGTGAAATTATTTTTCTCAACCTATGGATAAAAGTACAATTCTCAATAAAATCCCTTAATGGGGCAACATTTCTTGAATCACGTCTTCATTCTCTTTTTCACTCTATGAAGTGAGTTCAGAATGCTGCTCTCCCTACACATTTCTGAGACAGATGCTATTGTGAAATAGGTAGAAACTCACACTGGTCTCCCAAATACAATGCTTTCAGTGTCACTTTCAAGAAAGGGAGCAAAGGAGTCTTGCAGGGTTCCCTGTTAGCCTCTCAGGAGAAGGCTTTGAATGTCAATAACGGAATCCTAGCTATTGTGGAAGAACACAGTTTGTTCGTTGCCTGTTTCTCGTTTCCAATGGAAAATGTTTTGGATTTCAAGTTACAATCACTGAAAATGTCAAAACTTCCTTCACAGCACATAACCTGAGGCTATATTTGAAACCAAATGAAATTCCATGGAAACCACTTACACTGCTCGGTGGACTGTGAAGCCTCTCTCAACTGCTCCTCGCTCAGGAAATTTAGAACCCGAGTAGAGACACTTCTCTTAGGTCAGTCACTGCCTCCACTCCAACTGAAACATAAAATGGGGGACCCACAGCACTCCAACACCTCTGCCTTAAGATGCTTTGAATGGTTCCTCAAGCTGTAAAGTGAGATATTTCATGGCAAAGGTTTTTATCACTGTAAATTATCTCCTTAAAGAATGACCACACTTACATTTGATGGAATATTACACAGCCGTTAGACATTATGCTCATAAAGAGTTTCTAATAGCATGGAACAATACTGATGTTGCTTTTGTCAAGTAGGAAAAAAAGCAACTACATTCAGTTTACTAATGAACAAAAGCCACTTCTGGCCAGGGTGCCATAGAAAGTCTCATCGTTCATTCCTTGTGCTCTGAATGGGAAAAATCATAGATAAAATTTGAGAAAGTAAAATTAAAAGATACCTGGTTCAACAGTAAGATAAGTAAATGTGTGGACTGCTGATGGGACAGAATAGCAAAATGCTAGATGGGACTGAAACCTCAGGACTGGTAGAATCTCAGTTCAATCTTGGGAGCAACAGTTAGGTATTTGTCTCATTCAGGGTACAGAAGATGGGGTCATAAGCTGGGCTCACTCAGGGTAACAGGGGATTGGGGTCATAAGCCAGGCTCACAGATTGAAGTCAGGGGCTAGAGTGGCTTTGGTCAGTCACATTTATAGGTACTAGGATTAGGATTTCAACATATCTTCTCAGAGGACACAGTTCTTCTCTCAATACACCCTAAGGAAGGAATCCCTACAATTGCCTTTACTGGACCTGGGTCTGACTCGGGGACCCAGAGAGCTGAATGAAGGAAACCGCAAAACCACTAGAGAAATGCAAACAAAATTAAAGCCCCCTCTACTCAAAATGAGTATAGAAATAAAAATTGCAAATGCATGGGGAAATGAGCCAAAAAGACAGCAAACAAACAAACAAACACCACAAACACATTTTTCCCCCATATGAAACTTATTTTATAAGAATATCAGTTGAAGATATTAAATTAAGTACATTAAAAAGGATAGATGAAGCTGTCATGTCCATTAAAAAAGTACAAGGAATTAATAAGCAAGCAGAAATCAAACAAGAATAAGAGGCTATGAAAAATTATCAATTAAGCCTGAAAAATACATTAGGGTTATTGAAATAAAATGCCATGACAGGATAAATTCTGGACTGTTCCCAGCTAAGGAGAGAATTCATCCTGAGGACATCACCCTGAATATGACACAGAAAGACAAAATTACTTAAAAAAAAAAATAGGACAACTAAGAAATATGTAAAAGAGAATTAGAGTCTCTGATATTTGACAAATAGGAATCTACAAAGTATGGAATGAAGGAACTAACAAAGAATCAATATCCAAAATGATATTTGTTGAGAATTTCAAAGTGAAAGAGAGATGTGAGTTCTCAGAGCAATAAAGTTCTCTAATAAATAAGAATAAGCCCATATTAGCAGAACATGGAGGATAAGGAAATAATCACAAAAAGGGCCAGAGAGAAGACACAGATTACACACAAATAACCAAGAAGTAACACCTGAGATCATTTCCAAGCTATGGCAGTACTGACGTGCCCGCCAAGTTCCAAGGGAAAATAAGTATCAATCTAGAATTTTATACTCAGTTAATCACTTGTTCTAGCATAAGGGCAAAGTAAATATTTTTCCAATCATAGAAGAACAAGAATGCATTCCCCCTGCCCCATAGACACTCTCTAAAACAGCTATTAAAGAATACACTTCGGGGTGCCTGGGTGGCTCAGTCATTAAGCATCTGCCTTTGGTTCAGAGCATGATCCCGGGGTCCTGGGATTGAGCCCCTCATCAGGCTCCCTGCTTAGCAGGAAGCCTGCTTCTCCCTCTCCCACTCCCCCTGCTTGTGTTCCCTCTCTTGCTGTGTTTCTCTCTGTCAAATTCATAAATAAAATCTTAAAAAAAAATGTACTTTAACAAAGAGAAAGATGAACCCACAGGAAGAACATGAAATAAAAGTAAAAAAAGAAACAAACATACAAAAAAAAAAAAAAACCCAACAGTGAATAATACACACAAAAGATGTGCTAATAACCATAAATGAAATTAACAATAATTACTACTGACTATAAACTATAACAAAACAATAACAATAACTGGTTTAGATTATAAGGGGGTAAAACTACAACTCCAAGCAACTATAGCAGGAAGGTGGGATGTTTGTGAGTAGTTACACCGTGCTAGGACACTGAGAAGAGACCAGAAATACCAAAGATACTTAGAATCATTAAGTCTACATGGAAAAAAGACTGAAAAGAAATACAATAAAATGTTAACAATGGCTGTCTCTGAAAATTATAGTCTTTTTTTTTCTTTTCTTCTCATTCACTTCTGTATTAAATTTCCTAGAACAAATATATTGTCCTTTTGTAAAGAGAAAATTTAGCCCCCTCTAAGAAATCACTTCACATGACCTCTTTTGTCTTCTCCTTGCCCATAAAGATGCCCATTCCTTAAAGGTAGAGACAATGGTATTGGCAATACTAGCTCTGCAGGTTCAGATGGGCATCCAGAACTTTCTCAAGATAATCTGATCATTTCACATTGTTGTGGCGAACCAGTGTCCTAGTTGGCTCAGGCTGCCATAACAAAATACCATAGACTGGGTGGCTTAAAAAGGAGAAATTTATTTTTCAAAGTCTGGAGCTTGGGAAGTTCAAAATCAAGGAGACAGATGATTCAGTTCTAGTAAGACGTCTCTGGTTTGCAGAACTCCTCCTCCTATGTCCTCACATAGCCTTTCCTTGGTCTATGCACATGGGCAGAGAGCTTTCTTCTTAAAGGACACCAATCCTATCAGGTCTAAACCCTATCCTTATGACCTCCTAAAACTCTATTTCCAAATACAATCACATTGGGCGTTAGGGCCCCAAAAAATGAATTATAAAAGGACACGATTCCAGTCCATAGCAACTGATATTCTGGAGATTTGCCAAACTCCACTCATCTAATATGTCCCCAAGAACCTACACAGAAAGCCCTCACTTATTTAAAATAACTTCCCCCCATATCCACCCTGGATTGAAGGAATGTTACAGCCTTTATTTAAAATAAAGAAATGCAGTTTTATGACATTCAAATGCATTTATAACCTAAACTAGCAAATAACAACCTTGTCAAGAGGTCCTTATAGGAATGGATGCAACGGGAGCTTCCCTGGTAAGCATGTCTGTACAACACAAAAATAAATGCCTACGTATGTCAAGTAGTGATTGTTCTTTAATACACAATAAAGCAGAGTACTTCAATGTCATATCTGAAGGTCTGGTCAGCAGAGGTCCAAAGAAGGTGAGGTACACAGAGCAATTTATATGGCTATGCCATGGAAGAACATTCTAGGCAGAAGGAGCCTTAAGAGGAAAGTCTCTCCTTGGCATGTTTGAGACAGAGCCAGGAGCCCTGTGTGGCTGGAATGATGTGCTTAAGGGAGATGGGATGAGAAAGAAGATGAAGCCAGATCCTGTAGGGTTCCGAAGACCTTTAAAGGATTTTGGCTTTTACTCTGAGTGAACTGGGGAGCCATTAAGGGGGGATATGATCTGAACTAGCGTATCACTCTGTGTGCCTAGAATAGACTCTACCAGGTGCAGTGGAAGCAGAGAGACCAGCTGGGGGACTTTGCAATAATTCAGGGGCAAACAGCGGTGGCTCCAGCCCAGGACTAGTGTTCATAGACACCTTCCTCCTCCACAGACCGCACTCTAGGCAAGGGCAGCCCTGTCTATGGGCCTCTGGGATTCAGAGTCTGGTTGCCCCTATCCCAGTCCTGACTGAGGAGCAAGCCAAAGACAAACTTGCGGGGGGAAGAAGCCTTGAAGAGGTCCACATTTTGACCTGAGGAATGCCATCTGCTGAATGTGACAGCAAGCATTAGAAGTCATACCTGTCTCTCCGATTGCTTTATTGAAACCCACAGAGGTTCTGAAGACAAACCGATATCTGAAGGGCCCAGCAAAATCCTTTCTCTCCCCACCTCCTTTCCCTGTGTGATAATCAAATATTTGCTGAGATGAAGGAAAGAATTATGCAACAAAATACAATATACTCTTTGAAAACTTCATCCCTCCCTGTTTGTGTCTGAAGGAAGCCATTGCACACATTTGCCTTACCGAGTCTATTCATAGGCAGTAATTACTTTGGCATTATAAATTACATTAAAAAAAAAAAAAACCTGGCTCCATACCTATCTGGTTTGTGCCTCATAGTTTCTTTGTCAATAGTAAACATGCTGCTTAGCTGAGGAAGGCAATCTTTTACTCCAAACCCTAACCAGACCTCAATAGTTTAAACCTAGGTTGGATCCTGAAGAAGAGGAAAAAAAATCACACCATTACGTTGTATCTTTTTCATATGAAAGTGTCTTCTAAAATAGATCGACCAGCCAGTTTAGTATTTCAGGGGGAAAAAAAAAAGACAAAGAGCCATTCTAGATAAGGGGGGAGGAGACAGTACTGACTATAGTTTGTTGGCAGGTCGCCATGTTGTACACATTTTTACATTTTTAAACAGTACTTACCCAGCGTTCTCCTAAATCCCATTAAATGAAAACTTTCTCTAATTTTAAAATTAAATTTCCTGTATTTCCTGATGGGCTTCCAAGTTCTTCTTTTCCCTCCTCCTCTTTGAGTCCCATGGTGTTTCTACAAGAAGAGAGGTATTAGCCTCCTGGACAGACTCCAGTTGGCATAATTGCCCTCAGCCTCACTTTACCCCCTTGAGATTTTCCATTGGGCATAGATTGTTTCCTTACTTCCTGTCCTGAAGTAGTGGAAGGACTGCCCTAAAGCCTGTGGCTTACAGCTATGACCAGTCCCCTCATGGGGGCATGCTTCATTTACTCTTCAAGAATCCAAGCATCGTCTCCAAACACCTTTAATTACGTTCCCCAAACATAACTAGATTTTGAGCACTCAAGTTCAACATGCACATATTTATTTATAAACTACATCCTTGCAATATTATACAGATACACTGCATAATTTCTAAAAATATAACAAAAATAAGAATTCAGTGAGTATCTTAATAGTGTATATTTTTATAATGAAACAAAATTTTAAAATTATCATTAATAATATTTTATGACAAGCGGAGAGACTGAGTATCTGGCATGACTTTTGGAAATCTTGGGGATACCTGAACTCAAGGCTGTGTTCTTCAGATCCCTGTATTTGAATACTTAATTTTATGGGCATTCAGAGCTGAAACGGATGCCTATACCCCAGTGGGGGGCAGGGGGGGACACGTCATTGGCTGTACGTACATGGCCGTGCTTATTTGTTAAACGTTAATTATGCAAAAGTCTTGGTGGAAATTCAGCAGGTAAGTTTCTGTCTTCCCTTATGCCACTCATTTTTGTTCATAAACTAATTGGAAGATGCTATATTTTTATGTTTCAAAAATGGGTTTAAAAAACCACTGGAATTCTAGACATTAAAGCAGGTTAGAAAAGTCTGCTTCTGTGTTTTTATAACACACAGATATAAAAGTTTTTGTAGACAAAACATGTAATCATTTGGGGAGGCAAAAGGACACAAAGTGTAATCTAGTTTCAAAATTGTATCTTTAAAATTCTTTCTCCATAGCAAGATTTTATTTGGGAAGAAAACTATTTTTATTTATTTTCAAAACATCACATGTATGTGAAGGGACAGATTAAATATAATTTAAAAAATGTCCTTAGGTAGCATTCTAAGGAGGACTACTTGATATCAATTTGAAATACTTGTGATTTTGTAAAAAAAAAAAAAAATTAAAATTAGCAACTTATCTTTAAGTTTGATAATGCAAAAAAAATTGTAATAAGATCACTGTTGAAACTCTGTGCCGTGCAAAAGATGGCCACTCACCACCTCAGTACAAAATGATAAATTTCTAGTGTGTGGTATTCGTCAAGGTTTTCCAGAGAAACAGAACCAATAAAGTATATTTAAAGAGAGATTTATTTTAAGGAATTGGCTCCCACAAATGTGGGGCCTGGCAAGTTCAAAATTCATAGAACAGGCCAACAGTCTGGAAATTCAGATAAGGGTTCAAGTTGCAATGTGGAGTCAGAATTCTCCAGGCCACTCCGTTGGAAACCCACGCAGGTTTCCATGCTGCAGTCTTGAGGAGAACACCTCCTTTGGAAAACCTCAGTCTTTGTTCTAACTTAAGGCCTTCTGTTGATCAGATAAGGCCCACCCACATTATGAGGGGTAATCTGCTTTATTGAAAGTCTACTGGTTTAAATTTGAATCACATCTAGGAAACGCCCCACACAGCAACTTCTAGACTGGTGTTTGCCCAAACAGCTGGGCACCAGAGCCTAGCCAAACTGACACAGAAAATTAATCATCCCATGTGTAAAGCTCTTTTAAAAAAGAAAAAAATGTGTGTGTGTGTGTGTGTGTGTGTGTACATAGAGTTTTATAAAAATTAAACACTTTGATACGACCCTTTGCATTAAAGTATGTTCTGTGGCAATACCGCAAGCCACTAAAGCCAGCACTGTGGACGGTCCACACTGAGGCATTTCCGGTCCCACTCGGGGCACCATGATGGCAAGGGTAACGCATGCACTAAGTGTGAGTAGTGTTTACTTTCCTTTGTGATTTTTTAAATTAAAAAGTGTAAACAAAAATTGAAATATTTTCTGACCACCTGTCCATCTGGAATCCACCAGTCTACAGCATTAGGAACCTAGGAGGAAGGTCTCTGAGCAATGACTTCAAACATTATGACACTAAAAAATCACCTAAAATGGTATTAATAGGGGCGCCTGGGTGGCTCAGTCGGTTAAGCATCTGCCTTCAACTCAGGTCATAATCCTAGGATCCTGGGATTGAGCCCCACTTCTGGCTCCCTGCTCAGCGGGAGTCTCCTCCCTCTCCCTTTGCCTCTCCACCCTGCTCATGCTCTCTCCCTCTATCTCTGTCTCTCTCTCAAATAAATAAAATCATTAAAAATTTAAAAAGTAAAAAAAATTAAAAGGTGTTAATAATGTATATTTCTAGGTAAAAGCCACTGAATCCAGGACTCTGTGGAACTGGGCTCCAACCCAGAGATCGGTGTTTGTTGCCCTGCGCCCAGGGATTCTGACACGAGTGCTTGTGGCAGGCATCACCCCAGCCTGCCCTGTCGGAGCCCAAGCACCAGGCAGTCGCTGGCTGAGTGTCCACCACGGACCGGGCACTGTGCCAAAAATCTGTACCTCTCCAAAAGCGCAGATTGGGACTGGTCTTGAAGAATTAAGTTTTCTAGAAGCTTGTCTTTTTAAAAGTACAAGCCATTATGATGAAAAACCAGTCAATAATCTTTGGTCCATAAGTCTGTAAGGAAGCAACTGTTGAGTAAAAATGTTTTTCACGGGCACGCCCTTAGATGGCAGGTGGGAGAAAGTGCCTTGTGAGGGCAGAAAACCTGACCTCCAGCCGCAGCCCTGCCACTAACTAAGAATAGGACCTGAAGCAAGTTATTAAATCTTTTTATATCTCCACTTCGCTAAAAATAAAGCGAGGGGGTTGGACTAGATTTGTAGAGTCTGTTCCAGATCAAACATTATGTGATTCTGCCTACACCTGGGAAATCGGCATAGGTCTTTCTTCTTAACAAAAGCAGGATGCTTTTCCAAATAACCAAAACAAGATAGATATCTTCAGCTGAAATTGGTAGTGTTTTTTCATTGACTCAATTACATTTCATCTGGTTGATATAAAATGAACCAGGCTGGTGAAGCAGGTCTGGCCTATTTCAGTAGAGCCCATGTTCTCCAGAGATCAGCCATGTCTCAACCAAGTGGAAGAAGAAAGTGAAAAGTGAAACAACCCAAGACCCATTTAATTCTCAAGCCTAAAGCAAATGCAGTTTGCTCTCAGTCTGCCCATGCCAAAACAAATGAACTTTATCAAATTCATGGAAGAATAATCACCCAAACTGTCAGCATCTTAGAAATAAAGCTGGTCACCTTATACATTACATTAATTTTTAATAAAAAAATAAGAACTTTTCACTAATGGGTACATTTGTACCATTCTCCACATGCACTTGAACCTTCCTGCTATCGCTTGCACGATATAAAACTCTCCATATAGATAAGGGTTCATCAGCTGGTCTTTGCATCTATGAGATGCAAACTCAGAGTAAAATCATAAAGTAAGCAATTTGTCTCCAGTGCCTCTGTTTTTCAGCACACTTCAATAGTAATTATTATTATTATTAGATAAATAAAACATGATAGTCCCTTAGGTAATATAAGGCACTTTTACATACAGCATTATATTCTGTCCCCACAATCACCCTGTGAGTTAAGCCAAGGAGATACTATCACCATGTTACAGAAAGGAAAACTAAGTTGCAGAGAAATGAAGTCACCTATCCAACATTGCATAGCAAAAAACCAGCAACGGGTGACTTGTACCTAGATTTTCTGACTCTAAGAATGAATTAATAAGGTCCCATGATTATGGTGGCTGACCAGTGTGCTCATCTATCTTCCTCGGCATTTCTCCTGGGTGTGAAATCCTGCCTCCACGTCCAGAGTCACCCTTCCTTTATCCCATTCTTTAGGGGCCTTCTTTCTGAGGTCTGATAACTAATAAGTGAGCTTTTACTAAAATGTGAATGGATGCCACTGAGTTTGTATTCTCGAACTTCTAGATAGTGTAGAAATAATCTGAGCAGAGATGTCTGAAGGCAGTGACTTAATTCAAAGACTATATATTAATGGTGGTGAACTATCAAGCCAGCCAGGAGCTAGAAATGCTTTGCATATTTTAGATCGAGATGTTCGAGTCATAGTCACAAAGGTACATGGCTTGCCCTAAAGTTCTCTCATGAAGGCAAAATGACCAAGAAAACACCAGGTCCCATAACATCCCACACCACTCAAATCCCAGTTGAATGTAAGTCAAGAATTACTGAGCACCAACTACTTATAAACAATGGCCCCATGATATTGAAAGTCAAGTAGCTAAAGAGTAAAGTCCTCGATTAGCTGCCAGGGAGCCCATGAAGGGAGATGAGAAACTACAGGCCTCAAGGGAGAGGCCCCCTGCTGGGAAAGAAAGAAGTAGTAATAGCATTAAATGGAGAAAAGAAGAAAAGATGGCTCCTTTTAACAGAATTGACGTGATAAAGCTCCTGAACTTAAAACACCAACTTTGAGCAATGGTAGAACAATTAACTGACAGTTGTTCTAACGATCCCAATACGAAAAGTGAACTAAACACAATAATATATGTAGAAGATGGTCTGTAGAATTTGAACCCCAAAGAAAAGAGATCAAGACTTGTAGGGTGCCTGGGTGGCTCAGCTGGGTTAAGCGACTGCCTTCAGCTCAGGTCATGATCCTGGAGTCCCGGGATCGAGTCCTGCATCAGGCTCCCAGCTCCACAGGGAGTCTGCTTCTCCCTCTGACCTTCTCACTCATGCTCTCTCTCACTGTCTCTCTCTCAAATAAATAAATAAAATATTTTTTTAAAAAAAGACTTGTAACGGGACAGACACACTCTTAGAAGAATTGTCTAAGGATTCAAGGGCTTTCGCTAGAGTCACAGGAGAAATTTCCACCAATTGTATCTAATGATGTCTGAGTTAAAATACAGTGAACTGTTTATATTCTCTATTATGTGATATAGTTCAATTTATCTCCGTTTTCTCCTCAGATGCCTTTATATGCCCTTGTATTAAAAAGGGTTTTCATGCAATGTTATTGACATAATCCTGGACTGAGTGGATCTTACCTTTTTAACAAAGTTCTGAGCCTAAGACCTAAAAAAACATAAATGGGCACTTCACAAAAGAGAATGTCAAAATACTCAATAAACATAAGAAAAGATTCTCAGCTTTATCAGTCACCAGGGGAAAAAAGCTAATTAGGACCATAGCGAGCTACCACAATACCATCCCCAACTAGCCCACCTGTAATAGACTGATCGTACCAAGGCTGAGCAAGAACATGGAGCAACTGGAACTAATACATTGCTGATGGGTGTGGGAACTGGTACATCTATTTGGGAACAGGTTCAAAGAACTTACTAGAGCTAAATATACACAATGACCCCTGACCCAGCAACTCTCCTGGATATAGTGCTCATGACCAATAAAGCATGTACATGTGTAAGGATGTTCATAGCTGCTTTATTTCTAAGAACTAAAGCTCTGAAACATCCAAATGTCCATAAAAAGTAGAAATGTAAATAATTGTGGTATATTTATACTGTGGAATACTGCTCAGGAAAAAAAGTAACAAAAGCCACTGATAAATGGAACAACATAGATAAATCTCACAGACACAATGTTGAGTGAAAAATGTCAGAAACAAATGAGTGTATACTATATAATCCTATTATATGAAGTTCAAAATAGGCAAAACCATATATGGTGACAGAAGTGAGGATAGTAGGGGCACAAGGGTGGTTCAGTTGGTGAAGCCTCTGCTCTTGGCTCAGGTCATGATCCCAGGGTCCTGGGATCTATCCCCACACTGGGCTCCTTGTTCAGTGGGGACCCTGCTTCTCCCTCTCCCCCTACTTGCTACCCCATCTGCTTGTGCGTGCTCACTCTCTCTCTCTGTCAAATAAATAAATAAACATTCTTTAAAAAAAAAAAGAAGAAGAAGAAGAAGTAAGGATAGTGGATGCCTCAGGTGGATAAGGTGGGAGGGGTCCAAGGGAGACTGTGGATTCTTATCATGTTCTGAATATCTTTATTTGGATGGTGGGAGAGACCGATAGAGAAAGAGAGAGTGATGCATATGTATATATGAAAATTAATCAAGTTACACACTTAAGATCTATGCACTTTTCAGTATTTAAGATGGAAAAAACCAGATGAGAGCACCCTTAAGGAAGTGCTTCTCTGGCTGGGTTTTCTTGATCCAGGTGGATCTTACACCACTGTCCTCAAAGAGCTCACAATCTAATATTGGTGGGGAGGGAATGAGTTGGTTCACATATCACTGTGATATGTACACAAAGGGCTACAGAAGAGAGTGATTAATCCTCACTGTGGACACAGGAAAGATTTCAGAGGAGGTTACATTGCAGCTGGGTCCAGAATGATGGATAAAAATAACCAGCAGAGAAGGCAAGGATGAGTGGGGGACATTCCAACCGGTGAACATAACATAAGTAAAGATGTGGAGGTGAGATATAAATGGCTTCCTCCAAGGGAAAAAAAAAATGTGATTTGTCATTATAGAAGTGTGGATTGTGAGGCAAATCAGAGAGATGTAGGAGAAAATGTCAATTAGGTAGAGACACAGTGGGTCTTGAATGCTGTTAGGTCTTTGGGACTTAGAGCCTGCAGCTAGGAGTTGGTTTATGGACAGAGTATGGAGTGGAGACAGGTAATACATGTACACAAGTCTGTGAAAGGAGGTACCTGGTTTAGCTTTAAACCAGCTAGTTCAAACCAAAAATGTCTGCCATCTCTGAACTCAAACAGGACTCGGAAGTCTGCCCTGAAGCAGACACAATCTGTCTACCTATCCCATGCTTCCATGGTAAGTGCTAAGCCCATTCTTAAGCCAGTGTTTTGGGAGCATTGAGTTTGGCTCTGAGAGTGATATCTTTGACTCCATCATATACCCAAGGTTCTAGACCTAAAGAAATGACCCATCAAATACAAAATTAGCCTCATGGGGTTAACATCAGATCTGGTGGAAGCCCCAGTTCCCAGCACTCTCATTAATTATGTCTATAGAGAAAAATGAACAAAGATGCTTTTAGTGATTCAGCCCAAATACTGGAATTATTTACATTGAGAAGAAAAGACTTTGCTGAGACTTTGCTACTACAATGCATTTTGAGCAATTTCTCTTATTCAGAGTACACTGTATTCAGAGTTTTAGCACCTAGTAATTAGCATACTCTTTAATACATGTTTTATTAAAAAAATTTCAGAGGTAGCAATTTTCTAATATTGGCCAGTAAGTCTTTCTTCATAGAAAAAAAAATGGATTTCCAGGTTTAATAAAGCTCTGAAAATTATTTGCTGATATTTTGGGGACAAAGTTATAACAGTAATTTGTTATCATATGGTCCCTTCCATACCAACATAGTTAAAATGTGCAATAATACTGTGGAATAAAATATGCCCGTTTATGAAACATAGACACTTTTACATGAAATATGTCATGGAAACTAAAAAATACATGACATGAAGCTAAGACTCTGAGAGTTTAACTTCGGACCCAAGATCAGACACCTATTTTAAAAAAAGACCTTGGAGGAGCACCTGGGTGGCTCAGTTGGTTAAGTATTTGATTCTTGGTTTTGGCTAAGGTCATGATCTCAAGGTCAGGAGATCAAGCCCCACCTTGAGCTGCATGCTCAACACAGGATCAGCTGTCCAAAGACAGCTCCCAGAGGTTATCAGTGGCGTGGCCAGTGAGCTTAGGACTAATATTAATTAACGATGCCTGAGACAGGCGATTGGGAGGAGCAAGATGGTAGAGAAGTAGGAAACTCAGTATCATTGTGTTCCAGGAGCTCAGCTAGACAGTTATCAAACCATTCTGAACAGCTACAAACTCAACAGAAGATCAAAGAGAAGAAGAGCAGCAATTCTAGGAACAGAAAATCTACCTAGAAAATCTACCTTTCTGGAAGGTAGGACATGCAGAGAAGTGAATCCGAGGCAATATATGGGAAGACAGACTGTGGGGGGAGGAGCCAGCTCCTGGCAAGCAGCAGAGCAACAGAGCACAAAAATCAGAACTTTCAGAAGTCTGCTCCACTGAGGGACATCGCTCCAGAGGCTGACGGGGAGTGGAGTCCTCATGGGGACAGTGTGGTCTCAGGACCCGTGGCGTCACAAAAAGACCAGGGGGTGTCTGAGTGTGGCAGAGCCCCCAGGTTTTGGAGTGGGGAAGCCAACTATAGAGACAGAGCCAAGGAGTGAGTTCTCAGCTCGGGGTTACCTTAAACCGTGATGCGAGGCATAGTCAGGCCACTGCTCTTCAAGCAGGGACCCAAAAGAGACGGTTCTGGGAGACCCCCTCCTTCTTCCTCTCGGAGAAGTGGCGGGGGAGCACACTGCAGAAATCTGCAGGGTTTGGAGACTCCAAATGGGGCCGCGCGCCAGAGATAGAAACGCTCGGTCACAGGCAGGGTGAGCTTGGAGTGCGGCCAGACACCAGGGAGACGGGAGTGCTTGACTGCTTTTCTCTGAGGGCACACTGAAGAGTGGGGCCCCGAGCTCTCGCCTCCTCAGGGTAGGAGATGAGGAGGCCGCCATCTTCATTCTCCTCCTCCAAACTGTACGGAACTCGTTCAGGGAACAAAAACTCCCAAGAGCAAACCCGAGGGGATTACTTAGCCCCACCCCCGGCAAGGGCGGTGCAATTCCGCCTCCGGCAAAGGCATCTGAGAATCATTGCAACAGAAGATCCATCCCCCAGAAGATCCAGACAAACATCCAGCCAAGACCAAGTTCACCAATCAATGAGAACTGCAAAACCTCAGAAATACGGGAATACAGCCTATGGAATTCATGGCTTTTCCCCCAGGATTCTTTAGTCTTTCAAAGTTATTTTTTTTTTAATCTTATTTTTTTTCTTATTCTATTTTTTAAATTTTTTCCTCTTTCCTATTTTAACGTTTTTAAACTATTTTATCTTATCAATACCCTTTTAAAAATCTTTTTTAATTTTCATTGTTATAGTCATATTCTATCCCTTCGTTGTATTTAGCGTTATCTTTTGTATACATATAGATTTTTCTTTCTTTAAAATTTTGGCATACAGTTTCTTCTCACAGATCAAAATTTACCCTAAATCTAGTATATGGCTTTGTTCTAGTCTCCAGCCTGATTACATTCCTCCCTTTTTTTTCTTTTTTCAACCAACTGCATATGAATTCCTTTTTTAGAGTCTATAAATTTTCCTCTTTACAGTCATATTCCATTCCTTCATCATGTTTACCCTTATTTTTGTGTATATATATAAGTTTATCTTTGTTTAAAACTTTGGGAGGCAGTTTCTTCTAACAGACCAAAATACACCCAAAATCAACTGTGTGGCTCTGTTCTATGCATCAATCTAATCATATATATATCATATATATATCCCTGAATGTTTATAGCAGCAATGTCCACAATAGCCAAACTATGGAAAGAATCTAGATGTCCAACAACAGATGAATGGATAAGGAAGATGTGGTGTATATCTATCTATATATACATATATATATGATGGAATACTATGCAACCATCAAAAAAGCAAAATCTTGCCTTCTGCAATGACCAGGGTGGAACTAGAGGGTATTATGCTGAGAGAAATAAGTCAATCAAAGAAAGACAAATATATGATCTCTCTGATATGAGGAATTTGAGAGGCAGACTGGGGGGTTTGAGGGATAGGGAAAGAAAAAATGAAACAAGGTGGGATCAGGAGGGAGACAAAGCATAAGAGACTCTTAATCCCAGGAAACAAACTGAGGGTTTCTGGAGGGTAGAAGTGGAGGGATAGGGTGGCTGGGTTGTGGACGTTGGGGAGGGTATGTGCTATGGCGAGTGCTGTGAATTGTGTAAGACTGGTTATTCACAGACCTGTACCCCTGAAGCAAATATGTATTATATTTTAATTTTAAAAAATGCCTGAGACAAAATTACAAGCCCCAGCAGGTTCTACCTGGTACCATCCAGAGCCATCGGGAGATCTAAAAGCCACATCCTCACTCAAGTCCTCTGAGAAAGCGGGGATGAAGGGGTTTCTCTGAGTACAAGACAGAGCCAGGGACATACAATGGGACCACCACAGAGTAGAGATTCAGCTGCCCTTCCTCCCTCTTGTTCGAAATCCATACCTTCTTCTTCTCCAATGTAATAATACTTTCCTGGGCTTTGCCCTCATCCTGTGAATTACTGCACGATAGTACAAATCACCCTATCACTGTTTCCTTGACCGTCTTCTCCACAAGACACTTCCCTTCCAAAAGAGTTTAAAACAAAGAAAACCCTTAACTTACAGCATTTCTCCATCCCAGCTGCATCTTTCTTCTCAATTGTCGCCCTCCAGTTAAGAAATACAGTCGCAATTGTCCACGATACATGAGTTTCCATTCCGTGGGATCCTACTTCATATTCTTTTTAGAAGGCATGTGGCACAAAGAACACACAGCTTCATGATCCAGAACCACTAAATCAGCAAAGAGAAAGTGAGAGTGGGTGAGAGACAGAGTTGAACAGGGAATGAGGTGACAGGGACAGCCAGGGAAGAGACAGCAGAAAGGAGGAAATCACTTCTGTGGAGGCCAACACCTGACTTCATCCTGATGCACAAAGACACAGGACTTCATAGCCCACCACACAACCCACTCGCACCAAGAATATTAGTGCAGAACACAAATTATAACACAGAATTCCTGGGGCACAGGGAGAGAGGCGGGGGTAGAAAGGTTTACAGTGTGCACCCCAAAACCCACAGCCTCATACACTCCACAAGCCATCTCTCCCAAGTCTCCATGCTATACCACACCACAGATGTCTTTCCTGGTCCCAGAACTCCCACCACCACCCCAGACCCAGATATCTTTCCTTCCTTCTAGAGCAATATGGCATTACCAATACGATACATTGTAGGACACAGACACTCAGCAAAGAGCCCTCCAACTCCAAGAGCTACCCTCCCTGGAAGGTCAGAGGAGATAAACAGGACTTTTCTTTCCCGTAACTGATAGACAATAGCTTCAGCAATTAGGGAAGGGAAACATAAACTGGCATTTTTAAGCACTTCTTACATACCACTAACGTGCGGAGTTTTTTAACATATGTCTTGCCCAATAGCAACACTTGAGATTCTTACACTTGGTGAAATGGACGCAACAAAGGAAAGAGATTATTCATGTTCTCATCCCTGAAGCAGGATTTCCAGCTCCACCCCTCTGCGAGATGTGGAATATGCCTAAAATGAGATAGTAAGTAGCACTAATTTAAAGGAGGGTGTTGACAGGGAGATCAGGAATGCAGCATGAGGTCCAGGCAACTCAGGCCATCTTTTGAGGCTTTAAGATAATTGGGGACAGGCTTCCAGTTAGATGTGAAATGTTGCGTAGCAGGAAAGCGAATGGGTGGGGAGCCGGGCAGGAGGGAGACGCCGTATCAGAATCTATCATTTTCCAGTGCCAAACAAGGTTTTGTTACTGGCTCCAAATGCCAACTAATCCCTTCCACTTAAAGAAATTCTATAATTTGCCTGTGACCGTCCTCCACGTCGACATTTGGCAGAGCCTGGGGAATCACGGCAGCGCTGGCTGGGTGGGCAGGGGCTGGGACTCCAGGACCACAGACAGGATGACCTCATTTGCAGAAGGCTTTGGTGGACGGGAATAAAGACGGGCTCTCTAAAGCTGGGATGGGAAGTGCAGCCTCGGAGACTCAAGGTTATTTTATCAGGGAATAAATCAGAGGCCTCTCTCATGACCACTTTTTTCCAGGCACATCTTGGTGATTAGGAGGGTGTGTGTTCAGACCACAGGAATCTCCAAACCACCCCGCCGCCCGATCGGCTCTCTGAGACACAAGGCGCACGGCTGGTGGGAGCCCCAGAAAGGAGCGTTCTTGAGTTTTTGCTTTCTATCTCTCAAAGTGTGTGTGGTTTCTTCCGTCTGCATTCTTATTTGGCGTTGTTTGTTTGCTTGCGTGGACAGTCTCGTGCAGAGGTTGGGGGTGGCCGTCCTTCCCTTGCTGTGGCGCGGCTGTCAAGACACCCAGGGTCTGGGGCACCTGGGTGGCTCAGTGGGTTAAAGCCTCTGCCTTCAGCTCAGGTCATGATCTCAGGGTCCTGGGATCAAGCCCCGCATGGGGCTCTCTGCTCAGCAGGGAGCCTGCTTCCCTTCCTCTCTCTCTGCGTGCCTCTCTGTCTACTTGTGATCTCTGTCAAATTAAAAAAAAAGAAAAAAAATCTTTAAAAAAAAAAAAAAAAAGAAAGAAACCCAGGGTCTGCTGTGCTCTGTTTCAGACTCCCTGGCCAGGCTGGAGGTGCGGGCCAGCGCTTCTGTGGGCCGGCCTCACAGAGTCCATGCTAGTGGGCACCAGGAAAGCAAGGAGGGGAGGACTTCAGGGCAGGGAGCAAGGCGGGGGTCCACCCACCTGTTAGCAGTCCCAGGGAGGGCAGCAAGTGTCTGTCATAGAAACGACCACAGAGAATAAAAATACTGAGACTCATGAAAATCCGCAGAGGCAGAGGACCCCATGCTCCGGCTGGCAGGCCGCACGCCCTTTTCAGTAACAGAAACACATGTTCTTTTGGCAGGGAGCACCGAGGGGAGTTTGGGGTCCTCGTGGACATCTGTGAAAGGACAAAAACGGGGGCGGGGGAGAAACTTGCCAAGGCAGTTGGACATCGTCCCTCGCTGTGGCCTGGAGGTGCGTCCTGCCTCAAAACCTGAAATAAACTCCAGCACCCCACCTTCGGAGAAGGCGGAGTTATTTTGAAAAATGCAGGCTTTCGCTTTGAAGCTATTTCAAAAGTCTGAGATGTAATTTAGTTTTGGGGGGGAAAGCTACAAGAAAGAAAAAGAAATAAAAACACAGTTATAAAAAAAAACAACACAGAAACAAAAATAAAGTCCTAGAATTAAATTTTGTGAGCGAAACATAGGCCTTCGGGTCCCTCATCAATCACAGCTCTGTGTTGCTGTTTTGGTGATTTGGTGATTCAGATTTCTGAATTTTATTTTGAATAGTATAATTTTCAGATTAAGATTTTAAAAGAAGGACAGGCTCAAAGGGAAAGGAAAAAAAAAAAAAGGGAAACTGCTCCTTACAACTACGGCATACAGCTGAGGGCGTGGACAGATGTGCCTGAAGGAATGTTTCTTCAAATTTTCCACTATTCCCCTGCCCCTGGCTCTCTCTGCGCTTCGCGAGTTGGCCTTGCCCGGGGAGCCGGGCCATATATTGTCAGAGACGTCAGCCCCGTGCTTCCATTATGGACTCCGTTTTCAGAAACGTAACTCAGGTATAAAATGGTTTGGGGCTCAAACTCGGCAGGGGACATCTCAAACCAGCAGTTAATTCTCTAACGTGTTTTCAAGGACAGACTTTTTTTTTTTTGAAGATTTTATTTATTTATTTGTGAGGAGGGGGAGCAACAGAGGAAGAGGGAGAAGCAGACTCCCCACTGAGCAGGGACCCCCCCCCACGTGAGGGGTCGATCCCAGGACCCCAAGATCATGACCCAAACTGAAGGCAGCCGCCCAACCGACTGAGCCACCCAGGTGCCCCAAGGACAAACATTTTTAACTTATTTTCTGATCCCAAAGTGCAAATAAACAGAAGGCCATATGTTGAAATTATCCATTAAAGTCCCCAGAGCCCATGGGCCCCGATTAATCGGATCCCGGGAAGGCAGTAGGTAGACCAACGCTACTTTTTTTAAATGGGACATCCTTTTAGGGATACATTTGCCAAGGAGAGAAGGGAGGCTGGGGGTTAGAGTGGGGGGGGGGAGCTGTTATAAGCATTTCTTATAGTCTCAAGAAGAAACCTGAAAGGGGCCTCTGGGTGGCTCAGGAGGTTAAGTGTCTGCCTTCAGCTCAGGTCATGATCCTGGGGTCCTCGGATCGAACCCACTGAGTGGGGAATCTGCTCTTCCCTTTCTCTCTGTTGCTCGCCCTACTTGTGCTCTTTTTCTATCTCTCTCTCTCAAATAAATAAACCTTCAAAAAAAATGGAAAAAGAAGAAGAAGAAGAAGAAGAAGAAGAAGAAACCTTAAAGATGGAGAAAGCCCAGCTTCTTCTTCATTCTTCCTTCCTAAAACTTGTGTAAGTTATTATTGTCTTCATGTCTAGAATGGTCTGATTTTTAAAAATACAGAATTTGGTATCATGACCATTCACCACCCCTACCTTGGGCGTTTTGAATGGGGCTGGGGTGACTTAAAGTTAAAAGGCAGAACTACTGGCTTTGCGGTGTCAGGTGGAGGATAGGGAACAAATAAATAAATAAAAGGATGTGATGGTCCCAGCCACATCCTAGCTGTATTGGCGATAAGTACCCTGGCACGGCGAGGTAGAAAGAATGGAAATGGTCTCAGACGTCAGCCTTGCTAAATGAGGTGAAATGTAATCCTGGAGCACCTGGGTGGCTTGGTCAGTTAAGCATCTGCCTCCAGCTCAGGTCAGGATCTCAGGGTCCTGGCACCCATGGTGGGACACCCTGCTCGGTAGAGAGTCTGCTTCTCCCTCTCCCTCCGCCCTTCCCCCACTCATGCACACGCACGCGCGCACGTGCTCTCTCTCATAAATAAATAAAACCTTTTTAGAAAATAAAAATAAAATAAAATAAATAACAATCCTGGCCTCAGTGTGCTCCGAAAGAACTTGGAGCAGTGCCTGGCACACAGGAAGTGCTAAATGGGTAAATTGGTATATTATAATAAGGGAGCACTTGGTATTGGGAAACCAGAAAAGAAGGGACCAGCGGTGAAAGGTGCAGTGGCTGAACTACTATGCTCTTTATTTTTCCTTCTTGAGTCCTCAGTTACCCACGACCTATGGAGGACCCCACAGTTCCTCAAAGAGCACCGGCAGAGCGCCCCGCCCCCCACCTCACATCTGTAGTTCTTATCAGGTGCGCTCCTAAGGAGAGGACGGAGACAAGCCTTGCTCTCCTCCCTCTGTCTCGCCCTCCTCCATGCAGATCTGCAAGCACAGGGCAATGAGGCTCCCCGAACTCTAGCTTTGCTGCTCCCCAGTTTCCAAGCATTTCATGTGGTCCAGATTCTTTTAGGTGCAAGCAGCAAAACTCGAACTCAAACAAGCTTTTGCAGAAGGGAGTTTCTGAAGATGGCGAGTAGCCCCCAGATGTGAAGCCTGGGAAGGCAGGGACAGGGGAGCTGCCCTGGGGGGGTGCGGGGAAGGGAGAGCTCCAAGACTCAAGCTGTGAGGATTTTCTTCACTTCCTTCTACTTGTCTCTCCTTGCTGACTTCGTTCCTCCAGTCTGGTTTGCTCAGGAGGCAGGAAGCTGGGCCACCAGCAGCTTCTGGCTCACATCTTCTTATTTTGTATGAGAGAGAAAAGGGCCTTATTCTCTTGAGTTTTGAGCTGAAAGAATCCCAGAGAATGACTCTGGTTGGGCTTGGATGGCACGGCCACCCCTGCTAATCCCTGTGGCAGGAAGTGGGGTTGAGATACTGTGGTTGGGCCCGCTGTGTTCTCTAGAACAATTTCTGTGGCCAGGTACATGGCGTCCAGGAAGAATACGCCAGCTCCGTCACACTGAGACACGCTGGCGTCAGGAGAGGCGATGCTCTTCCTTGATTCTCCATAAATGGGTGCCCAAGAGACAAGCACGTGGGCAGCCCCAACATAAAGAACCACATTGAGGAGATTTGGCAGAACTGGGTGAAATATATCGTTACCTGCCTTCACAGATTCTTCACCTCTCAGCTTTCATGATAAATCAATCCCGTGTTTTTTATTTCATAAAGGCAAAATGGATTTGTGTGGGGACCTTATCTCCCACGACTCCAAAAGCCTCTGTTCACTTTACCTTCTAGAAGTTGGAATGTCAAGTCCAGCTGAAGACCTCTCAGTGTCTTGTGAAGGGGTAGCTACTCAGTAAGTGCTTGCTGCTTGAACATATGAATGAATGATTATAATACAATTTTCTTTCCCAGATGCAACAGTGCCATTATAGGCAGATCAATCGTACACCTATGTTAAAATACCATAGCCTAAGGCAAGTCATTTAATCAGCATAAATCCCAGTTTCTCGTTTTTAAGATACAAAAATACTAATACGTCTCTCAGAGGATTGTCATTAGAGTTAAACACCACAATATGATAGTGAATACATATTCTTACAACCCTCTTTCCCTACTAACTTGTTCTCTTTGTTTCTGCCTTTGCAACACCCCGGCCCTTTGAGGGGAGAAAGGTAGCCTTTTGGTACTGGAAGAGGAATTTTAAATAATTTAGCTCAGTGTTCTCATATACAAACCACTGACTCCTCATAGGCTGTAGAATGTATTTTCAGGGGTTTTTGAGAACTATGAGAAATTTTAAATTTTGGTCATTTTTGAGAATAATGTTTAAACTAATATAAGCATATTCTGGACAAATTAGATGACTATCTTAATAGCAAACACTGCCTCCAATCTCCTGCTGGCACTTAGGAATTTTTGGTGATAAATAATCGTCTAAAGAGGCTAATTTGTACTCAAATCTCATAGCAGATAGATAGACAGACAGACTAACTGACATTCAAACCTGTGTCCAGCTCTCTCTTAGGAACATCACCAACATATTAACTCAGTCCTCCCCACAACACTACAGGTATTGTCACCCAGATTCAGCTGTACAAGGAAATTGAGTCTTAGAGAGTTTAAGTGACTTGCCCAGGGTTTCAAAACCAGAGAGTAGGAAGTCAGGACAAACCTCATCACAGCTACTGCCAGAAAACCTTCCTCTCCCGTTGCACAGGGTCAGCTCTGTGCTGACCAGCTAGAGAGTCCTCCAACTAGCCCTCTTTCCAAAATCTTAAAAAAAAAAAAAAAAATTATTTATTTATTTGACAGAGATCACAAGTAGGCAGAGAGGCAGGTGGGGAGAGGGGGAGCAGGCTCCCCGCTGAGCACAGAGCCTAATGCGGGGGTCAATCCCAGGACCCTGAGATCATGACCTGAGCCGAAGGCAGAGGCTTAACTCACTGAGCCACCCAGTCACCCCTTCTGAAAGTCTTTTCCTCCGTCTTTCAAAAATCTCATCTAACACAAAGAAGAAACTTCCAGTAAAGAAAAAAAAGAAAAAGAGTTATATGTGAGTGTATGTGTATGTATCTCCCTACTGGATGGATGGAAGGATGGACAGATGGATGGGAAAGCCAACAAACGTCTCTGCCTGGTTACTTCCTACTTTTCTCTCTAGGACACCTCATCCAGTAAAAAAAAAAAAATGTCTTGAATTATCTCTTTGACTTAAAACTACAAAAATGCAGAGACTTCTAAGAACTTAGCAACCCAATTACTTTTAAAAAATGCTTCAAAAGGTTGACAATTACAGTACAGAATAAAGTATTTTCAAAGAAAACTAGCATTCCCTAACATACCATACACCTTAGCACCATGCACCACATGTGCCCATATGTGTTTTCCCATTTCATCCTTCCATCCAGTGCTGCCACATAGACCCGGTTATCCCCCGATACTCTTATCCCCTTAGTTTCAAATAAGAAAGCTGAGACTCCGAATAAACACCTACCCTAAATTGGCTATCTGACATTTGACAAAGGCAGGATTTAAACTGGTTCTGCCTGTCTGTAGAGCCCATGCCCTTCCTTTCTTTCTTTTTTCTTTCTCTTTTTCTTCCTGTGCTGTTCCTTCTTTTTTGTAGGTGTGTTAACACCTTAATTTGAGATCTACTTTTTAAATTATTTCTCTTAATGAATTTTTCAGTGCACAGTACAGTATCATTTAGCATAGGCATGACATTGTCCAGCAGATCTCCAGAACGTGTTCATCTGGCGAAAAGGACACATCATACCCATTGAACAACTCCCCATTGTTTTCTCCTCTCAACGGCTGGTTACCACCAACCTACTCTCTGCTTCTATGAGTTTGTTTTTTTCAGATACTTCATATAAATGGGACCATGTTGTATTTGTCCTTCTGTGACTGTAATTCACTTAGCATAAGGTCCTCCATGTTAATCCATGTTGTTGGTTATGACAAGGTTTCCTTCTTTCTTTAAGGCTGAATAATACCCCGTCCTACGAATCTACCACATTTTCTTTATCTGGTCATCTGTTGAGGGACATTTTGGTTCTATTTCTTCTTAGCTATTGTGAATAATGCTGCAGTGAACATGGGAAGGCAGATACTGCTTTGAGATCCTGATTCCAATTCTTTTGGATATATGCCCAGGATAGCTAGATATAGTTATATATTTTAATAGTAGTTATATTTTTTTAATTTTTTGAGGACTCTCCATACTATTTTTCCAAAGTGGCTGCACCATTTTACATTCCCACCAACAGTATACATTCCATTTTAAAACCAAAGTTTTCTTCTGTCTCAATCACCGCTTTAGTCAATGGAATTCATATAAACTTCATTCCTTTCACAAAGAAAGTCAAAGATAATTCTGAATCAAGAAAGCCACTAAAAAAGATGATGATTCACATGGCAGCACAGGCAACATATGAAGGAATTTTTACCTTGGAAAAAGATGGACAAATTGATTTTTGAGTATTTTCTGATAGCACAATATGGGTAAAAGATAGTGGATTAGATCAGCTTGTAGAAGTTAAATACCTGCTTTAGAAAAACACAGATTGAAACTCCTTGTGTCAGACTTTTCCTTTTGGCCCCTCCCTTCCTTCCAATATTCATCTTTTGATATTCTCCAATTTATACTCTATGTTCCAACAACTATTATATTTTCTGAAACATTCCATGCTGATCTATGATTCTATGCCTTTCTTTACCCTGTTAACTCTGTCTAGAACAAGTTTTCCACATACCACATAACCTATATTCCCTTGTCCACCTGGAAAACTTCCAGAAAACCCAAGGAGATGAGTCTGGACCTTTCCAGACCCTCCATTCCCCCCACTGCAGTCATGTTGTCCTCTCCACTACCTCTAAGCCTTGAATAGCTTGTGAAGAGCTAATTATGGTGTCCTATAATTATTTGTCACATACTTGTCCACTCTGCTGGGTCCTATGAGGACAGAATCAGAATTTACTTTTTTAAAATATCCCCATGTAGTGTAAATGCCTGACTTAAGCTTGTGGGTTGCTGAGGTGTCCATTTCTAACCATCTTAAAGAAATTTACTGCCAACCATGTGACACAGCTACTGGCAAATCAGATAGGTACAAGAAGTAGGCTGCCCCTGTCCATGAATTCCTCTTTTAGAACACCCTAGAGAAACCTAGATAACTGACTGTTCGAGTGACCTGGCTTCTCCCTTTTCACTCCCTTAATTCCCACTCTTATGTTCTAAATTCTCCAATAAAGAATGAACCTGCTAGGGGCACTTGAGTGGCTCCATTAGTTAAGCTTGGGTCACGATCTCAGTGTCCTGAGACCCTGCTCATTGGGGAGTCTGCTTCTCCCTCTCCCTCTGCCCCTTCCCCCACTTATTCTCCCCCTCCCCTCAAATAAATAAATAAAAATCTTAGGAAAAAAAAAAAGAATGAACCTGCTAAACCCTAGATACCCCATACTCAGACACTAATAAAGGCAGAGCCCTAGATCTCCATGCTTTCTCTCTACTCATGACCTTGCTGTGGGGCCCTGGGCATGCCATGTGCCCTCTAGAACCTGAGTAACAAATCTTGTTCTTCAAAGTTCCCTGAAAGTTGTTGCTGAGCTGTGTCCTACAGTCATATAATAAAAACCATAAAGGCTGGTCCAGCCACACATTGTGGAGAAAATTCTATAGGGCTTGTCACAAGTAATACAGGACCAGGAGTGCCCCCAAGGTCCTCCCAGCCAATAGCATCACTGTTTATAGGCTGAGACCAACACAGCATCCCCACACAGTGCCAGATCACAAATGATGTTTAAAACATGACATTAAAAAAAATAAAATTAAATAAAACATGACATTAGATTTAAATCAAACTGAATTGCTGAGAACGTGTAAACTTGAGATTTTCAAGACTTTATCTCCCTGTAGCTTCTTTATCATGTCTTTGGTTCTAGGGTTTGTCTCCTATCTGTATTCTGGAGAGCTTCCCTCTGAATAATTTGTCCTTGCAAATAGTCCTTCCTTCCCAGTTCTGTTCCTTCATTCAAAATGCATTGATTCATGCCTACTGTGTGCCAGGCACTGTGTTAGCGCTACAGATAGAGAGACGGATGAGCCAAAGAACTGACAATATAGCGAAGTTTCTAAGGCATGTTGGGAAAAGAAAGAAAACAAACAAACTTGAAACTCCTTAGAGAGGGGTCGTTACCATGCAATAGATGCCACGAAGTGCCCTGAGAGGTAAGAGAAGAGAAAAAGCATCCAGAGTGCAGCACCAGGGATCACTCTCCCAGGGAAAGGATGCTTGAATGAAGCCATAAGGGGAAGGGTTTCGAAAGCACACATGCATTCTCTAAATTACTCCTGAAAACAAGAGCTCTGCCTGCCGTTCTTCACAAGCAAAATCGCATCTTATTTCAGGGCGTTTTCCCCCCAGTACTGCTGAGTTTCTTCCCCATGTCTTCAACCACTGGACTGAAGTCCTGGAAGACATTTTCTGCCAACTTTGATAGATCCATGTAAATAAGCTGTAAGGGCCTTGAGAACAAAGAAATGCCATTATTGTGCTGTTATTAGTGTTTTGGTTATGATTAATGATCTTATAAAAACACTGCCAGAGAACATAGTCAGAATGAACTAAACCTAGAAACAAACATTCAGGAAAACAAAAAAAGGGTTTTCTCATCACATTCAAGGAAGATAAAGAAACAGCGAAGGCTCAACCCTGCCCAATGGGAGAGACAGCGTCATTGGACAGTAAGAAACGTGAAACTCTATGGTTATGGTGTTGCTTTTACCTTCTCTATTTAAAAAGGGGAGGGGGGAGATGGTTAACAAAGCAAATCGCGGGGCGCCTGGGTGGCTCAATGGGTTGGGCCTCTGCCTTCGGCTCAGGTCATGATCTCAGGGTCCTGGGATCAAGCCCCGCATCGGGCTCTCTGCTCATCCTGCAGGAGCCTGCTTCCCCCACCCCTCTCTCTGCCTGCCTCTCTGCCTACTTGTGATCTCTGTCTGTCAAATAAATAAATAAAATCTTAAAAAAAAAAAAAAAAGCAAATCGCTGTTCTGAGTTGATTCAAGTCTCCATGCTTCAGTGAATTTCATGAGGAAACCAAGAGACTCCTTGAATGAATGCTACTGGAATTTCTGAGAAAAATGGGAGTGTGGCCAAATCATCAGAAATTTGGTAAATGTTGTGTTTTTCAAAAACTGAGCATCAGAATGCTCAGCCAAAGCGATGTTCACCAAGCTCAATGTGTCCAGTGAGGTGGACCTATCAGGAAGGTATACGGAACAAGAGCCTTCTAGAAAGGAATTCACTGTAAGGGAAGAAGGAGTCAGACTGACAAGCTCAGCCCCATCAAATGCTCTGATTATTGGAGGGAATGAACAATGTCAAGTGTGAACGTGTCACTTAGATTTGTCAGGAAACCAGCAATCTCATATATTTGTGGAAACTGAGCAGGTCCTACTACCAGTTTGAAATCTATCTTCCCTTTGGAAGGAGCAGTGTCCAGGGAAAGAGCAGAACTGAGAGACATTTTGTTTTGTTTTGTTTTGTTGTTTTAAATCACTTTCTGAGCTTGAACTGCATGCTAGCCAAAAGATAAGGATTGGAACTCTGAACACTAGAGAGAATTAAGAAGGCCTAATTGTTCTAGCTTCTAAATTTATAAAGAATGGCAAAATAAATAAATACATAAATTCTAGGGAAAATAATCTATTTCTTTTTTTTCCCATTTTTTTAATTGAATTTTATTTTTTTTCAGTGTTCCAAACTTCATTGTTTATGCACCACACCCAGTGCTCCATGAAATCCTTATGCTTGTTCTAGATGTGTTTAATTTATTTTTTATCATTTCTCTCCTGATAGAAGTATGCTCTAGCTTTACATTTGTAGTATCTCTCAAAAGCCCATCACTGAGCAGAGATTCTGCTAATTGTTTTAGCATATTATACTGAGGGACCTGAACAACTGAGTTATAGGAGTTGTTTTGCTCCTTTTTGGAAACCAGGCTCATTTGGAAGTCTGTCCCCCACCCCTTTCCCTTGTTCTCGAAAGAGCAGAAAACCTGTCACACTCAACAGCTGTAAGTGGAGCTTGTGTTTGTCAGATACACCTTAACATGACATCTGTTGTGTTTCTTTAAACCCAATACCTTTAAGTGACTACAGAGAGAAGGTGCTAGCATTTGAGCTTTGCCTACAGGCTTAGAATTAATGACCTTTGAGATTCCTTCCAGTTCTGCAGTTTGTTTACCTTTTTTTTTTTAATTTTTTATTTTTTCAGCATAACAGTATTCATTATTTTTGCACCACACCCAGTGCTCCATGCAATCCGTGCCCTCTACAATACCCACCACCTGTATCCCCCAACCTCCCACCCCCCACCCCTTCAAAACCCTCAGATTGTTTTTCAGAGTCCATAGTCTCTCATGGTTTGCCTCCTCTTCCAATTTCCCTCAAGTCCCTTCTCCTCTCCATCTCCCCTTGTCCTCCATGCTATTTGTTATGCTCCACAAATAAGTGAAACCATATGATAATTGACTTTCTCTGCTTGACTTATTTCACTCAGCATAATCTCTTCCAGTCCTGTCCATGTTGCTACAAAAGTTGGGTATTCATCCTTTCTGATGGAGGCATAATACTCCATAGTGTATATGGACCACATCTTCCTTATCCATTCGTCCGTTGAAGGGCATCTTGGTTCTTTCCACAGTTTGGTGACCGTGGCCATTGCTGCTATAAGCATTGGGGTACACGTGGCCCTTCTTTTCACTACATCTGTATCTTTGGGGTAAATACCCAATAGTGCAATGGCAGGGTCATAGGGAAGCTCTATTTTTAATTTCTTGAGGAATCTCCACACTGTTCTCCAAAGTGGCTGCACCAACTTGCATTCCCACCAACAGTGTAAGAGGGTTCCCCTTTCTCCACATCCTCTCCAACACACGTTGTTTCCTGTCTTGCTAATTTTGGCCATTCTAACTGGTGTAAGGTGGTATCTCAATGTGGTTTTAATTTGAATCTCCCTGATGGCTAGTGATGATGAACATTTTTTCATGTGTCTGATAGCTATTTGTATGTCTTCATTGGAGAAGTGTCTGTTCCTATCTTCTGCCCATTTTTTGATACGATTGTCTGTTTTGTGTGTGTTGAGTTTCAGGAGTTCTTTATAGATCCTGGATATCAACCTTTTGTCTGAACTGTCATTTGCAAATATCTTCTCCCATTCTGTGGGTTGCCTCTTTGTTTTTTTTTTTTACTGTTTCCTTTGCTGTGCAGAAGCACAACTAACACCAAGGAAGTAGAAACAATCATCAGAAGTTATTATCAACAGTTATATGCCAATAAGCTAAGCAATCTAGATGAAATGAATACATTCCTGGAAAAATATAAACTCCCAAAATTGAACCAGGAAGAAATTGACAACCTGAATAGACTGATATCTAGAAACAAGATTGAAGCAGTGATCAAAAACCTCCAAAAAACAAGAGCCCAGGACCTGATGGATTCCCTGGGGAATTCTACCAAACTTTCAAAGAAGAAATAACACCTATTCTCCTGAAGCTGTTTCAAAAAATTGAAGCAGAAGGAAAACTTCCAGACTCTTTCTATGAAGCCAGCATTACCTGATCCCCAAACCAGGCAAAGACCCTACCAGAAAGGAGAATTTCAGACCAATATCACTGATAAATATGGATGCTAAGATTCTAAACAAGATCCTAGCAAACAGGATCCAACAGCACATTGAAAAGATTATCCACCATGACCAGGTGGGATTCATCCCTGGGCTACAAGGATGGTTCAACATTCGCAAATCAATCAATGTGATAGAACAAATCAATATGAGAAGAAAGAAGAACCACATGGTCCTCTCAATTGATGCAGAAAAAGCATTTGACAAAATCCAGCATCCGTTCCTGATTAAAATGCTTCAAAGTATAGGGATAGAGGGAACATTCCTGAACTTCATAAAATCTATCTATCAAAGACCCACAGCAAATATCATCCTCAATGGGAAAAAGCTTGCAGCCTTCCCGTTGAGTTCAGGAACAGGACAAGGATGCCCACTCTCACCACTCTTGTTCAACATAGTATTAGAAGTCCTAGCAATAGCAATCAGACAACAAAGAGAAATAAAAGGTATCCAAATTGGCAATGAAGAAGTCAAACTCTCTCTTCACAGATGACATGATTCTTTATATGGAAAACCCAAAAGACTCCACCCCCAAACTACTAGAACTCATACAGCAATTCAGTAACGTGGCAGGATACAAAGTCAACGTACAGAAATCAGTGGCTTTCTTATACACTAACAATGAAAATACAGAAAGGGAAATTAGAGAATCGATTCCATTTACTATAGCACCAAGAACCATAAGATACCTGGGAATAAACCTAACCAAAGAGGTTAAGGAACTGTACTCGAGGAACTACAGAACACTCATGAAAGAAATTGAAGAAGACACAAAAAGATGGAAGACCATTCCATGCTCTTGGATCGGAAGAATAAACATTGTTAAAATGTCTATATTGCCTAGAGCAAACTATACTTTTAATGCCATTCCGATCAAAATTCCACCGGTATTTTTCAAAGAGCTGGAGCAAATAATCCTAAAATTTGTGTGGAATCACAAGAGACCCCGAATTGCTAAGGAAATGTTGAAAAACAAAAATAAAACTGGCGGCATCACGTTACCTGATTTCAAGCTTTACTACAAAGCCGTGATCACCAAGACAGCATAGTACTGGCATAAAAACAGACACATAGACCAGTGGAACAGAGTAGAGAACCCAGATATGGACCCTCAACTCTATGGTCAATTAATCTTTGACAAAACAGGAAAAAATATACAGTGGAAAAAAGACAGTCTCTTCAATAAATGGTGCTGGGAAAACTGGACAGCTATATGCAGAAGAATGAAACTCGACCATTCTCTTACACCATACACAAAGATAAACTCAAAATGGATAAAAGATCTCAACGTGAGACAGGAATCCATCAGAATCCTAGAGGAGAACATAGGCAGTAACCTCTTCGATATCAGCCAGAGCAACTTCTTTCAAGATATGTCTCCAAAGGCAGAGGAAACAAAAGTGAAGATGAACTTTTGGGACTTCATCAAGATCAGTTTGTTTACCTTGAGAGTTGTATAACCTCCAATGAGATATAGAGTCATCACAGAAGGATTCAGAACCATTTACAAATTTGTGATGAAAATGGTAGACCAAAGAATGTAGGCATTCTTATTGGTAATGTGGGAGTAAATAGTTGAATTCTGCTTTTAAGTTTTTAAGAATGAGTGAAGCCTTTAAAATATGCCTTTGACATAGCAACTCCACTTCTAGAAATTTATCCTAGGAAAATATTTAAGAATGGTGGAGTGTTTTCCAATACCACCAAGCAACTGTCCAATTCTCAGCAGATACTGATTAGATACCCTATGAATTGAACTGTAAATTCAATTCTGACACTATCTGCCTGGAATTAGCATCAGACCTCACAGGTTATAGGCTCAGTCCCACAAGGCTGTCCCCACCCCCACTTCGGATGCCAATCAAGAGTCCAGGTTTTACCTGTGTTTCTGACCAACTGTCTATAAATTAGAGGTTTCCACAACCCACTCCTCTGACTCAATTAATTTGCCAAAGCAGCTCCCACAACTCAGGGAAAAACAGATTGCTTAATAGATTACCAGTTTATAATGCAAAAAGATATGATAAAGGATACAGAGGAGCAGCGAGATGAAAAGATTACATAGGGGCAAGGTCCCAAAGGGTCTGGAGCACAGGAGTCTCTATTTCTATAGAACCGGGGTGCACTACCCTCCTGGCACATGGATGCCCTCACTAACCAAGATGTTCATCAAATATCATCGTTCAAAAGTTTTATAGGGTTTAGTCTGTAGTCCTCTCCAAAGGACTCCCCGCCCTTACCCTTTCCAGGGGTTGATGGGCAGGGCTGAAAGTTCCAGCCTTCTGATTACTTGGCCTTTCTGGTGAACGGCACCATTATGAAGCTATGTAGGATCCCACTCCATGTCACTTAATTAGCATAAACTGAAGTGTGCCCCATGGGGTTCCTTATGAACGGCGAAAGATATTCCAGTCATTCAGGAAATTGCAAGGGTTTTAGGAGCCCTACACCAGGAACCGGGGACAAAGACCAAATATATTCCTTAATATGCCACAGATATATTCAAAAACTTAGGTTAAATGTTTATATGATGTTTTTTAAAAATAACTTTTAAAAGCAAGAAAATATTTAAGTGCCTAATAGTGGGCATGGGTTGGGTTGGGTGATGGAATGAGTAAACTGTGGCCCATGTGTGCATTAGAATACTGTGCAGTCACTAAAAATGAGGGAGTATAGTGTATTTATCAAAGTGAAAGAGCAGATTATAAAAATAGTATGACAGTATGATCTTGTGTTTGTTTGCAGCAGACCATATACAGACTGAAAAAATTCTCGAAGGAACTACTCCAAAAAATAAACAGTTGTACATTATTACCTCTGATGATGGAGTAAAATATGACTTCTCTTTTCCTCCCTTTATATTCCTTTCCTAAACTTCTGCCATGAGTAAAAGTTTGTATTGCAAAGAAAAGTTTAAAGGACCTAAGTATGTATTCCTACATGTATTGATTTTTTGTGTTTAGTATTATTTACTGAATGCCCCCTATCCACCAGGCCTTGTGGATACCTGAATTTCTCTCTAAAATTCTTCACTGATTGTTTTCTTAGTAATATATAAGCAAAAGGAGCCTAGTACAGCAATTTAAAATCAACAAAAAAGGTTGAAAAACTTATTGAAAGTCACATAATGAATTCAGAACAGCCAGCCAGAACTGGTAACCTCAGAGTCTTACAGCCGAAGTCCAAAAAACAGATGCTATTCTACCAGGCCTGACTTCTGCTCATTGTTTATGGGGGGCTGAAAGGTAACTCGGTGTAGTGGTTTAAAGAAAATATTGGCCCCAATATTTTGCAGCTGCTCCCATAGAGAAGCAAAGTCTTTTTCTCCACCCTCTGACCTGAGCTGGTGTGTGACTGGATCCTGCCAGCTCCATCCCTAGCCTCCAAAGACCTTGCAGTTTCCACTCTTTTAGAACCTTTGACCACCACGTGAGTCAGCCTGGGCTGACCTGCCCAAGGATGCGTGAACTCGTGAAGAAAGGCTCCAGTCATCCCAACGTCCAGGCGTGGCCATCATAAACCAGTCGGCCCCAGCTGCCCTACCAGCTGACCACAGACACATGAGCAAGCCCAGCTGAGGTCAGCAAGGCCCCGGCCCAACCATCAAAACCACCCAGAAGAGTTCAATCCCAAATGCCAACCCACCGAACCGTGAACTAAATAAATGTTGGCTGGCTGAAGCCACAAAGCTTTGGGGTGGTTTGTCATGCAGCAAAAGCTAACTGATACATCTTGGCTCCTCTAGTCCCCCTCATTTTTCAAATGAGGAAACCAGGGAGGTGAACCAAGTACCCCACTTAGGTTCACAGACCTGGAGAAGGACACCATTCTCTTGGCTGCCAGGCCTGTGTCTGAGCCACTGGATGCTTCAGAAAGGAAAAGGTTAACAGAGTTCACATACACAGAATTAAAATCTTGGCAAAACAAGTGCCGTGAATGGGCTTCAGGTCACCATGTGCTCCATGTCTTTCTGCCAGCTCAGGAGACTGGTTCAGGAGAAAGGCAAAAAGACCATGGTGTGCTCTCCCCTGGTCTCATCCCAGTCAACGCCAAACACCCAGAGACCACCTGGGAACTGGGCCCTCAGACAACCTCAGAAGTGTCCACTTTCTCTTCTCTTCACTTCTTTATCCTTCTCTCCCTCCCTCACTCCCCCTCCTCTCTCTTCCCCTTCTTTTTCTTCCTCAATATCTCTCTCTCAAAAAGTTAATGAACCATGTCCCCTGGCGCACCCCCATCTCTTTCCCTGGCTTCACCCACCTCCTCCGTGCCCTGAAGGGGACACGATGACAGAAAAACGAATCGAAATCACAACCTAAATCCAGCCTCAGCCTCGCCCTACCAGGAATCATAAGACATTCCACGTCAAGGTGCCTGGCCAATTAATCCTTGCAGCCACCTTGCGTGTTAATTAGGCCTCGTTATTCACCAGTCACAGACCCGAAAAACGAAACCAGAGCGAGTGGCAGCGGGGCACAAGGCCTCAGAGGCAGGAGGCAAAGACTAGCTAGCGCTCCCGGCCCGGGGCGGAGGCTGGGCACAGACCACTAAGCCACAGAGCTCCCCCCGGTGTGGGCCCGGAGGCCGGTGCCAAGGGGCGGCTCCAACTTTCCCTTTTCCATTAGCCACAGGTGTGTTTTACCACAGCCTAACTAGCAGCTACTATTTATTCTCTGGGATTTTCTAAAAATGTGCTTTTGCAGACCTTCAAGCCAAAGGCATTCCCAGCATCACTCTTTATTAAATCGAGCCACAGAAATGTATTGAAAATCTTGAGCATTTTGAAACATACTGAGTCCTTTATGGCTGAAATAATCTAATAGACAAACTGTTGTTAATTTACAACCTTAATTTTCAGACACACTTCTTGAGTCAAAAGTACTTCCTGCTCTGCAATTCCTGTAGGGATACAGGTGGCCCAGGACTAAGTACACATCTACTGTACATTAAAGTATATTTCTTACTTAACTTAAACATTTCTGAAATCTCAAGTTTATGTCTAGACTATTTTAATCAGCTAAATGTCATAATAAGCCATATGTGCGTCTTGATCGGTCACATATACCAGCCCTACTCATAAAGTATCAAAAGGTGTTTTTAAAGAGAAGTCTGTGTTTGTTTTACCAAGAAAATGGTGCTTTCAGTCTATCATATCAGACATGTTGGCAGGCAGAAAAGGACCTTACGTAACTCGTTGAAAAAAATGGCGTTTTCTTCCCCTTCCACCCCTGCCCCCAACGCACTCGTCCATCAGTGGCACTTTTAACCTGCAGAGTTTCGAAGCAATACGCTTATCTTGGTCTAAAATGTCACTTGACCACTATCCTCCAACTCTCAACACTTAGAGAAAGCAAGTCGGTGTTGAGCAGGTAGGTTTATTTCTGCTGTTCTCACTGTTCTCATTTTTCCAGGGGTTCTCTGCTGTCAGTTCCTTCCTTCTGAGTTGGCTTGCACCTCTCAACGCCCCCAAAAGCCATCAGGCCATAAGGAAGGGGGAAAATAATGTCTTTGCTGACTCAGGAGATAGCCTAGTAGCTACTGAGTACCCGTCATGGCTCAGGGGTTGTGTTAGAACTTACAGCCCCGGTAATGAACGTGAGAATCCTGGTGCCTGCCTTCATGGGGCTTACACTTTTATTGGGGGTGAGATATTAAGCAAATAACTCCACAAATAATCATAGAAGTGCATTTTCATTAGTGCTCTGAAGAGGAAGTACTTGATACTACAGATGTTCATCCCGAGGATGAAACTGGCTTTGAAGGACAAGGAAGGTTTCCCTAAGGAAATGATGTTAGGCATTGATCTTAGGGATGAGTAGGTTCGATTGGATAGAAGGTTGCTGTGGAGCTGGTAAAACGACAATTACATAGAAAAATAGGAACGGAAGGGAGGGGTGGAGGGAGAGATGGAGAGAAGGGGCAGGTAAGGGGAGGCAAGGAGGCAAGGGTAGAAAGGACAGGGAGGAGAAGGGAAAGGAAGGGAAGAAGAATTCAAATCTGTTACCTCCAAACTTTTATGACAAGTGAGGAAGCCTCAGAAAATATCTAAAGTAACTTCGTTTCTAATTCCAAAGAAGCATAATTGAAAAAGTATTCATTAATCAAATTGGAAAATAACAGCTTTCTTATCAGCCCGAAGAGGATTCTTAGCTCAACTTTGAAGAGAACAAAAAAAAAAAAAGAAATGCAAAATGATACTTAAAAGAGAAACAAGTAAATTAGCTTTTAATGTTGGCACTTGATAAAATTTTATGAACTGTGGATTATGAATGAGAGTTCTTGCATGTAGACTATTCTGGAGATGAAAATGGCCATAAAGTTCGTTCTTACCAAGCCCGGACCAAGATTGCTCCCCGTGATACCACACAACCACATAACCAGATGATAGGAAATACTTTCTCTATGATAATAATTTAAAATAATTTGAAATGATGATGTTTTCTCTGGGCATTCCAGTGCTTTTTTCTGTCTTCTTGCCCTGGAATGAGCAACTGTTGAGGGGGAAAGAATGTGGAGGTTCCATTTGTTTGTCTTCCTTGAGTCTGCAAAGTGCATTACGCTCCATGTTTCCCTTCCCAGGACTGAATCAGGACCAACACTCCGCTTGAGCTTCTCTAGGCACGAGGTTAGTTTGGGTGTGGTTCATCAACTGTTCTTGGTTCTTCTCCTTCCAGAAAAGTGGTATGGTTCTACTTCTCCACTCCCTCTCCACCCCAAATTGAGGCTTGGCCACGTGACTTGTTTTGTCCAGTGAAATGTTAACAGAAGTGATGCAAGTCATTCTCAGGTAGACACTTTTTACCCCTTTGTTTTCACCTATTACAGCAACCTCGTAAGTGCTTACCAAGAAGGAGCTCTGTTGGGGCACCTGGGTGGTTCAGTGGGTTAAAGCCTCTGCCTTCGGCTCCGGTCATGATCCCAGGGTCCTGGGATCAAGCCCCACATCGGGCTCTTTGCTCAGCAGGGAGCCTGCTTCCCCCTCTCTCTGCCTTTTTCTCTGCCTACTTGTGATCTCTCTCTCTCTGTCAAATAAATAAATAAAATCTTAAAAAAAAAAAAAAAGAGGGAGCTCTGTCATTCTGAAATCCTGAGTGGTTACACAGCACCCTGCTGGCCTGCACTGCACAGGTTGTGTGAGAAATAGAGCATACATACTCCATCAAGCCACTGAGATCGAGGGATGGTATGTAACTTACTATTCCCTCACCCATCCTAGGTCCGTAAGGTCTGATGTTTTTCGTGCTTGTCTTGCCACCTTCCCTTGTGCTGCTCTCTCAGTCAAGACGATGAGTCTACCTCCTAATGCATTTGGAAATCAAGAAAGTACCAAATGTATATTTGTTGTGACTCCAAAACTGGGGTTTCCAAAATACCTCCTCCTAGAAAGTAGTGAGCCCGCAGTGACTGGCATATCCTCTGCTTTGGACCTTTGCCAGAGAGAGGAGTATGGACCATAAAGCAGGACCCTCTGCCTGAAGCTGGAGACAAGAGTGATTAAAAGCACATATTCTACAAACAATCTGGGTGGGCTCAAATCCTGGCTCAGCCATTTATCCTCTTTAACCTTGAATATATAATTTATCCCCTCTTTGCCTCAACTTCCTCCTCTGTGGTGCTTGTGTCTTCCGTAAGTTTATTGAAGGGATCAAAGGAGATGGTGCAGGTAAACCAGGAAAAGTGCCTAGTAAATGCTGGAGAGCTTTGGGTATTCGCACAGTAATATTAAAAAGCCAGAAATGATTTTCCTGTCCCTTGTCATCCTTGCCACCCTAGCATATCACACAGACCATTATGTGGCTCAAATAAACTTTTTCAAAGCCAGTGTAAAGTGCTCCTGCATTCTTGAACTCGTTAGAGTGCCCGAAAGCCAAGTTGTTTCCAAGTTGCTTCCCAAGCCTTCCCCAACTGCTTTCACCAGCATTTCCAGGATAATCTCACTCTGCTACAACTATGACCACATCCCCCACCTCCAACACACGACTGTCTTCTAAGAGAAGGCAGCGGTTATCAGGTGCCACCTATGGACAGGCTGCACTGGGAGAAGGGATGGAAGCAAGAAGAACCGGATGCCGCCTGTGAGCCTGTACCAGGAAGTTTAGAAAGGCAGCCACACTCCGATCAGTAAGACTCTGAAAGGAGTACACGGGCTGGAAAGAATGCACTGTGATCCCCTTTCTGATTACTGGAGATTGAAGTAAAGATTTTTATTGTTTGTCAGCATTAGATATCAAATTTATTATTTTTTTCTGGATGCAACACCATGGCTTGGACTGTGCATAGAGAAAACCCACTTTGTAGGAGCTAGGCATACACTCGGCAAGGCTCCTGCAAGCCTCTCTCTCTCTAAGCGCCCCGTTGGTGTTCTCCTTTCATCCCGACACTCCATAAATTTTTGAAGGACTTCTCATTTCTAATATACCTTTGTACCTTAGTCTGCTCAGGCTGCTATCACAAAACACCACAGACTGGGGCAGGGGTACTTAAAAAGCAGACATTCATGGGACGCTTGGGTGGCTCAGTTGGTTGAGCCACTGCCTTTGGCTTGGGTCATGATCCCAGCGTCCTGGGATCGAGTCCCACGTTGGGCTCCTTGCTCAGTGGGGAGCCTGCTTCTCCCTCTGCCTCTGTCTGCCACTCTGCCTGCCTGTGCTTGCTCTCTCTCTCTCTGACAAATAAATAAATAAAATTCTTAAAAAAAAAAAACAGACATTCATTTTCATAGTTCTGGAGGCTAGAAGCCTAAGATCAAGGTGCCCACCAATTGGTTCTCAGTGAGAGATTTCTTCCTGGCTTGCAGTCTTCTCACCGTGTCCTCACACGGCAATGAGAAAGATACCTCTCTCTCCTCCGTCCATCTTCCTCTTCTTATAAGGCCACTAATCCCATCATGAGGGTTTCACCCTCACGATCTCATCTAACCCTAATTACTTCTCAAAGCCCCCATCTCCAAATGCCATCACATCTGTGGGTTAGGGCTTCAATATACGACACAAAAATTTAGTCTATAACAGTCCATGTGAACTGATAGACTACACTGGGAGCTAATTCTGACCTTCAAGATTTGGGAAATCCATTTAGTTCTACACAATCTATTTTACTTTTACTTCTTCAGGAAGTACTTCCTAATTATGCAAAAGACACCGAGCTAGAAACCAAAGGAGAATACTACGAAGACATGATCTTTGCCCTCAAAGGGCTCCATGGTCCAGTTGAAAATCAGAGAAAATTGCAGTATAAACATGAAAAATATGAAAATATATTTTTAATTGGAAGGAAGTCCGTTTCAGTAACAGAGTTGTGAAAAAAAAAGAGTGCTATGAGAGGGTTGGGGAAACAGAATAATAATACAGTGGGTAAGAACTCGGTTTCTGGAATCAGATGGATTGTTTCTGCCATTCCTTGCTATAATGATCTTGAAAAAATTAAATAGCCATTCAAAACTTGTTTCTCTATCTGTAAAATGGGGCTAATAACATTACCTACCTCATAGTCTTTTTATGATAATGCCTGTAAAATTCTTAGCCCAGTGAATGGCCTGGAGTAATCACTCAATAACCATTAGTTTAAATAGAAGTGTGGCTAGAGGAATCATTTCCACATGGGACCTAGAGAGAGAGGAAAATACTTCCCAGGGGATGGTAGGATGTTTTCTGAATGTTAAATCCTGGCACTGAGGGAGGAATTTGGTGGGCTGTGAGGGCTAGTGGTGAGAGGCTGGGAAGCACGTGAGTTTGGGGACATGTAAGTAGATGTGTCTGGGTGGAACAGAGGGTACAGTTAGGGAGACAGAGGCAGAGAGACCAGAAAAGTGGGTTGAACTGGACACTGGGTGTCCTTAAAAGTCAGATCAAGAAGACTGGGTTTTGTCCCACATTTACCTCATTCAGTAAAATGGGGGCACCTTGTCTTCAGTTCTTATGAAAAATGTTTTAACTCAAAGTACATTTTCCTAATAAACCCAGATACAATCATGAAAAAAACATCTGTGTTTCCCTTCATTCTGTTCAAGAGCAAATCCCAGTTTGATTTTATATTCAGAAGCTTGTTCGGCCCTAATGTAAAAAATACATAATGGGACTCAAGTGGTACGTAAAACTATTTCAAAGAAGTTTTAATTAAAAAATAGTTCAATGAAACCCCTTTTTAACCCTAAAGACACCAAAGAGAAGCGAATTCTTAGACTTTTCCCTTCTTCCTTTCTAAGATAAAAGCTTTCCTAAAAGAGTAAATATGTACATCACGCTAATTTAATCTAATTGGTAAGGATTCAGAGCTGGTGAAACTTCTGAATCATTCAATATGTTTTAAGTTATCTTAATACACTCCAGAACAATACAAATCATAGATTAACAAGGTGTTTGCCAGGTAGACATCTTAATGAACAGATAATCACTGGTAATTTTGCCATAATGAGTTCTGTGTAAATGCATTCTGTTAAAATGGCTTAAAGAATGAATGGAAAAGTTCTTCTCCCTTTTAAACATAATCAGACATCCAATTAGTAAGTATTAGGCACAAAAACAAATGAGAGAGACTCCTAGCCTTCTGGTGGCTCATAGTCTAATGTGGTGGGCAGATGTTAATGTGGACTAGTATGCTACTGTAGAAGTAGGCTTCAGGATGCTACTTTAGAGTAAAACCCGAGTTTTAGCAGAGCACCAAATGGACAGTCCCCTTGGTCCTTTGCATTATTGCTTTTATAAGTCAACCCCATTTTTATGAATGGCAGAAGTGATGCTACTATTCCATCTCACAAAGATTTAATTCCACTTTCATCAACTCCAAATTAGTGGATCCCAAACACAAACACATTACATTCATCTTCTAAAATTTTATCAACAGAAACAATGCATTTGCTCCAAATTTATTTCTTTGCCCTTTTCTTATTTGAAACCTGAAGCTTTACACTTTTGGGGGGGAGGGAAATGTGTCTGTTCATGTGTCACGAGGTTGAGAGTTTCTTGACGATGAGTTTTGCAGCTTTAGTCTTCTTTTATTCCCTAGACTCTAGAACAAATTAATAGAAAGTAAGAAAGGAAATGAGTGAATGAATGAATAAGTAAATAAGTGATTGAATGAGTGAATGAATGACTGAGTGCATGAATTAATGAATAACTAAGTGAATGAGTAAGAGAATGAGTGAATGGGTGAGTAAGTAAGTGAATGTTTTAGGAAAAAAGGCATTGTCCAGAGAACAGTCATTTAGTTGAGGAAATTTCATCCAATACCATAACAATCATGACCATAATAGGTAACAATCATCGATGGCTTGCCATGTGTTTTGTTTTATTCTGAGCACGTTGTGTTTTCTCATTTAATCTTCACTGTACAAAGGTTGTCTTTACTTTACAAATAAGAAAAATGGGCACAGACAGGATACACAGTGTCAGGAGCTAGACCATATGTGAGACCTCTTCAGCTGAGTACATGGCCCCATAGGGGCTTTAGCGAAACTGCACATAAATCTGTATGTTAATTTTTTGCTTATTTTTCTGGGGAGAAGAACCATATTTTATTTTGTGTATTTTTCTGAGAAGAATCATACTTTATTTTGTGTATTTTCCTAGGGGGGGGGGGAAGAATCATACTGTGACATGCCCTCTCCCAGAAAGTTAAGATACTTTACACATTTCAGTCTCAACTTAAAAATTACTGTTTAAGGAATGAAGTAGTCACTACACCAAATTGACTATAAATCTAGCAATAATATTTTAAAATAAGGATTTCTTACACTCCAACTCAATTTCTTCCAGGTTTTCTCTTAAAAATAAATGAGCAAGCCAAAAGACCCTTCGAGAAACTAATTCCATCAAGCTTCCCTAAGTGTCCCATCCAATATTTCCGTAAAAGAGAAGAACCAATAATAAAATCAGGAAAGCTCAACAGTGGCCATCTGTTTGCCATCCCGGCAACATTTTCTCAGGTGTCCTTCATGTTTTGGTAGCTACTACAGACTTCCCCACCTGCCCGGAAACCAGCTCCCTCCTCCCTGGCCTAGCTCCCCTTCTGGCTCTGATTGTTCCTCTGTCTCCTTTGCTGGCTTCTCTTTGAATGGTGGGGAGTCTCCACATCTCATCCCTTCACCCTCTGCAATTCCTTTTCTCACATTTTGTCAAAGCTCACGTCCAGGCTCATCACCTGAGCACAAACTCCTCACCAGGCAACTCCCTCTAACCAAGCAAAAGGTCACTCATGACCTTTTACTAAGGGTTGGTTACACACTTTTGACTGTACCCTGGACATTTCTAATGGATGTCCCAGTCCCACCTTAAGTTCAACAGATCTAAAACCCAACTCAGCATCTCTACTATTTGATGAACTCCCTCTATTATCTTCTGGTTCCATCAATGATACCACTGTCATGGAAACTGTTTATGTTTAAAATCAAGAAACCACCTGGTGGTTTTTCTCTCTCATTTCCCTATATCCAAGATCTATTTTTCATCTGTCTCATCTGCCCCGTCTTTTCAATTCCTCCCACCTCCATCGCAGCTCAGAACCTCCTCATTGCTTCTTCCTCTCCAAATGGCTCTAGTCTCTTGGATTTGTAGGTTGTTTTTTCCTTGCTAGTATTTCCTTCCTAGTATTCCCTGTGCAACATTTGGGACTCTGGCCCCATCTCTTCCACGAAGCCTTCTCTAAGAACTGAGCAATGCCACTTTCCTCTGCCAAGTAAACAAATGACTTATTTGACACTCACCATAAAAACTCAACAACGTTTAGGAAAGGATGGGGTCATGGTGTATGACCCCTTATTTTACAAATGGGGAAACTGAACTAAAAAAAAAAAAAAATGGTCAGTGACTCACCCAAGGTCATACCACTGATCTAGGACAAAGAAATTCTGGAATCAGCTACTCCACTCCCAGCTCAGGTTACAGTCTCCAAAACCAGGCTCTCAGCCACTTGGAGAGTGAAAGCATGCCTTTTACTTCTTTGTGGCCTCCTAAATGTCCAGCACAATATTCCATGCATAGTAAATACTCAACTAATGAAAATAAGATGGAAGGAGAAAGAGAGAGATATCAAGAATGGGAGAAAGGTGAGAGAACAAGGAATGCCCAGCTAACCTGCAAAGCTAAGAAATGCACACCAATCCCTGGCTGGCTGAGGAGCCAGGACCCACTGGCCACACTAGCACTCTCCGAAGAGGAGGAAAGCCAACGTCTGGATCACACCTGGAGACCACAGGAACACGGCGTTCCAGCCTCCAAGGTGCTGCCTGCCTTGACCCAGCACGGAGAGGCTTTCCCAAACCTCTAGCTTGCTATGTGGTCGGTGACTCAAAACGGTTCCTGTTGTTGGAGCTATCATCTGTAAAGTGCTTTCTTGGAAGAGAAAATGTTTGGGACAGCTGGAAGGGGAGCTCCCTGTGCTAGAGCCACAAGGAGCCTTCTTGTGTGCTGTATGAGAACACAGGCTTCTTATTCCCCTCCCTCTTCCCCTAAGCTGTGTTTATTTAAAGCTCCCACCGCGGCTGTGGGGGTGCAAGCCCAGGACTTAAGGCAGGGCCCTTGGAACCACCAGGGAGCAGGCCTGGCACTTAGTAACAGGGACCTCAGTAGCCATGAGCACAGGCCTCAGGGCCCAGGCCCCAGGGAGTCTGGCCAGGACAGTGGGAGGCATTGGGAAAGAGTTGTGACTGTGTCTTTGGCAATCCTGTAATTATTGTTTGCTGTTATGATTTCTGTCTCTATTGCTATTTCTCTTGGTAAATCTGTTCCCACTGTGTCTCTACAGAGAGACCTTAAAATAATAAATAAATAAGTAAACAAGTAAATAAATAAGATAGCCAGGCTACTGGGTCGATTTGTCAGGGGACCTCGGGAGCCATGAGGGGTTTGTGTTCTTGCAGATCAGGAGAGGCCCGAAGACGAGACTGAGGTCTCTAGGGAAGGCTTGCATTCATCAGCAAGACAAAGACCACAGGTGGGCTGTCCCTCCCTATCTCCTGCCCCTTTTCCCTCCGCAAGTGCCACCCAGTGAAGTTACTGCCACCAACATCCCACAGGCCAGGAGGTGTCCAGATGCGCTCCAAATCCTCCCCCACTACCAATCGCACGCTAATAGCTTCTGCTCAATCAAGAAATGAGGAGGCCAGAATGGGGCCTAGAGTCTTACTCGCCCCCACCAAAAGGGCCCAAGCATTCCACCTCACGCGTCTTAAGACAAGGGGTGCACCAACAACGATGTCCTTGACTTACAAGAAGCAGCCAGACTATTCTTTCCCTGTCAGAGTCTTGTGCACATATACAAATCTCAGCGTGAATTTATCAAATCCTCACCCGGCTTCTTTCCTGGGGCACCTTTGTTTGCCAACGGCAAACATTAGTGAGGCCGGGTTTTACTTTTTAATCTGTCTTTTTTTTCTGTTCCCCCCAGAGCATCTCCAAAGGCAAGCAGAATGGAGGCTTTTCAGAGTTAGGAAAATTGCCCTAATAATGACCACAGTGGGCTTCCAGACTAGGAAGAGAGAAAGAAACATGGTTACATCTACAAAGATGATCTGATCCCACAGGGGTGAGCCGATAGTCAATTACAGTATTGTTCTGCCTCCGCTTTTCCTCACCAATTTAAAGCAAAATTTTATTTTTCAGTTCTTACCCTACCAGTGGCTGGTGAGACACTGGTATTTATAAAAAGAAGAGGACTCTCATTAAAGATAATTACTAAGTATTTGCAAACTTAGCACCAATTTTTTCCTATTAAGACTAATAATGCAATGAATATATCCTTACAAATAGCTTTTGTTTCAAGCTGAATTCTTTCCTTGAAATCGTCCTAGGGTCAATATTTCAGGGCCAAAGAATAGGAACATTTCTATGGCTTCTGAAACACATATGTAAAGAGAGATCTCACACTGCTTTATGAAAGAGTTGTACCAAATGATGGTACCACCAATAACATCTGAGCTTATTCATGTTTCTAGAAGGTCACCAGCACTGGCCATTACCAGTTGGTGTTATATGCTATCTCAGTGGCAAGGTATGATTTTATATCCTTATGTAATACCTGGTGGAAACAGATTCCCCACCTTAACTGTTCTTGCACAAAGCTGTCTCTGGATGTGTGCTCCATCATTTTTCCAAATGAGTTTTTGGGGAAATTTTGGTAATTTCCAGGGCAAGAATTCTACAGTTATTTCTTTTAAGATTTTATTTATTTATTTGACAGAGAGACAGAGAGAGAGCATGAGAGGGGAGAAGGTAAGAGGGAGAAGCAGACTCCTTGCTGAGCAGGGAGCTCAATGCAGGACTCGGTCCTGGGACTCCGGGATCATGAGCCGTTGCTTAACCAACTGAGTCATCCAGGTGCCCTACAATTATTTTTATTAGAATTGTGTATCCATACATTAGGATCCATGGATTAACTTTAAAAATAGACATACAGAAACCTTCTGTGTTTCCATTCAAAAATAACCACCACTTATTCTGCCAATTTTTTACCCACCACTCACCCTTATCATGCTGACATGATAAGCCACATTGACAGTTTTAAGGGTATGACAGAGAACGCTGGTCCTCGCCAATATTTGTGTTTCTCCTCTCCTTTCTGGACTCTTCCAAGAAGATTCCACACTCAGTGTCCTTGCGGTAAGGAGCAGCCAAGCGCTGGGGCTCTGAGTGGTGGAATATAGACGAAAGGGTGACCCACATGAACACCTGACCCCAACACATTCACTTCCCTCCCCTCCCAGCCAGATGCAGAGGATTGGGGGTGGACATCAGAAACATGAGAAAGTTGGTAGAACCAGTGGGTAGAAGCCCAGCTCCCTCATCACCACGGAGAAGACCAACCTGCCAATACTCCATTGGATCATAATATGCAGGAAATAAAATTTTTATTGTATCAACCCACTGAGATTTGGAAGTTGTTTGGTAGCAGCAAAGAACTTGCTCTGATGCCCTGGAAGACTTCCCACCTTCCAAGCTGAAGACTCAAGTTTAATTAAAGACTCTACTAGCTGGGGTTCTCCTGAGAAACAAAACCAATAGAACTTGTATTGAAAGAATGAGATATAAAGAATTGGCTGACACAGTTGTGAGGGCTGGCAAGTCAAAAATCTGTAGGGCAGGCCAGCAAGTCAGAAATTCAGGAAAAGTTGATCTGGCCGTCATAAGACAGGATGTATCCTTCTTAGGAAAACCTCCATCTTTGCTCTAAGGCTTTCAACTGATTGAATGAGGCCCATCCAATCAGAGGGCAGTCTTTGTTTTACTCAAATTCTATTGATTATAAATGTTAATCATATCTAAAAAGCCCTTTCACAGCGACTTCTGGACGGGCTAAACAACCAGGCAAATAATTTCTTGTTTGACTAAACAAGTAGGTGATAAAACCAAGCCAGTTGGCATAAAAAACTAGCCATTGTAGGTACCAAAGCAGTAATGTTTCAAAAAAAGAAATTAGAGGCATCATGGTGTCATAAAAACTATATGGAGCTTGGATACAGGCAGACCTATTTGAGTCACAAATTCTTGTAATTACCATGTCTTGTTTACTTTCTTTTTTTTTTTTTAAAGATTTATTGATTTATTTTAGAAAAAGAGAACAGGGGGAGAGGTAAAGGGAAAAGGGGAGAGAGAGAATCTCAAAGCAGACTCCCCACTGAGAGGACAGCCCAACATGGGGCTCATTCTCACAACCCTGAGATCACGATCTGAGCCAAAACCAAGTGTCTGACACTTGGTCCAAATGAGCCACACAGGTACCTTGTTTTCTTATCTATAAAACAGAGCTAATACACTGTAAAGTTGTGGCAAAAAATGAAAGGACATCGTGTATGTAAAGCTCACAGTACAATGTCCCATGAATGAGAGCAGTGGTTTTCTTCTTGCCCTCCATCCAAATGGGAGTGGCGCCCTGTCTTTCAGCAGCAGCCTTAGAAGGCTTAGCTCTGCTCCTTGGGCCTCCATGGCCCATTCTTCAGAGGTGATTCATTGGAATTTCCAACCACTTAGTACACTCAGTCCATTTTGGCTACAAAAGCTACTTCATTGTAATGTGGAGAATCACAACAATTCAAGAATAGGAAATCTATTTCCAGGTACATAAATTACCAGGGACCGTAAAATTAATGAGCTCTTTAACTAGACCTGCTTACCAAAAATGTATGTAATTTATTTCAAAAGTCCACTCTGTTTTACCCACTTTCCACCTGAATGAGGTTCTTATGGCTGCTGTAACAAAGCACCACAGACTGGCTGGCTTAAACAACAGAAATTTATTTCCTCGCCATTCTGAGGGCTGGAAGTCTGAGATCAAGATGTTGGCAGGTGAGTTTCTTCCGAGGCCCCGGCTTGGTGGTCATTCTCTCCATGTTGCCTTCACGTATTCTTCCCTCTGTGTCTGTGCTCTGATCTTGTCCTGGAAGGACACCAGTCACGGTCTCCTCATTTTAATTCAATGACTGCTTTAAAGACCCTATTTCCAAATAGTCACATTGTGAGATACTAGGGGCTAGGACTTCGACATATGAATTTTGGGGTACATAATTCAGCCGATAACACCACCTGACTTACCCACCACCTCCATCCCCACCACCCTCACATGGTGATATACACAGACTGTGTCTTACCCCCTGGCACCCTTTAGGTCCCTTTAGGACCTGACCCTGCCTGGCCTATTATCTATTCAGACCACAGGAAATGGTGTAAGATTTAAAGGGACATGCGCACATGCACACACACACGCACATGCACACTTTGTGACCAGCGTCCTACATCTCAAAATCAGAGCACAGACTTTGACCATGGAACTGAGCCATCTAGGGATTGAATTAGTGACCTTGTTAGCAGGATTTGCTAAGTACCCACAAATGGAAAGGTACCATATTGCAAAATAAGCACAATGGGTCAGGGTATTTCTCTTAGCTCACTTATCTAGGGATGCCAACCATATTGCATTTTACTAGAAATAGCCAATACCTAAATTAAATGGTCTAGAGTACGTGAACTATATCAATAATGAACATGCATTTTAGATGAAAGAACCATAAGCATTTAATTATCCCAAAAAGCAAAAGAAAAAGCATCCCAAGACTATGCTAACAAAGAGGCAGACATCACGCTGCATTTCGAACAGGTTTCTAAATCAAAAAGGGCAGTAAATCATGTTACTTATCATTTAAAAATAACTAGGTTTTAAGAAATGAAATTAGACAAGTGATTAATGCGTCAACTTCAGCCAGAGTTCCTTTGATAGTTGGAAGAAAATAAAAGCCAGCCAAGAAATAAACATTTCAAATTCAGGTGCTTTGCAATCTGTGCTCCAAATGTTTCCCCTAAGCTTGTGAAGAGGTGGCTTGCTCTGCATACACAGCAGCCAGATTGCTGGCTCAAGTCAATTCTGTTCAAAATAAGAGCATTGGCACAAAAGAGGAGAAGCTATAGTCGCAATGGTCAGAAGTCCGCTTGAAAGGATTGGTCCTGATGGGCAGAGGGCAGGAGGGCAGGGGTGAAGGGAATGCCTCTGGCTGAAGGAGGCAGCATTGTCAAGGTGCTCTTGAGAGTTGTTGGGGTTTTTTCCTTGCCATTTCCATCCACATCCAGCATCCAAAGGAGGGTGGAGTCCTCCATATTCAAACTGAAAGATGCCCATGACAGAGTAAGGAAAATATGTCAGCAAAAGGACACGGTGCTCAAGGAGAGACAGAGAGCTCGTTGTAGGTTAGAGCACACACCGTAGCAGTCCCACTGTGCAAGTTCAAATCCCCTCTCTGCCCTCAAGAGCCATGGGGCCTTGGGCACTTTCACTCCCGATGCCTCAGTTTGTCCATCTGCAAAGTGGAAATGATATAAACGGTACATACCTCATTGGGCTGCTGGGAAAACTGAGTTAACGCAGACACAGTACAAAAAACAGTGATTCTATAGAAATAAATAGTAAGTGCTATAGAAGTGTAAACTCTTATTACAGTATGATTTTTTTAATGTTGTAAAATAAGCTGAAAATAAAACCCTTTTTAATGGTCATGTATGTATTCCCAGGCCAGGACAAGCATGAGACAATGACACAGGAGAACAGAATTCCCCTCAATATTCAATTTAAGGGGCACCAAAAAATTCAGTAACAGATAATATTTCAATGTAGTGTCTGAAAAATCAAAGTAATGCCAAAAAGAAAAAAAATCCATGATGAACAAAATACCAAAATTTTAAATAAAGAAAAGATCAGTATTGTTGACATCTGGGTTGTTTTTGTTGTTGTTTTTTTCGTTTCAGATTTTTGTATAGTTTGGCATGGGGTGAATTCATTTATATCACAGCAAAGCATTTGAAAGGCTATATTCTAAACTTTGATTTCTGGAGTGAGAAATTATGCGGAATTTCATTTTGTTTCACATTTTTGTATATGTTTAATTTTCTACCATGAATATATATATAGTCTATATTTCTATAAATATATTAATATCTTTATATTCATATATATGAATATTATGTTCACGTATACATTCTATATTTCTACCATGAACATATATATATTTATATTTTCATATAATAAAACAAGTGAGGATTTCCAAACTTTCATTTCTTAATGAAATCTTGATAGGAAAACCCCAGGTGAGATCAACTCAGACTGATAAAAAGGAATGAGGCCACACAGCCCACAGAGAATCCCCTAGCAAACCAGCTCCCGGCACTGCAGAACCTGCTACTTTGTTCTTTAAATCTACAAAAAGCAAAAAGAAAGAAGAAATTGGGAATACAAGAAATCAGAGTAAAATTCACTTAACCTTTCTGGGCCTCATTTTCCCCCTCGTGTAAAAGGAAGGAATTAGCGGAAACCCCTCCAGCAGCATTGTTCTCCCTTGGAACTAGTGCCTCTCTTGGTGACGCTCCCTGAAGTGATGATTCTTGCACGGTCCTGTTTCCAAGAGAAACCCAGGCCTCGGACCTGCTGTTCTGCTCTGTGTCACCAGCCCCTGAAGCCCGGAGCCCCAGGGCCCCACAGAGCCCTTGTATGGACGGAGGCAGGGCTAAACACAGGCTTCCAAATGCAAAGACCCAGGTAATGGATTTTGGTTCCACCCAAACCCCAGTTGCTAGAATCTGAAATTCTTCCTTAACCTTCTGATGCTGTTTCCTCATCTGCAAATGGGAAGTAATTATACTCATTTCATAGGGTAGCTGTGAAGGTCAAATGAGAAAATATATGTAAAGTATTTGGTACGTGGTAGGCCCTTGATAAAAGTCATTTCCTCTTCTCCTTTCCCCGTGGGTCAAATCTGTTAAAATATTCCCATTCAAAGGCTCTGAGCTATTAGAGGGAAGCAGTAGCCATCAATACCCAGCTGCAAGCGATGAAACATTATGGAGATTTCGCTTTGGAGACAGGTCATGTAGCTTCTCCTTTGCGGCCGACTTCCCTCCAGATCACATTTCCTTTGAACAAACGGTAAAATTCTTTGACATTTAAAGAACACACTGCTGATCTGAGAAGGTGACCCAGGAGCCTGCTGGTAACAGAAGGTGGGCAGTGATTAATAATTTGCTATGCTTAATCCTTAAAGCAGATCAACAGAATGGAGATGGTCAAAAGTTGATAGTAATGTCTTTTTTTCCTTGTTGGACAGTTTCCAGGGAAAAGAAGGCACAACACTTTTCTAATACAGCCTAACCTTCAAGAAATCTTCATAAAATGAAATAATATGAAAAATGGGAGAGGACCATGGGTTAGGAAACTTTATAGAAGTTCCTTTCAAAGCCCATCAGTAGGGTACCTGGGTGGCTCAGTCAGTTAAGCATCTGCCTTCCGCTGGGTTCATGATCCCAGGGTCTTGGGATCGAGCCCCTCAGCAGGGAGCCTGCTTCTCCCTCTACCTCTCTCTGTGTCACTCATGAATAAATAAACAAAATCTTTAAAACAACAACAACAAAGTCCATCAATATATCATAACACATTAAAAACAATGGAAGTTAAGCATAAACCAGTAATCTCTCCACATACATTCTGCCCATTTCCCCTTGGTTTTCTTGTTTTTCCTTTTTAAGAATATATACTTTTTATTTTAATAAGATCTATAAAGTTTTTGACAAAAATGAAAATGATGCATCACCAGTCTCTCCGTGTAGGAGACATCGGAACATTAAAATAAAGCAATGCTTCCACATGATGAGAATATTAGATACAGAAAGAAAAGTAAAACAGGCATTTACCCTCAACCACTGTCCAGGCTCATGTAGTGTTTTGCCCCCCAAGTAAGACTGCTTTCAAGTTCCTTGGAGAGCTTTACAAAAAAAAAAAAAAAAAAAAAAAAAAGATAATGCATATACAGCCTTTATGTATCTGTCTAAATTACACATAAAAGATTATACTAATTACAAGATTATCCATCTTTCTTTTTCACTTATCTTATGGGATGAATTGGTCCCCTAAAATTCTCTCAACTCCCACTAATGTGACTATATTTGGAGATAAGGTCTTTATTTTTTTTATCCTTTTAAAGACTTCATTTGTCAGAGAGAGAGGGAAACAGAGCACAAACAGGGGGAGCAGCTGGCAGAGAGAGAAGCAGACTCCCTGCTCAGGGAGCCCCATGTGGGACTGGATCCCAGGATCCTGGGATCATGACCCGAGCCGAAGGCAGATGCTTACTTAACTGACTGAGCCAACCAGGCACCAAGAAAGAGGGTCTTTAAAGAGGTAATTAAGGTAAAAAGGACCCTAATCCTTAGTGTGGACCCTAATCCAACATGACTGATGTCTTTATAAGAAGAGAAAATTAAGACGTACAAAGGGACATATGGGGTGCACACACAGGAAAACCACGTGAAGAGGCAGTGAAAGGGGAGCCATCCACAAGCCAAGGAGAGAGACCTCCAGAACCTCAAGGCTCCACAACTATAAGAAAATTAATTTCTGTTCTTTATGCCACCCAGTCTGCAATATTTCACTGTGGCAATGCTAACAAAGTTCTATGAATTATTGGTATATGTTTGTGATATACCAGTATCAGGGCTCCCAGATCCACATTTCATCGAATTATTACAGTTTATTTAAACCCTGCCCCACTGGTTGACATTTATATTAACTCCAGGTTTTTGACTAATTCACACCAAAGCTACAGTGAATATTCTTGCGCTATCTTGTCATAATTTTGTAAGCATATCTATAAAGTAAATTTCCAGAAGTTGAATTGCTGGTTCAAAGGATAAATGCACACAAACTTAATTTAGATAGTTATCGTCAACTTGCCTTTCAAAAGTTTCCACTTCCACCCCAGGTGTGTAAAGATGTCATTTTCCCCACCCTTTTGCCAGCATTGGCTACTTCAATTGCTTTCAATTTGTATCAACCCAGTGGTTAAAGTTAGTGTGTTGTTCTGGTTTGTATCTGTGACTAAGTCTGAGCATCTTAGAGAGTTGTCAGGAACATGGGCTCAGGGGTGCCTGGGTGGCTCAGTCAGTGAAGTGTCTGCCTTCGGTTCAGGTCCTGATCCCAGGATCCTGAGATGAAGCCCTGCATCGGCCTCTCTGCCCAGCAAGGAGCCTGCTTCTCCCTCTGCCATTCCCCTGCTTGCGCTCTCCGGCTCTCTCTCTCTCTGTCAAATAAATAAATAAGATCTTTAAAAAAAAAAAAAAAAAAAAAAGCACAGGTTCAGAAGCCAGATCTTGAGCTTGAGTTCTACTGCTGCCATTTTCTAACTGTGTGACCCTGGACAAGTTGCCCGACCTCTCTGTGCATTAGGCTCCTCTTCTGTCAGATAACATAGCAATGGAAACTACGAAGCCAATGAAGTCTTCTAAGAATACCATGAGTGAAGGAACACCAAATGCTTACAACAACATTTAGGATCCAGTAATCTCCACATTAACATTAGCTATCATCAATGTTGCTGAAAGTACAATAATGCCTGTATTCTGATCACGTGCGTTACTGCTTTCGTGAGTGCCCTGTGTGATAGACTGAATGTCTGTGTCCCCCCAGAATTCATATGTTGAAGCACTGACCCCCCAGTGTGGCTGAATTTGAGCTGAGGCCTCTAAGGAAATAATTAAGGTTAAGTGAGGTCAGAAGGGTGGAGCCTTAGTCCAATAGGATTAGTGTCCTAATAAGAGAGACTAGAAAGATAGCTCACTCCCTCTCCCTGAACTCAAGCAAAGGAGAGGTCATATGAGCACAAGGGAGGTGGGAGCCACTACAAGCCAAGAGAAGGGTTAGACCTACCCTGCTGGCACCTTGATCTTGGACTTCCCAACCTCCTGAGCTTTGAGCAATAAATTTCTGTTGTTTCAGCTCCCAAGTTCATGGTGTTTTGTTATGACAGCCCTAGCAAATGATTATACCCTATTTAGATCTTTTCTTCATCTTTCTATACAATTAGTCTTTTTCTGATTGATTTCTGTGAGTTCCACCAAACTATGCCACCTTCATTGGATTCATAAGGACAGACGTGCTGACCAAAGGACTTTGAGCATGTGTGGTATCAGCTTCTGTGTGGCTCTCCTAACCAGGAGCTGGGCTCGATGCCATGGAGAAGGACCTGCTACAACCACTGTAGACTGAGAATGGCAATCAGGAAGTGCTTGGGGTAAAATCTTAAGGCTAACCAATCTAGATTTAAGGACATCAATTCTGGTCTTCAACATCAGCATGAGTATGACATTCTACAATGTCTTCCAAAGACTAAGGACAAACACCAGGGCACCTTCCCTTGACTTTGAATATTTTTATACATCTCCTCTATTAAAGAAAAATATGGAGGGTATCCGTTACTTCCTACCCTTGTTCATTTCCACATCAAAGTCTTGGTACTGAAATGTACTTTTTCAAATTTAAATCCAAAATTGTAATTTAATGCAGAGCAATTATAAGTAACAGATGCTGGAAGGTTTGCACTTTTTTGCTTCCATAAGAAATATACACATTGGATCCAAATTTTTGGATATGATATCCAAACTAAGTTAGGGGCTGGGAACAAGAGATGGCTAAATTTAAACCCAAGCATATTAGCTTTAAAACTGGAAAGTAGGGGGAAATTGGGAAACCAGACACATAAAAAACTGTACTCTATCTGATGGGCAGCCGCCCCTTGGTGGGTGGAATGAACTGCAAAGCCAAGGCAAGGAGGCAGCAGGGTAGAGACAAAAACGTCAGAGCTGAAGGCCCATGGACTTGAAACCCAGGCTTCATTCACCATATGACCTTGACCAGGGCAACTGGCCCTCTAAGACTGTTTCCCCAGCTACAAAATAACAATGATGTCACCTACCTTACTGAGTTGTAACAACTGGCTAAGTCAATGTCTAGAGCCCCATGCCTGACACGTACCAAGAGCTCCGCAAAGGACTTACTACTCCTAAGACTTCCTCTCAGTACCTGAACAACCTATTTGGTTTCGGGGATCTGGTCAACCCAGTTCCGTATTCATCAATCAACTGTGAAGTGCGTGTTGAGTTCGAGGTGCCCCATACCACCCATACCAGGAATGAAAGAGAAGAAGAAGACCTTCAAGAAACATCCGGCCCCCTGAAGGGAAGTCCAACGGGCACATAGGAGACAGTGAATGATACAAGGCAAGGAAAATCAAGGAAGGCAGACCATTCAGGGCCCTGCAGCTTGAGCCTGGAACTGTTTGTGCGGAGTGGGTAAGAGAATGGTTTCAAATGGTCAGAGTGGAAGCCAGTCACCAGTGCAGCAGCACAGACAAGCGGACGGCGGCCAGCGCTCTACTGACCATCTTCAGAGGCCACAGAGCAGGCTCCGGCCTCACAGAGAGCAGCATCCCAGGCACAGAGTGTGGTGGTGTGGACTCAGCCCCATTAAATCCCCTCAAGATTTCTCTTGCATGTGGCCTTAGGAGAGGGATGGTGACAGTTTCCTTTCCTTTGAAGGACTTCATTGCTACCTTTCCTGTGGCATTACTGTGTGGTGTCATTCACTGTTCCTCTGCAGGTCTCCCTGACTAGTGGCACGTCTCACAGGGGCAGGGAAAGTGCTTTCTTTTCTTTGACCCCCGCCATGGCCAGCAGTCCTGGGCTCTCAGTAACTGTCCCCTCCATGACCAAATGACTGAAATAAATACATGAATACACGGAGTTCATAGGTTCTCGTGCATCTTACGTCGAAGAGCAGGACAGGTGGAAACAAGGTAAAATGAGAAGTGAGGAAATACAAACCAAAAACCAGCTCGTGAGAGACGTGAACACCACACACCAGGAATCTATTACAAAGACATTTCTATCACAGCCTACATTCTTCATCTCCTCAACGGCCCTAGTTCCTGGCAATGAAGTTGCAAGAAGCAAAAGAACGTTCAGTTTGAAAACATGGGATTTTTTTCTTGAAGTATGTGGCAGGATCCAGGGAGGGTGTTTTGGGTATCATTGCTATACAACAAGGTGCCCCAAAACCCAGTGGTTTAAAATAGCAGTGTCCTCCCTCTCATGATTCTCTGTGGCCTGACTGGACACAGCTGGGCATGTCGTCTAGTTTGGGGGCTTTTGTGTGGCTGCAGCCGGACGACAGCTAGGACAGGGGGGTCATTTGAGGGCTCACCGGGTCTCTGAGATGGCTCCTTCACAAGGTGCCTGCGCCTTCCTTCCCTGCCTCCCCACGTGGGTTTCTCACAACCTGGTGGTCACAGGGGAGTCTCACGGTCTCTGTGGATGCCGGCCTCTGCAAGGCTGAGAGTGGGGGCCACCAGGACATGGAGGGGCTAGGGAAATGCCGGTGTCACCTCAACCACCCCCTACTGGTCAAAGCACTCATGGGACCCAAGGGAGTAGAGAAGTGGACTCCATCTTCTGCTGAGGAGTGGCAAAGTTCACATTTTAGAAGAACAGGGTGGGTGAAGATATTCCCGTGGTCACCTCCGGAAAATACAGTCGGCCGCTGTCCCTTGACCTCACTGATGCTGCTAGCATCGTTCTCAAGAATCCCTGCTTAGTGAGACTAAGGTGAGAAGATGCACAAAACCCCTCAGGCCCTAGGTCCCACCCGCACAGCATCTGATGGCTAAATGGCAGCGAGACGCAGCTGTTCCCTGAGACAAAATCTCTCCCGTGGGTGCTCAGGGCTCCTAACCAGGCTGTTTAGTAGCCGAGGAAGCTCCTCTGTGTACCTGAGACAAAGGTGCCCTTTCTTCCAGGTGGATGCTGTGGGGAAGGAAACCTTTTCTTTTTCCCTTCTGGTTTCTCTGACAGGTCTAGTAATTAAATTGACATAAGACAGAGTAACAGGAGAAAAACCAATTTCAGACGTGCAGGAGCCCCAAAGACACGAGATCCGAAGACAGGCCCTCGAGGCTCAGATGCCGTCCCGAACTAAGGACAAGGGGGTACCATTTGAGGCTTGGAAGAGACGGAAGATCGTTCACAGGAAGATGAGAAGAGCAAATGTTTGGTAGACAAATGTTTGCCGTGCCATGCAGACAACTCTATGATAAAAAGTTACTGAGGTATTAGTTCTCTCCAGGGGCAGGCCCGGTATCTAAATTCTTTCAAAGCAATTAAGCCCTTTTACACGATTTTTATCTCATTCCTTCTCACATGACCTATGAGGTGGGCACTCACAGTAATAGTATCAACAATAAGAGCAAACAGTCATGCAGCGCTTGCCACATGCCAGGCCCTAGCGGGGAAGGAAAACAAACAGCCCCTTCTGAGTCTGCTGGGCCATGACTGTCTTCAGCTCAAAAGAATCCACAGGCCAACGTGGCCCATTTGGGGCTGGTGTATTCTGCTCCCCCTCAATGCACAGCTAGGGGAGCCCCCTCTGGACTCATCTTCGGGCTCTCCAGCTCCCTCCTAGCACAACGCTCTGCAGGTAGGAGACCTTCAGAGGCAAGCAGATAACTGAGTGAACCAAGGACCAAGAAACACCTGTGCTTTCTTCCCAACAGTGTGGCCTCTGGAGTAGATATGGGAAAGCAGCAAGGGCAATCTGAATCAGAAGGAAGGCTCCCCAAGGCACTCAGCTCCCACAGGGGCGATGGGAACCCGTGCCCCACACATCTCCTTGAGGTGACAGTGAGGAGGAATGACAGCGCTTGCAGCTGAACAGAATGGAATTCTGTTCGATTACAGCCAGGAAACCGGAGCTGGTGGCAACTAGCTAATCGAGGGAAATAAAAGTAGAAAGGACTAGGTTATTTATAACCTTAGTGAGGCAACACGGCCAAAAAAATATTGTCTAAAGTATTACCGAAGAACATCATTTTTCAGATACATAGTTACTTTTTCAGAAACATATAATTCACTAGGGTGATTTTAAAACACTGCCCTTTGCAGCCATAAATTACCATTTGTGGGCGTTGACTTATCTGTCGTCTTATGAAATCGGGTCTCCCCCCGCCACCCACCCACCCCTGCCCAAGCTACAGCTATCAGTTTATGATTAAACTTTGGCAGGGTGTTAGCTCTTTGTGGTGGCTCAGAAAACTAACCATCTGCAAGTCAAAATTTTTAGATTGCATGTCTTTAAAATTCCTTTGCATATAAACAGAAAATTTAATTATATATTTACATATATATCAATGTTCCCCGGGTCCACTTATCAAAAACTTGAGTGACTGTTCATTCAAGTCCCGCAGCAGCCTCGATTCAGGCTCCCTTCTGCAGCCGAAAGGGTGTCCAGCCTCCCCACTAAGAATCACTTAAGCAGAAAAACATGCTTTCCGGAGAACCCAGGGAGGATCGGTTTGCATCAGGTGAAGCAAAACCAGAATCCCCCAAGCCTCGTGGATTTGGAAATCTACCAAGTCACTTCAGTCTACCCACCCAGTACTTCTAGGTATGTAAAAATGTAAATATTTTATTTTATAGTTTATATGGGGTGTTTTATAGAGCAGAGAAATCAGAACACCCCTAACGTGACACCGTAAACCCACCGTGCTCTAGTATGGCGCAGCTGTGTTCCTCTCATTCCTTCCCTTATCAGTGATGAAGGGCAGCTCCTCCACGCATGAAAGCTTTCGACATTCCTCACGGAAGATGCTGGAGAAAACTGGGTCGTTGGAGGGAGTGTGTGGAAGTGAAAAACAAGTCTCCCTCCCTCTCCTAAACTTGTAAATGTCACGTCAAGGAGTTCATGCAGAGTTGAGCACAGGCGCCGCGCACACTGAGGGCTCCGCGTTGTTGTTACACCAGTAAAAGCCCTGGCCGAAATGCACTCGGGGCCAGGCGGGCTCTCTCCAGGCTTTCTACCTCATTCACCCTCACACAGCCCGTGTGGTCGGTGCTAGCAGCGACGACATCCGCCAAGAATGGCCGAGAGTCGTGCAATGCTTACTCTGCACCAGACAGTGTTCTAAGTGCTTCCCGGGTGACACGACAGCCAGATAAGGCAGGTGTCCTGACTGTTGGGAAACTGAGGCCCAGCAAGATAAGATAACTTGCTGAAGTTCACATAGTAAGGGATGGAGGCTGACTGAGGTCAGTGCTCCTATTACTGCACCCATTTCACAGATGAGGAAAGCAAGGCACAGGGAGACAATGTGATCCAGGTTCATCAACCCTGTAAGTGATCAAGTGGGATTCACACCAAGTATGCCGGCTCCAACGCCCGAGTCTTGTTGTGATGGCTAAATTGACAGAGCAAACCAAACTCCCTTCAGCTTGAGAGTGACTCACAGCGTTTTTGCTCGCTGAGCACAGCCACAGCTGTTCACCTCCGGTAGGCAGGACCGAGCACAATACCCTGAAAGAACAGCTGTAAGCAAAGACGAGACGGAGGGATGCCCCCGTTATGTGATTTCGAGAACACCTCCCTCCATGTCAGGAGTCACTCTCTCGAATTTCCGCTTGGTCTCTAGCAGACGTAAAACATTATGTTGCATCAACAACCCATAGCTCAAATGCCTTCACCAGAATTTTCCTCAAGAGGGAAAAGACAGTTAAGGCTTTTGAGGAGGGAGGAAGAGAACAGAAGGCAGCCTCAGACCTACCAGGTATCCCAGCCTGAGGCTAAGCTGTGTCTGCCTCTGGGATTCCTGTATAGCTAAACATATTTAATGAGCTGGTGGGGCTGGGCTGCCAGCAGGACATTTGCATAAGGGACTGAGAAGCCTTCTGGGAGGGCTCTCACCCTAAACGGGAAGCGGGTCAGCAGAGAAGCTTGGACCAGTGACAAAGCCTTAGTCACCAGGAAACAGATGCAGTTCTGAGTGAAGTACTAGGGGTTCTGTCACTCACATTTGTCTCCACCTTGTACCTCGGAAAAGTGGTGGTGCAGAGAAACTAAGAAGAGCTTTGTGTAAGTGTTGGCCAGATAAAGGCTGAATTGCTACCCCTGGAAGAAGGCAATTTGGGTCCCTGGAGACCCCAGTGCATTGGTTCTGCTATTGGGCAAGAGAGACAAACCAGACTGGCAGTTATGGTGGTGTTGAGAGGAGGCGGCAAGAGTGATGGTGTCCCGTGATGTGGCAGCCCCGTCCTGGGGAAGCAAGCCCCCAGCACAGGGAACTGGGGTGGAGTGATGAGAGCCAACAAAACTCATTTGTGGGGTGTTCTCCACATCGCCCAGCCCATTAGACTAGGTCTGTGTGCCACAGTCTGCTGAACACAGGTAAGAAGCCGAAGAAAAGTACCACGGGGAATTCTCACCCTGTCATTGCCCAGCTCTTAGTTGAGACCCAGGGCGGATTCCAATCCTCCAATTATGCATTCATTCATTCCTTCATTCAACGAGTACTTATTAGGCACCCATTATATGCCTGACACAGACAAAGAGGGTTCCGCTATTTACAAGACGGGCATGTCTCCACATACATCTCTCCATGCTTCTTCTTGCTCTCTGCCTTCTCACCATATTAGCTTTCCTTCAGCTCTTTCCTTCACTCGGGCTCTGGATTCATCACTCTCGCTGCTTAGAACACTACATCCAACTTTCACGTGGTTGGCCTCCCTCTGTCTTCAGTCTCGGGTTGGAAACCACCTCCTAGAAGAGGCCAGTGGGTCCCCCTGTTATTCCCTCTCACATCACATACCACAGTTACATAAATAGGGACGCAGTTGTGTGCTTCCCTATTTATTCGCCCTCTAGAGTGGGAACTCTGCTTCAACCCTCATGCCAGCTTTGTGCCTGGCAGACAGGAGAAGCTCTGTAAATATTTGTAGAACAAATGTTATTGAATGGACCCCATTTTAGACAAAGTCACATGATGGTAAATAACTGAGCTCAGGATTCAAAATGCAGACACGCTGAAGACATGCTACGAGCAGAGATCCCTCCTATCGCACCACCTCAAGAACCTCCCAGCTTAGTTGGGAAAGAGACCCAACAAGCAGTAAGTAGAATCATAGGACTCATGCTCCAGTAAAAGTCTATCCAGAGGGCTGTGGAAGCACAGAAGACAGCCTGATTAATCTGGCTACGAAATAATGAAAAGCTTCCAAAGAGATGACGTCCAGACAGAGCTTTGTAGGAGGAGTGGGGCTCCAGAGAGCCTTCATGGCCGAGATGTAAAACGGCATGGCAGAACCTTCAATCTCACCCCCAGCAGGAAGGGTTGCTTATTCTGGGCAGCCACACGAAGTTTCCTCATTCATTCATCCAGTAGGACTTGAATGGCACTGAATGAAACAGGCACGGTCCCTGCCTTCTGAGGGGAACGGACAGATGAGGATGGGTGGCCGATAGGATTCATGGACAAAATACTGAAAAGGTAAAGAGGCCAGATCATGAGGACTATACTGAGAAAAACCAAGGTGCCCCCTTTTACAGATGGCCAGTAGCCAACGTGTGTGTTGCCATCCCAGATCACCAGCCATCAGTCTGCCTGCCTGCTGTCTGCGGACATTCGAGAGAGCCCAGCAAAGATCACCTGCCCTTGCCTAAAGCAGAGGAACCAGCCAGACAACCCACAGAAACACGAACTAAATATGAGCTTTATTGTTTTAAGCCACTAAGTATTGGGGATGGTTTGTATGTGGGCACAGCGCGAGGCACTTTTGGGGAGGCACAAAAAATTAAGAGCTTGCCTTTGCTTACTTGGGTCCGTCTTATCTCATAATTACGCACGTACAGCTCTATGTCCTTATAGGAGTACATATACAGCTAGAAATATGAGACAGGATGGACGCAAATGAGCTCTCCAGAGACGCACCACATCTGCTTCGAGAGTGTGGAGGAGGATGAGATGAACTATGCCTGGGGCAGGGAAGGGCTCAGGGTGCACAGGCACAGGTACAAGGTCATCAGGCAGGGCAGCGGGTCTGGGAACCTCCAGGTGTGAGAAAATCCTGCGTAAAAACCCAGGAAGTAAGAAAATAGGAAGTAATCTGGGGTACTCAGCTGGAACATTTCTCCACTCCTGCCTCCATTTCTCCTTAAGCCAATCTATGCCCCCCGCCCCCCGCCAAAAAAAAACTCCTTCAGGAGATCTGAGCTTAGATCTCACCTCTTCCAGGAAGCCTCTGCTACGGACTGAACTGGAACCCCCAAAAGGCATATGTGGGAGCCCTAAGCTGCCATGTGATGGTCTTTTGAGATAGCGTGTGGGGCCCTCGTATTGGGATTAACACCAGAGACCTTTCTCACTCTCTTGCTCTTTGCCACGTGAGGACACAGTGAGAAGGCAGCCTTCCACAAGCCAGGAAGAAGGCTCTCACCAGGAACCTAAGGGGCCAGCACCTTTCCCTGGGACTTCGTGCTTCCAGAACAGTGAGAAAATACACCCCTGCTGCTTAAGCCACCCGGCTCTGGTATTCAGTTATGGCAGCCCAAATGGACTAAGATACCTTCCTTGACATGCTCGCCTCCACTTCTGTACTAGGCTCCCTCTTCTGTATTTCCTCTCTGGAAGCACTTCCCACACTGCATGGTGACTCTCTTGCCCTGTCTGTACCTCCCATTAGACAATTTTCTCTATGAGGCAGGGACATCGTGCAGCTTCTGATGTCTGCTCTGATCTCTAGTGCGGAGCACAGCGGCGCATAGTAAGTGCTCAGTAAGTGTTTGCTGACTACGTGCTCCGAATATGTCATTCTGCATGGTGTCCCAGAGAACTACGTGCAAATGTAATATTAGCCGACTCTAGATCTGACTGCAGAAATAACTCGAACTCCTGCCCTTTTGCAAAATTTGCTGTTTCTCTGTTATTTCGATTAAAAGATTTGGTTTGGGGGTGTCTCATTTGTTGTTTATAAAGATAATTAGAGCTTGCAACCTAACCCAACTTGCTGATGGGGTATTTTGTCTGACGAGCTCCAGGACAGCCTGATATGTGAATGCTCCAGGTGTTTATCCACATTCCTTATAAATGTCCCCTGTCTACTCATTTGTGCACACAGATTTCACAGAGCTCTCCCAGGATTGCTTCTTCTAGAATATTCACTAACCTTCACCTCAAACTTCATCTGCCCCCTGCTGTTTTTACTGATGAAGAACCCAAGACTCAGTAAAGCTAAAAGACTTGCCCAAGATCATCAGAGAGCAAGAGAGAAAAGGCTAGAACCCAAGTCACCTACTGATGAGTCCTGAATTTGTTGGGATCTTTAAAAAAATGGAAAATATGCAGGATTCAGAGAGCTCTTGATCTGAAACATAGAACACATGTATCTTCCTGTTAAAATAGCTAACTATATACAAATATAAATATTTAAAGGGTCTATCTAGATAAGAAAAGAGAGGAGGGCAGAGGGGAAGCCCAGTATTTATTACCAGCAGCTCTCCATCTACACTTAAACATTTTCTTAAAAGAGACAGAAACCGAGTGTCAATGCCCATCCTCTAACATCTTACTGATGCCAGCACATGACCACTCTGCCTGTACCAAAAAGGATGACTCATGTATCTCATGGGCTGGAGTGATTACTGTGTAGGTCGCCTTACAGGGAAAATTGCCAACCTCACGACTAACCTACACCCCTGAGACTCCAAGGTGATTTGCTCCACAATTTCTGATCTATGGAATTAGCCTAGGGCAGAGTTATGCATTTATATCCACGGCACCATATTGATTGGCAGAGGGGGTGGGGGAGAAAGTGGAGGTAAGATGAGGAAAGACAAAATTCCTCCACCTTTGTAACTGCCGCGCCATGTTGCTGCGATCTTTTGTTTCTACTCTGGTATAAGACCAGTGAGTGGATTGGTCAAAATTTCAGAACAAGGCAGCCTGTCCCTAATATTCCTGGCAGCAACAATGTTCCTGGCTTTCATTTCTTCACAGAGCTGGGTTCATGGGCAAGCACTTCTATCAGGTAGGGTGAGGAGACCCACCTCTCTTAGTTGGATGCCACCCTCCCTCTCCTCCCCCAGCTGCCTGTCTTCTTTCTTCTTACAGTAAGTTCCAGGAACTTGTGTGAGAACTCACAGTCAGAGGGATTCATCCTGGGTCCAATTCAGCCAACAGTTATTACTCCTAGTGCCATGTGGACTAGATTATCCAATTTTGGTCAGATTTGAGAAGCAAAGCATAGCAACGACCAGTAATACCTTGGAACAAACTGAGACTAAGTAGTTGAATAAAATGATACATGGTCAAGCACCAGCCCATGGCCTGGTGCACTTTCAGCATGCTTGTCTCCACTCCAAAAGTCAGCACAGCCAACTCTGGCACAGCCTCACCTCTGCCTACACTGTCTCTTCACTGGTGATCTCATCCAGGTCTGGGCTCTAAATGGCCCCCATGTCTTTATGCTGCCCCAATTTACTGTCTAGCCCTGACCTCCCCTCAGAGCTAGACAGTCATATATAGAATTGCCTACCTGATGAGAGCTTGGCTTGTGTCTCTTGCAGGCAACACCAACCTCTGCATTTTCAAAAGAAAGTTCATGATTTCCTGCTCTGCTTCCAAAATAGGCCCCTCCTCCGTCCCAGTAAAAGAAAGTGTCATCCATCCAAAAACCAAAGAGACATCCCCAATCACTCCTTTTCTCTCCTCCTCCTTGCCCTTTCCATACACACATCCAATTTGTCACCTAGACCCAAAGGCACATTCTCCAAAACATGTCAAGAGTTGGATAATTTATATCCATCTCTCTGGTTACTCTTCTATCCAGACCACCATTATCTTCTCCCTGGACTACGATAAACTAGCAGGATGGGTCTCTCTGCTCCCATTCTTGCCTTCCCATGATCCACTCTCCACAGAGCAGCCAGAGCAATATTTTAAAACTAAACTCAGATCATCTCACTCCCCTGTGTAAAATATCCCAGTGGTTTCCCACTGCACTTGAAATAGAGCTCCAGCTCCTCGTTCTGCCTCTGTATCCTCTAAGCCCTGACACTGACCTGCCACCTGCTTCTCTCTCGCACCCACTCTCCTGCTTTTTCAGTAGCCCTAGCCTCTGTAGCTACTTGGTCTCCTTTCTGTCTCTCCAACATCCTAGGCTCCTTCTCGCTTGTGCCTTTTTGCACTTGCTGTGTTCTCTGCCTGGAAGACTGATACTAGATCTCTCCAGCTCCTTAAGTAATTGACTCTTTTTCAGCCATCGGGCTGTGACTGATGCTCAGGGAGGCCTTCCCTGGCTACCTTAGTCAAAATGACATCCCAGGTCACCCTCCACCACCCCATTAGACTCATTTCTTTCACAGAACATAATCACCATCTGACATGTTGTGGTTTATGTCTCCGTTCATGGCTGACTGGCTCTCCTCCCTAATAGAATGAAACCCCAGGAGGTCAGGAGCCACAACTGTCTTCATTGTTCCATCCCCAGGATCTAGAACAGTACCTGGGGTATAGTAGAAACTTAATAAATATTGTTAGATAAATGCATAAATTAATCTACAAACATTCTCAGTAATTATCACTTTGTTATTAAGATGAACTAATACAAGATAGAAACGTAAACAACTCTGGTAATGGAGTAAAATCTGAGAGTACACAGGGCTCCAAATTGCCTAACTTTGGTTACCACACCGAATACACACTTGCAACACGAAGAGCTCTCTCACCTACTAGATTTCACGAAGAGGTAACTATTAATAAGCAGAGACAGGCTAGTAGGCATCCTCTAGAGAAACTGAGCTCAGATCTAAGGCTACTCTAGAGGGCTATTTGAGGCTGTTGGAGTTGACAGAGTTAGGATATGGGTGTATTAGCTCCCTATCATTGCTGTAACAAATTACCACACATTTAGTGCCTTTAAACCACACAAATTTATTACCTTACAGTTCTGGAGGTCAAAAGTTTGAAAATCAAGATGGCAACAGGGCTGCATTCTTTTTGGAGTCTCCAGGAAGAATGAATTTCCTTGCCTTGTGTCTATTCCTCCTTCTTCAAAGAACACCACTCTGATCTGTTTCCATCATCGCATTTCTTCTCTCTGAGTTTGACCCTCTAGCTTCCCTCTAATAAGAACCCTTATGACTACCTTGGGCCCTCACAGAAAATCTAGGATAATCTCTCCATCTCAGTATCCTTAATCACACAAAGTCCTTTTTGCAATGTAATGCAACCTCTCTCTCATCTTAAAAAAAAAGTTAAGGATTCCAAAGACCTACTATTTATATGAATTCTATCTATCTATTCATATCTATGTATTAGAACTTAAAAACTTTTAAAAACATTTTATTAATTTATTTAAACTAACAGAACACATGACATGTTAAACAAAATAACATATTTCATGAAAAATAACTATGTTTTACAAAACAAAACAAAAAAAAAACAAAGGGAGTGAAAAGAGTGACGTTGTTTTACATATTCATAAATCTCTTACCTGTCTATCTGCTTTTGCATTTAATCTGTAGTAATATCACACTTAATACAGCATTTGGAAAACTCTGTTGTAAAACCATGAGAGAATGAGACCTCCTGACACTCTTGAAAAGATCTTGGGAACCCCCCGTGGCCAGAAGACCACACTTTGAGAGTTATTGTTCAAGCAACACAAACTGCCCATAATTTACTCCACACACAATGCTGCTGTTCACAAGGCTGGGAGTTCCCTTCCCACCCCATCCTTTACTGGTGAACTTTGGCTTTTCTTGTAAGATTTAGATATTGCTTCTTCCAGGCTGAGTAGCTGCTCTTCCTCTGGTTTCTGGAGCCACTTTTTTTCCTCTCACTGGCTCTTGTTCTCATTATGCTCACACTGCCCCATCACACTGGATTTAATTCTGTCTAGGAGACCATCAACCTACCACATTGGGAGCTACCTGAAGATGAAAACCGTGCTGTATTCGTCTCTGTGGTCCCATATAAGTGGTATGCTATAAATGTTTATTGAAGGTAAATGAATGTCTCTTTCTAGCAATGTGAGCACCAGCATGAGAGAACAGAAAACAGGGAGTTAGGTAGGCAGCACCTGCTCTTACAGACTTTGCTTCTTGCCACCTGGACCAGTCCCAAAGACCCTTACCACTCTGTAGGGCACACACGCTCAACCTTTAGGATTTCTGGTTCTGGAGAGCGCTGAGTAGTCACTAAGAAGAAATGCTTGTAGTCCCTTTGAACTTGAGCCTCCAGGTCTTTCCAGGTGTCTGCAGTGCTCTCTGGATTACATACAAGGGTCAAGAGTTCTCGATACACAACACATATTTATGTCCCCCTGTCTGCCTTGCAGCCCTGGCTTAAAGGAGCAAGCAGAGAAACATATGGAAATCCAATGATGAAAAATTAGCCAAATGTCTACAGTTGGAACTTGCATAAGGCCTCAATACAATTTTCTAGAAAACATCAGTGAGCTTAACCAGCAATCCCGTAGACGTGGTCCCAGACAAATGTGGAAAAGAAAGATACTGTAATTGCTTGTTCCCATGGTTTACATTTAGGGCTGTGTTTATCAGGTTCAGAGACTGGACCTCTCCCCATCAAAAGGCAGCTCAACCGCCTCAACTGCATGTGAAAATACACTGTTAAGTCATAAGAAATGGAAGACTCAGTCACGTCAGTTCCCACACAAAGAATGTACCTATCTGTGCTTGTCCATAAAGACACTTAATTGGCTGCACACACAAATGTGTGCAGCCAATTAAGGTATAAAAGTGTTGGCAGAGGAGGAGTTGCTGGGATAGCAGGCATGAGACTAAGACCACTAACTCTGAATCATAACTCTGAATCCCATCGCTGCATCTGGGCTAAGGCTATGCTTCCCATGGGCTGCTCTCATGTCAAGGACATAAAAGTCAACATATTTTTGAGGGCTAACTATCAAAGACTCACCAAGAGCCTTGCTAGGAACTCTTAGGTTGCTCAGCAGTCCACGACATTTTGACCCAACCTTTCCTTCCTTTCTCCTTCACTTGGAGTCAGACTTGCATCATGGTCTGCCAACTCTCCCAAGCTTTTCCAGCTCCCTCCCCATTTTCTCTAACAGGCATTTCTCCTAGAAAAATTCTAGCACATTTAATCCTATCTTAGCATCAACTTCTTGGGGAATCTGGACTAAACTACCAGGCAACATCAGGCACCATGTTCAAGAAATAACACCAAACTGGCAAGTAGGAGACCCAGATCTTGTCCCAGCCCTATTTCTTCCTAGCTGTGTCATTTCCTCATCTGCCAAAAAGAATTCGCTGGATTAGATAGCTCTAAATCCTTTCCTGACTTCAACATCTTGGATTCCATAGCTCCCGTTCAGCCATTTATGACCACAGTGTTTCTGGCATCTGAGGAGAGTGTCTCCCAGCATGGTGACATCTCAGATGAAGAGGCACATTTCCACACACTGCCCTTGACCAAGAGAAAACTAAAAGTGGCCAAGCCCTCAGCAGGTAGTGTCGGACTGTGCCCTCCTAGAGAACCAAGTGCAATACACATTTTGCAGACAAAGTTGTTGTGTGCCTAGGAGCTCATCTTGCAACTGGAGCCTTCATATGGTACTCAGCTTAAAGAGACGTTTCTGAGCTTGAAGAGAGTCCACCCACCTCAGGGAGAGGTGAGATGTGCCCCCTTCTGAGTCCCAGAACCCTGCATCAGACTCTCTCCAAACACTTAGCACATGGACCTCATGAAGACCCTAGGGTAGGCCAACTGTAAGTTAAAATCATTGGTGGGCCAGTGAGAGGTGATAACATTTAGGACTAGTTTGGCCACCTATGAGAATAGAGCCCAATCAACAGAGGCTTCAACCCTCTAGATTTTGTTCTCTCACCAAAAAAAATAGGACTGATGGGGAGGTCTAGGTCCTAGAGTCCAGAGTATCTAACCAGCAGGGGGGAAACATGAGGGTACCATGTCCTGAAAGAAGCGGGGAAGAATTTGAGGGGAGAAAAGGTAACAGGAAGATTCAGGGCACTGCAGAGATCCCTTGCCCTCCTTCACTCTCGGCTCAAGAGTACTTCAGAAGGCAGAGCCCTTCCATCAACGTGGTTGTAGCAACACATGAACGCACCGATGAGCGTCTCCTCCAGACTGATGTGAAGGGATGCAGAACTCTTCTGCCTCTTGCCCAGCCAGCTTAGCTCTATTCCCTTCGAAGTGACACTTGTTAATAAGTTGGCATTCATCTTACTCTTGTGAGTTTATTTTATCACAGACTCAGTGAGGAAAAAAAAAAAAAACATCGCAACTTACCACAGTAAAGTAAATATCACAAGATAAATGACAATGTTGGAATGGAAACCACTTAGGGCCTCAGAACGGTCAGTCACAAACAGCTTCTCGACTATTAGCTGTTAAAGGTTATGCCTTATGTCACCCAAAAGGGTTTTCCCCTAGATTTATAGCATGGTCTCAAGGAAGATTTATTGCCAACTTAATTTTTTCCCCCATTTTAGCTTTGTGAACCGTCAGCCTGGAATTCCTCCTAAGTTATTTAAGAATGAGGAGTTGCTGGATTTTAAGAAATGCTTGTGGTACATTTTCTACAATGTATCCTTCTTATGAACCAGATTATGATGCCCTTGAGTAGGGACCAAACCATCCTCCTTTTCCCCCTCCAGTTTCACTTCATGACATTTTCTATCTTGCTCCCTGGTCTAAGAAACTGACCTGAAAATACACAGAAGCAGCTCTCTTGAACTTGGCTTCCATGCTTCCTTGGTATCCAGGTGGATACAGACCCCGGGAGAAGTGGCCAGATGCTGAAAGTTGGGAAGATCTGGGCTTGAGGCATTTATTCCCCCAAATCCCTCCTCCATGCTCCATGGCTAGCTGTACCCCGGATGCAAGGTGGCGTGTCCTGCCAGGCAGCCCTCGCCTCACAGCTGTCTCTGGGTTCCAGGAACCACTCCCTCTCTTTTGTATCATTTGCTCACTGATTCCCATTTTCTCTCTCCAGGCAGATTATAACCTCCCACCCCACCGATTTTGGACTTGGCCGTTGGACTTGCTTTGGCCAATGGAACACAGGCAGGTGGGCTGCTCTCTTCTGAGAGCTCTTGCACACTTGGGTTCTGGCCCTCTTCTTCTGCCCTCCATCATGAGAACAGCATGTCTCCATGAGAAACAGTGGTGGGCCTGGGTTCTCCAGTGAGAAGGTATGTGCTGCGTAGCCACGTCCACCGTAACCACGTCCACCGTACCTGGCTAAGCCCACTTGAGCCCAACTGAACCAGCTGAGCCCAGCAGAGTCAAGTAGAAACACAGGATGAGTAGGCACAGGAAATGCATGTCCGTTGCCATAAGCCACTGAGATATTGCAATTGTCTATTATCACAGCAAAAATCAACCGATATGCCCTCATCACCCCTTCAGATCTAGGGGCATTACTGGCATCTGCTTCCTCTAGGTTCTTAAGGCTTTATCAATAGCTCCTTTATTAACGATGTCTTGACAATGCCATCTATTTCTTGCTGAGACCCTGATTGATACATGTCCTATTTAGAGCTGAGAGGAAATCACAAAGAGGCTTGATATAAGGGTAATGTCTACCAAACTCCACGAATAAATAATACTAAGGAAAAAAGGAACAGGAGGAGGGAAAGGAGAAGAGGAGGCAGAGGAAAAATGGAGAGGGGGGAGGGGAAGGGTAAGGAGGAAGAGGGAGAAGCAGCAGTTACCTGGGGTCCTCTCTGTGCCAGACAGCGGGCTGAGAACTTACAGATGGTCTCATTTCATCCTTGCGACAACCCTGCTACTATTAATGATATTCTTTTTGTAAAGAAAGAAGAAAAAGAGAGTAAACAGCTTCTTCAAGGTTACCCTCCGCAAAATCCAGATAAAATGTCCCACAGGCTCAAGAGAGAAAACATCTGGTAACAGGTGGTGGGAAGACCTTGTGGTGACAGCATCTGAGAGGGCCTTCCAGGATGGTGGCGTGATGCGGGGTACTCACAGCTCTTGGACAATGCATGCCAGAAAGCTGTGCTAACGCCGGGAAGTACGTCACTACGGTTTGCAAAATACCAACAAAGCAACTCAGGCTCTTGCTTCTCATAAAGTTTGAGTCTCAGTGCAAATCCAGAATTCACAGGTTCTGTGAAGGAAACTCGATGGAACTGCCAGATGGGTATGTGCCCAGGATGAGGGGCTTGTGACACCGGGACACCCCACTGCCGTGCCAACTAAAGTGAACCCCAGCGCTCTCCTCTGAGTTAGGAATTTGCAGACAAGCTCCCCCTGTCCCTTGCAGCTTTATTTCTTCTTCAATGTTGTCCTCACAAAAGTGACAGTTTAAAAGAGGCCTCCACCATCAACCCCCAGTCCCATGCTGTCCATTCACCAGTCCTGCGTGCCTGTCTGTCCCTGCAAGTATGGGCAGGTGCGCCATCGCTCAGTTCTAAGGAGCCTGTTGGAGGAAGCCCCGCACCATCAGCATGGCCACTGACAAACACCCACGGTGCCGCAGACTCCCCTGCGGGAGGGAGGAGGGCGTGAATCCTTGATCCCTTTCCGTTTTGCATCCTTGCCTGTCCAGGCTTCCACTCACTGGCACATCTGCCACACGCCTGCACCTCCCAAGGGCCACCCCAGCCTCCCCGGAGAAGTCCTTACTGAGCACTGAACGGTGGCTGAGCATGAACATTTTCTTGCTCAAGCTCCTGGGTTGAACCCCAGCCCTGCGACTGACCTGCTGTGTGGCCAGGGGCAGGTCATTGCCCTCCCGTGTGGCTCAGTTTCTTCATCTGTCTAATTCATCGTAAATATTGATGACCAAGCCAAAGAGAGTTAAAGCCCGCTGGACCAGCAGAGCAATAATGCCCACCTCACAGGGTTCTTGTAAGAAATAAAGGTCCCTCTATGTGCAGAGCTCCGAACAGGGCCGGGCACAGGCTGAGTGCCACCGAAATGTGTGCTAGGATCTGCATTTATCCCAGCTCCTAAAAACTGTGCTCATTTGGTCTTTCTAGGGAGACTTCAGGGAGGGATTCTGTGTGTCTTACGTATCTCCATATCCCAAGCTCCTCGCCTGGTATGTGGTCGGTTTGCAGGGAATCGTTTACCACCGCTGGTTATTTTGAGCCTCGTGCCGCCTCTCCCCCTGCCCCACACTTTGGGCTGGCCCCACCGGCCTCCTGGGGAAACAGACCGCGTGGGGCCCCTTTGAGGTATGACAGGCCACGCTGATGTGATGACAACTGACCCACCCAAGCACAGTCTTCCCTTTTTGAGACAAATCATCACCCCCCTACTCTAGCTCCTCCTGGATGGACCACGTGTGCTGTGTCTCCAACTCAGAGGCCTGCCGGGGCCTGAAAGGAAACGGGCCGCCGCGCACCGGGAAGGACGAGGACGACGACAGCAAGCGGGCGAGTGGGTGCCCACCCGGAGAAGGCAGCTCCCGCTCACCTCCCGCTCATCACTGCCAGAAAAGTCTCCCGGTCCGATGGTGTCGTGTCCTGCTGCTTTAAGAGAAGTGACGTTAACGGGTCAACTCCTGATGTTTACATATGTGTGACGAGGTCAGAAAGTTTAAACGTATTTTGGGGATCAAATAACACACATCTGGAAAAAATAATAAATCTGTGAGATTATAGATGGGTTACTTAACTAGAGGGAGGGAATCCTTTTATAATATATATGTATATCAAATCACCACAATGTATGCTTTAAATAGCTTACAACTTTGTCAATTATACCTCAGTAAAGCTGGAAAAAAAATTTAGCATACATCTGTACTGGTTAGCAACTTGTGATTGAGTAGCAGTCCTCTGTCCTGGGGCATACAGCCCTTCCCAGCAAACGCCAGTGATTTTATTTGCCTTTGTTCACAGTCCCATTTTCCTCTCACTTCTATTTTACTCAGTATTTACTGAGCAACTACTGCATGCTGGATTTTAGAAAGTAGGAATGTGGCAGTGTACAGATGATCTCTGCCCTCAGAGAGCTGGGAGTTTCAAATATTAGGCATCTGTGTCTTGTTCCTGATTTTTCAATATTGATAACTAAGTAAAGGAAGATTAGAAGCCTTCTATGAACCAAATGTATTTTTAAAATCTACAATCCCCAAAATATTTCCTGAAATCCTGATACATGAACACGGTGGAAAGATAGATTTTTCCATGGAAAATATATTTATAAACATCCTGGAAATTCTCAGTACAGGTTAGCATAAAAAGCCCACGAAAAGGGTTAGAGGAAAAGAAATAGGTTTTGCTTTATCTAATCCAGCATTTTACTTGTTCAGGGAACTCTTTTTCCCTTGAATGCCAGTTAACGTTTGATGCATAACAAAGCATCCCTGAAGTGAGATTTTTAAACAATAACTATTGATTTGGTGAATGAATCTTCACATTCGTAATTTGGGCTCACGTGACCTCTTCCTATCTCAGCTGAGCTTGTCCATGAGTCTGGGTTACCTGCCAGGTGGGCCTTGGTGGGAACCACTTCCCTTTGTTCCCCGTGGTCTCTCATCTCCTGGCAAGCTAGTGCCGGTGGTTGGGCAGGGTTCCGTAGGGCAAGTGGAAGTGTGCAAGGTCTACTCTTGAGACATAATTCATTTCTCCATTCTTAGGGACCAAAGCAAAGGAGGAAAAATACATCTCATCTCTTGATGGGAGAAGCTGCCAAGTCACATTGCAAAGGACATGCTATGGGGAGGAGCAAAGAATGACGGCCATGTTTACCCCCAACGGTGTCACGCCATACCTAAAAATGAGCCTTGGAATTACCTTATGTGGAACCCATGTAGGGAAACCCTCATCTAATTCATTTTCAAAGGAAGTTTTGACACATAATTATTCTGCTTGGGACGAGTGGTTTTTCAACCACATCCCAATAACAGCTTAAACATTCTCCCACCATGTCTGCTCCAAAATACAAATGAAATAACTCTGTGCACAAAGGAACTATATAATCCTCAATTCTTTTCTGCTGAAAAACACTTGGGCCCAGCTGACAGCATTCCAACTAAGCAGACCTATAACTAAGGAAAGTTGCAATGAAGAGACCTAAGAGCTTATCACCTTGTATGTTTTTTTTTTTAAAGATTTATTTATTTACTTGAGAGACAGTGAGAGAGAGAGAGAGAGAGAGAGAGAGGACAGGTAGAGGGAGAAGAAGAGGGACAGAATGTCCAGCAGATGCCCTGCTGAGCATGGAGCCCAATGTGGAATGGGTCCCACGACCCTAAGACTGTGACTCCAGCTGAAACCAAGAGTTGGACACTGAACTGATGAAGCCACCCAGGAACCCCACCTTGTGGTTATTTTTTTTAAAGTTTTGTTTTGTTTTGTTTTTAATGGAACAGAGCTCCAGTTCATAACGAGATCATTTCTCTTAACAGTTTTATCCAAATTGAATATATGTTCTGAAAATTGAGAGAAGTAGAGCTCTGATTCAGGAGGAGGGGAAGCAACATACCATTTATTGACTGTTGTGTATGTAACATCTCCCTTGATCCTCAACAACCTGGGGAGGAAGAGATTATTGATGTGTGACATTTCCAAGCAGAAAAGCCAGCTTAGAGTTCACCGTACACGCCACACAACTTTCAAGATCAAAGCTGTCCCCTCAGCCTGGGTCATGGAGTGATGCCGCCCACAAGGAACACGAAGCATGACTGTAAGATAAGCCACTGGCTCCCGGGTCACTGTGACGGGGTCATTCGTCACTGGAGCATGACCTAGACTATTCAGGGCTCCGAAACCCCAACAGGCAGATCCACTGCCTGACTCTGGTCAGTCATCTTTCTAATTTCTGAGAAACACTAGAGTGGCCCAGGGTCTAGAGTCAGGTTTAGCTGGGTCTGAATCCTGACCTTGCCATCCTTGCCCTGCACCATCTTGGCCAGCTGTGCAGCCCTTCTTCGCCTTCATTTTCTTGTGTATAAAAATGAGAGCAACAATGCCGACCACATACACATTTGAGGTGAAGTCTAATAGAGTTAACAAAGGGAGAGGCCCTTGCTCTGTCTCTGGTGCTCCGGAAACATCCCCTCGACCTTTCTCCATCCCTAAGTGCCACCCCAACACACAAACCCCTCTGCACACGTGCACACTTGCATACCTTCTCCCAGTTCTCACAGCCCCTCCCTTTCCCTGTGAGCCCTTTCTTGCCTATCCTGTCCTGTCCTAATGACCAGGGCTCAGGCCATCCCTATCTGCCTCTACAGCTGTGCACCTTCTCTCCTGTTGCCTCTCTCTTTCCCAGCACTCCACTGTCCCCTGCTAGCACACCCAGACACTCATCTTCCTTCTGACGCCTTCCCTTCCTCCCTCCTCCGGCAACAACTGTCTGACTTGAGAGCCTCGACCTCCTTCCCTGCATCTGTAATCATCAGTGAAATGCTGAGCACAGCTGGATTTTCAAAGCCAACGGTTAATTGCAGGGAGCTGAGGGTGACCCAGTGGCAGTTTCAAGTATTTGGAGTGTGAAATAATGAAGACGCTGGTGAGCAGACAGCCTAAAAATCAGCGTATAAGCCCCCGGAACAGCTTCCAAGGGTTCTGATGAAAGCCGCCTCACCCCAGCTGCGGAGGCTTGTGCTCGAGCTGGGAGGCAGACAAGAGCCAGAGACCACCCCAGGGAGATGCGCGGCAGGAAAGTGCGTCCTCAGACCTGCAGAAGGCTTCTGGTAACTTCCCAGTTACCATGGCAGCTGGGCTCGGTAAGGACTACACAGGAACTAAGCAGCAAATTCTTTAATGAGGTGGTGACCGTGAGGACCTAGGTCTCCCCTAACCACAACAGTGATCTCTTGATCCCATCACCGTTAATGAGCGACCCTCACCAAGACCCTTCACGCAAAGGTCAGGCCCTCCTGCGTCATGGATGACGAGGGAGCCTGATCAATTATGTCATTAACTGGGCTCTGTTCTCACAAAACCAGGAGGACAGTCCGTCTGTGCCCGCCATCACATCTTTCTTTGCCCAGTCCATAAAGATTGGCACTAGGCAGACAAATACCCCAAAAGACCACTCTACAGGCCATCATGTGGTCCCATGAGTTTATATAGAGAGATGGAATTTCCTAGAGAGTCTTCAACTTCTAAGATACAGCATTTTGTTAAGCTATTTATTCTGCACTGGGGACAAAGCAATGAAAACCTCTAGGTCCCTGCTATCAAGGGGTTTATAGTCAAAGGGGGAGAAACACAAACCAGTAAGCAATTTTAATAGTGAGGTAAGCCCTGGGTGTTGAGTGTGGGGAGAGGCAAAAAGTGCCAATCATGTACATGCTCAGTAAGTAGAATCAACGTACCAAGCACCTCCTACTACAGAATATTTATACCAGCTATTCCTCTGTCTGAAATATTCTCCCCCATTACCTGGGTATGGGCTTCCTATTGTCACTTTACCAGCCCCTAGCGGCCATCTATACTCCTTGACTCCTGGCTGGTCCTCACATCACTTCAACTTCTTACTTTGGTCATATGTCCTACCTCTGACTCTGACTCTTTTTGTTTTCCTCTTATAAACAGCCTTGTGATGACACTGGGTCCATCAAAGAAAATCCAAAATAATCTGCCCACCTTAAATCTTTCATCTAATCACATCTGCAAAGTCCCTTTACAATGTAAGGTAATAGTCACAGGTTGTGGAGATTGGGATGTGGACACATTTGGGGGGCCAGTATTCGGTGTGTAGCAACCACCATGACTCCTGTCCTTAAAATCTCTGCCTAGACACTACTTATTTCTGAGGCCTTTGGGCCAAACTAGCATAAAATATAGACAAACCACCCATTCCTCTGGCACTCCCTATCTTCCCCACCTTGATTTATTTTTCTGCACTTTTTTACATCCCTACCTGCAGTACTATTATTTGCTCATTTATTTATTTTTGACCCCTCTCTTCCCAGCTAGAATGTAAGTTCCATGAAGGTAGGTACTTGGTTGGCTCTATGTCATCAGAGCCTAGAACAGTGCCTGGCAGTTAAAATGAAAGAAACTCACCTACAGATATGATGGCATTGACGAGAACTCAGCCAAGCGAAAGGATGGTTAAGAGAAAAAGGGGGTGGGAGGGCCGCAGGCAAAGGAAAAACATGAACATTCAAGAAACATAGTTAGTTCCAAAGACAGAAAGAGATTCAGCATCACTCTGAGGTGGACACTTTTGGTTGCCCAACCACTGTCCATTTCCCCACCCCCCTTCTAGCAGAAGGCCAATTGTGAACATGAACACACTCATGTACACACGTACCCAACGCAACTCAACCCAACAATGACCCCATGCTTTATCTTTACCACACAGATCCTGACCTCTGGAGGCTCCATTTCCCAGCTTCCTGTATCAACCATTGGTTTGACCCATGGGAGGTCCTGGGAGGAGACAGTAAGTGTTATGGACTGGAGTGTTCCCCTCAAAATTCAGATGTTGAAGCCCTAACCCCCAGTGTGATTGTATCTGGAGATAGGGCCCTAAGATGGAGCAGTGAGGCCTTAATCTGAAAGGACTGGTGTTCTTATAGGAGTTAGAGACACCAGAGCATTCATTCTCTCTCTGTCTCTCTCTGTGCATGCACAGGGGAAAGGCCATGTGGTCTTGGACATCCAACCTCTAGCACTGTGAGAAAATAAATGTGTGTTGTGTAAGCCACCCTGTCTGTGGTATTCTGTTATGGCAACCTGAGCTAATCGACACAGGAAGGAAGAAAGAAAAAGCCAGAATCAATCTCTCTCTCTCTATCTCTCCCCGCTTCCCTGACTCAGGCAGCTCTGTCCCATCAGCGACTTCAGCTGGACAGGCTTATGTGGTCCCGACCTCTGCCAGGTGACCAAGGCCCCATCTGGGACCTTTGTCCTTTTCTGTTTGCGAATCTCTTGAGAGCCATGTCATCCCCTGTTGGCGCCTCAGCCCTCCTTTACCTAATTCCCTATATTCAACGCCTCCTGTTGGAAGAACCTACAGAGCTCCGATTCCCCTGGTTGGACCCCACTCGACACCTCATATGGCACAGAAGGTGTGTGGTGAGGGGGGCGGCACCAGAGGATGGTGAATGGCACCACAGGGGGGCAGTTCACCGTGTTCCCTGCATCTCAAATCGCAGGGGTAATGTCAGAGCTCAAAGTGGGGCATATCCAGGCGGCAGTGGGGAGACAACACAATGTCTTCAGCAGGAGGAGGGCCATTTTGAAGGCTCCATCTGAGAAAGGTCATGTCATAAAAGGCATCTACCTAGATCACCTGGAGAATTATTCTGTGGGGCTTACATTTTCCATGGCTTCTCTAACGCCGTATAGACACCACCTGAGACTTCTCTCCCAGAAGGAATGGTAGTGGGAGGGAAAAAAGAGACAACAAAGTGAGCAGAGGTGAGAGCTGGCCTTCCCACCCTCTCTGGAACTAGACTGTGTCTAAACCACCATTTCCATGATGGGGCATGCCACAGAAACGCGGGTGTCTCCATGCCCACCCTCTGCCCCCTTTCAAACCCCAGATTCTTGTGCTTCGAAACCAAGCAGGGACTGAGAAAACGCAAGCCAGAAACCCCGCAGTCAGCACTTTAAATACAGAATTTCTCTGTTCCAAATGCGGGTGTCATATGGGTGACGCAGCGAGTGCCAGCTGGCAGCTTGTAACTCAGAAGGCCAGCATCCTGGTCTGTACAATCAATCACACGCAGCAGGCAGAGGCCGACTTGTTCTCTGTCATTCTTCAACAAAACTTCTCTCTCCCTCTCTCTTACTTGCGTTGCTTTTCTCCCTTTCTTTCCTCTTCCCTTTCATTCTTTTTTCTTTTTAAAATATTCTTGGAAACGCTCTCCTGCCAATCACTGTCAGCGGCTCCTCAGGCCTGGGTAAAGCAACAGCAGATGCACCAAGAGGCGCGCAGACTTGGAAACGCGCTCTGGAGGCTGCGTGGGAGGGAGTAGGCCTCTCTCACCGGCGAGAGCGGATAACGCACTAGACGCTAGCACAGCCCGAGACAGGTTCTGATCTAGTAAAGATCATTCATCAGGTGCACGGGCGGGCAGAAAACCGAACCGAATGCTTCGTCACACAGAGCTGATGTCTTTTAAGTGATATCAAAAATGTTAGTCTCGGGGCGCCTGGGTGGCTCAGTGGGTTAAGCCTCTGCCTTTGGCTCAGGTCATGTCTCAGGGTCCTGGGATCGAGCCCCGCGTCGGTCTCTCTGCTCAGCAGGGAGCCTGCTTCCCCCTCTCTCTCTGCCTGCCTCTCTGCCTACTTGTGATCTCTCTCTCTGTCAAATAAATAAATAAAATCTTTAAAAAAAAAATGTTAGTCTCCTACAAGAGAAGGCTGCTGAGATTTATACATATTGCTAATATATTTAAGGCAGGAGAGGAAAAGACAACGGACCCCCGCAGGGGCACAGAAACTGAATGGGAACAGTGTGAGAACTCAAGGTAGGACCTCCTGTCCCGAAGGGCCCGGAATCATCTGGGACTCTTTTAGGACCAGAGTCTTTGACATCCAGGTCAGAGGGTCTGGGTGGGGTGTTTAGGTGAAGGGAAACAGGTTTTAAGAGTACCAGCCTATTTTAGAAATCGGCTAAGCTTTCTAGGACTTAAAAAAAGCCATGGCTTTCAGAGAAGGGCTCACAGGAAAGTCGGGAGATCTCCGCCTCTCCCGGCCCCTCTCACCCGTCTGCGTGAATCTGGGTTGGTGCACACGAGCCACCCCCTGTCATCTCCGTGACCTGTGCAGAGCTCCCCACACAGGGAGGACCCGACAGAGCCTATGGCTGGGAGGCCGCGTGGGGTCGGGTGGACAGGACACCATCAACCTCATGCTTTTACTCTTGCTGTCCGTCGTCAAACATTAAAGTGACATATTGTGTCCTTGAGACACACTCACAGGACTCATTTTATAACCTATTTCTGCACTTCATCATTTTTCAGTACAGGGGAGAGGACTGGGTTCTCTCCTCAACATTGAGAGCTTCTTGGTAACAGCGGCCTGGTAAATTCTTCATCTGTAGGGCCAGCATGTCCCAGTCCCCCAAGAACTGGATAAACCCAGACTTCTTAGATATTGTATGTATATAACAACAATGTTTGCTTGGTGGGGAAGGGGACTGTTCTTTTTTCCAGGAAAAAACGCCACCATTAAATCCCAAAGGAAAGAACATTAGGAAAGCATAGAAATGACCCTTTTTTAAGCCCCCAGAATTTCTAGGACAATTTGTCAAGCATCAATTCTATTGTCTTTTCCTGGAATGCCCCTTACTCTCTCTGGAATCTGTCTCTGGCCCCTCTTCATCTGGCCAACTTCTGCTTGTCTTTCTAACCTCAGCCCCAGGAAACCCCTTCCTCCAGGAAGTCCTCCCAACCTTTCATAAGAGCAGGCTCTCTGTGAAACCATCTCATGGTCTCCTGGGCTTCTCTTCCGTGGCTCTAATCACAATTGCAAATCATGCATTGTTTCTGCGACTATTTAAGGCCTGTTTCCCCCTCCAAACTGTAAAGTCCGTGAAGACAGTGGGGCAGCCCTAAAAATGGGCCCCTCAGGTCTCTCAGAGCCCTAGTTGCTGTGCTTCAAGTTGGCCAAGGTGCTGTGCCACGGCCTCCCTTCCTGTGGGCTACCCCCAGCCACTGACCTAGCAAGCACGGGAGGCAGGTCGCTCCTGCGGGACTCCACTGCCAGACCAAAACGGTCTTAGAACTGGGCAGCCGTCTGGGCCTCTTCTACCCATGTTCCTTCCTGCTCTCTCTCCTTCACAGGGCTCCCTGCAGGCTCTCTGCGTCCCTCCCGCTCCCGCCCCTGTTTCTCTCAAAGGGCATCTGCTTCCCTGAGCACCCAGAGGACTCACAGTGATGCAGGCAGTAATTCCCACTTATTCCCCCAGTTTCTCCTGGGCCCGTCACAAGGCCTGGTGCGGAAGAGGTCCTCAGTTAAGAAGGATAAAGTGAATATATGCTTGCAGACATGGTGAAGCCTGGTTGAGAGAGTGTGGATTAATTAGAGCAAAATCTAACTCATCCCCTGGGCATTCAATGCCCTACGGAATCGATACAAAATGCCCCATTCTTTAGAGCTTTCGCAAGTGACCATACCAATGGCTGAGGGGAAAAGCTGTTTTCAACACTGTAACATGGTATCAGCACAGTATCAACATGGCTACCTTTTATTGAGCCTCCTATACACAGAAGGCACTGACTACACAATTTGTAAACATAAATTCATTGAAGTCTCACAATAGCCGTATGAGGTTCCTCTTACTCCCATTTTGCAGATGAGAAAACTGAGGACTAGTAAGTCAGAACAGTTTAAGTTTTGCTGTCATGACAACAAACCCCAAGTCTTGGTGGCTTAAAACTATTGTATGTAAATAGGAGTTCTCCACCTCCTGCTAACCTTTCAAAGTCAAAAAGCTTTTGAACAGCACTAGGTGCTAAGTGGGACCTCTACATCCTCACTTGGTAAGGCCCTGCTTCACTTGGACCTCTGTCACCCAGGAACATCTCTAATTTCCTTGCTGGAGTTAAGTTTCGGAGACCTGAGGTCCTAGCAACAGACCTGCTCTGACACTCTCCGCTCTCACCAGGTCTGCCACCCCAGAGCAGCAGGCTTTCCAAACACAACGCAAAGCCCACTCACTAACCACTCTGTCCCTGCTGAAAGCTAGAACAGCCCTTTCAAAGACATGGCATTTTATCATTTTTTAGTCTTCACGCTATTGCTGTGACTGTGTCCACGATCCCCAGTTCTGGACTGTTGTTTCAACCAGGCAACTAGAAAAGAGTCTATTTTTATTTCAGTCTTCTTCTTCTTTTTTTCCCCTCTTAATAAACATTAAAATATCCCAGTCTCCCAACAATTTTTAGAATGACTGGTTATCCCAAGTGGCCAAAAAAATTTGAATGAGCTCCACTTTTGGTAGTTCACTGAGGTAAATGCCAAGATGGGCAAATCACAAACCCGACAGATTCTTCTTATAATGTCTAAAGTACAAAATTAAACTATACTATTACACAAGCTTGTTTAAACTATACCGTATACTCCCAACTCCCCCGGCCCCCCGGGACCCCTTTGGGAGGTTCTGGCATGCCCTCCTGGTTGATGACCACCACCACAGACTGGGGTGAAAGGGTGGGATATTTTGCTCCACCTCAGGACAGGCTTAGTGAGACTGAGTGTGACAAATGGTATCACAGCCATCTAGGCAGGAATCTACTTTGGTTTCAGGATCTGTCTCCACTGAGAGGCAACCTCGATATGGGCCACTCAAGGGACATTAGAAACCAGCTAGCTGAAGGAAGAAGAGAGACCCAGTTTCTGCACGTCTACTCGTCCCTGACAGACTGCAGCCCAGGACTCACGGCTCTGATGGTGCCGGGGCTCTTGCGGCCTGAAGCAACATCTGGTTTCCTGATTCAAGCCTCACTTTGTCAAAACGGGTTCTCTCCCGGCAGGGTGTCTAGTCCCTCTAATATTTCTTAAGCCTAATTGGAGACAGGGGTCTGAGAAGCCTCAGCCGTTCTTGAGAGTCAGGGTGTCCCAGGGAGGGAGACCTTGGTCCCATTCCTAGGACCTGCCAGTTGTGTTGGCCAGAGTCCTACATCCAGCAGGTTGTGATCTGAGCTAATCCCATAACCAATTTCAGTACCTCAGTTTCCCTACCCATAAAACTTAGCTCTGGGACTCGGGAGCCTTAATGAGCATTGGCCTTTCCTGGATAAATTAACCAGGTGCCGGAAACATCTGTGGCTAGAGGCAGAGTCTGCTGTATAAACAGAATATAGTATTCTTATACACAAGACTGCAGCTAGAGCTCAAATACCAACTAAGCCTGACTTCATCCTAAGTCCCATTGAGTCAGCATCTTGGGAAAAAGTCAGTCCCTTCTCTAGACTAACTCTATATTTGAAGAACTCACCCTCTCATTTACCTTGCTCTGTTCTTCTCAGGACAAAGGATTTTCTGTAAAAAGTGAAGAGTTAATACTTCTTACAGCACCATTTTCCATTTAAATCATAGCTACACTCCAAAAATAAATAGCCCAAGAGAACACATGCTCTGTATGGACAAGGGTAATATCTTATTTGCAAACATCTCCACAAAGCCCTGGTCCATCGAGGGTGCTAAAAAAGAACTTCTGGACAAATGAATAAGTGAATCGATAATAGCCCTAGAAAACTACTGCACAGGTTTTAGACTGCCTTTCTGGCCTCTCCTCCCATGCTCTCCTTAGTTTATGACTATTAGGGAAGAAAATACAAAGTCACTTGATAAACCAGGTAAGGCTCAAAGAAGTCAACCTGACAGGCAGTAGCAGATCCAGAAACAAAACCTAGGTCTCCATACACCCAATTCAGTCTTATCTTTACAACTCACTGCTTTCCTTTGCCTAAAGTCAGGGTCAGAAAACTGTAGATCGGGGGCCAAATACAGACCCTCGCCTGATTTTTATAAATAAAGTTTTACTAGAACACAGCCACACCCATCTTCTTACACACGGCTGTTTTCCCACTATGACAGCAGAACTGAGTCGTTGCCATAGAGACCTTCTGGCCCACAAAGCCTAAAATATTTACTACGAGGCTCTTTATAGAAAGCATGGTGACCCCAGCTCTCTAGAAACCCTCCCTGGAATCCACAGCCATCCTTGGAGCTACTGCTAGAGACTAGGGCTGCCTGGTCACACTGTTTGGCCCCAGAGTCCACACACCACCAGTCCACGAATGCTTGCTGCTGTGAGCGTGAAGAGCTTTACACCCATCACCCTGTGTCATTCTCCCAACAATCTTGTAAGCTGGGCGTCACAACACACATACATAGTGGGCTAACAGAACTGGGCTCAATCAGGTGAAATTGCCATTTTTTGTTGGTCGGATCCTAGCAATTTCCATTTTGAAGATATGAAAACATTGGCACAGTTAAGTGAAAGTACTCAGATGCTAACCGGCTCTGCACCTCGGGCAGCCACGAGCTATACTGCTGCTGCTTGAAATTTTACACTTCACTTTTTGTATTAAACGTTGTGCAAATCCTGAAGAACCCAATCTAATGCTGTTTAAGCAAGCTTTTCCCAAGTTAACGCAACCAGAAAAGTTCTCAGAATTTCCGCCCCAGGTAGCACCTATAAATATCCCACAAAACTAATCTCCCTTGGGACACATTAGGGAAACACCTCCAGTCCCTCCATCCCCATCTAAGAGGCTGCAACATTTCACAAGTACTGCGGTCCGCATTCCCCTGAACACCAACGCCACCGTCTCCTTGCCCCCTTCAGCACACCCACACAACTGCTCTGGGCATGCCCGATTTGAGACACACTGCACCTTGCTCCATGGGCAAATGGAACTCTTATTTTCACTAAAATAACCTGAATAGTCCATTCTGTTGCTGCAGGCTAATTCCATTTACAGGAATAATGAAACTCCATCCTTGTGTGGCTTTGGATGCTCATTTAATACACTTTACCCATCCCATACCTCCCATTTGTAATGCAAATAAACTGCATCTTCCATCAGAACTGCTCACTCTCCCTCTAAGTCCAAGTTCTTAGGATTTATGTGCCGAATCAGTCGCAGGCTTTTTTCCAAAGGTAGTATCCAAAATCCAAGGCTGCCTTTTAGTCCAGGTCAATTAAACAATGTGCTTGGCTGTTTCCCCCCACTTTTTTTTTAAAAAGAGAGTAATTGCTAGTATATGTAAAGTTTACAGGCAGGGACTCATTTATTACAAATTTTGTCCAGGAAAAATATTTAAGTCCATAACTTATCATAAGCATCCTCCCCTACCCCCTCCTAAAATACTAACTTGGTAGGGAGGTTGGAAATCTATCATAACCAATGACAGACATCCATGCACAAAAATAGCAAGTCTCAAGTTTAATATTTTATTGCCATATTTTGAAACAACTGGTTAGGCAGCTGCTACCGTTATCTTCCAATTATTTCTCATTTTTCCAGAGTTTTAAATGCAAGCTGTAACAAATTAAATCTAAATTTCTATATGCTCCTTAAGGAGAAAAAAAAAAAAGTTTCAGAAAACACTACCAAAAAAAGTTGAAGTGGAGAGGAAGAAAGGGATATTGGCAGCAAGAGAGAGAACTCTATTTTTAATGTCTCCAGTGATTTGTTTCGATTGCCTCCAGGTATGTGGCTACGCCTTCCCCCAGGTGGTCCACGAAGCCTCCATTCTGAATAGGCTCTTGGGCTGAGACTTTGCAGTTTGCTAAAAATGCACTTCCCCCTGCCATTTCTGTAAAAGTGCTTAAGAAATCCTTTCACTGAATGCTGAATATTTTGCATGCTCTGGTGTAACACTACCAGTGGTGCTCAAATACCCAAGAAATTTCTCCCGAGATTAAATGGGTCACGTTTTGGCGATATCAGGGCGAACAGAATTGCATGTGATTTTGACTGAACACAAACGCAGGGAACAACAGCATGATTATTTTTTCTTCCAAGATCAACATGCTTTCATCATAAATTACGGGATTTGGGTCTAACAATTACATTTTTGATAAAAAATAGTAATAATAATAATAATTCATACCTATTTGAATTTTGCTTTGTTTCCTTTTGAAAAAATCTGGCTCTTTGATCCTCATTAGGGGAAACCGAGGGTGAACATAGGAGGCAGATTGTCACAGTGCCTCTCCCTCCCGCTGCCAAGATTCAACACAGATTTCATGTCACTGCAGCTTTGCTGGGCACAGGGCTGTGGAGTGACACACACTTGCTGTCCTTCTTGCTGTAGCACATGACACAGCCACTTACAGGTGGTCCCTGAGATCACCGTTGGGTAAACGAAGCCCTGCTATTGTATCAGGGTCCTTGTACACGTGGTTTCCAATGCTGGTGACTCTCAGGGAAGGTCCCCAGGCACAGCTCGCAAGTCTATGGACCTGCGACTCCTTCCAGCCTTTGTCTCCTCCCCCTCAGGCCTGAGTTCTTTCTGCCTGGCATCCCCTTCCTTCTCCATGACCTGGCCGATTACCCTTCAATTCCAACAGAAGGGGCTACTCTCTACTTTATTGCAACGTCTTCCCCAAATCATCTCTGGCAACTTGAAAAACAAAACAAAACAGAAAAATAAACAGATTCCCAGGCCTTATTTCAGGACCCAACTTTTATAAAACCCTCTGGGCATTTATGACATGACGTCAGATTCAGGAACCACTGTTCCAGAGCAAACTCCAGCAAGCACCGGGATGACCCAGGGTGGCTGTGAAAGTGCAGGTTTGAGGCATGAGAAGGTGCATTTTGGACAAGCTCTGGATGATGCTCCTTCGGGGGCCACAGTTAGAGAACCACTTGCCCTTGGGTAAGCCCCCTGAGGGGCAGGACGCATAGGACCCTATCATTCCCAGCGCTGTATGAGCCAGTATCTGGCTCATTTGTCTGAATGAACGCCCAAGCTGCTCTAACATTAATACAGAACACAGGAAAACCCAGGGAGATCACCATTTTTTAAGTGTTAAGTCGATGATTCTACTTTCATCCCACAACGATGCTCCACTTGCAGAGCTAAAGCCCAGCTGCCCATTTAGACGTAAATAGAGACTCAAAAGTGCTAAATGGACAGGGTAAGCAACACTCGATTCTCTTTAAGGAGAAATGCCACACTTATTGGCTGGCTGGTAGGTTGGTTGACTTTTCTTCTGAGAGGTAATGAGAGGCAAGCATCTAATACATGAGATCATCAGGAGAAAATAATCATTTTGTCCAAGTGTGCTTTAAATCGGAAGCAATGATTTACTGCTAACACTGAATTTATTCAGAATCCATGGAGGACGTGCATGGCCAGCCTCTAATCACTTTCAGCAGAGAGCCCCACGACTGCCACAGTCCGTTGAAACAAGATGAGAGATTGTCATCTGAGATTTGCCACATCAGGGTCTCATGAAAATACAAAATCAACACCTTCCCTTTCTCCCTCTCCTACCCCAGATGATTTCTGAATTTCCGTACATTTGTGAATTCACAGAAGCATGAACAGAATGATGTGAACATCACAAATGCAAATGTCTTTGTCCCTAACAAATTGCTCTATCTTCCCTCCTTCCCTAAGTTTTGGAGTGGGAGGGAATGGCCGCCACACAGCATTTCATCTTAAGTTCAGAAGGCAAAGACAAAGGTGAGTTATACTTCTCCAACGGTTTTGTTAGGAGTAGTAGCTCTTACACACACACACCCTCAACTTAGGCAATGCAGCTCGTATGTACTTTGGTAAAACTGACATCTGCATCTCTAAAGAAATCCTTTACTGTCAAAAGAATCTAGCTTAGTTTCATTTGCTTGAAATGTTTTCATCTCAGACCAAATTTAGAATACCCTACCACCTGTTTACACCACCAATCTCCAGCAAAGAAGCAAACATTCACCTCTTCCATCCACTTCCCAGATGAGACAGTCAAGGTGACCCAGATATCCAAGAGGTTTTTAATCAACCCCTAACTCCTTCTGGAGAATGTGCAACCTTTGTGCTCCAAACATTGCAGAAACACACATCAACACCTCACTGCATCAGAGAGCATTTCCCTAACGGAGAGAGTGTCTACTGCGCAGCATTTGAGCTCTTTATGAAATGCCGGTGGGGGGTGCAGGTGAGCAAAAGGGGCATAAGGGGTCAAAAGGTGCAAACTCCCAGTTATAAAATAAGTCACGGGGATGTCCCGTACCGCATGGAAGCTAGAGTTCATACTATATTGCATATTTCAAAGATGCGGAGAGAATAGATCTTAAAAGTTCTCAGCACAAGAGAAGAATTTTCTGACTATGTATGGTGACCAATGTTAACTAGACTTACTCATTTTGATCATCTGGCCATACATACAAATATCTAATCAATAAAAAGAAAAAAAATGAGACACAGAATACTATGAAAACAGAGCAAACAATCTAGGCTATTTTGGAAACCATATTTAACAGTCTTGGTGCCTGTTTCCACATCTGTGAATGGGAGGTTTGTAGTGGCCAAGAGATCTGGCTAGGTCCCCTCCTGCTCTAAAATTCTATTAAAGTATTTGCAAAGTGACCTTTCTTTTCCTATTACCTCTTAAGGTTGCACCTTCTCCAATCTGTTAGGCCTCATTGCAAAGAAGCCTTGGAATATGCACGAGTTGGATTAGGTATTTTTGAGATTGAAAGCAACAGAAACCAACTCAATGGTGCTGAAGGGGGAAAAAAAAGTGTTACTAAGAAGATTCAAATATGCTTTCATGAGAACCAAAGGCAGGAAGACAAATGGACAGAGAGGGACTAGAAACGGAAAATCCAGTGTAAAGAACCTGGATGCGTGTCTTCCTTTTCTCTGCTTCTTCCCCTGCTCTCCGCTGCGCCCCTCAGCCCTGTTATTGCAAATGGTTACGAGGTTAGATATTCATTCTCTACTCAAGATATGAGCCTGAATGGACCCTAGCATCCCTGAATCTCACTTCTTGTGCATCCATCAAGAAAGGGCCCCATGAGACAGACCCTGGGAGCTCACCCCTGGGAGCCTATGAATTCAGAGGCTGCAGCCAATCACCGCAATGAAGAGGGTGAAGAGATTCCCCGAAATCGGTGGGGGACAGGAGAGAGCGGCTCACCACAGAGGAGAAGATACAATGAGAATCTGTGTGGTGTGGTTTTTTTTTGTTTGTTTTTAAGGATTTTACTTATTTGACAGAGAGAGAGAAATCACAAGCAGGCAGAGAGGCAGGCAGAGTGGGGGTGGGGGGGGAGCAGGCCCCCCACCAAGCAGAGAGCCTGATGCGGGGCTCGATCCCAGGACCCTGAGATCATGACCTGAGCCGAAGGCAGAGACAACCCACTGAGACACCCAGGTGCCCCGAATCTACGTTTAAATAAGAACTATTTTCCTCGAGCTGTGTTGTGAAGGGAAATCGTGCCAAGTCCTGGTAAGAGGACGCAAGACTTGAGCTCCAGTCCACGTCCAGCCACCTAGGAATATGTTTGCTTTAATCAATCACCTTTTTGAAGTCTGGTTTCATCATCTTTGAGCAGGAATTACATGTTTCTCACTCCCTTAATATTCTTAGTACCAAGCACACTGGCTTCATAATGTATTTGTCCTCCTTCCCATTCTAAATGATATACGAGCAAGGATTTGTAAAATAATATATTAATGTAGATCATTCTTAAAAGCGGATTCAAGTGCATTATAACTAGTCTCTTCACTTGTTTCAAGTATCTGGGTCTTTCGCCTCCATAATAAAGGTCCCCCTCAGCAGGTATGGAATACCAGAGACTATAAGCCAAAACAATACCACCCGGCCATTAAGACCAGACTAGATATTTTATGTAGTCAACACATGCATTTTGTATTTCTTTGGCCCATTGCCTCTTCAGAGTGCATTTCTGTTATAGTACAGTGGGCTAGAAGTGGAAATCATCAGCTACAATTCCTCTCTGTATCTCATTAGAGGTCTAGTTTCCCCTTAATGCACATGAAGACCTTTCATTAGCAATAATGGGAGCTGCACGCATCAAAGAGAAAAATAGACCCTCACCATTGTGATCTAGGAGATGAGGTTACTGGGACACTTGCCTGCCTGATTGGAGAATTATGACATTCAGAGATGCATGATCAGATCAAGGGAAAATTCAAATCTTTGTGACTATTTAAAAAAATAAAATGTAATTTAAAAAACCTCACACTGGAGAAGGGCAACAATCAAAACTAAAAAAATTACAGGCAGATTGAATCTAGGAATGAGTTAAGCAAGTGAAAGCCAAATGACAAGATAAACAAAGGTGGAGAAAGATTACTCGGGGGATCTGACAAAATAAAAGCTGTTTCCAATACACACAAAGTAAAACACTGGCAAGAGAGACTATGGTCCAAGAAGAAAAGGCAAGGGCCATTTACCGTCAGAAGCGGTAAACACTGCTGAAAAGTTAAACAAATCCTTTGCCTCCATGTCCACAAGGGAAGATGGAAGATGCCAGAAATGGCTGTGCCCTGGAGAAAGGTCAATGAAAAAGAATATTACTGAAGGAAACAGAAGCGACACCTCAGTTTACGTCCTGAGGTTGACACAAATGCCAGAAGCAGTATTTTCCTACTGCAATCAAATAAACTTTAAATAAGGAGAAACGGGCCGCCCTGCACTGTTACAGGTCTGATGAAGAAGTGGCAGAGTCCTTCACTTTTGTACAAATGCAAAAACAGTAAATTGGGGATTAAAAGAAGAGAAAGTCATTTTTACCTTTCTTTGAAGTATAACAGTGGGTTAGGATTTTTTTCATAGTTTTTTTTTTCGGAAGGGAAGATACATATAGAAAGACTAGAGATGTATCTGCAACCTATTGAAAAAGGCTTCCAGCAAGTCCTACCTACAGCATGGATTCAGTCAGTACCCTGTCCCCTGTCCCCTGACCTCATGAAGGCTCCAGGGAACACTTGAGTTCATACGACTCTGAGGCGACATCCAATTTTTTCAATTAAAGAACTGAAAATGGGTTGCCTAACTCACAGTTGTAAGAAAATGCAACTGATGTCAACATCAATCCTATGGAATCAAACGGACTCTAATGAACTGGTCATCTGATGACTGATATGAGGGCCTAGCAGCCTCTGAGAACAATACAGGTAATCAAAGAATTGTCTGGGACAGACCAAAGCCCTATGGATTGGCCCAAACTCCCCAAGCTGGGGATGGTGGCTCCTGAAAACCATTTCTGCATCTATGGATTTTATCCCTAAAATTGCTACTGAGGCTTCGGTATAGCCAGTGTGGGTTCTACTCTAGGGCCAACCAGGCTTAAGGTACATTAGAGTCTTTTTTCTACATAAAAAGAAAGCTCAAGGCAATGGGTATTAGGCCACAGCTGTTTGCTCCAGCAAACAATAAATTCCCAGTAGCTCTGGCTCCCCAGCCCCTCCCTCCCTGTCTCAAGTAACCTGGCGCCAGATCAATCCCTGTTCCAAACCATGCAAAGAGGTGCAGGCTCTAATTTGGGAGTCACCACACGGTAAGCCAGCTCTAAGTCCTCCACTGCAGTCTTGGCTGTGCCTTGCAGAAACCACCCACTGCTTTTCTCTCATCTTTGTGAACACTTAAGCAACTCAAGATCTTCATCGCTCCCCTCATTGTTTATCTGCGAACTGCTGTCACAACAGAAGGAATGCTCTGTTAGGATAGACCAAAGCACTGTCCAAGGCACAGGGGACTTGATCAGGCTCTCTGCAGATGGGCACTTGAATCATTTGCTAAAAGAAAACCCAAAGTCCTTTGACCTGACTTCAGTTTAGTATTACCTCTTTAAATACCCTTGGCCCATTTCTATGACTAGACTGTCATAGAAAAAGTTGCCAATGAGAAGATTAAGGAAAAATTAATAAATGTCATATACTTAACATGAATGAGAAATGTTTACTGTAAAAAGGGAGTTTAAAACTCAATTCTTTCATAACACACAAGAGTTCAATGCCTACAAGGTTTGGAAGTGAAGGATTCACTTGGGTTTTTCAAAGACTGTTACAAAAATACAGTGCGAACAATGTAGCAACATTTTAGAAGAGATTAAAATTGGAAATTTCAAAGAAGTTAATATTAGACAACCACATCTCAATTTCCAAGCTTCTAAAAATGGAGAAAAAAGTTCTTTTAGTTTACCTCAGTATTTAAAAATCAGGTTATCTGGAGCAGCCTATAGATGCTCTCAGGTATTTTCAATGAAGAATAATGCTATGTCTTCCAGAACCTTATAAAGCATTACCAATGATTACGGGGTCAACTTCAAGTATGTTTTACTGTTCCGGTTTACCACATTTAATTTTCCATTAGATTAACATGCTAGCTTTTTCTGTGTTTTTGTTCTTGGATAAGTGAATGGTTTATTAGACCCACTACTCAGCTTATGAGCTTTTCTCATTTCAACTTGAAGAAACTGCAAATATTTATAGAAGATGAACCATACGTATTTGTTCCTGAAAAATGTCAGAATATAGCACTCAAATCAAATGCCGAACAGAAGCTATTCCCTAACACTACATACTGTGCATTTAATTTCCATTGACATGTTTCCCTAAACAGTTTTTCCCACTACAGTAATTCCTAACCCAAAAACTCCTGAAATCTTCCATTAAGTGTGCACTCGCATCTTACTCTGAGTTACGGGTACCTCAACAGTCATATGGAACTTAATAAGTAACCACAACTTTAAAAAATATAATTGAATCCTGTTATATTCATCTTACACACCATGAGGAAATAGCAATTATGTCTGAACTGATTTCCCTTCTATTTTGCTCTTTGATACTTCAATGGTGTTTTGTTTAAATCACAAAAGAATTCCAAATCTAGGCAATTAGAATGCAAGGAAATAAACCAACAGAGTATACAATCCACAAGGACAGAGACCAAGACCGGTTCTGTTTATCAATACATCTCATCTATGTAACACAGTCACACTCAAATTTGTGTTGGCTCAAATAAGGAAGCATGATGGGTGGGAGGGCAAATCAGTTGTAACCTTCTTGAAGGCAATTTAGCAATAACGGTAAAAAGCCTTAGAATTTTATATACTCTTTGACTACTAAGTCTATTTCTAGGAATTTATCCTAGAAAAATTAATTCATGTGAGCAAGTACCTGAATTCTAGAATGGTCAAAGGCCACAGCTTTTTAAAAGCAAACCCTAACAACCCAATATCCTGAATAAGAACTCAAGAGTGTAGCTCTCACTGTAGTACGTACTGGGCATCTCTTACATATCAACCACTGTTCTAGTGCTTTACCCCAATCTTCAATAAACGGCAACACTCATACCCACCCTACAGGATAATACACTTGTCCCCTTTCCTCATCTCATTTGGATGAAGGAACTGAAGCACAGGGAGGTTAAGCAACTAGTTTAAGGATACCCTAGAGGGAAAAGAGTCAGGTTTCAATCCAGATGCCTGATCCCAGAGCCCCTGTACTACTTCCAAAACAAGGTGTGTATGGGGGGAGGGGGGAATTTCTCAACTCCCCTCACCCGTTATCCATTCCTTCTGATCTTCCTATGGGCCATGTCTTTAAGGTAAAAATCACAAAATAAAAGTCTCACAGGCATAATCCACAGCTACAGATCTCACTGATTTTGGTGTCACAAATAGCAGGATTTTTGATTAACTTTTTATTTTTTTTTAAAGATTTTATTTATTTATTTGACAGACAGAGATCACAAGTAGGCAGAGAGGCAGGCAGAGAGAGAGAGAGAGAGGAGGAAGCAGGCTCCCCACAGAGCAGAGAGCCTGATGTGGGGCTCGATCCCAGCACACTGGGATCATGACCCGAGCCGAAGGCAGAGGCTTTAGCCCACTGAGCCACCCAGGCGCTCCTGACTAACTTTTTAAAGATTTTATTTATTTGAGGCAGAAACCAAGAGAGAGAACACAAGGGGGGAAGAAGCAGATTCTGCACTAAGCAGACATACACAGGGCTGGGTCCCAGAACCCTGGGATCAAGACTTAAGCCAAAGGCAGATACTCAAACAACTGAGCCACCCAGGGGCCCCTTGACTGCCTTTCAAATATGAAAAATTAAAAAGGTTTTTCTCCCTTCAGTGTAGTACTGTTCTTAAACTGTTCTTTCCCTAGTTACAAAACTTGATGTCAGAACTGTATTTCACTGTATAGAAAAGATAAACTAGAAGTTCTAAATTAAAAGACACACACACACACACACACACACACACACAAAGAATTTCATTTTCAAATACAGCTTTTTTGATGAAATTTTTTTAAAAAAAAATTCTAGTGCCTGATTAATGACCTATGAGCTTGAGGACTGGCTGACCATCACCTGTGGAAACAAAAAGGCAGACCAACAAGGAGCACTTTACACGATTCCAGGTCTGGGATGAGGGTTGCCTGGGCAAGCGCATGAAACTTGGGCTTCCACAGGCACTAATCTGGGAGCAATGAAGTGAAGAATTCCCTGTAGGTGCCAGGGCCACTCGGTCCGGGGTTAGGACAAGCAGGACTGTATGCTGAAAAACGTGGCGCCTCACAGGGAGCAGCAAAGGTGATGGAGCCTGGAGGTCTGACATTGATGTAGCTTCTGGTCAAATCTGTTTAATCTTTTGTAGGGAAACAGTATAAGCAAAACAAAAATAAAAAGCTAGACACAATATGTGTAAAATCAAATGAGCAAGCAGTCAAGGTTGTTTTATTTTTATTTCATTATTAGCTAGAAAGACTTTCCAATTGGCAAGTGTAATTTCTTCCAAGAATTGCCCCAACGTGATCTCAAAAGTCCATGTTAACTCCTTTTCTGGAAACTTCCTTTTCTCAGTTGTTGTATTCCTGAAGAGCCTGGGCCATGAAGAGTTTGCCTAAGTTTTGGGCAGTGAACTCCTTGATGTTCTGGCAGTAAGTGTTAATCTGGCCTGTGCATTTGGGAAAGTGAGAAAGAGAGTCACAATGTTCCACAAATTATAAAATGACCTAGAACACTAGGCAAGCAAGAAAATCAGCATAATACACATTCACCAGAATTTTATTTTCTTTTGTTTTGAATCAAAAGTTTATAGGAGTCAATTCCGTTATCCATGCCCTTATAATAAAGAATGCAAATTCTCTGGAAAATAAGCTATCTTCTGCTCTTGGGTACATGGAGACAGAAGAAAAACAACAGCAGTTAATTACGTATTAGCTATCAGTCAAAAGGTACTGGCCGCGGAGCTCGGACGCACGCCATACTAAGTGAGAAGCAGCGCCGGCTCGCTTCAGCCAGGTACAAAGGAGATACCAAATCACAGAACTGCAAACAAAATGACCCACTTGACCCTGATGTGCACAGTCCAGTAGTTTTCAGGCTGTGCTCTGGAGATATTAAAGGTTCCTTTTCTGACCCAAGACAGAGCAGAGAGTCCCCATGAAGAATGGCATTCATCACTGCTTTTTAAGTCTTAAAACTAATGATCTAATCTGATGCAACATTTATGCAAGGTATTTTGTATATATAATACAATTCTGCTTGAATTGGACCTTAAGTAAGGAATGTGTCTCGGTTACCCAAATGTAATTGATAAGTGTTCTAGAATTTGTATTAAGAATTTGGAATCTGACCCCCTCCCCGCCCATACACACGCACGCACGCGCGCGCACACAGACACACACACACACACACTGAAAATGTATAAATAGAATTGAGAAATGATGGAATATTAGCTTCTGTTTGAGTGGGATTTTCATTCTAAAAAATCTCTCACAGGCAATCAGCTGATTTAATCAAACAGTATTTAACATTTATACAGAAATAGGCTTCCTAGCATAGGAAACAAGACTCCACCACTGAAAGGCAGTGTTAAACGGCAGATACTCCCAGACAAAGTATATCCAGAACTGCATCCCTATTGCTACAATATAAGTCAAAGTAAGGGAAATCCTTTTCCTCCAGTCAGAAAACCCAATTCAACTCCAGCACCCACATGAAGACGTGGGCTCCGTGCTGGGCTGGAACATGAGAAGTGAGCAGCTTGAGCTGAATGATCTTCTGCAGTATGGCATGTAAACATTTCTCCCGGGCTTTTCCAAAAGACGACTCGAATAAAACCTTCCCACTTTAGGAAGTTTATGATGCCTTCTCAAAAATGTTTAGATAAACACAGAGTGAAGAAGCACTGAAAGGACTTTAGAAATAACAAAGACTGACAAATTCTTAAATTTCAAAATTATAGGTGCTAGATTCAAATTCATCATTCAACCATCTTAAATACACTAGCTTTTCTGATGTATTTTTCTATTTATAAATCTCTCCTGGTCTTCGGCTTCCTAAGGAACAGAGGAAACGAGCCGCACTCGCACCGGCCAACAATACCTGCAATGAGCAGAGAATCCATCCTGGCAGGCGGCTGAGGGGGTTTGAAAAGTTTGGACAGATCCTCCTCAGGCAGCGGGGGTTCCCCTCGACTCTGGCGCTGCATGTTCTCCTGCTGGCGACGCTGCTGATACTAAAATTCAGAGAAGAAATGATGTGGTTATTTTTCCCTACCTGAGGAGAAAAAACAAGACCTCCATCAATTATGCAATCAGCAAAACCCCACTGCCCTGAATTCCAACAATTTTATTCTAACAATTTTAAATGGTAACCCACGTAACTCCTCCTTCTGAGAAGATAATAAATATGGCAACAAAGACCATTTCTTTGTTGGAAACTCCAGTGTCACTCTGAGCTCTTAAGAGTCTATAATGATAGGAAAAAAAGCAAACTGGTTATGTGGGAAACTGAGGGCGTAAAGGGCAAAGAAGCTCCTGATTAGTGAGTGAAGGAGAGTGATTTTACCATTTATGACAACAGGGTAGATGACAACATTACAAGTATGACTCACCTTAACTGCAATAACGAAGTAATTAACCACCACACTGGTTAATTTTTTCAACTTTATCCCTACTGACCAAAACGACAATAATGCTGACGATGTTGATACTGTAACATCATCATCATCATCACTATCATTATTATAGTAGTAAACGCTTCTAATCAGCAGTGCTATTGGCTCTATAGCTAAGAATGAATATTAGCTTAGATAATGCTTCAAAAACTGTCAAACTGTGGCTTCCTAGGATTCTCAGGGGATATATCCATAGGTATGGATCAACTACAAACTTACTGAGCAAATTACAATCAAGAGGTAACACTTATAGGTCGCTTACAACGGCAGAGGGAAATTACCACACACAGAGCCTTAAAAGGTCAGGTAATGAGACGCTAAAGTAGGCTGTAAAAAATTTAAGTCCTTGGGTTCCTAAAGAAGGAGATTACCTTGCTTTTTGCAAAGATGTCTATACACATTATAGGGTTTGAGGGTAGAAGCTGGACATATCTAAAAAGGGTTGTAAATGGTGTTGGTACACATAAACATCAAATGCAAAATTTTAAGACATGTATCACTAGTTTCCAGAAACAAATGTCTCACAGGTGACAGATTTTCAATTTGCTACTCCAGGCTGCATCCTTTCCCTATGGGAAGAACCAGCAGGAAAATGGAACCAAGCAAGGTCCTTCTGTCCTTTCCCCCACCACCCTTTTTAAGTTTTTCACTATTGCCATCTTTACCACCCATGCTCTTTTCAGTTAAAAAGTATATACTTTATAGCTCTATATGTGTTTTTTAAATCCTAAGTATGGTAAAAACGAAGTGTTCTAAATTTCACTATAGATGAACATTGATATTTTAAAAAATTTTAGATCTAATAGTCTCAGAGCCGCTTAAATTGTAGTTACACTGAGAACTGTAGAGTTAACAACACCTACTTTAAAGTACATTTTCATGAACACACAATAGTCATAGACAAATGCTTTCACAGATAAACATTATGGAATCAACCTATCTATGAATCAAATGCTGTAAGAACACTTTAGAGCAATACAGTCCAAAAACAATATTCCAGGAACTGTGAAAATCCTGTGGCCTTCAAGAAACATGAATAAAGGAAAGGTTAAATGGCCACAGCCGTATATACGTGCCTATGAGAATATTCAGGTAGTTCTAGGGTTTTTATCTGTATTATACTATCTATTTCACAGCAGTTGGTCTATTATTTCCTATCAAAATTGCTTGCTCTTAATCACAATTGCTCAGTTTTTCAAATGAACTGAAGATTGCTAACTATGCTGCAATGAGCCACTACCAAGCCAATTATAGTTAGTAAAGAAATGAGCTGTGACACTCCAGAATCTCTTTTGCCCCTGATTTTCTCAATAAGTGTGTCTCTTATTTGCATAACACTGCCATCGCAATCTGAGCTTAATATACTGGCTCTCTTTAAAAAAGGTATTTTTAAGTACAACTTAGAAAGAATATGTGGTAATAAATTAAATATGACAGAGTTCCTAGTTAACAGTCAATGCTTTATCAAACAGGACTTTGATCATTTTGAAGAAAACTCTTGAAGCACCATACTTAGAAGTGAATTCTCTGACAAATTTTCTGGTAACACCAACCTGATGTTTCTGCTGCTGCTGTTTACTCGTGTTCCTCATGTATGTGTTATATTTAACTATATCTTGGCTCATTTCATCCACTCTGTCCATCAGCAACTGTAGATTCTTCCCCAAATGGTTGCTGAAATGTAAAGTAAATATACTGACATGTCATCCTTTAAAGCTATAGGTCTGCCACTGCTCTAAACACTTCTGAGAAGATATTCAACTGATTTGCCATTTGCTACAAGAATGAGAGCACACATCCACATAAATGCAAGGGGACAGGAAAGAATGTGAGTCAGCCTGTTATCAAACTTTTCATTCTGAACGCACACCTGTAGCCACCAGAGTATCCAAAATAGCTGAGCTTCTTATTATCAGAGCACACATGTATCAGAGTAGAAGCTGTTAAACATATCTAGCAGTTTTCTGTAATGTGTATTTTCTCAACAATGAAGTTTAACCTAAGCTCGGTACTCCTGCACCCTTTTCCTTAGCACCATCCCCTCCCCAGCTGTGCTCCAGAGTATTTAAATCAGGAGCCATGGAAAGGAGGAACCATGCAAAGACACTAAGACTTCTGGTACCCGATTCCTCTATCCAGCAGTTTCTAAAAGAACAATAATAGCATTTTTTTCTGCAAAGTCAAATGAAAAAAAAATAAAATAAAATAAAAAAATTTCCTTTCCCCTTGCCCTTCCTAGAATCTACAGTATAGTCATTCACACTTCTTTTCCTCTCCAGAAATTTCTCTTGCAACTCATTTACCAAAATCATTTTATAAAGGGATGTTCACAGGTAGTGCAATGACCACCATATTCATTGATTTCTGCCTGCAACTATCTCCTACCATGGTCAAACCTGCTACTACAAATATGTACTCTAAAAAAAACTAGTAAACAAACAGTATTCACTCATTCATTTCAAGTAAGTATTAAGCACCTCTTATGTTATGACTTTAGTGATTAGCAAACAGAGAAACAATAATGAATGAGACATTCATAGCCTCTATCTTCACTGAGCTTACAAATGATTGGGAGTGGGGCGCCTGGGTGGCTCAGTGGATTAAGTCCCTGCCTTCAGCTCAGGTCATGATCTCAGGGTCCTAGGATCGAGCCCCACATCGGGCTCTCTGCTCAGCAGGGAGCCTGCTTCTCCCTCTCTCTCTGCCTGCCTCTCTGCCTACTTGTGATCTCTCTCTCTGTGTCAAATAAGTAAGTAAATAAAATCTTAAAAAACAAAACAAAACAAAAAAAAAACAAATGATTGGGAGTGGGGAGGAGAAAAAAGGTAGAAACACTTTAGGTAGTACGGCTGCCCTATCTCTTTCCCTTATGGAGAGGACAGGCTGAATGCAAATAATTAGAAGGAATCAGCCAAGCAAAAAAGTATTCTAGGCAGAAGACAGCATCAGCGTTGAATGCCTCAGATGGGCAAGAACCAGGCAGATAAAAAGAAAATGTCTGGTATGGCTGGAGCACAGTGATGGGTTACAGAAGTCAGACAAACACAGATGGTAAGCCATTAGCTGCACCACAAAACACCCCAATAACAGTGTGAATGAGATCCCTCAACTCCAACATAAATGGTGTCTTTGAGTTGTATGTGTTTGTGATACATTTTGTCTTAAAATTTTAAAAATGACCACTCTGGCTGCTACGCACAGAACAGACTGGAGAATAGAAACCAGGGATTAGTTAAGAGTCTATTGTGAGTGCTGGCAAGGATGTGGAGAAACCCAACACCCAGATACTGTGGTGGGAATGTGAAATGATGGTTAAGATGGTAGACTTTATGTTATGTAAATTTTAGCTCTACTTTAAAAACTACATACACACACACATTCACAAGCACAGAGAATCTACTGTGGTATTCAGAGAGAACAGTGGTGGCTTGGACGAGGATGGTGGCAGTAAGCATGGGAAAGCATGAGAAAAACGGGCAGAAAGGAGAGAGAAATCAAGGCTGACTCCTAGTTTCCTGGCTTGAGCATGCCCAATGTTGGTTATGGCATTTACAGAGAAGGGACAGGCTGAGGAAGGAACACACTGGGAACGATGGGAATAATGAAAGTAAATCCAGTTACAGTATGATCCTAAATGGACACTATCTGGAACCTGGAGAAAATTAGCAAGTTTTGGCTCTTTCTTAAAAAGCAGAAAGATACAGAAATGGGGTGTGTGTCTGTGTGTGTGTAAATAAATGTACCACCTAACCTCAGGTCTGGCACTATCTTTATAACCTTGGCCCAGTGACTTGGCCTAATAACTTTTTCTTTTCTTCAAATGTTTCACTTTTTTTTAAAAGTGTTTTTTTTTTCAAATTCAGTTTTCATATTTTTCTTATTCCATTTTAATTTTGTGAATCATTTTTTAACTTTGAAATATTTCTTTTTCTTTGGAAACAAGATTAAGTATTGTTTCCGTTTTCTTCTAATTTCTTAACAGCTTGATTTTAACTCACCTCTAATTAAGTGTCTGGGCCAATGGTAAAGGTAAGCAAATAAAATGATTCTTTCTACCAAGTAGCTAGTCAAATGTCCAGATCCACTGATTATATAGTGACACTGTTCTAAACACCCTCTACATTAACATTTAACAATACTCTGTGGTCTAAATGCACTCTTTCAATACACTCGATCGAGTACATATGTACGCTAGTCACTGCGTCTGACACTAAGGATTAAACTATGTGAGACATTGCTGCACTCCACCCGTCCTAGTGAGAAGACAGGAATGCTCACAGATCAATACCACACAATGGTGTCATTGCTCTAATAGAATGGAAGCATGAAATACAATCTGGCAGAGCCAGATGAGAGTTTCCAGATTATCTGACTGCTGAATTTAGAGTTTTTGAAGAGAAGCTAGAGACAAGGAAGGTAGAAGGGACATTGCCAGACACTGGGTGAAGGCAGTGTGTTTGGACACTTTGGCATGAAAAGCATAATGCCTTTGAAGAATTGCACAGAAGGGCAGGACTGGGAAAAAAGAGAGCAGTGAAACTAAGAGGCAGACAACAGTCATAGCACAGAGAATCCTGGAAGCCAGGACTAGAAGTTTGGATTCTATTCTAAGGCCAATGGGGAACCAGCCAAAAAGTTAAGCAAAGGAGTAATATGATCATACAATTTGCATTTAGCAAGATCACTATAACGAAAGAGGAAAAGGTTAAAAGCAGGAAGTGAGGAGACTGTGAAAGTAATCAGGAATAGAAATAATGAGGCCCTTGCCCTAACGTACCAAAAGACACAGAAATAAGATGAAATCACCCCAGAAATGTACACATGAGAAGACAGACACTGAGGAACAGTGATCTTCAGGGATGAGCAAAGAGCAAAGAGGAACCTAACAGAGTTTCAGTTGCACAGACTCCAAAACAAGGTATTTCAGAAAAAGAGTCATCAACATAACAAATGTTTAAGTGTCTACAACACCCAGTAACACAGTGATAAAGTCATCCTTTGTGACTTCAGTGAGAGCTCTCTAACAACACAGAGTAGATGGAACACTAGGAAGCCAGACTATAAAAACAGATGAATGCAGGGGGCCTACATGGCTCAGTCGGTTAGCCACCCAACTCTTGGTTTCTGCTCAGGTCCTGGATCTCGGGGTTGTGAGACTGACTGGGCCCTGCATCACGCTCTGCCCTCAGTGGAGTCTGCTTAAGACTCTCTCTCCTCCTTCCTCTGCTCCATAACCCCACCCCACACTCCCCCGCATGCACTCTCTCTCTCAAATAAATAAATGAATCTTTAAAAAAAAAAATGAATATGAACGAAAAAGGTGAGAGGAAATGGATAATAATGGCATGAGGTCAAAAAGTGCCTTTTTTGGTAACTTTGTTTTTTAAGATGAGGGAGACTTACATTTAAACATCCTTATTCTTGAGAGATGTGTGTTCAAATATTTAGGGCTTTAAAAGTCACGTCAGGAATTTACTTTCAAATGCTTCAGAAAAAAAAAAGTTACGCACTTATGTGCACAGATAGAGAGCAGGTACAAACGTGGCGAGAATGACCACTGGTGCATCTAGGCAAAAGGTTTACGTGTGTTCATCAGATTGTTCTCTTTCAACCTTTCTGAGGAGTTGAACATTTTCAATTTTTTTTAATGGGAAAAACAAGTCCAAAAACCTAAAAGGAAAGAACCAGTATGGAGAGCAACTGAAGGTATCTTAGGAAAGAGAGTGTAGAAGAAGCCAGCTGTATCCTAAGATGGCAGGATGGACAGGAAAGGGACAGTCTTAAGGAGGGGCACCAACCCTTTCATTTCTACCAATGGAAGAACTGAGGCCCAGAGAGCTAGCAAGAAATGCTATCATTACCACGCAATTACTTGTTAAATAAGTCATTTATATGCTTAAGTGCAGAAGGAATTCAGAGAAGAGAAAGATCACCACAAACCCTATAAATGCCCGATTGGGTGGGGGAGGGGGGAAGGTAGTGACATTGGAGAAAAATCACAAAGGAGAGTTAGTTACTCCATACACAAAGAGAGATCGATCTATTATTTGTTCCCACACCTTAACTCCTAGAGACTGACTACACTGATGACAGCAATGAAAAAGGTCTACTACAACAGACCCTGTCGATCCGCACCAAAAATGTCCTTAATATACAGTACTATCGTTATATATTGTTAAATATATGTAATTAGTGAAAGAACACAAGCACAAGATACGTGGCCTTTAAACATTTCGTAACATTTTTATTACTACAATGTTCTTCAAAAATATACCCAATAAGGGGGCACCTGGGTGGCTCAGTGGGTTAAGCCTCTGCCTTCAGCTCAGGTCATGATCTCAGGGTCCTGGGATCAAGCCCCACATCCAGGCTCTCTGCTCAGCGGGGAGCCTGCTTCTCCCTCTCTCTCTGCCTACTTGTGATTTCTCGGTCAAATAAATAAATAAATAAATCTTTAAAAAATATATATATATACCCAATAAGGAATACCCAAAAATTTGTACAACAGATCTTGAAGGGCAAAAGGAATTAAAATAATACATATTTCAGAGATAAGATTCATAAATGGACCAACTTTATGGGGATCTTTTCAGTGCCAATTCAGCCAGAATACTGAACCAGGGAGTTACTGTTAGGAGTCTCAATAACACGGCCTTTTCTTTTATTGTCAAGGAAACAGAGAACTGAAAAGCAGCTCACCTAAACAGCTGTGAACCAAGACATGCAGTGAGAAGTCTGCTCTGGCTACAGTATCAATTTATCCTTAATGTAGAATGCCCACCCTCAGTTTACTTGTTTAAAGAGGAAACAAAAACAGAATTGTTTCCTCATGTGTGAAAAGCTGAAGGCTTGGATAAAACACTTAAAAAAATTAGTAAAGGCTATTATAATACAGCCATCGCTTAGAACTTCCATTCAATAAAATTAAAACTAAAAATTAAAAAAATGTTTTAGATGAAAGGAAATGTAGTATTTCAGCCTAGATCAAATATATCAGGTAAACCAAAAAAGTGGTATCCACATTCGGGTTGTGAGAAGTAAGACCAAGCAAAACTTGAGGAGCTTCTTGGGCATGATTTCTGATGTGGTTGCTTAGAAAAAATTTTATGGCGACAGGCCTGACTACCATCATGCTATTGATGTAAGAATTTAAAATCTGAAGTTCGCCTGGGTGGCTCAGTGGATTAAGCGTCTGACTTCGGCCTGAGTCATGATTCCCCCATCAGGGAGATGGAGGCCTGCATCGGGCTCCACACTCAGTGGGGAGTCTGCCTGAGGTTCTCTCCCTCCCCTTCTTCCTTAGCCCCTTCCCCCGCTTGCACGCTTGCTCACTCGCTAAAAATAAATAAATCTTAAAAATTAATTAAAATTTGAGATGTACAAAGGTGATATTTCCATCTTTTAGACGAGGACTACCAGTCTGGATGAAGGTAACAGCCCTTCAGTATGGGTAATGCTTCAGGGCTGCTGCATTTTTTTCCTTCCAGCAAGAACACAAATTTACATTTTAAATTTCACATGAAAAGGAAAGGGCCCCTCTTTCTATTTCACAGAAAATACAGAAGAATATAAAAGCTGTAATAAAATATTTGTCTAGATCTTAATTGCTATCACAAACTGGGAACATCTTCGTGGTTATTATAAATGATGTTTTGGACAAACAGACACTACAGACCAGCTCACTGGTAATTGAAAGCACAAAAGGGCTACACTTGTTTTGTATGCTCAATAAGCTTGGGAAAAGCTGAGGCATAAATTATATAAGCAAATGCTTTCAGGTAGTAAATTTAAAATTATTGTATAACTATATATACTTAATATATCAAATTGTAACCTTGCGTGCTAAAGAATGTTCTAAAGCAATGCTTTAAATACAGGTGTGCTGAGTGTATGTAAAAGCAATAAAGAAAAGTATGACCTTCTAAGAGACAAATTAAAGGACTATTATGAATATATGTTTGCAGTCAACAGTACAGTCTTCAGTGCCAAATTAGCGTCGCAAGCTGGCTGTATCACTTAGCACTCTGCTTACCATGCAGCCTCCATCTCCTTCCTCTGTACAGACTTTCCAGTGGCCCTATGATGGATTCAAGCAATACAAAGGGGCACTTCAAGCACAGTTCTACCCATCCCAGAGCAGGGAGAACAATACTGGGCTCTCTGGTCTTCCTGGGTTTACCCTACTTGTCTTATAACAAAGAAGTACAAAGTCTATATGTTCTTTTGTGCAAGCTTCTATCTGCAATTAAAGAAATCTGATAAACAACTGAGCCTCTATTCCAAACTGGTTGCTTAAGAAAATATACCTTGTTTTTTCAGTCATCCAAAAAATGCATATAGACTGACTACCTACTTCATTCTACAGGTCTGCTGCTAGCACTCTCCCACTACAAAGCAATCACTAAGATCAAGCTTAAAGGGCACTTAAGAGGAGCTATATAGACGATTCTGCCTACATTTTTGTTAAGAGCAATAAATGCTAGGAAAGGAAACATTAATTCCATAAAGGAAATGATCTCTTTGGAACACCTCAGTCACTTTACCAATACAGTAAATAATATCCAGCAACGAGATAGCTAAAGCAGTCACAATGGAGTAAGTTATGTCGGCCCTAAGACAGCAAAAGCCAGTGTCAGGTTCAGAAAATTCTGATTTCAGTTAAAAATCCATGTTGGAAATTCACTACTAATAGAGTCTGCATCTGAACAAGGCAAGTGCCACCAGTAAAACAAAGAAGGATTTTCGTATTTTTCCTGAGCATTACTAAATATCCGGACATGATACTATAAAGCTTCCAGGGACAGTGTACAATAAATAAAGCTAAGCCTCCCACGAAAAAAACCTCCCCCATGGGCATTTGCCCTATCAAAGCAAAAAATAATACAGCAAAGGCATCAGAGGGTTCTTATAACAGGAATCATTAGTATTCAAATACTGTTCCATTTTGTCAGTCTGGTCTTTTTCCTGGGATCTTAGCAGGGCTGGACAAATACTACATGTCATTATATATGTCTAAAGAACCTCAAAAGGTACTTGGGTAATTCTTTTCTTGATCCATGGGTTAAATTCTAAGTGAAGGAATCTTTTGCAGAAAGTGATTAAAAAAGGACTTTACATTAGGGCCACTTACCTGCTAGCAAGACTGAGCAATTCATGTTTATCTGCTACAGCTGACTTCTTCTCAAGCTCCCACATTAGGACATTGATCAGATGTGAATTTTTAATTACAATCGGCACTTCTTCAAACATGTGCTCAAAGGTGATATTTCCCTTTTTCAATCTGTGAAGCATGTTAAAAATACTTTAGTCTGGTGGTCAGAAGTAAGTGTTAAATTGACTATTTCATACATTTTTCCCTAATTACAGGCCCTCTCCAGGATCTTTGTTTCATTAGCATTCTTTTAAAAAGAGAAAGAAACTAGTTTTACAGAGTCAAGCATAAGTCAAATGACTTGAATAATACTGAAAACAATCCAAGTTTGAGCTATAAAGCCCAGAAAACAAGATTCTTGGCAGAAGAAACTATTCTTCCTTTATAATCAGGTATCTTCAATATTTCCCTGATACTAAAGTGTAAATGTCGTGGGAAGTTATGCTATATAATCTATTTCTAAAACATTTAAAGTAAATAGCTAGAACAGAGATACACTTCGGTTCTTGGAAAATTCATTTTAAAAATTTAAATTCATTTTAAAAGACTACCAAACGAAAGAAATTAACAACTAGCAGAACACCCACGGGATATCCTATGGTTCGGAAGACAGCAAGAATGCAATTTCTCATTAATTTAGTTGTAACTACCATACCCAGGAATTGTTCATGAGTTAGCATTTAAAATCTTTTGCACCTTAATTTCTTTAGAAGCTATTAAAACTAGCAAAAAACGGTCTGCCCTACCGACATCAAAGCCACTAACTTTAATTTAATAAGAAATCAAAATTCCCATAATTAACAGAAAATGAAAGAATTCTGAACTTTTAAAAATTTAATGTAAATATTCCAATGCCATCATGTAAGATCATAAAACAGCTTTACCAATCATAAAACTGCATACCTATCACCCATAAAATTTCCAAAATGCCACATTCCTTACTGATACCTTAAAATGTTTACCTCCTTCCCATCCCCACCCCCAAGAACAGGCGCTCAGACAGATCGACATACAGCTCACAATCATCCTGACACAGAGCCCTTACAGTCTGACAGCCGCCGGTCACTCATCCCACTACTCCCTATTTGATCATTTTTTTTCCTTCAAATTCAACAGCTAATTAATTCCCACTCCAACTGAATTCACCCCTAGTGAGAACAACAGATGAGACATTCCATAAAGAACAGTTTAAACATGGAAAGGGAGAAATCAAGTGGCACTCAGCCATGCGAAAGACTTCTACCGTCCACATGGCAAAAGCATTACTACACCACCAGCACCAAGGATTCAATAAATGTGGCAAACTAAAATCTTAGAAGGAAAACAGTCAATGCTTTACCATACACCTCATAGGCCCCCAAACACTTACGCTTCAGGAGAAAAATCTTTCTCTTTACAAACTTCCATCAGTTTAGGAGTCAGTCTGTATGCTTTCAGCGAGAGAGACCCTTGAGCAGTTTTTATGGGATCTCAAATAAAGAAAAGAGAAAGAATTTACTAACAATTTTGTTACTGCCCATGCTTTGCTTGAATGACACTGGTTCTAGGCATACTGACACTTACCATACAATCGTTGCAAATGAAGATCAAAATAAAACATCAGAACTCAATGTGAAGCAGATTAAAACCAGTACAGCATATAGTTAAGCGAAAACGTTGGAACCCTATCACCCTACTCGAAATTGATAGAATAACTTCCTCCCTAACGTAAAAAAAGAAGATTCAAAATGCAGTTATTTTGAAATCTATTTGTCAGCCTGAACCAGAAATCTTGATGAAAATTAAACATCTCGTATGTTCTAAACACCTTATATTCATCTTGTATAATTAGAAAAAAAAATACTAATGAATATTAAATGTGAAAATACACTGCATGCATTTGTGTAGTTCAGTCGACTAATTTAAATGAATAGCCCTGCGAACAAAATTTACCCATCCTAGTAATCACTGTCCAAACTTTTTTAGTTAAAACGGCTTCTACAAACGAAATGACTCAAAAGTGCTATCACAAAAGTGTCTTTTTTGTTTCAGAGAAATTCATTTTGTCAAAACTAGCTGCTTACACACTCCATGAGTAAGGGAGCTCAGCACTCCGGCATGATAACGGCTCCGGCATGCCAATACCCGCCTAAAACCTGTGTTAACATTCATGTTGTCTGAAACTCAACACAGTGAAACTTTTAGCAATAGGTGATAAAATGAAAACCAAAATAGACTGAAACAAGTGGAAAATTCATCAAGGTCTGATGATGCAATGTTTCCAGCCAATGTAAGTACACTTTAACAACTTGTTCTTTACTGTAATCCAATTGTTAACATACTGAAACAATTTGGGGGGAGCTCGTAAGATTGATCGTATTCATTAGTATTTTTTCTGACAGATACTCAGGACGTTACATTTACTTCTCAGCTGGAAACTATATGCAAGTCTGCCAGCTATGGCAAACTGTGAGTGTTTGGGGAGGGGGACGGCTATAAAGCTGTTAAATTGCCTCCAGTTCTGATACAGCACAGGACATCTGGTCTGGAGAGCTTGAGGAAACACCATTAAACAGGCCGAAAAGAAAAAAATCTTTGTGCTAAGAAACAGTCCAGGTTTTGTACGCTGCTGTCAGAGGTATAAAAAAAACTTGGCACACTGTGTTATGATTGGTCAGTCACGTACAGAGCCAGACACTCTAGCAATTGGGGTTTGTTAGACATCTGGTCTAGTTCCACCAGCCCCTTCAAATGAGGGAGGGGAGATGGAGGAATAAAAATGAAGCAGCTACTCCAGCATTCCAAAATGTACACATCAGGGCTCTGATAGCAAGAAAAATAAACAGAAAGAAGGAAACCCTGTCTAGACGTAGCTGCTGCGGAGGCTGCTGCAGAAACAGGGTTGGTATTTACTTGAAAAGGCCTGCCAGGCCGCTCTTAGAGGCAAAAAGACAGAAAGCAAAAATAGTAGCAATAACATTAAAGGAAGAAAAGAATAATAAAGGAAACTCCTACTAACCGTAAATGAGAACGACAGATTCTTCAATGGCATGCTGGTAACTGAATTGAGAATCCAGGAGTGCTCGGGTGACGAACGAGCCATAGTACGTGGACTGGTACCAGCCCACGTGGAGGTGGTCGATGTTGACATGGCGAAGGCTGCGCATCATTTCCATCTGATATTGAACTAGATGATAGGGAGGAGGGGGTAAAAGAAAAACTATTTAATGATGCCACAATAGTAAAAGCGAGCCTTTTGGGAAACAACTTTTTACACAACTATTTATTAGCTAAAGGGAAGAGGTTCCAGATTTAAAATTCATTCAGTTCACATGTACTGAAAACGAATTTAAGCTTTCAAATCATTTCAAATCACTGAAGCTTTCCTTTACTCGTTAATGAAATAACATGCTGTAGAAAAGTTACTAAAAACACAATAATAATCCCTGTTCTAAATAAGAAATTATTTATTAAATGTGGTTTACCCTCCCTTCTTTAAACTCTTAAAAATAGTAAATGTTTAAGAAAAAACTTATATACTTGCTAAACTAGCTGCTTTTAGACATTTCATTTGAATTAATAAAGTGAGAATACTTATCAATGTCTTCGTCAACACAGTTTTTAGAACTGAGAAGTTAAAATCACCAAGAAAATGAATAGGAAAACAATTAACTACCACATTATTTAAATATGAACAGAATACAAGCTGTAGCTGATTTAAAACTTAAGAATTCATTTTTGCCTTCATCTGGTGCCCCCTGCTGCATATGCTAAATTTTAAAAAGAATTCTTTTTTCTGGTTTGTGTGTTCTTTTCTGTTAAGTAACAGATATTAATTTTTCACTGGAGTTATAGGTTAATCACCATGAAAAGGTTGAAAGACTTTTACTTTCATCAAGTTAATGACTATAGTGTATATTAACTTAAAGCAATATTACTAGAATAGGTGCAAACTGAGACTACGATAAATAAAAGATTTTAAAAAGCAATATAGCCCAATAATGAGTAGCAAATATGTAACAGAGGAGAAAATTCATAGTCCACATAATATCCAAATTATTTCTATTATAATGAATCTACAACTATGTGGAGTGAATATATTTGCTTAACTTGGAATCTAACCATTTCATTTTTAAAACTCTTAATCAGGTTTTAGCAAAAGTAAAGTTATATGCCTGTCGTTTCCTTGGTTGGTTATAGCACTATGGTTTTATAAAGCAAACAAGATTCAGGATCATAAAGTACAAAAGAACCTCACTCAGATGGTCACAATCTTATTTTTAAACATTTGTTACTAGGCGAAAATATTATAAATCTGCTTATTCCAAGGAAGGTTATATTTCTCATAATAAATATGGTAGCCAACTTGTCAGATACTCAAGAATTTGGTTTTTTTTTAGTTTTTCTTCTTATATACAATATGATGGCCTCAAGAAGAAGCAGTAGAAAAATGGTAATCTTTTATCCATGACCTTTTATCTTGAATTTTTGTCTCTCTGGGACGTGGCAGACCTCCTTCCCACCTAGCTTAAGAGATTCATACATATCAACCACATAAATATATTTTAAAACCATTGCTATGGCCTCTTTCTGCTTTAAAATTCCCTCTTTTAGTAAAATCACTCATTTGACTAAGGGAATTTAATCAAATTTAACTTACAAAAAGTTCCAATATTACAAGTAAAAAAGGAGCTAGTACGATTCATTTTAAAGGAATAGGGAGAAGGAGATGGGGAGAGATTACCAAGCAACTGACAGTACAAACATGATCTTACAGAATGATTTTTTTTTTTTAATCAGTATTTCCAAACTATCTGCCAATGTACAATTTAGGTATGATAGAAGCAGAAGTTAGATTCAATTTGCAACAGTAGAAAAAAAGAAGACTTGGAATCTCGAGATCTAGGTTCTCATACTAGCGCTTAAGATTTTCCCCATGAGGAATCTTGCTGTCCAGTTAATGATCCTTTTCTGATGCTCAGCCTTCCCATCTCCAGAAAGACCAGAGAGAACATCACAGTCAAAATGCTGTGACTCCACAGTGTTGATTAAATATGCTAATTATCAGTAATAATTTTTCTAGAGGCTAAAGTAGAGCCTCCAGCATGCATTAATACTTAAAAAATGCATTTCTCTGGGAAAAAGACTGTAATCTTACTATGTCTCTCCCCAAATTGCCTGAACACAATAGATTTTATAATAGCATTTTCAGGATGCAAGAGGTAAAACAAACTCTATGAAAATGCTATTATAAAATCTATTGTCACAAACAAAAATTATTTCTTATAATTATGATTATATGTTATATAATTATAATTTATATAATACTTATAATATAAATAATTATTATAGCAAACAAATTCTTTCTTTACCCAGAATCTTATCTACTTTACAGCCCCTTAGATAAGAATGAAAATGAAGTATTCCTCTCAGCTAGAAAGAGGCTAAGGGATAGGAGGCTTGTCGCTCTATGGGAAATACTACTGCCCCAATGTATTTACTTCTTAAGAACTGAGAATTAGAGAGATAAGCTTGCAAGCCTTTAATAAAAATTTATTCTTAAGGTTATATGAGTTTTCATATGACCTAAATATGGCAAATAAATATTTAAAATGTAACGGGCAGGAACAAGACAGCTAAGTAGATAAATTGCTTCTAAAAAATCTGTAAGGCACTGGAATTTCACTATTACACAAAAAATATAGTCTGGGCCTATTCTTTGTGAAATGTCCAGATATTCTCTGTTTTGGTTTGGACTTATTACCCCAACTTTAAAAAATTAAAAAACACAACTTAAAGAATGTCCTCTCGGAGGTATCACACACAGAAGGAAAGGATCTTAAAGGATTTCAAGTGATAGGGCGCCTGGGTGGTGCAGTCGGTTGACTATCCAACTGTTTGGTTTCACTTCAGGTAGTGACCTCAGGGTCCTGAGATCGAGCTCATGTCATCATGTCAGGCCCCACGTCAGCTGCTATGTGGAGCTCCATATAGGGCTCCACACTCAGCACAGTGTCTGCTTAAGATTCTCTCTTCCTTTCCCTCTACCCCTCCCGCTCATGCTCTCTCTAAAATAAATCAATTTATCTTTAAAAAATAAAAAATAAAAGGACTGCAAGTGCTCTGTTAAAAGATGAGCTTCAGAGTGAAGCTGGGGTGCACTGAGACCCAGTCCTCACCAGGGCTATTCACATGAGCCTCCAGTAAGTGCACAGTTTGAAGAGAGAAGTTTAATTCAGTAACAACAAAAACCAAAAAAAAAACCAAAAAAACAAAAATTAAGTGATATGTTTTTCTATTATATATACGCTGAGGAAGAAAAATAAAACCTCATAGCCTACCAAATAAATTGCTTTCTCTGTAGACCTTTCGGTCTGTGTCTTCCCTTTTAATGGTGACAAATATGTGTGACTTTTATCTCCCTTCACCCACACAGTGTTTCCTTTCTTCCTCCTCCAACCCAAGTTTTCAAAAACACAAAACCAGGGGCACCTGGGTGGCTCAGTGGGGTAAGCCTCTGCCTTTGGCTCAGTTCATGGAGCCCCCTCATCCGGCTCTCTGCTCAGCAGGGAGCCTGCTTCCCTTCCCCCACCCCACCCCCGCCCCCTGACACCTGCCTCTCTGCCTACTTGTGATCTGTCTGTCAAATAAATAAATAAAAATTTTTAAAATAAAAAAAGAAAAACAAAAACAAAAACAAAATCAAACCCTGCAAAGGCATCCTCGCAAATCTAAGTGAGGATAAGAAATGCACCGCAGACTACTCTATTAAAACGGTCTCAAAACCACATTCTGGCAGCTACCACCAATCAAATGATCTGAGCTGCCACACCAGCTAACACCTACTTATTTACCCTCTGGCCTATGGAAGACACAAGGAAAAAAATGATGATGTCCCTGTAAATTTTACCAAGGAAATAAGGAACAACCACTGCAGATTCTAATCTCCCAGGTGAATGCCATTGCTTTTGTGGCTCTGCCAGTTTTTCTCAGGAGTTATACTGGGGGTGGGCACTTCAGGCACACACAAGAGACCCAATTTAGCTACAACATTAAGGTAACAGGGGAGTGGAGGGAAGCTCATGCTTTCTGGAAGTAGCTATGAGGATTGAGGATGCCTTGTCCCAGTCCGCGTTCTGAATGAGTGGGAGGTAAAGCCGTATTTGCTTCTCCTGCTCAGCTGGACTCACTTGAATGGGCTGGAGTTCCAACAGGAGGGCACAGAAGATGTGCCCAGGCAACACCCTTGTCTAGGGAGTGCCTCGCACCTCAAAACTCACAAGAATCACAGCAAAAGAAACAAAAGGAAAAAAAGAGAAGGAAAAGAAAAAAATAAGGCTCCTTGATACAAAATACCACAGTTCCCTACTGTTGAGTTAATGCAGGTCAATGAAGTAAGAAGCAAGCATTTCCTGGCATCTTTGTAGAGTTGGTTCAGGGTTAGGCACACTTTACTTTTATTCTACAGTTCTCATATTTAACAAAAGGAAGCCCAAAAGCAGCAATTTCAACCAACGATATTCATTTCTGAATTAATAGCCAAATATTCCTGGGGGAGTTCCCAAGGATGAATAGCAAGAGGAAAACTGTTTTGGAGGGGGACTGTTTTTAAATCATGGTCATATCCAACAGGAGGGCTGAGCTCAATAACTGTACAGTGAAAAGTTCAGGAAATAACTTTTTAATTTTTAAGCATTCTTAGTCTAAAAAGCAAACACGCTACTGACTGAGGAGAAACAGTGCACAGCAAATCAGTATCAGGAACAAACTGGTAGTTACTATTAAGCCAACTCCAATTACTAACACAAAAGCAATACTTAACATGCAGCTGAGGTGGTGCTACAAAATTAGGAAGGATTATAAAAATGAGCTGAAGTTTCATAAATCTCTTCAACCTCGACAATTGTCTTCATTGGTTAAGCCTCTCCCAAGCAAAGGAGAGGCTGGTTTACAACACTGAATAACTGTTCAAAGTTTGGCACCGGTATATTCATATTCACTTTTTCCAGATATCCTCTTTGCAAAACAGTCAATTTTAAATTGCCTAGAGCTAAAACTGTCTTAACTGAGGCAGGCTGCCCAATAACTATTCCTTTCAAAAATCCATCACAATTTGTTAGGTTTTCCCTTGTTTTTATCTCCAAATATGAAAACACTGAAAATATATGTTGTTTTATATTTAAATACTGTATCTGGAGTTACACTGGCAAACAACAAAAAAGGCTTAAGATTTGAGTTCTCCTGAAGATCACTGAGAAGGACAAGAAATTAGAAGCTTTTTAGTTCAGTTGAATGATTAACCAGCATTATTTCTTCTTCAATTCTTCACTCTCATCTTTAAAATCATCTTTTTTATTTTATTAAGTGAGCCTTACTGAAACAGAATTTCTCTGTGAAAAACAACAACAAAGAATTACCACAGTTGGCTAGGCTGGGATGAGCTGAAGGCAGAAAGTTAAAGCTGTAGCATAGTCCAAAACCCGAGATAATGTCTGTCAGATTAAAGGGGGGAAAAAGCGTTTTAGAGATGTATTAGGGAACTTTTAAAAAGACGAAGCAACCTAATTTAAATTTTAGAAATTAAAGACAATTTAATAGATATATGGTTTCATTTAATAACTTAATACTGTATCGAATAAATCCAAATTATTTTAAAACAAATTATGACAAAATTATATAAAAAATATACACATATATAGCCTAGAGAGAAAGGGTAGAGCTAAACACCGGGAGAGACGCTAGCACTTAATGAGCACTTATTACGTCAGACTTCCTGCGAAGTGGTCTACATATGTTATCTGACTATTTCTCACAATAACTCCAATGAGCTAATCACTGTTACTGAAATCCACTTAGAAAAACTGTTTACCACAGTTTGTAAAGTGGCAGGACTCAATCTGACTTCAGACACTCTGACCCCAAAGCCTAGGCAACTACCCACTTAAAGGATTTCACCTCTTCTTACTGGTAGAGTGTATATTATTTCTGAGCCAATACAGCGTAACACACAAACACAACAGAAATATACAATTTCTAGGTTTTGACATAACACAGCTTGTGCATGTCCGACTACTAAATCAACCAACAATTTAGCAATACCAGTAAGAGTTTAAGTGATAAAGCTACCTTAAAAGATTTGTAAATGCTGAAGTGCATAGTTATCACAAATATGTAATCAAACTCCTAGAACACTGCTATGTTACTATTTGAAACTTATGCCAATACTACTTTGTAACTAAGAACTGGTTTAAATCACAGATGACTTGCACAAACACATCAAGGGAACAGAGACCAGATCTAGCAGAGGCTCTTTGCAGCAAAGAAACCTACTAAGTTCAATCAAGAGATGCAAATGGTTTTAAAAGCAAACAAACAAACAAAACCCCACAACTCTGAAACAAATCAAAGATTTCAACAAACATGACAGGCAAGTGGAATATATCAAAATCTCCTGTTTTAGCTTGAGGGCTATCCTAAGTAGGACTTTTAAGTAAATAATTATAAGCCTCCTTCCCAGCAGCACCGTGGGACACCAGTGAACACTGACAGGCTATGAACTGTGAAGGCTTCGCCTCATTATTTAACAAGACAACTATTCTGTGCTTTCCTCTTCATATCAGACTTTCTGCCAAGCTGCACATACGTTTCAGGCAGTGTTCAAAGCTAGTAGCAGATGTAGATTTAAGCAAACAGAATGTGCATTTGAAAAAAGACTTAAATAAGAGTCTACTTTGGGTGGAGAGAACTATGGAGTACACATTTCTTAAAACTTCTATATTTTCTTTACCCGGTCTGTACATATAGTCATTCTTTTTTCCAATTAATACATCTGTTATTAAGGCCACCCCTGTGAATGCTTAAGGATTTTGGTAACAGTTCATTTTTCACATTAAGTGCCTGATATATATTCTACTCTACCTAAAAACTAATTTGTTTTATTTTAAAAGAAATAAGAAAAATACTGCCTTCCTTAATCTTACAGAAATAGTTTTTAATAGTTCATTCGTCCTGAGTGGTTTAATTTCTTCTTTAAAGTGTTTATGAATTTTGACAAATTTCTTCTGAATGCCAAGCTGAAGATAAGGAAATGGGGGTGGGGGGCAACCACTCTCTTTTAAAACTATTAAGAGTTTGAAAATTAGGGGAGATCAGGTTTTTTGAGGTTTTAATGTTTCTCAAAAAGTATTTTATGAAATACAGGGACTCTTTACAGAAAATAATATGTATATCCTATAACAAATTCATATTGCTATCTTCTCAACCAAATCATGAAACACAGCCAAGAGATCCTATTTCTTTGAGGTTATGAGATTTAAAATGTATGTAACATTAATGCCCTTGGTCATGAAAACACATGCAGGTAAGTGGATGACAGACAGTAACTAGTAAGTTAACTATAGGTCATCTGAGATCTGTTTATACAAAGTGAATCTACCTGGACAGGACCAAAGGCTAGAGACCTCTGTAACCATCACCGTTAAGAACTCTCTCCTGAAGAGCAGCCTACTGACCACTGCTACCTCTTGCTACAATTAAGAGGATGATAGGTTAGAATATCAAAGGAGAACCTCTGGATTTAGAAAAATCATTATTTCATACTTGGTTACAGGCTCTTTCCTGAGGACAATACCTCTGTCACATTTACAGCTATATATATCAGGTACTAGATTAATACTGGCCCAAACTTAAGTACTGAAAGTATTCACGAAAAAAACAGAATATTTCAAAAACATGATTGTTGTTAATGTACTAGAAAGGTCACAATTACTAGTAAATTACATACGTGTGTGTGTGTGTGTGTGTGTGTGTATAATTTTATAAATATATATATGTATCTCCATGTTACTATGTCCACAAAGGACATGAATTAGCTTGCTTTAAAACACAAAAAATGATCAGAAATCAAGACTAGGTAAAGTATAAATTAGACTACATAAAGCAGAAATTGAAGGTGAGGCAGAGACCTGAACAAAACAAAGTAAACCACAGATATTTTTATTAAAATACACAAATTTGGCTCTAGGCATTCTGGCAATCAGAGCATTAAGGGAACCTTGGTAATTTACATTATCCAAAGGGTTTGAAAAACATCAGATCTCAAAGTCAGTAAGACTTCCCCCAGTACTTAACCCTAATATAAAATTTTCATGTGGGGTTTCAAAGCAAAACTAGTATGCAATTTTTTGAGAAACAGAAGACATTTCTGTAATAGAATAATCACACTTGACTTACCTTTCCTATAAATCTAAGTTTTTAATATAAAACAAGGAAAGAATGGCCTCATGAGTACTTGTTGTAACACACAAAATGGTCTATACAAGTTATGAAACAAGAAAGAATTCGAAGAAAAAAAAAGAAGAAGAGGGGAGGGGGAGGAGGAAGAAGAAGAAAAAATAATATATGGCTGCCAAAATGAATTAAGAGTTTCATCTCCAGGGGCGCCCAGGTGGCACAATTTGTTAGGTGTCCGACTCTTGGTTTCCATTCAGATGATGATCTCAGGGTCTTGGGATCAAGCTCCTCGTTGGGCTCTGTGCTCAGCACAGTCTGCTTAGAGTCTCTCTCTCTCTCTCTCCCTCTGCCCCTCTACCTCGCATGGGCACTCTCCCTCTCTCTAATAAATAAATCTTGGGGGGGGGAGTTTCAACCCCTATCAGTTCAAACTCCAGTAGAAAGAGATGCTTTGGCAGTGAACAGGCAATATTCAATATAGAGAACAAATGATCACTTTGGGGGGAGGGTACTGTTTGTAAAGTACAAACAAACTGTTTGTACTGAAACCATTTACTGAGCACCACCTGTGCTGGGAGCCTCATAAAATTACAGTGACACCATTTCCTAAAATGTACCCTCTTCAATATGGCTGCCCAACAAGCTGGTGGTATTTAATGCATTTATCTCTCTGAGCTTTAATTTCTGCAGCTGGAAAATGGTGATTTCCACTTCCAACCATATGATAATAGCAATTTAAAAAATTTATCTCCAGTCCACATGGCTTTGTGCTTACTGAGCATTTTTAGGGGAAAGTCTGAGAGATACTACAGATTACAAACATACATACTGACTTTATCTGTCCCACCCACAAACCCTATTACTTCTGTGTTTTGTCCCCCACTAAGGGTATTCTGAGTCATCAAACTTGACCACACTCAGCTCATATAGCCACTTACCTTCTGAACTGGTCTCAAATTCGTTTTCTCCAAGGCATTTAGAATGTTTCTAAAAAATTTACAAATGGCATGGGAATATGTTCATGAGATGATACTAGGAACCAAAGAATGTAAAACTATAAACCATATAAATGCCAGTATGTAACCAACGTAGGTTGCTCCCTCCTTGAAAGGAGAAAGATTAGAAAGAAACGTGCTAAAATGGTAATGGCAGTAGTTCTCCAGGGAGTGATACCATATATGACTTTTGTTTTTACTTATTCTTGCCCTTATTTTCTATGTTTTTTGACAAAAGTGTGCAATATATATGACATGAAAGGTGTACGTGAATACATTATCAACAGAACTTTCTACTGCTGGCCAACTTGCCTACATTTACTGTGGTCATCTAATGACCTGGATACTACACACTCCCAGACTGTGGGAGCAAGGAACAGAACACGGTACCAGACTACTCCAAATGTGAAGTAGCCAACCTGGTCCAAACACCATCTGCTACAAACTGAATATGACCCATACCAAGTTCTTATGTTAAAGCCCTAACACCCCAAGTTGACGGTATTTAGAGACAGGGTCTTTAGAAAGTCATCGGGTTCAGTTGAGGCCATGACGGCGGGGCCTTCACAATGGGATCAGTGCCCTTTAGACACCACTAAGAAGAGACACCACAGAGTTTGATTCCTTCCTCCCCTACCTCCCTCTCTCCCCATATCCATCCACAGGCAGGACTGGGGCCATGTGAAGTCACAGTGAATAGTGCCAACCCTGTTGGCACCCTATCTTGGTCTTTCAGTCTCCAAAACTGTGAGAAATAAATTCCTGTTGTTTAAACCACCCAGTCTACTCTGCTTGTTATGGCAGCCCAAGCCAAGATACCATCGTTAACACACATTAGTTGTGTAACCTACAACAAAATTATTTTGGTCCAGGTCTCCTCTGTTGTAAATTAAGAGGAAAAAACAATACCTACTTCAGAAAGTAGTTAAAAGAAGATTAGAAGAAATCATTCACAGCAAGGGTGTGATGTACTAAATAACCTCAAGAAGAATTCAATACATCTTCACCATCACCTATTATTCAGAAGTGCTATGGAGAATCGAGAAGTCATGGCACTTATCTCGAGCAAAGGAAACGTTTTTGGAAAACTGGACTTGATTAACTTGGTCTCCAAGTATTGTATAAGCCCTCCTTTGCTCATCTCCGTATCAGGAGTAGGGGGGAATCAGGAAAACAGAGAAAGAGATTAGAGGTTGTATATGTGACTACAAAAATAAAATCTATGAATCTGTAACATCCATTTCATGAAACCAAATTTATAAGTACAAATATGAATATACAAAAACAATCTACCATGAAAAAGGATTACAAAGCAAAATAAATACTTCTTAGATACTAAAACTATAAGCTAATTATATTCTGTACAATAAAGAACAGATTCAATAAAGAAAGAGACAAGCTACAGAAATTAGATTTCAAGAAAAGGTAATCTTGGGTGTTCTATTATTACTGTGCATATAACAATATAATTGCATTTTACTATATAAGTTTCTATCTCCTGATTCCATTTATAACTCTTCCGAATAAGGAAAATAAGCTCTCTGCCCCTCCCAACAGGTGACTTTAAAAACACTGAGAATGAGGTGGGGATGGGACGGAGGAGTGAGCATTAATGCCAGCTTACATGGGGACGAGGTAAAAGCTACTAGAAATACTGCCACCCCAAGTAAAACAGTAAATTCAACCAGATACAGTAAACAGCTGTACAGTATCCCTCTACTGCTAGGGGAGATGATCCACTCCAGCAGCCTCAACTTTCCAAACATGGTTTCCTTTACCTTCAAACGTCAGGACAATCTGGACTAGAAAATCGGTATTAAATATGCCATAAGAAGAAGGTCTAAGGGACATACTTTTTTAAGAATATCCTTAACTACAAATTAAAGGGAAAGCTGGCAAGAATGGCAAATGACCAGAGTTAAAGAAAACATTAGGAAGGGCAAACAATTTCCTATGCATTACTTAAATCAGAGAAAAAGAAGTACTTATAACCACACTTTCCATTTACCCCTTTTTTGTCCCCCACCTATTTCTCTCTATGCTCTACTTCGTCCAAATTTATTTTCATAGGATAAGGAATACAGAGCTCTATGCTGAGAAAATGATCAAGCAGAAATTCTTATGGCAACCACAATAAATCTGAGGTTAGTAAACCTGTGGCTTATTTTTAAGGAGGCCATGTTGCCTTTCCTGTTACGCACTCATTTTCCCAAAACCACATGCATATGCACTTTTGTGGAGAGAAGATCTAAAACTTTCATCAAATTCTCAAACGGACTCAAGATCCAAAAGATGAGTAACAAGTACCGAGGTATAGTGGAAAACAAGCCAAATATGGTCCCACTTAGGAATTCCCATTCCTCTGTACGTACGTGGTGAGAGGAGAGGCTAGGTGTGAAGCAATAATCAATTCACTTCAGAGGGGAGCCAAACAGTACAGACAGATAGCACTGAGATCACTAGAAATAACACTATCCAGAACAGTTAGAATGACAGGCCAAAGGACCAGAGAAAACCCTAGCTTTCAGCAAGATACCCAACAATGTCACTCTTACCTTTGTCCTACCAAGACCAGGAAGTCCATCATGGAGAAAGCCAGATGGAGGCTTCACCTAAACTACTCTGTTAGCAAGATTAATAATTCCCAAAATGAACAAGAAAAAACACATGCCCTTATCCACACATGCCAGTGACTAGGGCTTATAAGCTAGTAAGACTGTTCTAAAGGCAGGGACGGAGTTGTGATCATAACAGAGAGATAAGCCTTCCCTATTTGAGAAGAAACGTTTTGGGGAAAGGTTGGTCTCTACCAAACATACTACATTATTAGAACACGTTTAGCACAAATCGTATTATGTTATGTTACAAATATACCCTGGAGGTATACAGCTCTACAGACACACGCTAACACCATCCTCGAGCAACTCAGTACTCCTGTTATCTTTTAGAGTTTTTACACAGAGATCTCTCCATGCCATTACTGAAAAGTGTCTTATCAGCTGTCACTAAGTAATCTGAAGCTCCTAAAGATGTTTTTCTAGGGATGGCCTCTTGGATTAGGGAAGAAGATGAAATACAGTGTGTAGGGAGAAGTAAAAAATCATTGAAAGGCAAGAAAATTACCACAGAAAGATGTTGGAAGGCTATAAAACAGACCAAATAATTCTCTTCCGCAATTGGCAGGCAAGATCCTGCCAGATGTTTGAAATAGAATTAACCTCTATGGGCTACACTGATAGAAATAAACTGCATAACTATAAATAAATAAATATCTAGGGAAGCATAAATAACTACCCAAGAAGGGCTTTCTTTGTTTTACTTTCCCTGAATTTATTTCAGATAGGTTATTTCTCCCATCCCACCAAAAAATAAAAAAAAAATAAAAAATCTTGTCCCTCACACAAATGTCCACAGATATTGAGAGCCAACAGCTTAATGCCAAGGCTTTTGAAATTGTGCCAAAAGCAAACCAAACAGTGTCTTCTTAAAATGCGGAGTTTAATCAGAGTATTTATAATGTTTCGAAGCATTTTCAAACAAGGTAGTATCACCTTAACAACAACTTAATAACAACAACAACTCTCCTTTATCTCCCAAGGATAGATGGATAAATAGATAGAGAGATAGATAATTTTTTTCCTTGCAGAAAAGATTACAATTGTCAGTTAGATAAAGGCATTACAAATGGCTTACAGATGCATCCTCCTCATATTCTGGGGAAGAAAAATCTTTAACAGCAAATTCATGCATTCATCCCTTCATATATTCATACAAGCACATATTGAGTCATAATGTGCCACAGGGTTTTAGGTGCTGTCCAGCACTGGGCGAGGAAGACAGAAAACGTTCCCGCAGCTGACATTCTGGTAAGAAGAGCAGATACAACACACAAAGTGACAGCCAGCATTCCTGGCTCTACACAAATGCCTAAATATTCCCTAAAGAAAATAAAGGGGCAATCCCATATTGTTCTCTACACCTTTAAAATGAACAAACTACCTCTGTTAATAACAATCAGGAAATCCAGTTTGGGAGTCAAAGACCTGGCTTCTCACCTGGCCAAATAACGCAGCTCAGGAGAACAGTCGCAGGCTGAGAAGAGGCCTGGATTGCTATTTTGGCTCTGCCAGTCAATACAATAAAACAAAGCAGGGGAAAGCCTCCAAATAACCAAACTGCCCTTAAAGATAGAGTTTTAAATCCATCTAGACTTTATCTCAAATGAAAAATGATTTGGTTTAACGCTTATCACATGGTAATGATGACAAAGAGTTGTAAGCAAGGATCAGATAAATATCCTCCGTAAGTAAAATTTCATTGGTTTCTTTGCTAAGCTTTGAAGTTGGAATCAATTATCTCTATAGTGCTTTTAGATGCTAATATTCCACAGAGATAAATGAAAAACAGTCTGTTTCACTAAAAAATATGGTCTAGAAACCCTAAGGACAAGTGTGGTCAGAAGAACGGGGCCAGTAACAAGGATCACAGCCTAAGAAGTGACAGGAGTTCTAGACTAACGAGTATATGTGGGTTCCCCACACAGAACAAAGGGCCTTGGGCTAACCCTGAAGAAGATGGAGGTTCCAAAGAGTCATCAGATTTTCTTCTGAACACTTATTTCAGACAAATAAGGACTGGAACAGTGTCTCTCAAACTTATCATCATCTGAAGACCACTTAATGGACATATGACCTCATGTAAACCACCAATTTCAATCTTAAAAAACTGTTATCCTAATTAACTTAATTATTTGTGTGTGTTTGTGATAGAGAAGCTGTGCATGACGCCCAGAGTTCAAACACACAACCTAGAGATAGAAGACGTGGGTTATAGACAGCAGCCAAGAGGCTGCTTTTCTCATTCTAAGTGTGCTAAATTAGAAGAAGTTCCTTAAGCAGACTTACAGGTTATAAAAAAATGCAACAAGCATTTTGTTACTATCAGATGATCCTACATATATATGTTTATATATATAAATCTCTGTCCAAGAATACATCATACATAAAACTTAGTATTTCAATTAGGGAAATTCTGGAAACTAGATTTTAACCCTTGATTTTATAAGCTCTGGAACTATTCATGTCCTACTGACATATTTAGATGTAGTTTTGAAAATATGCACAGCAATCTCATCAACTTCTTCCACAGATAAATTAAAATTATCAAGGCTTAGTAAAGTGGGAACACTTCATTCATCCCAGTATCACAATTTCAATGTTAAAAATTGTGATTTTTTTTATTCACAAGTAATACTATAAAGCTACTTAGAATATTACATGATTAGCTAAAACACGCTACTTTTAGCAAATTATGCGGAGGAATGGAAACAGCTTTTATTGGCACTGACTGTGTCCGAAAGAAGGCATAAAAGTGCAATTTCTTCTCTAAAGTCAAAGATTCATTGCAGACATCCTTCTCCTCAGAGGTAGTATTGAAAAAGCAGGGTCAGATTTTTCATTCAGCATATTCTCAAGACAAACACTCAGAGGCTGAAATTTTTTTTTTAAAGATTTTATTTATTGATTTGACAGAGAGAGATCACAAGTAGACAGAGAGGCAGGCAGAGAGAGAGAGAGAGAGAGAGAGAGAAGCAGGCTCCCTGCTGAGCAGAGAGCCCGATGCAGGACTCGATCCCAGGACCCTGAGATCATGACCTGAGGCGAAGGCAGTGGCTTAACCCACTGAGCCACCCAGGCGCCCCAGAGGCTGAAATTTTAATTTCATTATTTTCACTATTTTCCTCCATACCAAATTAAGATTAGAAAGGAATTAACATTATTTCATGAAACCTAAAATTCCAGTGAGTGTAGAAAAAGAAGGAAAGAAGGCTGGCAATTTTAATTGTAAGACACCATGGATTAAAAAGTGCACCCACTTTCATGGATGTTCAGGTAAAAAAAGGAGGAAATGAAAGGAAAATTCTAGAGCCAATGAAGCTCTTCCCTGTAAACAAAGATGTGTGGGTGAGCACTGTGGTAGCAACGCCCTTTTCCTGCTAAAAACACAATCGTACTCTATCAGTACTGATCCTAACACATTTTTTCCAATCTATATCATAGCTCACAAAATAATTGTTTAATTAAAACTCTCTCCTCTTCAACCATGGATTTTCCATAATGAACAAGAAAATCACATAGCACTTCTCTGTTATATAAGAATAACATATATGCTAAAGAAGGAATGCTTCTCTGCACATCAATTGCGAAGCTGAAGGAGTACCTAGTAACATGCACACATTTAATGGTAAGTGCTTATACATACTGTATGCAGCTGATATTAGGCAATATTATTTAACAGTCATTTTGAAAAAGAAACAACACAGCTACTCTGAGATCTCCCCAAACATAGTATTTGTCATTAACTCTACAGCTGTTTTCAAGGTTCACTGCAATAGTGTGACTTCTGCTTGTTTGTGCTTTAAAAAAAAGTGCTGCTATAAATGATGCTCTGATAGTTTGGACTGGAACATTTTTAGCTATACAATTCAGTATTTTTGGAAATAATTCTTTGGAAAATATTATTTTACATTTTTCCTGGGAAACACTTTATAGATTTACAAAAAAGAAAGAAGTCACTGTAGTTTATTTTTAAATACACAATGTTTTGATGGCATTATGCCACTCCTTGAAAAAGCTTCATAAATGACCAAACTTTGGGGGCAAGGGGAAAACGACTCAAGAAGTCAATAGAACCTACTTTGAGGAAGTCATAGTAATAATAACTGTGCCACAGTAATTCCTAATTACTTACTGAGCACCTATTATATTTCAATCAATAAATCAGATACTTCCCATATTTCACATTAAGGTAGGTATTAGTTTTCTATTTGTCATATGAGTAACTTACTCATAAAAGAAGTAACCACCAGGACTCAAAGCTAGCCCACCTTCTTTTAAATAGACCATGAAAATGTTTATGTCCTACAACTGATTCTTCTGCTAAAAATCAGCAGCAAGATTATAATTCAAATTCTGTAAGAAAAAGAGTTACATTAATTAAAAATGGTCATCAGAAATTAGACACTACCTAATACGTCTAGCAACAGGAAGATTTAACTATGTTACATTCATGCCTTCAAGTGTTTACAATACAGCTTTAACATGATGGCGAAGATCATTTAATAACACAATATGAACTATAATGTGAGGCAGATACAAAAAGTGAAAACACTAAAGTTAAAATTTTTAGGTATTTTAAATTTTAAAAAAGCATTCTAAGTTGAAGGAAATACACCAAATTATTAACAATCACTGTTAAAGATATAAGATGAATAACTTTTCCTGTTTTCCAAATTCTCTATTATTCTATTAGCTTTTTATAATTCAAAAACATATTTTAAAAAGACATAGCAAGAGCTACAAGTTCAAACAGAGTACATTCTGTTCTTCAATTCATAACAAAATTCACGTGCTCACAAAAGTGATAGTTAAGTTTAAAGATACAGATAAGATAGGGAGAGAAAAAGCAAAAAGAGATGCAAGAAATTGAGGAATTCAGTAACAGAAGCATTTCAAGAGGTAAACCAGATGTTCCTATGGAATTGCAGCAGAGGGTCTAGGAGACAGAAATTCATAATGTCAAAGGCTATATTCAGATCAAAGAGCATAAAGTAGGGTCCATTTACTACAGAACTGTCCATTACATGGAAGGGATCAAGCCACACTAAGCTCTCAGCAAAATGCAAAATTAAAATCAATTGAAGGTTGTTGAGTAAGAAAGTACCGGAAAGACGAGAAGAGTGCTTCTTCAAGCATTTCACTGGGGAAAGGAAGTTTAGCAATCAGGCTGAAACAGAGAGGTCAAAAGCATAATTTAAGTGAACAGTGCCTCATCTGAGGCAGTAAAAAGTTACTAACAATAATTACCAAATATCTACTTTGATTTCACTGCCACAATGTCCTTCTTTCTAAGCATCTCTCTCCTGTTTTACTTTTATACAGATTAGGCAATGTTACAGACACTTTCTCCAAGAACTTCTCAAAACCAGATTTAAAAAATTCTTTAAAAAGATATTCCTGTCTTCAGAGCCTGCACAGTTCAAATGCCCTCACAAGACACTTCACACGTCACAACTGAAGAAAGCAGAAGGTACGTCTCTGGCTAAATTATTCACATCAAGTAAATGGTAAAAAATACTCTAAGTGTTTGGTCTGTAACTAATAAATTTACCTTCCCTACAAAATTAAAATGGAATTTTACTAGAGATATGCCAAGTGGAATGAAACCACTCGAGCAGGAAATATTTGATGTCTTGGGAATAAAAGTCTTACCTTCTAATTGTCTGTTACTTCTATTCAACAACCTAATCAAGAGAATCTATAAAAAATGAAATGCTGTGGTATGTTGTTTGCTATAGTTGTGATGCATGAACTTTTCCAAAGAGACCTCTGCTCTGATGATAATCATCTGGCACTGAATTATGACTAGTACATTAAATGCCTGTCCAGAGAAATTAACTAAACTTGCATGAATATTTAAGGTCAAAACATCTCACAGTACCTACCATCTACTAAACAATAACATTTTACAGATGGCATCATAAAACAAATAATTTCGATATCTACTCTCCTATCAGAAATAAAAGCAGGTAAAGCCATACACTACACAGTAAACAGAACGCCTTTTCATCGTCCCAGTGCCCTATATATCTCCTTAGTATGAGAGATTAGCCTACTTCATACCTGACTGTTACCTCCAATTTTGAGCTTCACTTGTTTATATATTACTCTGCTTGGGTAGCCATAACAAAATACCATAGACTGGGTGGTTTAAATAATAGAACTTTATTTTCTCACAGTTCTGGAGGCTGGGAAGTCCAAGACTAAAGTGCTGGGTCCTTCAGTTCCTGGTAAGAGCCCTCTTCCCGGCATGCCCTACTTCTCCCTGTGTCCTCACATGACATAGAGAATGAATGCACAGGTCCTCCAGTGTTTCTTCTTGTAAGGACCAAATCATAACAGACTATGGCCCAAGCTTCAGCATTACAACTAACTCTAGTTACCTTCCAATGGCCCTATCTCCAAGTACCATCACATTGGAGGTTAGGGCTTCAACATATAAAATTTGAAGGACACAAACAACAAACAAAATTTGTCAGCCCATAACAATTTCTATTTAACTTTCTCAATTTGGCAACGGTGTGTATGCATAGGGATGAATGACATATCTAAAAATGTTTAGGTCATGAAGTTTTTTAATAAAAAATAGTTGATATCAAAATATTCACAGAAAAGACTAAAAAAAAAACAAAAAAAAAAACCTGGGCAAAAGCAAAAAACACAACCTCTAGCTATAATGAAGTTGCTGTTTTATAAATGCTAAGGTCATACCACCACTGAGTGATTTATATAACCATGCAGGTTACATATGTTGAATTGTTTTTAATTATAGCTATCTTTATTTTTTAAAAGCCACAAGATGACTAATAATAGCCTCCACTGATTGGGAGCTCATACACCTCTCATGTATTTGTGATAAGCCTTCCAAGAGTTCTATGACATGGGTACTGTTATTATTCCCATTTTACAGACAAGGAAAGTGTAAGCATTGTCCATTACAGTAGTACAATTTTAAAATACAGAGTTTAAAGAAATAAAATATGACCTGTTTCTAATAATTCCCCATCTGGAGGGGCACCTGGGTGGCTCAGCCAGTTAAACATCTGCCTTTGGCTCAGGTCATGACCCCAGGTCCTGCGATGGAGCCCTGCATTGGAGTCCCTGCTCAGTGAGGAGCCTGCTTCTCCTTTTCCTTCTGCCCTTGCCCCTGCTTGTGCTCACCCACGCTTCCTCTCTCTCCCTCTCTAATAAATAAATAAAATCCTTAAAAATAAATAAATTGAAAATATTTTTTAAGTAATTCCCTATCTGGAAAAAGAACTAATCACAAATCTATAAATTTTATTTGATTATTAATAAAAAGAGCCTGTCTTTGTTCTGTTTTAATCTCAAAGAGAAGCTATTATGCTAAAACCACTGGCGAGAGCCTAGATGAAACTGGGCGGAAAGGATCAAGTTCTCACCAGATGGAAGTCTTGCAGACAGGAGGGTTTTTTTTCCAAAATATTCAATTCAAAGTAGAAAGAACAGAAAGTGTTATCTTCTGAAATAATACATCTACTTTAAAAAAACTATTCTTGCTCAATCTCCCCTAAAGTGAAGATACAGAAGGTACACAAATAAAGTTTCCAAAAGAAAAGTCAGTGTGATTTTTCCCTTTTCTCAATTAATTCACATTTTAAAATTACTTTGTGGCTATTCTACTATTCTAAAGAAACAAGACGATGTGTTTCTCCTTAGATACTACTGCGATTTTTACGAAACACACTCTTTAATGTTACATAAAACTGCTAGACCATTATTGATGGGAAGGAAAAACACAGCAATTTAGAATATCATGAAATCTTCTCCAGACTCAAAATTATGACTAGTGCTAAAATTCAAAGATTGAAGGAAATAGATAAGAAAATAATTCTTTTGAACTGTAAGCATACACTACAGGAAGTATGCATAGCATGAAAACAACACAGCATTTTACAATGTTTATAAATCAACATCCTGCAGATGTTATGATTAAGAATATCCACAATTTGTTCAATTATAAATTGTTTTAAATTGTCAAATTAGCAAGAACTCATATCTACTTCAAATGTTCTTTTGGAAGGAATACACAAATCATAAGTATATGCAGCACAATCAACAAAGAATACTACTTTACTCCTTATTTCATAAGAGATACTTCTTGAAATATATGTGTTTTCCAAACTTTTCATACAGATTGCAAATGCAATATGGACTAGAAAAATATTTATAAAATGTAGCTGCAGCACAACTTATTTGATATTATGCAAATCACCCATTCTTTCAGGTTATAAAAGGCTGTGCCTTTCGTCTCTCTTATTTATAAACAACTATAGTTTGTCTAAAATAAACTTCAAATTCTGATTTCTTTGAGTGTTTGATACAAGAAACTAAGCAGAAGTTTGCCCTTAAGAGAAATGGAACATCTGGTGAAATGTGTAACGTGCTTCAGGATCACATCTGCTGCTAAGGTTAGTATTCAAATATGATAGCTGTAATCTCCATGGTAAGTGGTACAGGCATAATGAGAATAAAAAGGTATTAAAGAAGCACCTTCTTCAGCCACAGAGTACTTTCTTTTTCTCAGCAATGTGCTAACAAACTAGGCCTCCTCACAGAGCGCTCGGAGAAATATTTCTGTAATAAGTACACACTTCAGCTCAAAACACATACCTATTTAATAGACTCCGTCTACCACGTGACTGCTGATTACCTCCCTCCCCAAGTACATTAACCTGGGCATTAATCAAGACAGGATGTATGCTATTTCTTGTCTGTGAGTCATCAATCTATTCTGCTTTTATTTTCAATTCACCAGTAAGAGAATCTGGAGTAGAAGAAACAGGAAAGGAAAACCAACAAGTCCAGATAACCAGAAGAGATGGCATTATTAACTCAAAAAAAGGCTGCTTTCATAAGCACACCATGCTCAGCAGCCTTTCTCCTCCACTTACTTTTAACTTTCAATTTTCTGCCATAAACAGCAACAACAAAATTCTACGCTTACTGCAGTATAAATTGCCTTACATTTGTGACACTTTTAAAAGCCCCTACTGTGCCATCAAAGGTTCCCAAACAAGGAAAGATCTGCACAGCAGGAGAGGAACCCACTTAGATTTTCTAACAGCTGTGAAGGATCAGTCCCCTAGAGTAACAGAAATCAACTGCAAACTGAAAAGTGTTTAGAGGTAAAATGTTTCCATCACCTCACACTATCAGCTCCTTCCATTAGTACTCATGAAAGAGACACTGCGTTTTGCCCAACATTTTAATACAATAAACTTTACTGACAGTAGAAAAGAGAACACAATTACAGACTAATCCTACTATGAAACACGGGAAGTTATCAATGAAGAGAATGAATATTTAACTTCCCATTTCTGCTGCTTAACTACTGGACTAAAGAACTAATCACAAAAGCCTTAGGGGATAGATTACAAATGTTATTTATGAAACTTATTTTGGGTTCCATATTCTGGATTAAAATCAAATTACTTAAAATATAAGACATTTAGCATGACATCAGGAATTGATTTTACACCAAGTTCGAAGTCAATGATAAGCCCTGTGGAGTGAATTTTGTTTACGTGTGATGGTTCACTACGTATCCTGACTACCTACTAACCAGAAAAACTAACACAGTCTACGTATCCTGGAAAATAAAAAATGAGTGACCAAATGGGCTCCAATCACCCATTTTACATTAAAAGCAGGAGAATGTGAAAAGATAATCAAAATCATGACAAAGTGAATTCCAACTCCAATTCCAGATGACTTCCACAGCATTTCCTGAGAACTCATCTCTATTTCTAGGTTTCATGGGAAAAGCGGACAGCCAGACACAGTTCTTGCCTTCAAGCAGTTCACAGTAGGTAAGAAAGTCATATTAACAATACCCTGTGATAAATTCAATAGATACATAGGGTGCAGAATTAACGCATAGGGGACTATGGGAACAGGAGCAAGAGAAAAGACTTCACAGAGTTTCAAAACCTATGCTAGTTTCTGAAGGATGGGAAGAGCTTGCCAGGCAGAAAAAGTGAGAGCAGTATTCTGGCCTGAGAAAACCACTATGCAAAGGCAGAGAAGTGTGAAAGACAAAATTTTTAGGGAAATCTATAAACAATTTCATACTCCATCATGGGCGCAGGAGAAAGAACAAGAAATAGGGCAGAAACATAGGCCAGAGCCAAATCTCAAAGGGCCACAGACCAGGGAGAATTGGCCTTTTACTGTGTAGGCAAGAGGTGCCAGAGAAGGGTTTTAAGGGAAAACAGAGGGGAATGACAGTCAGACTTCTGTTTTAAGACATCATTTTGGAGTGGAAGATGGACTAAAAAAGGAAAGACGCGGGCAAGGAAATCTATTAAGGGGCTACTGCAGTATTCAGGCCAGAGATGGTAAGAAAGGCCTGATGTCAGGTATGTGGACAGCCTGAGCAGTTAACAAGGGAAATGGAATACGCCCAACAACTTGACTTTAAAGGGGGCTCATGCATACGTAAGTTTGCCATCAAGAAAATATCAAAATGCCAAAAAGCATTTTAGGTTGTATACGTATTAATTGATTATCTCAAAACAATTTTAATCCATAAGAATCAACAAAGTTGACATTCAAGAAGAGGACTAGAAATCCACATCCTGCTTGCCCCATCCTTGGAGCCCCAGCAAGAGACGCAAATCACAAACTGGTATCATAAAATCCACAAATCAACAATGCAACCAGCAAGTTCTCAAACAGACGGCTGCTACAATTTATAATTATATTATTTTGTTACTATATCATCTAAAGAAATAGGTGTAGGAATTCAAGAAAAATTAATGCAGCCATCTGAAAGACTTTATGAAGTGTTTTCTACTTGGCTCTTATTTTTTTTAAGTTAGAAGGGCCAAGAGACCTTTGTTTAATCTGGAGCATTTTTATAGGTTTTTAAAACTGCACCATTTCCAAACTGTTTTTCCCACGGCTGCTTTCATTTCTGGAATAATTTTCAAATCTACTGAAAACCACCTAAATTTAAAAAACCTCTATTAATGAGGGTTGCTAAATTATGTATATACTTCATGATTCCTTTTAAAGTTACTTACAATAGAAACTTGGTCACAAAAACAATCATTCATTCACATAAGAAACCTACAATGCCCAGGACACCTACCTGTATGTACTTATAATACAAGTTAAGGATAGTTAATGTACTTCAAAAGGTCAAGAGACACACTCTGACCACAGCTTAAATGCAACATAACAAAATATATATAAATATATAAATATATAACAAAATATTCAGTCCATAGAAATAAAAAAATAAATACCATATTTAGTCCAATTTAACTCTTTATTTACCTCACTTTTATCTATGATATTCATATTATTGGGGAAAACTAAAGAAATATTTGAGTAACAACGGAAAACTTCCAAAAGTTTTGTAACAAACAACTACTGTCAAACTCACTGTAAACATATTAGACAGTAGTGAAATGCCTTCTTCTGAGTATGCTCAAGTATTAGCTCTAAACACAGAATGGTGTCTAATCTCTCTGGTATTCATACTTTAAATAAGGGTTGTAATCGGTCAACTTTAGCATACAAAATGTCTTGATATGTGCAGTGCTTTTAAAAATGTAGAAATTTCACATAAAAACTGGAAACAATTCAAATGCCCAGTGAGGAAAGAATAAATGCATAAAATGGAATATATTCACACAATAGAATACAGCAGTGGAAAATGAATCAACTGCAGAGGATGAACCTCACAAATATAATGCTGAATAAAAGAAAATATATACTGTCATTACATTTATAAAGTTCAAAATCAAACAAAACTCAATTCATAATAGATACAGAGCTGGCAAAACTAGAAAAGATTAAGTCCAGATATGTCAGAAAACTAGCTGCTTCTAGACGGAAACACAAGGAAGATGTGATCAGGCACTAAGGGAGATTCAGTGTGCAATCCATGTTCTATTTATTGACCAAAGTAGTGGTTATGTGGATGATGGCTTTATAATTATTCATCAAATCACATTTGTTTTATGTACCTCTCCTGTAAATATATTATGCAATAAGCACGCTTTTAAATGGAATATGGGAAGTAGTGTTTTTTTTTTTTAAATGAGGCAAAAAGCTCAAAATTAATGAGTACCTTGATTTTCAAAACAATGTGTAAATGGTTCAGTCACTTTAGAAACGTCTGGTACTTCCTTAATTGATTAGACATAGTTACCATACAACCCAGCAATTCCCTCCAAAGTATATACCTAAGAGAAATTAAAACGTAATGTCCACACAGAAACCTGTAGCAAATGCTTACAGCAGCATTATAGCCCAAAGGCCAACCACTAATACATAAACAAAAAATACATGAACAAAATATGGACTATTACTCAGCCACAACAAAGAGGTTCTGATAAATGCTACCATATGAATGAACATGACAAAATGCTGAAGGAAATAAGACAGACACAAATGGACAAATACTGTGTGAATCTACTTATAGGAGGTAGCTAGAAAAATCAAATTCACACAAACAGAAAGCAGATTAAAAGTTATCAAAGGTTATAGGGAAAAGGAATGAGAAATTATTGCTAAATAGGCCCAGAGTTTGTTTGGAGTAACGATAGTGACCATAATCAATGCCACTTAACTGTACATTTAAAAATTATTTAATGAAAAAAACTATTTAAATGATAAGTTTGTCATATGTATACTTTACAATTTAAAAATATGTATACCAAAAAAAGAATGAAGTACTAACACATGCTACAACAGAGATGAACCTTAAAAACATGCTAAGTGAAAGAGGTCAATCACAAAGACCACACAATATATGATTCTATTCACAGGAAATGTACAAAACAGGGGCATATATAGAAACAGAAAGTAGATCAGTGGTTACTTAAGGCTAGAGGTAGAGGGTGGGGGACCAGGGAGATGATAGCTAATGGTACAAGATTTCCTTATAAGGTAATGAAAATGTTCTAAAATTGACTGCTGTGATGCTGCACATATCTGTGGATATGCTAAAAACAATGAATTGTACGCTTAAAATGGAGGAATTGTATGATACAGGAATCATACCCCCAAAAAGTTGTTAAAGGGTCCTCGGTGGCTCCAGTCATGATCTCAGGGTTGTGGGACTGAGACCTGCATGGGCTTCATGCTGGGCGTGGAGTCTGCTTAAGATTCTCTCTCTCTCTCTCTCTCCCTCTACCCCTCCCCACCCTCTCTCACTCACTCTCTCTACCGCTCTTAAAAAAAAAAAGCAACAATAAGGTGTAAAATTCATTAATACAGATGAAAAAAATTTTTCTAGCCTCATCTGTTTAGAAGTAATAATACACATGGTGAGTAACTCAAATTATATTTTTAAATGACTATAAATTTCTAAATTAAACACTCAAAAGGAAAAACTGCTCCTCTCTTCCTTTATCCCTCAACCCCACCAATAACAGCACTTACTGGAAATATACCAGGGGGCAAAAAAACGAAAAAACAAAAAGTTTAAAAAGAAATCCTGAGCTGAGGCAACTTACTGAAGGTTGCTATAGCAGACATTTAATAAGCCTAGGAAAGGGAGTACTACATTTATTAATTCTTCCAGATTGCTGAAACATTACTCTCATCCTAACTACCATACCTGGACTGATTTACACTGGGATTTAATTATAACCTATTTTTCTTCAAATTTTCAGTGTACAGAATAAAAATTTCTAATATAATTAGATAAGCAAATACTCAAAGATTAGTTCTGCTCTCTGCATTTATCTTAAATAAAAGTGAAAACATAGGTAGAAAATGTTTTAAGGATACTTGCTACATTAAGCAAGTGCATACAAAACCCATTATTCTCCATATATTAAAGGCTCTGTGAAGCAAATAAAATATGAGCAATATAAATATGTATCATAGCTAAGTCCATAGTAATTTTGATCAAAAGTAGTGATAATGTTGTGTCTCAGAGCATATATTCAACCCTAATGCTTATTATTCAGGTAAACTGTTGTTTCCCAGCATTCTTACATCAAGGATTAATAGTCCTAGATGGCCAGTCACAATGAGATCAAACATTTGGTTAAACTAAGTTAGGAAATATAAGAACTTTCATTTTCCATTTATAAATAACAACCCATTTGCACAGTGTATCTATGATACACACACACACACATACATACATACATACATACATACACACAATACATTTAATGAAATGCTGCTAATATGGACTCCAGTTCAACACCAAAATGCCACCTTTTAGTTCTGACTCACTCCCCATTCTCTACAAACCTGGCTTTCAGTACAGGGAAGGTGTACTTAAAAAGCTCTGAGGACACTCAAAATATATGTGTTCTCACATGTACTTTTTTGGTGCTCAACATTACTAACTCTGTATTTCCTGCGTACCATATTATATTCTTCAACTGTTTAAATTTTGCCTCAAAACACCACTACCAATAAGCTCTACCTACTAAAAACATCAACTTTTAAAAAATGAATCCTACAAAAGAAATGCCAATAATTAATTAAAAATGCCAATAATTAAAAATGGGGGTAAAAGGGTATTAAAAGTTTCTATTTTCAATTTTAAGGTTTGATAGATTAGACACAATAATTTTTTATTTTGGTTTTATTTTAAATCCAGTATAATTAACATACAGTGTTATATTATTTCAGGTGTACAATATAGTGATTCAAAAATTCTATACATTACTCAGTGTTCATTAAGTAAGTGTACTCTTAATTCCTTGACCTATTTCACCCATCTCCCCTACCCACTTTCCCTCTGGTAACCATCAGTCTTTATAATTAAGAGTCTGGTTTCTGGTTTATATCTTTTTTTCTTCATTTCTTTTTCTTAAATTCCACATGAATGAAATCACGTGTTGTCTTTCTCTGACTGCCTTATTTCACTTAGCATTACTCTCCACAGATTCATCCATGTTATTGCAAATGCCAAAAGCTCATTCACTTACATGGCTGAGTAATATTCCATTGTGTCTACATACCACCATCTCCTTTATCCATTCATCTATTGATGGACACTTGAGCTACTTCCATAATTTGTCTTATGTATAAAAACTGCTGCCATAAATATAGGGGTGCATGTATCCCTTTGAATTAGTTTTTGTATTTTGGGGGTAAATACCCATTAGTGCAGTTACTGAAATCATAATTCTATCAACTTTTTGAGGAACCTCCACACTGTTTTCCACAGTGGCTGCACATCTGCATTCCCACCAACAGTGCACGACAGTTCTTTTCTCCACATCCTAGTCAACACTTATTTCTTGTATTTTTTATTTTAGCCATTCTGACGGATGTAAGGTAGTATCTAATTGTGGTTTTGATTTGCCTTTCCCTGATGATTAGTGATGCTGAGCATCTTTTCATGTGTCTGTTGACCATCTACATGTGTTCTTTGGAAAAATATCTGTTCGTGTCTTCTGCCCATTTTTCAACCGGATTATGTGCTTTCTGGGTGTTGAGTTGTAGAAGTTCTTTACATAGACATTAACTCTTTATCAGGTACGTCATTTGCAAATATCTCCTCCCATTCAGTAGGCTACCTTTTAGTTTTGTTAATTGTTTCCTTCACTGTGCAGAAGCTTTTTATTTTGATGTAGTCCCAACAGTTTATTTTTGCTTTTGTTTCCCTTGTCTTAGGAGACATATCTAGAAAAAATGCTGCTATAGCCAATGCCAGAGAAATTACTGCTTGTTCTCTCTTCTAGGATTTTTATGGTTCCAGGTCTCACATTTAGGTCCTTAATCAATTTTCAGTTTATTTTTGTGTATGGTGTAATAAAGTAATCCAGTTTCATCCTTTTGCACATAGCTGTCCAGATTTCCCAACATGATTTGTTGAAGAGACCGTCTTTTCCCCACTGTATATTCTTTCCTTGTTTGTCAAAGATTAACTGATCACATAACTGTGAGTTTATTTCTAGGCTCTCCATTCTGTTCCATTGATCTACATGTCTATTTTTGCACCAGTACCATACTGTTTTGATTACTACAGTTTTGCAGTCTAACTTGAAATGTGTGATTATGACATATCCAGTTTTGGGTTCGTTTTCTTTTCTTTTCTTTTTTTTCAAGATTGCTTTGGACATTCAGGGTCTTTTGTGGGTCCATACAAATTTTAGGATTGTTTGCTCTAGTTCTGTGAAAAATGCTATTGGTATTTTGACAAAGATTGCATTAAATCTGTACATGGCTTTGGGTAGGAATAGTATGGGCATTTTAACATTAATTCTTTCAATCCATGAGCATGGAATATCTTCCCATTTGTTTGTGTCATCTTCAACTTCATCAGTGTTTTATAGTTTTCAGAGTATAGGTCTTTCACCTCTTTGGTGAAATTTACTCCTACATGACTCATTATTTTTGTTGCAATTGTAAATGGGACTGGTAATTTCTTTTTCTGATACTTCATTATTAGTGTACAGAAATGCAATGATTTCTATGTATTGATTTTGTATCCTGTGATCTTACTGAATTCACTTATCAGTTCTAGTAGCTTTTTGGTGGAGTTTTCAGAGTTTTCCATATATAGTATCAGTCATCTGCAAATAGTGTAAGTTTTTACTTCTTCCTTACCAATTCAGATGCCTTTTATTTCTTTTTCTTGACCAACTGCTGTGGCTAGGAATTCCAATACTGTGTTGAGTAAAAGTGGTAAAAGTGGACATCCTCATCTTATTCCTGACCTTAGGGGATAAGCTTTCAGTTTTTCCCCACTGAGTACAATATCAGCTGTGGGTTTTTTTCCTATGTTGAGGAATGTTCCCTCTAAACCTAGTTTATTGAGGATTTTTATCATGAATGGATGTTGTACTTTGTCAAATGCTTTTTCTGCATCTCTTAAAATATCATATGGTTTTTATCCTTTCTCTTGTTGATGTGATGTATAATGTTGACTGATTTGTGAATACTGAACCACCCTTGTGTCCGAGGAATAAATCCCCTTGATCATGGTGAATAGTTTTTTAATAAGATTCTTGGGATTGATTTCCCAATATTTTGTTAAGATTTTTGTTAAGGAGCTATTGAGAGATATCGACCTGTAGCTCTTTTTTATTGTGTCCTTAACTGATTTTGGTATCAGGGTTTAATGCTAGCCTCAGAATGAATTTGAAAGGTTTCTTTCCTCCTCTATTTTTGGGAATAGTTTGGTAACAGTTGGTATTAACTCTTCTTTAAATCTTCAGAAGAACTGACTTGTGAAGCTGTCTGGTCCAGAACTACTTATTGGGAGTTTTTCCAATTACTGATTCAATTTCATTGCTGGTAATCAGTCTATTCAAATTTTCTATTTCTTCCTGCTTCAGTTTTGGCAGGTTATACATTTTGAGGAATTTATCCATTTCTTCTAGGTTGTCCAATTTGTTGACATATAATTTTTCATAACACTCTCTATAATCCTTTGTATTTCTACGGTGTTGGTTGCTGTTATTTCTCTTCTTTCATTTTTGATTTTGAGTCCTCTTTTTTTTTTTAAGTCTGGCTAAAAGTTTATCAATTTTGTTCATCTTTTCAAAGAACTAGCTCCTGATTTCACTGATCTATTTTTTTTTTAAGTTCCTATTTTGCTTATTTCTGCTCAAATCTTTATTCTTTCCTTCTGCTGGTTTGGGGTTTTGTTTATTCTTCTCTTTCTAACTTCTTTAGATGTATTAAGTTGTTTATTTGACATTTTTCTTGCTTCTTGAGGTATACCTGTATTGCTAAAAACTTCCCTCTTAGAATTATTTTTGCTGCAATCCAAAGATTTTGGACCAATGTTTTTTCATTTTCATTTATCTCCATGTATTTTTTTATTTCCTCTCTGATTTTTTTTAGTTGACTCAGTCACTGTTTAGTAGCATGTTATTTAACTTCCATGTATTTGTGATTTTTTTCCAGATTTTTTCCTTGTGGTTATTTTCTAGTTTCATAGCATTACAGTCAAAAAAGATGCTGGTATGATTTCAATCTTTTTCAATTTGTTGAGACTCATTTTAGGGCCTAATATGTGGTCTATTCTGGAGAATGTCCCATGTGCACTTGAAAAGAAAGTATATTCTGCTCTTTTAGGATGGAATGGTCTGTTAGATCCATCTGTTCCAATGTGTCATTCAAAGCCACTGTTTCCTGACTTTATAATTGGATGGTCTGTCTATCCATTGACTTAAGTGAGGTATTAAATTCCCCTACCACTACTGTATTACTATCAATTACTTCCTTTATGTTTGTTATCAACTGTTTTAGGTACCTGAGTCCTCCCATGTTGGGTGCATAAATATTTACAACTGTTATGTCCTCTTGCTGAAATGTTCCCTTTATTTAGTGTCCTTCTTTGTCTCTTGTTAGAATCTTGGTTTTAAAGTTTATTTTGTCCTATGTACATATAAACACAATAATTTGTATCTTATTCCATTTGGATGAAAGGTTTTCTCACAGCTAGTAAAATTATGAATATGAATTCCCTCTATCCAATGCTCACTGTTTTACACTGGTGGGTAAGGTCTTGGTTTCTAGTAACAATCCCCTATGAATCCTCCCATGGATCCACTCTAGCACCATGTATTTTACCTACTGGACCAAACTAAATCTAACAGACCACAAGGATAAGCAAAGAAAAATACACACCTAATTTTGCAAAAACTCTGAAAGGCTCCCTAAATCTAATAAAAGTTCAACATGATTTCAACAATATGAAATAAACTAAGAGAAACTGAAGGAAAGCAGCAACCACTTCATAAAGACATACCCAAGATTCCTCTTAATGGCAAATTCTCAATACATTTTAAAAGACCATGAGATTTACAAAAGTACGAACTATGTTTATTAGGACCTTAAAAAATATATATATATGCTATAATACATAACTATATATATATGTTATAATAAATGCTTTTATATAAAATGCTTATATATTATATATAAAATATTATATATGTATGTATGTATACATATATATATATATGGAGACGCATCAGTACAGCTATAAAGACCAGCTACATCCATTAGTTCATAGAAAAGACCCCCTAGCTTATTACCTTTGACTAAAAGTAAATATAGTTTTCAAATCTAACCTAACTGGAACTTAGTCAAAAGTCAAAACATTTAGAGAATGTTCTGGTACAACAGTAAGAATTAAACCAGGATTCCACAAGCATAATTAAACATTCCAAAAAATAATAATCTTGTCCATCAAAAAAGAAACCCTTCCCCTGACACTCTCATTGCATTTTCATTTTATACTATGACATCTGTTTAGAAATACTGTTCACAATAATATGCTTAATGAGTATGTTCTTCAAGGTAAAGTATTAAAAATAGTTCAATATCAAATTTAAGAGACACTAAGAAAATAGCAAGTCTTCAATTTGGATTCTATAATCTATTGTGTCTTCTTAATAAATCCCAAGTTCTTCTATCTGGCATAAAGCTTAAATTAATTTTATCTTCATGTCAATTCCTGCTTACCTGTTTCTACTTGGGAATAAGGTGAAATTAATTTATTTGCCAAAGTAACTAACTTTGTAAAAGAGATTTTTTAAGGCCCATATCTTTAAATATCCAAAGTTGATGTCCAGAAAAGCATGCAATTAAACAAAAACGTTATGTTTCCTGACAAATTTCGTTGTTACATTACCAAATAGAAGTAAAGTATATCCAAAAATATACTGAATGTTCAATTTGTGGAAAAGTACATTTTTAATAATCTTATTAATCTTATAAGTATATTAGCATCAGTTATATCAACGAATTTTAGTGATAAGTGATAGCTTAACAGAACAGCCTCCCTACAAGTAAGGGGTGGCTATTTTCAGGACCATTTTTCCAGAAATAAATAAAGTTTTAATGCTTTTCAAATGGCATTACCCACGACATGATAATGAACAGAGAATCACACTGCTGCATTGGTAAGTGGATGTTGAATAGGAAACTGGGAAGCCTGCTAGGCCAATTCACTAAATCACTTTGAACTCAAGATAGAAGAATTACAAATCTGTGAATGTCAAGAGTCCACTGCAGTGCAGTTTAAATAGAAATTTATTTTTTTAACATAAAATTTGTTTTATCTATTAAATCTCTCCTCCCAAGACACACACTCAAAAAATACAGTTTCAACCAACAAATGGAAAATCATTCATGCTTAAGATAGACACTAAGCAGTAACCAAGGAAACAGCTTGATCCATCAACATCAGAGTAGGTCAATGTAAAATTCTTTGCCCACTTAAATTAATTCAATAAGAATTGCCTCTAGAAGGGCACCTCGGTGGCTCAGTGGGTTAAAGCCTCTGCCTTCGGCTCAGGTCATGATCCCAGGGTCCTGGGATCAAGCCCCGCATCCAGCTGTCTGCTCAGCAGGGAGCCTGCTTCCTCCTCCCTCTCTGCCTGCTTCTCTGCCTACTTGTGATCTCTGTCTGTCAAATAAATAAATAAAAATCTTAAAAAAAAAAAAGAATTCCTCCAAGTTACACATGTCCATGTTTCAAAATTCAGTAGGTGCAAAATTTAAAGTAGATTCTCCTCACACTCCTATGCCCCTCATTCAGACTTCACCCTCTTTCTAGTACATTTATCCTTTAAGAGGCAGTTTATATTTATACAAGCCTATCACCTATAAGGATACAAAAATTCATGTATTTTCAATACAAATGGTAGCATACCAAAAAAAAAACCCCTAAAACTATTCCCTTAAAAATATGTCTCAGAGATTTTCCACACCTGTTCATAAAGTTTTTTATATTACTGTACAGATGTATAGCATCCCACTGAATGGATATAAAATATTTTAATCATTCTCCTACTGGTGGACATTAAAGTTTTTTCAATCTTCTGATATTATACATTCTTATAATAAATATTCTTGTATGTACATCACTTCACATATGTGTAAGGAAATATATAAACCAAGTTCCTTTAAGGGAAATTTCAAGATAAAGAACTATGAACAAATATTTCCATTTTTGACATTGGTATCCCCCCACTTCTCAAAAGTTCATGTTCTCAAAAGATCACCACTTCGCTTTTACAAAAGACCTACTAAAAGAAATTCAAACAAAATTTTCACTTTTACCAAAAAAAGACATAAAGTAAAAACTGTTCAGTATTTGTTTTGCAACCAGTACCTCAAGCAGTGAGAGTGACATCTCCAAGCTCCTTCCCCAGGACCTACATTCAGCATCCAGCATCAAGCCGCCATAGCTCTTAACTGAACTGTGTCTGTGAGCATCTGTGCTTTATCTCAACTTTGCGCATCCATTAAACAAGATGTGTCTTAAAGTATCTAAACAGCCTAAGAGACTAGTTTTTGGGTCTGGGAACACTCAAAAAATTTCTCCATATAAATTAATGGTAATTACTTTTTCCACTTCATATCATTTCTGCTTAAAAAGGGTTTCATAGAAACACTCTACTTTTGGAAAGAGGGAAGAACTTTATTGCCAAACTTCATATACTTTGTACCAACTTAAGCCCCCATCAGCAATCTAAGAGTGGCCCTGTTTTCCTACAAAGCGTTTGTCAAATTCAGTGCGCTACAAAACTTTCTAATCTTTGCAATTCTAAAGGGTGACAAATTTTGTTCTGATTTTAAATTGCATCTCTTATATCATAAGGTTGACCTATTTGCAGACCTTTTCCTGTGAACTGTCTGAATCATCTTTGGCCCACTGTTTCCAGTGGTCTACTTGTTTTCTTTCCCCCCCATCTGATTTATAAAAGTGATTTATACATAATTAAGAAATTAGCTTTTTGTCAGAGCTGAACTATAAATTTTTCTTTCACTTTGCCATGCAGATGTTTTAATTATTTTTTTTTTAATTATCAGCTATGTATTTTATGCCTTCTGGGTTCTGTGTCTTACACTGAAAGCTCTTATCCGAATCTCAGACTGCATATTATATAACTATTATTTTCTTCAGTTCTTTCATGATTTTCTTTTTTGTTTTGTTCTTATTACACTGAAATCTTTGGCCTATATGTAAATTATTCTTGAAAAGTTAACTCTGTTGCCTCTCCCTATAAGTTTTCCTAAAACTAAATTATGTTCAGATGAGCTAGAGATACTATGTGATGCAGAGAGCTTAATCATTCAAAGGAAGCATGAGCTCAAATTAATTCATGGAGATGTATTCCAACATAGTAACAGGGAATGAAAAAATAAGTTTCTCTCCATACTTCCTTTATTCATCCCATGATCATGCCCACACCATCTTTAAACAAGAATAAGAAAATCCCATCTAATGCAGACCTTAAAAACTAGGATCAGCTCACAAATTCTTGTGCTTAACTATGCACAGTACATTTTTTCTAAAGAAAAAGTCCACACCTTGGGGTACAGACAGTTGCACAATGGCCCAAAGCACAGTGTTATAGCCCAAGCAGGTGAGGTAGGTGTCCAAACCTAAAACAGGGTAAGAGAGGCAGCCCCACGAGAGGATGGCTGGCATGGGGAGTCAGAGACTCAGGAAAGTGAGGATGGTAGGAGGTGGAAGACTGATGAAAAAGTCAGCTGAAAAGTCAGCACCTGAGCAGAGTAAGGAAGGTAAGGCAATCCACAGATGGTGTAGAGGCCACTTTAAAGGGAACCAAAGTCAGTGATGGAAACCCGAGTTAAGTCTTTACACTTATTCTCACAGTGTGTTACTCTCACAGTGACTCCCTATCCTCGGGCTGAATACAAGCAGGCTTATAGGCAACCCACCTGAAAATATCCATAAGCCCTAGCTGACCAATGGGTTACTTACACCTGGACACATGTACCAAAAAAGGACAATTCCATATGTTCCCACACCTCCTTGCCTTCTCCCTTTAACTACAATTCTCCCAACCCCCACCACCTTCCCACAGTCTCTGCTTTGCTGACCTACCCACTGCTTCCTTGTGTTGTATTCAATAAACTTCTATCTCCTTTGTTTTGCCTTGGATGAATTGTTTCACCACCAGCGCCACCAGCTTCCACCAGGTCATTGCCCCATGTTTGGGGGCCCCCATTCAATCAAGAGACACCCCATTTAGGCAACACCTTAAATACAAACATTCCCTAACTCTGTCAGTTTAAAAGACCCAGAAAAAGTGATACTCCAACAGCAATGAGCACACTCAGTGCCCAGTTCTCATCTTCTAAATACCATTCTTCTCAAGGGCAATAAGGGCTCCTGAGAAGTGACTGAATGCAGAACTGTGACAGAGAAGTATAAAATGAGTCTTGAATATCATGTTATGTCAGAGAGCAAGGAAATGATGCTCCAATAATTGATGAGGACATTGCAAAAGGTCACAGCTACCTTGAATGGGATCCTACTGATCAAATTGGGAATAAAATGAACAACAAAACAAATAGTAACATATAATATAACCCAATAAATAAAAAAAGGAAATCAGGAATATATATAGCTATAGATGCATGATTAAATTGAAGTTTTTAAACAGGATGCTTACAAAGTTTCTAAATACCCCCCTATCCCCGCCCCCCTCCCTGGCCAAATACTCATAAATGGTTCTTGCCGACACTATGCAAAAATTTCGTAGCTCTACTATAATTCATGATTAGGAATAGCGATTAAGTTTGACAGAAGATAAGCAAATTTCATAACTACAACAAGGATCAGATTCCAAGGCACTACAGAAATTGTCTCTGAAATGATCTGTTACTGCCACCTAAAATATAGGTTCCATAACTAGGGCTTCAGAATATTTACAATTCAGTTTGTTGTTGTTCGTGTTGTTGTTAGCATGATACTGAATCCCTATTATATAGTTATATATTTAATCCTTGTATCATTACCAAAGTAATTTGTGAGGGTAAAATTGATGATGTGTAAATCTGACTACAAAATGTATAGGAAGAACAGCCTACCTCTAAGAACAGAATGAAAAGCACAGAGACCAGAAATTTTTTTTTCAAGATTTTTATTTATTTGACAGAGAAAGAAACAGTGAGAGAGGGAACACAAGCAGGGGGAGTGGGAGAAGGAGAAGTAGGCTCCCCTCCAAGCAAGGAGCCCAATGTTGGGCTTGGTCCCAGGACCCTGGGGTCATGACTGGAGCCAAAGGCAGATGCCTAATGACTGAGCTGCCCCGATGCCATGAACAGAAATTTTTTAAAAGGAAAAAAAGGAAAACAAAAATAGTTAAGGTGGTACCTGAGGTCAAACAAAAAAGCCCAGGACACCAAGCCTCCCCATATTATATTATAATATTATCATATTATTGCATGAATATGCAATAAAGGCACAGAAGTGGTAGTCTCACTGGGGCTTTTCCAACAGGCTGCAGATCCCCCTCAGGGGAAATACTGGGCCTGCATTAAAGTTTTTAAAAATGATAGATTTCTAGGTTTTTAGAAAAGTTTAATTTTCAAAAAATGCATGGACACCCCTTTCCAAAAAATAAAAATAAAAATAAAAAATAAAAGGGATACTGAAGACCTGTTGTTGCCTTCACCCATCTTCACCAATGCTGACAGATTTGCTCCGTTTCCTCTTCTGTTCGGGTACCAATACCTTCCTACACATTGGGAACAAACTGGAGTTCACTTCACCAGTAAGCTTGCAAATTAAACTGGCATTATAAGGAGGTTCCTTAAAACCACTACAAAGAGTGAGGCTCCCCACTGCATTATATTACAAACTTATTTTTTTGCCCCCTTTACCAGAAACCTCTAGCTAAGCCTGTCCTCCTCACACTAAATTAGTAATGGTTTATGTTTCTTCCCTCAAGGCCTAAACCTTTATTTGTTCCTATTAAATAGCACACTGTTTAAAAATCTAAATTTCAACTTGCCCTGATTACTTTATATTATACAATGCAAATTAGTCTACTCAATAAGGCTTGATCTTGAAATCTGATAAGCACAATCTCAACTGATTAAATTAAATTATGCTATGGTGGAAGGCAGATCCTGTATATTTCATATGGCTCCAGGCACACAATGAACCCAAAATCGTACCCCAAATGTACCCAAAATTGTGAAAAATAACAACATCTACTGCTCACTGAGTGTTTACCATGAGTCAGGCACTGCACCTTACCATTTTACATGCATTTTTACTTAATCCCCAGAACAACCCTGAATGGTAAATGGTGTTATCACACTCACAAATCAGATCAGATTCAAATACAGTGAAGTCTGTTTAACATCAGAGCCACTGCCTTGACCACTACACCAGATGGCCACAACCATGGCCATCGGGGTAGCTCTGATTTCACATAACAAATAATTATAACAGCAGCTATTTTTACCATAGCTTTATCAATTTTTTTTTGAAAGAGTGAGAGACAATATGGAGAGAAGTAGTAGGGGAGAAGGAGAGAGAAAATCTCAAGCGGGCTCCACATTCAGCACAGAGCCTGACAGGGGACTCAATTTAAGGACCCTGAGATCATGACCTGAGTGAGAATCAAGAGTCAGACACTTAACTGACTGAGCTACCCAGGCGACCCTATTTTTTACCATAGCTTTAATAAACTGATCAACCTGATATAAAATAAATGTGACAAAAGCTGATTATTTAAAGAAATAAACCATACACATGTCATTCGAAATGAGTTTAAGCCACAATTTCCAGATCCTCATAAGCCTACCCTGTAAGTTAGGGGTCACTCACTTATGCAAACCACCCCTTTACTCAGAAGACATCAAATTTCTCTTATCTACCTCTTCTCTTCATTCTCATTACCAATACTCCGTTGGTCTTCCTCTAATTTAACATTTTTTCTTAAAACAGAACTGAACATTATCAAACTACTCACAAAAAGCTTTCATAGTTGCTCACTGTCAATGTTAAAAATGCCAAACTGTTTAACAAAAGGGACACTATATTGTAATAGACACTATATTGTAAGTCAATTGTCTTCATTTTACAAATGAGGAAACTGAAACTAAAAGACTAATTAGGCATCTCTTAAGGCATCTCTTAGTGCCTTCAGTCACCCAACAGCCTTTATTTCTAAATGTCTCCCCCACTACCGGTCTCTTCCCTGACCCCTCTATTTTGAGAAATCCTAATCTCTCATGTCAATTCTTACCTCTTCAATGCTGGCTACCCCTAAATTTCATTGTTCAATAACTTCCACTGAGAGATGCAAGACATTTTTTGTATCAGTAACAGAAGTGGGGCTGTTAAGAATTTAGATATATATTTTACATACACACATTTATGTTATATAAATGAGTTATATGTTGTAAATGATTTATAGGTCCACCATTCCTAAGTCATCCAATTGTGTCAATTTAGAAATTACAAAAATTAGTATTTATTTGATGATGTTTATTGCTATTTCCACCCATTTCACAGTTCTATTTCCCAATAATTTTTGTCATCAGTAACACTGGACATTTGAAGTCTCTAAACTCCATAAATTTTTTTCCTTAAATTTCACCAAAACTGCTAATTTAAATGAACACACATGTACTCTGATTATTCTCTTTTAAAAATACATATATATTTTAGGGGCGCCTGGGTGGCTCATCAATTAAGCATCTGCCTTCAGCTCAGGTCATGATCCTAGGATTCTGGGATCTAGCCCTGCTTTGGGCTCCCTGCTCTGTGGGGATCCTGCTTCTCCTTCTTCCATACTTGTGCTCGCTCTCTCTCGCTCACGCTCTCTCTCTCAAATAAAATCTTTAAGGAAGGATGGAAGGAGAGGAAAGGAGGGAGGAAAGGAGGGAAGGATGGATTTTTAAAGATTTTATTTTTGGGAAGAGGCATAGAAAGAGAGGGAGAGGCTCAAGCAGACTCCCCACTGAGTGTGGAGCCCCCAAGGGGTAAGATCTTACATCCCTGAGAACAGGCCCCAAGATGAAACCAAGAGTTGGATGCTTAACCAACTGTGCCACCCAGGTACTCCTCGGATTATTCTCTTTTAAAGATAAAGGCCCTGAAGATGGATCACAAATGACAATGTAGGATTTTTTAAAATGGAAATAATGAAGTGGAAGACAGTATTTTAACAATCTTAAGTAGCCACTGATAATCTGGCCCTGGAGCAAGAATGCTGAGCTGCCTAGGGAAAAAAGCAGGTGAGAATACCCTTGTAGGGTGGTGGTCAGAGCAGCTGAAACAGGAAGATTAAAGTCAATTATCAATCTCCTAAAGCCTTCAAGTTCTTCATGAAGAAACCTCTTCATTTCTTAGCTACTGTTTAGCAAAAACACCAATGGTCAAATGCAAGCACAGCTTACTGTTCTTTTCTAGTGGATCAAACAACACTCTTTTAAAAAACAGGAAAAAAAGAAAGATCTAAGAGAGTTTCAAAGGAACTCAGAAAGGCATCCATAAGTAAAACGGCCATCCAATACATAAGTTAAATTTAGCATGCTTGGGGCTCAGAGTCCATTTTTAATGCAAAAGCTAGGTTAAACATAACATTGGTATTTTTCAACACCTTTTTTGAGAAATGGTAAGGGATTTTTCTATCACTGCTAATTTACTTAGAAATTATACACTTTCCCAAGTTAAGTCCACCCTTCTAAACATAGGGTATGCTCAAAACATTCAACTGGTACTTTAATCATAAAATAAGACTTCTGGTCTAAATTTATTTTGTTAAATTGCTTTCATCAGTATTCCTTCAAAGCTATCAAGAAAAAATACTTTTTTTCTAAATATGTTAAAATTAGGAAAGAATACATTCCCTAATCACAAACAAAACTAAAACAAAGGAAACTAAAATAAATTTATCATATCATTCAAACACTCTAAACTGCTCCACTCACTACTAGAGGACCAAGCTTAACTAATTCAGCTTTGTAAAAAATTCACAAACTCAGGTTTCAGTTATAGCCATTCAATAAATATCTTACTATTTACCACATGCCACTATGCTACATTCAAAGGAAACAAACTGATGAGCATCCAAGCCAGAAAAAGTGAATGATAATAACTGAAAAGATAATTAGGATATATCCCAATAGTCCTCGTAATATTTATTAACTACTGAGGTGTTTTTTACATACTCCAGAAATTCTCCCATACTCCTCCCACCGGGAACTAGAATGTAGCTCCCCGCCTCTTGAGAATGGGCAGGACTTATGACTCACTTCTAGGAAAACAGTCACTATTCAGCGGAGAAACCTGGTAGGTGCCATCTAAACCAAGTAACCAAAGTTACTATCACCATGTTGAGTTAAAGTTGCCCCTAATAAAGTGATAAGAAAGGCACTTCACTTGTATTCTTCCTCAAAACCCATAACCTTAATCTGAACATGAGAAAATGTCAAACTCAAAATGACAGACAACAGGCCTAATAGCTAAGAGTACTTTTCAAAAATGTCAAAGTCAGGAAAAACAAGGAAAGATATAAAATGGAGGAGACTAACAAGATATGACAACTAAAGGCTCATGGTTATCTTTGGTCGAATCCTAAAACAGAAAACACAAGTAGGAAAACTGGAGATAAATAAAATAAATAAAATAAAATCTGCAGGTTTTTTTTTTTTTAAGATTTTTTATTTATTTGACAGAGATCACAAGCAGGCAGAGAGAGAGGAGGAAGCAGGCTCCCTGCTGAGCAGAGAGCCTGATGTGGGCTCGATCCCAGGACCCTGGGATCATGACCCGAGCCGAAGGCAGAGGCTTTAACCCCCTGAGCCACCCAGGCACCCCCCAAAATCTGCAGTTTAATACCAATTTTTAGTTTTGAGAAATGCATCACAGTTATATAAGATGTTAATATTAAAGGAAGCTGGACGAAGTGTTCCTTTGTATAAAAGGTATTGTCAGCCATCAAAAGAAATGAAATCTTGCCATTTGCAACAATGTGGATGGAACTAGAGGGTATTATACTAAGCAAAATAAGTCAATCAGAGAAAGACATTATCATATGATCTCTCTGATATGAGGAATTTGAGAGGCAGGGTAGGGGGTTGTGGGGGTAGAGAAAGAAAAAATGAAACAAGATGAGATAGGGAGAGAGACAAACTGTAAGGACTCTTAATCTCACAAAACAAACTGAGGATTGCTGGGAGGTAGGGGGTAGGGATAGGGTGGTTGAGTTATGGACACTGGGGAAAGTATGTGCTATGGTGACTGCTGTGAAATGTGTAAGCCTGATGATTCACAGACCTGTACCCCTGGGGCAAACAATACATTATATGTTAATAAAAATAAAATTAAAAAAAAAAAAAGGTACTGTGTTGTGGAAGTAAACTATGCCGATAACACTGTGTAGCATCACACATGGGAAATGTTAATTACTGTCATCAAATATTTCTGATATTGAAGTGCTGATAAGCTACAAGGAATGTTCTCCAACATCTAATTCAGACTCCATCAGAGGTGGATCCTAACTCACCTATATGAAGTCAGATGCCCAACAGTATGTCCAAGACGGTATACAGTATATAAGCAAAAGCAAAAGTATCACCTCATCTGTGTGAAAAGTTACACAGTAAGGCACATAACATATAACATTTACCCAAATTGTTTAAATATTAAACTATTAGGAATACAGTATAAGGAGGAAAATTATTCAAACTTTTCTCCAAGAGAGATTTTTCAACCAAAACATTTGTGTCCTAAGGGTTCCCTAAGTTATAATGATTCCTAAGATAGTATAATTCAAAAAGGGTATCAACCACCACCTTACCAAGAGATCAAAGTTAGCATCCCTAATGGTGTCTTGAAGGTACCATTCTACCCTCTAACAGAATGTAATGAGAAGGATACTTCATCACTGTGAGGTTTTCCCTCAAAAACTTTAACTCTCATCTAACCATGAAAAAATATCAACAAACTCAAACTGAGGGACATTCTAGAGAACACTTATCCAAAAGCTACTCAGATTATGAAAAACCAGGAAAGACTTGAGAAATGATAACAGACCAGAGGGTGCTAACAGGACATGACTATATGCAGTGTGGGATTATGAACTGGATCCCAGAAAAATAAAGGACATTCATGGGAAAAAATGGTGCAATACAGATAAAGTCTGGAGTTCCATTAACAGTAATGTACCTTATGTACCTTGATTTTTTAATTAGATTAATGTACCATGGTAATGTAAGATGATCACATTAGGGGAAGCCTGGTTGAGGGCTACAGAGGAACGTTCTGTATTATCTTTGTAACTTTTTAGTATACCTAAAATGATTCCAAAATGAAAAATTTTTAATTTTTTTATTTATTCATTTAAGAGAGAGCAAGCATGCACACATGCACATAAGCAAGGGGAAGATTGACAGGAGAAAGGGAAGCAGGCTGCCCCCACTGAGCAGGGAGACCAACTTGGGGGCTAGATCCCAGGACCCCAGGATCATGACCTGGCCGAAAGCAGATGCTTAACGGACTGAGACACCCAGGTGCTCCCAAAATAAAATAAAAAATAAAGACTAGAGACAAACTTTATGTTTTATGTGTATGAAGGTTAGCTAGCAGTCATGGATAAACTTTCTTGGAGTAAACACTATCACAAATGAATCCAATTACCAAGCTGAGTTTCCATAAATATGTCAAATGTAACACAAAAAGTCCTGATTAGGTCACACAATTATAAAGAACATGATAATCATCAATTCAGTTAGATCACTACATATACTTAAAAATCTTCAATTCAACAGCCTCTTGCTGCTGAGTTAATAAAACCTACAAGGCTCTTAATGCCATAGTTCCTTGCTTCTCATTCAGCAAGACTTATCAGACACACACTAGATCTCTGAGAGTTGCTAAACAATCCTAAACTCATTCCCACCTCAGGGGTGGCCTTTGCACTTGGTTTTCTTCTACTCCTGGCTCTTCACCCAGCCTATCTTCCCTCCTCTTATCCTTCACCTCAACTGAATATACTTTACCCTTCAGTCAAATATACCTCCATGTCAGAGACTCTTTGAAGGGACCTGCTTAAGGTAGGACACCACCCATTAAAGCATCTGCTTATTTCTCCCAAGGTTCTTAGCGCAACTTGTGATAATTTAGTTAACTGTCTAATGTCTTTCTCCACCACTTGTTCATTTTGTTATCCCTCAGTATCTGGCAAAGTTCCTGAGATAGCTAGCATACAGTAAATAACTGTTTTTTTTTTTAAGATTTATTTATTTGAGGAAGAGAGCGTGCACACAAGAGTACAGGGGAAGGGGGTACAGAGGGAGAGAGAGATTGACTCTCCAGCAGACTCCGCTGAACACGGAGCCCTACACGAGGCTCAATCCCACAACCCCTGAGATCACGACCTGAGCCAAACCAAGACTTGAGGCTAAACCAACTGAGCCATGCAGGTGCCCCAGTATCTGTTAAATTAATGAATCCAGTAAGTTGCAAAAGTTATCACTAACAAAGGGCATAACTGTCTACAGAATCCTTCCCATGAATTGACTATTCCATTCAAAGAGTGAAGAAGATTTCCTTTTATTCCTATTTTTAGATCTTAGGATGTTTGTAATAAAGATCAATCCTGGGACACCTGGGTGGCTCAGTTGGTTAAGCAGCTGCCTTCGGCTCAGGTCATGATCCCAGCGTCCTGGGATCGAGTCCCACATTGGGCTCCTTGCTCTGCAGGGAGCGTGCTTCTCCCTCTGCCTCTGCCTGCCATTCTGTCTGCCTGTGCTCGCGCTCTCTCTCTCTCTCTCATAAATAAAATCTTTAAAAAAAAAAAAAATCAATCCTCTCAATGTTACCAACTAGACTAGACTCCAAGACCTGACCCTTACTGCTTACCTGCTTTATCACACTGACCTCTGTCCCACATTTTTCCTTAAACTCTTCCTTCTGGCTAATCTCTTAAAACAGGCAAATGGAAACTGAAACTACCCTTCAAGTAGTTTGCCCTAACAAGACCTACCACCAGCCCAAACCACTCAGACCACTTTGAGCATAACCCTGAATTTATGCACAGATGGACCATGAAGTGACCTCCAGAATAACTGACAACTACTTTTACCTCATTACAATACTAAAATTTCTGCCCAAAGAGGAGCACAAGCCTCATCTACATAGCAAGCTGTGTATGTAGAGTCACATTTTAAGGTGTATGTACAGCCGTATATCCGCCTCTACACAGAGGACAAGGCTTCCCTCTCTAAACCTTCCTCCTAACCCTAAATAAAAAGAATCCATTCACCCTTGCTCAAGGAGTCATGGCTTTGGAAGTTATTCCCAGTGATCTCCTTATTTGCTACAAATAGTTTCCTTTGTGCAACAATTCCCCTGGTGTAGTTTCTACCTGTGACTCATCAAGGAGCAAACTCATGTTGGTTGGGTTACATTAAGACACAACTAAGAGGGGCGCCTGGGTTAAAGCCCCTCATCAGGCTCTCTGTTCGGCACGGAGCCTGCCTCCTCCCCTCTCTCTCTCTGCCTACTTGACTGTCAAATGAATGAATCTTAAAAAAAAAACAGACACAACTAAGAATATCATTTCACATCTATACCACATCAACTATTCCAAACAATGTATGTATTTTCAAAACGGACTGAATAACTCCATGAATTGAAAAATCTTAAATATTTAGTATTTTAGTAATACTGGTATTGTAAGTGCAGGAATCCCCCTGCTGGTTATCAACAGCTTACATTACTATACCCATCTGCTGTGTAATATGTACCATCATCACAGAACAGGTGCTTTTCACAAACTATTCAAGAGGGAAAGGGATGACAAATTTAATTCTTCTAGAATATTTCAGATATTAAAGTTATTTGATATCTGAAGTCAAACCCTCAAAATGTGTGTATACCCTTGATCTCAATCATTTGGCATTTCTTGCATCTTTTTAGTACTCACTTTTTCATTCTTATTGCTATGCCTACACGTCATTCAAACCCTCTTTATCCACCTGGTTTTCGTGCCTCTAGCCACAAAATATTGATTTTATACTATCACACCTCTGCTGGGGAACCCAAAATGATTCACAGCTGCTTCATGCCCATGCTTCTTTTTCAAGTGTTTAAAGCCTTCCATAATTTGACCCTATCTATTATGTCAGACCATTCCCCCGAACCAAGCTTTTGCTCTAACTGACCCATCTTCTCATTTTTCTCTGCCTGTATCACATGCTTCTTCCTGAATCTGTGCGTCTCTGCTTTTTATATGAGTTCATCTTTCCTGAATCAATGAGTCACATATCCCTAAATTTACAAGTACTTCCCTATCTTCCCAAAATAAGAATGTTACAAACTCCCAGTAAAAAACTTCCCAAGTTCACATGGTTTCCTATTTTTAATACTTTTCTCCCTTGTCTTATCAGGAAGGAGAAAAGGCTATTGATTGCCACTTCCACTCCTTTCACTGCCAAGGGCAGATAAGATATATTAAAAGAAAACCATTACATTTTTAAGTGCCTGTAACCAGGCTTAAAAGTTACACTGGACATGGAAACTTCAAGCCAAATTACAACAGCTATAGGAGTTCTCAAAAATCGAAACAGTAAAAATTAATGAGCACATGGGTACACATACAAAGCATTTTAAATGTGAGTTTTCAAAATGGTACTTAACAATGATTATTATATATTATGGTAAGGACAACCATGTTATATACCATGATATCTTCAATTATTAAATTATCTCTGTTCTCCTCCCTTACTAGTCAAAAATGAATATTTATTTTCCCAACCCAAAATATTTGCTTAAATACATAACAATGATGCCCTTAAACACCTGTGAAAGATTATATAGTAAAGAAAATCAGTGGACAGAGAGTCTCTTGATTTTGATCACTAAAAATTTCATTTATCTACACCAGACAAAAATCTAAAATTTCAAGTACAAAGACAATTTATCAAACAAATTAAATAAATTCTGTGATTGGTATATAATTCATTCATTTGGGTAAAATAGTTCAAATCTTTCCACGAATCCTCAAAGATGTTCATCAAAACCGCTTAATAACAGCATAAAGAAAACCGATATCAGTACTATATTCTCAAAGCATGAAACCCATATTTTAAATGCACATATTTATATCTAACAATAATTAATTCAATTATGTCAAATATCCTTACAGTACTCCACTACCATATGATAAACAAAAGCGTAGGGAGGCCTGGGTGGCTCAGTAGGTTAAGCATCTGCCTTCTGCTGCCTTCCACGATCCCTGGATCCTGGGACTGAGTTCGGCCTGCATCAGGTTCCTTGCTCAGCCGAGAGCCTGCTTCCCTCTCTTCCACTGCCTGCCACTCCCCCTGCTTGTGCACACAAATAACAAATAAATAAATAAAATCTTTGAAAAAAAAATGTGTAATTATGATCCACACAAAAAACTAAAGAGAAGCAAGGTCAGTCAAACTTTGATATTCAACTGCTGTATTTTCAAGCTTTTAATTTTGTATTTAACAGGTTTTCTCATTCTATGGTTCATTTAGCTGTTGAACTTGTACCTCCCTAGAATTTTGGCTTGGACAGAGTCTCTCTTTAAAAAAAAAAGATCTCTTCACAGTGAAAAAAATTATGGTCTAAATCACAAAGATGACAAGAAACCTTAGCAATTTAAATAGACAAGCCTTGAAATAATATCGTGATCAAAGTATCAAGCAGCCTAATAAAACCCAGGTGGCTCAGGCTTATCATATATGGTACTCATTACCACAATTGCACTATTTAATCTACTTCCCGGTGTCAACAAAAACTTTCTGTTATTAATTCCCCCCAGTTATGGATCTGCTTAAGTTACTGCAGTTTTCTGATAAGACAACTCTTCATCCAAAAAATTTTAAAAAGAAAGAGCGGGTATCCTTTTAAATGTTTTAGAACTGGAGCTATGGTGGGAAAAGCCACAGAAACCACGGTGGCTTTATATTATTAGTCATCTATATAAGTGTATGTTAATTCCAAAGAAGGTACCAGATGACTCATGGTTAACACAGTTTTATAAGGGCTCACATGTTTACATCAAAAAGGTAACCATATGCACATAAAAGGAACTATTAGTTATAAACCTCAGATTCAAATAAAGAGATTTATCCACTGACAAAGGTACACAGGTTAGAAACACAGTCAGTTGCTCTCACCCATATAAAACTTTTCCATCACTCATATGATTCTCTGTTGGTTACAATTTGTAAGATTTTGAAGCAATTTTCCTATCTATAGGTCTTACTGACTTTTTTCAGAAGTACTTTAGTCTTTCTCAAGAAACTTTTATAGCATAATTTGTTTCCAAAAAGATTCCATTTAGGCACAGTAAACATGCTAGGAATATTACATCGACCTCAATACTGGTGCCAAACATGAAGCAGCAAAAAGATTATAACCAAAGATAGAGAATAAGAAAAGGATAGCACAATCATAGTTACAGCCCCCAGATTTCCTAGTCGGTCTCAACCATAGGTACACATCATGACATCCAAAAGGTAAACTGTGAGAGGTGTACACGCCGCACACCTCCAGTTCACAGGCGGCTGGCTGTACTGGTCACAAAGGAAAACCACTAACTGCTCCGTGTTTCGTTAGTGGCACCCAGCGTTCACATGGATTCCTTACAACTAACTAACGATCCATTTCCTTTCCATGCTTTCTTCTCTTTCATTTGGCTTGTGCAGATGGCAGTCACAGCAGATTGGAAACAGTGCGCAACACACTACTTAACCATGCTGTGTACTCAGTAAAGACGGAAATTCACATGACAGTCTTTATCACTACTAAGTCATCTGCAATGCGTTCTAGAAAGTTTTCCTGTGTCAGTCAACACTGATTTCCTAAGTTAAGTTAAACCACCTATTCAACCTATTGTTTGTAATAGCATTCAGTGGCATTTAATATGAACTACTTTCCTCCCTTAATCTACCTAGATTAATCTGTAATTACTTTCTTCATTCCACTTAGCAAAATATTAGAAGCTATGATTTCAGTATTTAAATGGGTTTCTATTGTCTGAGCTGAATATATATATTCAACCAACATTAATTTCTGTTGACCTGAAGGTTGGAATTGCCCTTTATTTTTATTTAATAGCTAGTATACACACAGAAACTTGGGAAACTTCCTAAAGTTTAACGTTAAATTCAAACAATCATTTGATTTCAGTAGTGTTGACAGTAACTGATAACACTAACAAGTAAACTTTTAAGTAAATACATCATGACTGAGGCCCTGGGTGGCTCAGTGGGTTAAGGTTAAGAGTCTGCTTTCAGCTCAGGTCATGATCCCAGGATTCTGGGACTGAGCCCCACATTGGACTCTCTGCTAAACAGGGAGCCTGCTTCTCCCTCTCCCTATGCCTGCTGCTCCCCTTGCTTGTGCTCTCCCTCTCTCTGTCAAATAATTAAATAAAATCTTAAAAAAAAAAAATACATCATGCCTACAAGTTACAATTGCAGACATCCATATCACTTACAGTGATTTTGACAAAACACTGGGATTATTAACAATCTTCCTAAACTGTAGTGGATTATACTTTTCATGTTGGGGTTTCTAGTTCTGAATTTGCTACTAATTTCAAACTTGGGCCTCTCTGAGCCCCAGTCTCCCATCCGTTAAAAGAATTACAGAAGTTCCTGTTGTGATCTACTCTGCGAATGTGAAAACTGAGGCTGGAGAGACCCAGGATTTCAATTAGAAGTAAGCCAGAACTTTACCTGAACTTTAGCCAGAACTCAGTCTAAATGAACTCCCCTGTATGCCTTTCAAAAAAGTCTGCAAGATCTATGAATGATTTTAGAAATTAACTAGGACTATAATAGTATTTATGTATACACACATCAATTCCACGTATGTGAAACTGGCTATTATTTTTTATCAGGCTGCCCACAGAATAAAGAGACAATTAGAAAGAAATTCAAGCCTGGATTCTGACAAAACATCAGAGTCTCACTGCTAGTTATAGTTATGTCAAATATCTCCTAAAGGAACATGAAAATAACCCAGATATGGTTTACAGTGATCTTAGTATTTCATATTATGACCATACCAATCCATTCCTCATGTGATCACCAGAGAAAATGGCTAAAACCCATCAAAGTATTATGTCAGCACTCTTCATAAAACCTTTCACTCTCTTCTGGTACTAAATATTTTTAGTGTTTTATCTTGACTATGTTTTCAGAGCAGTAGTGGTGATGGGAGTGATAGAAGAAATTTTAAATCTAAGGAAAATAATTCACATTACCAAAAGAGTCTTGGTAATAGACTTTTTAAACCAAGTATAATTATTTACAGAATAAATTACTGACAGAAAAGCTTTCATCTAAAATTCTGGAGTTGCAGGGCGCCTGGGTGCCTCAGTGGGTTAAGCCACTGCCTTCGGCTCAGGTCATGATCCCAGGGTCCTGGGATCAAGCCCCGCATCGGGCTCTCTGCACAGCGGGGAGCCTGCTTCCCTTCCTCTCTCTGCCTGCCTCTCTGCCTACTTGTGATCTCTGCCTGTCAAATAAAAAAATAAAATCTTTAAAAAAAATAAAAATAAAAAAATAAAATTCTGGAGTTGCTACTAAATGAGATCAAAAGTAAAAATAAAATATTTTCACTATGAAAGTAAAGAATACATGATGATGTATAAATTTTTAGGAACAAAATTACTTTAACAAAACTACAGGAACACCCCAAATTGCAAACCTGGAGATATAGATTTGCCACTATACACTTATAAACCCAAATCATTCTTCAACTACACAAAAATATTTTCTAGACACTTTCAAGAGCAACTTAATCTTTATTTTATACTCATAATCTAATTCACTAAAATGAAGTGCTAACAAATCTTCCCATGTTTCAAGTCAAATATATGCTTAGAATAGCTAAGTTCTTTAAATAATAAACACTTCAGAAAACATCCTTAGTAGAAATACATGTACACAACAGCCAGTAGAAATGCCTGGCAGCTGGTTCCCACTGAAATACTGATTTGATGAAATGAATAACAAAGGAATAAAGAAAAGGAAAGGGGAAAGTAAAGAGAGAGCAGATAAGCTTGGAAACCACAGTGGCTTGAGGAGGAGGGCTGCTGCTGCTCTGCTGCCTGCTGGGGTTAAAAGCATGCTGCAAGTCCAAAGAGCCCCACATAGGACTCTGCTGCCGGACTCCCACAGCCAGTTGCCAGTTGTGGGATTAGTAACCTGCCATCAAAAATGATCTCTATTAAGTCAGTACCATCAAATTCTAAAAAACAGTCATTAGACAGATAATATTTCTGCAAACACCACTGGAATAGTTCTGTGATCTTCTTACCAATCAAGTGGGGAAGAAAGGTTGTCTGTATTAAAATGTCTACAGGTTCCATGTTAGAGAAAATAAAGGGTGAATGTGTATGGGGCTGAGGGTAGTGGGAGATGTAGGGTTGCATTATAATGCATTAAGTAACCATTATATTGTTACTTACACCAAAATAAAGGTTCCCTTTATTTTCAAATATACTAGAAAGCATCTAAAATGCACTGGGTAAAAATTACTACCCAAAGTAAAAGCAGCATATAACCCCCAAGGTGGAAAGAGATAAAGGTATGAAACCACCACTCAGGAAGTGGTAATAGGTAAGCCGTGAGAGTAATTGAAAATGTATAAAAGTTTCAAGCTTTATGAAAATTCCACCTAGTGAGATAAGCTGGTTAGCATTTCTGGGCAAGATAGGAAGCAAGCTCAACTGTGTTGCTTAGGACAATTTTTGGAAAAACAGAAACAGCAAGGATCTTTGGTTACACACTGTAACTGTGGTTTTTTGACATTTTAATTAATGCCAAACAGTTCATTTTTAATGGTTATTACCTTAAAGTTCAGTAATAAACTCAAATATCTAAACCTAAAGTTGTTGTGGTTCAAAAGTAAGACAATTTTTATTTAATTAAAATGTAAACCACTGGGAATAGTAATTTAAGGATTACACTTTTAGACTTGGGAAACTTAGGAATTTTAAATACTATTTAAGTACTGGATCCACCTGTAATTTTCAAATCTTAAAGTATTACTTTAAGTCTGCACAAAATTTGAACACGTTTTACTTGGCTTCTTTCCAAACCATAGCACTTACACTTTAGGGACCAAGGGAGGGTATAGTGTAAAGCGCTTTAATTTCTTTAAGCATAAAAATCTTTTACCTTGACCACATTTTCAATAGTATATATTCTTCCATGCACAGGAATTTCTCAACTCATTTAAAAGGGAAAAAACCTGTATTTTAAAACATTAAATAAATGCAACATATTTCTTCAAACTTTTAAAAGCTAGACGTTATTCCTACTTTAACATCTTAAGACACCCAAAGTAAAGGAACAAAAAAGGCATAAAAACATTGGGATTGAGGCTTCACATTTGGATTGTATGTCTCATATTCTAATCACCTTAATAAACCAAAGACTAAACATATAAAGTAAGACTCTTGAGTTAGTTTCAAATCGCAAGCCACAGGCTTTCTGAGCAATCAAAATAACTTAAGTAAGCAATAATCTAAAGTTCATTGCCCTGAATATTCAGTGATAAGCCATTAAATACGAATGGTTTAACATTTTCAAAATACTACTATGAATATCAAAAAAGAGATCAGTACCCAGGAGAATTATATAATTCAGTGTACAGATTTTCTCTAGTTACCTACCTACACACTGTTTCATTTAAAATGAAATATATATGAAATGTTTTATTAAATATTTACAATTCATTAAATATTGTATTAAATATTTATTAAATATTTTAAATAGAGCTAAGTGCAGCATGCGTCCTAGGTTTCTATAAACATGGCACTAAATTATTGTCAGGAGTCCTTTATGTATCAAAACAGCCTAGAAAGCAAAAACAGCTTCCCTACCTGGATATGAAATCAACAACAAAATCTGAAAAATATTGTCAAGGAACATAATTATCACTGAACAATAAAGATGCCAAGTTAAATATATATTAAATAATTTGTTCTTTGTCTCTAGAGATGCTTGTTATTCATGAGGGCCCAGAAATGTGAGTACTTCCAACAAACTCACAAGATACAATTTCCTTAAAAATCACTTAAAATACAAACAACACCCACTTACAAAATCAAACTTCACCTCTCCTATGAAGTCATCGCCAAAAGGAATTAGTAGCTCGTACCTGAGTGTTCCCATCACTTTTTGTCCTCCTTCACTCTAGACTTCTATCAAGTCTGCTTCACAATTCTTTATACATCTCTCCCACTTAAAATCGTTCAAAGCAGTAACCAGGATTTCCTATCTTTGGATCTTTTCCACCACCCATTCATGTAATTTGCTGAATAAATGTCGAAATGAATTACTAAGAACTAATTTTTTTTCTGAGATATTTGAAACATTTTATCATACCTCTTAATGATCTGAGGTCACAAAGTAAACATCCTCCTACTTCTCTAATAAGGTTCAAAACACACTCCAAACGGTCTGTATATATTTCTAATATTTGCACCAAGAAAAGCTCTTTGAAAAAAGTGCAGAACAGGATTTTTTTAAAAAGTGAATCTGTCGAACAGATCACAATGATCACTGATTATTCACAGATAGAAAATAATACAAAATAGTAAGTAAACATCATATCCTGTCACAAAATGTCCCTATCTGCGTTTAAAAAAAAAAAATACGAAAGCTTTCTCTATCCTGATTCAACTCTTCCTGGAACCCAAAGGCAATACAAAGCCGAAACCGTAATTATTGGGGAGATTTCAAGCAGTTCTGCCCTGGGTGTGGACTACAGGCAAACCAAGAAGAAAGAGAAGGAAAGTGAGAGTTCAGGAAGCAAGTGATTAAGCAGAGATTTTCCCCAATGCAAACTATGGCTTATTTACATAGAGAGTGTTCCAAATAAGGTAGCTAGATAAAACCTACTCTCTCTGAAGCCAGTGATAGAAAAATAAAACACCTATGCATGAAAAATTACTCCCAGTACATCTTATGGTAAATTACATTTTTGCCAATTCGTATTTAACCTTTGAAAAGTCTGTTTAATACTCTATATGACTGCTTTTCTCTTGGAAGTTTAATGATAACAAAATAATTATATTTAATAGTCTAAAGTAGTATCTCTTGTCCTAATGCCAAACTTGAATAAAAAATAATTTTCAAGTACCTGAAAATGGACAAAAAAGCCAAAAGCTATCTGTGTGTCTATATCACGTCAATGTAGAATTACTTCAGAAATTCTACATGCCACACACGTTCATACTGTCTGAGTAAGTGAGGCATCATTTCATTCCCCTAACTGCATTTTAGCAGTACAATATAGTCTTCATGCTTCGTTTCTGAAGAAAACTTATTTGAAGTCTAAGGATCATCCTTTGAACGGACTTAAAGAGAGAATAAAAAATCTGTCCATTCCAAATATGAAAATTATGGATTTGGCTCCAATGCAGAATAAAGTAAGCTTCTTATATCACCTGCAATATTAAATTGATTTAGTCTGCTGAAAAATAAGACAGTGAGTTATTGGATCTGTGTTTAATTCAGCGCACTTTATAACATATCTAAGGAATTCAGTTGTATAAAACAGTATCTGAATCTTATCAGATGAAAATATTTTTCCCTTTTAGCAAGCCTCGGGTTGTATGTCTGAGAAAACAAATTAGTCTCCAGTTCTCCTAAGCTTGATAATAGTGCCCCCTAATGGGAATTTTAATATGAGTCTTTCTACTCAGTTTTTAAAAAGCATATATTCTCTAATATGAGCAAGTTATCTTGCTTTTAACTACAAAGTAAATACTGTAATATAAGTATATCACGATTTAAGCTACTTAAGGGAGAGTTATCACATGTGAAAAAACAAAATGTGAATTCATGGAGAGAAACAAAAAAAAAATTCAAGCCACAACAGTTTCCTTGGTTTTCAATCACCCTATTGTAACATAATCCAAGGCAGCACTGATCTCATAAAGAAATTATCCTTCAGCTATGTGTCTAGTACTGAGTAAGTGAGCAATTAACATGTGCTAAATGAAAGGTAGTACAGAGTCAGGAAAAAACTAGTTCAGAACTGAAGTCATTCAATGTCACACAGGTCTAAGTATAGAGCTGAGATTCCCACCCAAGTTTTTTGGCTTCATACCATTCATTACCTTTCCATAATACAGGCATACCCTGCTTTTGGAAGTTTGCGGTATACCACTTCATTTTTCTGAAAGACCTACTGAAAGAAATCCAAAGAGAATTTTCACTTAAAAAAAAAAAAAAGACAAAAAGCAAAAATAACATTCGGCATTTGTTCTGTGGTGAGCTGTTAGAGGCAGCACACATGCCAAGGAGCGAGAGTGGCCCTGACAATCTTCCCCAGCAGCAAGCCGCCATAGTTCTGAACTGTGCCTGTGAGCATCTGTGCTTTATATCTTGAATTTTCTTGTGCATCCATCAGCAAGATGTGTACTAAGGTACAAGAAAAGCCTAACAGAAGTTATTTTTGGGGTCTGGGAATGCTCAAATGTTTTTCCATATAAATTAATGGTAACTGCTTCTCCGCTTTGTGACAAAGGTTTCATAAAAACACTCTACTGTCACACAAACCTGTACCTGGCTCACAAATCTGCAACTGAATTAAATGTTTTTCTTCCCTAATATCTATAGACAGTTCCCCAAACATCAACAACTCAGTGGGGGTTGGGGTAATGTAAAGGAAAAGTTCAACAACTCAATGGGAGGTGGGGGGGGATAAAAGAAAAATTCATTAAAATAAAGGAAAAAGCTACATCTTCTGATACTTTCCAGATGCACCAGTAAAACATATACCCATTAATACAGTGTTTTTATTACAATGACCACAATACATTCCGGACTCACAGTCCATGTTAAGGACAACAGTTAGAAGAAATAACCAACAAACAAAAAGTCCTCTATTTATGATAGAAAGAGACTACCAATTACCTTCTTCTTTAACCTTAAGAGAGGAAAAATAACATATATAAACACACACACACACACATACTAAAAAAACTGGTCAAACTTTCTTAATGGGCTGGACAGTTAAAAAAAAAAAAAATTCAGGTTTGTTGCCCATATGGTCTCTGTCACAACTAGCCAGCTATGCCACTGTAGCAGGAACACAGCCACAGAAAATACATAAATGAATAGGCATGGCAGCGTTCCAATAAAACTTTACATGCAGAAGCAGGCCCACAGATTGTAGCTTGTCAGCCCTTAATTTAAAACATTTCACTCGGGGGCCACAGATTAAAAAATCTCTACTTTCCATGAGGCACCAAAACAAAATCAAAGAAATAAACAAACACCTAAGCAACTCAAAATATGTAATCATTAAAATTACAAAATATTTAGTGAGAACTTTACTTCCATAAGGTGAAAGGTGAAAAAAGGTTCTTTCTCTAAACAAATACTAGTTTTAGAAGGCATAAGTAACAGAAAAGGAGTATGTAAAACAATGGGTGTTTAGAATGATTTAAAATAATCAACATGCAGGGCTCTTCTATTCCAAGATATATCCATATAATGAGAAAATTTAGCTTTTACCTAGGTTTGATAAAAATCTAATGATGGCTACATAGTAAAGCCTATTCAGGTAAATAAATAAATAATGTGAGAAAACCTAAAATTCCTAATTCCAGACTGACTAAATAAGAGTAGGAAGAAATAAAGAATAATATCGCAGATTTTTCACATGCATAAGAAAAATGGTAAATCCTACTCGCTTCTAAAGATAAATCAAGAAAAACAAATTTAGTTGTTTTACCCAAAGAGCAGATTTCACTTACAAAATAATGACGCTCCCCATTCTATATCCTTTAAACACTGGCTTCCACTTCACTAAGTGTCCAAAAGCAACAACAGGAAAATCATGAGACTTGGAATCAGACAGAGAAAGATTTCAAGCCCTGTTCTAGAAATTCCCAGTTAAATGATTTTTGACAAGTTATTTGTCTTATTGAGGATCAGTTTGCTAATATGGAAAATGGGACTGATAAAACCTTCAAATGTGCAGAATAACAACTAATTATAGGCAATGTACATACAGTACACAGCACGCAATGTCCAGCAATTTTATTATTTAACACTAAATTGAAGTCCATATTGTTAAAACTTTTTAATGAGCTTCTTAAAGTACGTGTTCATAAAATAGCGTACTAGTCAATTACCTGAAAGCCTGTAAGAGAAGTCAGCATCCAGTGATCAAGATCTAAAATTAATAATACATTTTGCTTTGTGCACCTGCCATAATTGCACGAACATGATTTCTTACACAAATTCTAAACTGAGATTTTTAAAAGACAAAAGTAATTATCTGAGATAACTATGTGACAATATAAACTGTTCCGGAAAGGATTCCACTCCCAACTATGCCACTAACACACTGAGTAAGCCACTTCAAGTGAACCCCTCAGACTCATCACTCCCAAAAAAGCTATGTTAGCAATCCCTTGTCTTCTTCAGTCTTCTAGCTCTAAGAGTTATTACTGCAACATAAGTAAGCCTCTCCATATATGCTAGTAAATAAAGGAACTGAGATATCCTAATACTGCCAGAATGGAGGGCAGAGAAATCCCAATCGTAATCTGATAGCATTACAGTAGTTCAGATGAATTATTACAGTTTAGATGAAACAAGGAGAGCTTGGCCAGCTTAAAAACAAAAAGGTACATATTGCACAAGTTTTTAAAAATATAAATACTCGGGGCACCTGGGTGGCTCAGTGGCTTAAAGCCTCTGCCTTCAGCTCGGGTCATGATCTCAGGGTCCTGGGATTGAGCCCCACATTGGGCTCTCTGCTCAGCAGGGAGCCTGCTTCCTCCTCTCTCTCTCTCTGCCTGCCTCTCTGTCTACTTGTGATCTCTGTCTGTCAAATGAATAAATAAAATCTTAAAAAAAAGAAAAATACAAATACTCAGTGCCTAGGATAAAATAGCCTTGGTTAGTTTCTAAAGATAGTACTTTAAGGAAAAATTTATTTTTGTAGACCAAACTGCAATATCAAGGTACTAACCTTAGCAAGAACATGTTCAGTATCTATTATATCTTCAAGGTACTATGAGTATGTGAAATCAAATTACATAAGTAACATTTTATCCAAGTGAAAAGTCATCAGTTAAAAGTTGCATAGAAAACAAATCACAAAAAGAAATATTTTTTAAAATCTCATTAACAATAGCACCAAAATGAATAAAACACCTGGGAATATAACTTGTATGCTGAAAACTACCAAACAGCTGGAAGAAAGTAAAGACAACACCTGTGTTTATAGACTGAAGATTTAATATTGTTAAAATGTCCTTATTACCCAAAGTGATCTACAAATTCAATGTAGTCCCTATCAAAATCCCAATGGCATTTTTATGGAAATAGGGAAAAAAAAAATCCTAAAATTCATATGGAATTTCAAAGAACCCTAGAGAGCCAAAATCTTGAGAAAGAAAAACAAAGCCGTGTGCCTCACACTTCCTGATTTCAAAATATACTACATAGCAACAGTAATCAAAGCAGTATGGTACCAGCATAAAATTCCCAGAGGATAATGGAAGACGCTTCCTATCATTGGTCATGGCAATAATTCCTTGCACACTACACCAAAAGCACTAACTACAAAAGCAAAAACCAACAATATCGATTACATCAAACTAAAAAGATTCAGCAAAGGAAACACTCAACAGAGTAAAAAATTAACCTAACAGAATGGGAGAAAATATCTGCAAACCACACATATGATAAGGTGTTAATATCCAGAAGGTACAAAGACCTTCTTCGACTCATCAACAATAATCCTAAAAACCGGCAAAGGACCTTAACAGACATTTCTTCAAATACGGAGAGATAACTTGAAAAGATGCTCAACATCATTATCTATCAGGGAAATGGAAATCAAAATCAACAATGAGATGCTACCTCACACCTGTTAGAAGGATCACTATCAAAAAAATAAATAAATAACCAGAAAATAACAAATTTTGGAGAGGATATGAAGAAATCAGAACCCCTGCACACTGCTAGTGGGGAATGTAAATTGATGTAACCTCTATGAAAAACAGTATGAAGTTCTTCACTAAATTAAATATATAATTACTATATGATCCAGCAAATCCCATTTCTGGGTGTGTGTGTGTGTGTATATATATATATATACATATATATATATATATATATCCAAGAGAACTGAAAACAGGACCTGGGAGAGGTATCTGCAACATTATTCAAAAGAGCCAAGAAATGGAAATAAACTAAATATTTATCAACAGACAAATGGATAAAGTGGTATATATACACCACTGAATATTATTCAGCCTTAAAGAAAGGATATCCTGTCAAATGCTAGAACATGGATGAACCTCGAGAACATTAAGCTAAACTAAGTGAAATAAGCCAGTCTCTAAAAAGACAAATATTGCATGATTTCACTTTTATGAAGTATTTAAAGGAGTCAAACTTTTAGAAACAGAAAGCAGATGGGACACCTGGCTGGCTCAGTCAGTGGAGTGTGTGATTCTTGATCTCAGGGTCATGGGTTCTGAATTCTATACTTTGAGTGTAGAGATTACTTAAATATAAAATATTTTAAAAAAACAAAAAGGAAGCAAGGAAGCAAGCAAGTAAATAAGCAGAATGGTGGTAGCCAGAGGCTGGCAAGGGAGAAAAGAAGAGGAATTGGTCAAAGGATGTAGAGTTTCAGTTTTTTCAAGATGAAAAAGTTCTAGAGATCTGTTCCAGAACAACCTGCGTACAGTTAACACAGTATACCTTACACTCAAAAATGGTTTAGGATGGTAAATTATACTACTTGTTCTTACTATAATAAAAAAACGTTATACAGAAAATGACCCTTCAGCGTTCAGACAAGTGGGAAATTATTTTTAACTAGATTTTTTAAAAAAATCTCTCAAGTTATTGACCTTAGCCTTTGGTGTGAACTTTAGTAATGGCCTTTGCTAACACAACAATTATACCTGCAGTGCGCCACACACATGCACGCACATACACACAAAGACCTCCTGAAATTCTCAGTGTTTTATTTCTGAAATCGATAGTTAAACTCATCTTCTTAAAAGTCAAGTCAAAATACTACAGAAGAAAATGAATGCTGGACACACAATGCTGATCCCTATCCTTCACAGTGTAAGTTATTTGAAAGCTGGTTTCATCATGGGAAAGTTAAGCACAGCTCCTATCCAAATTACTAAAATCAGAATCTCAAATTCCAATTAAGGCCAAACTAATGAAGTTTTTTTATATAAATCTTCATTTCAAAGAATTTGCATAATTTTTTCAAGAAACTCAGTAATCAAGGGAACTAGGCTGGCCTGACCCCCAATATGAGATAATCAAAGGTTATGGTGAGAACTATATTAAAAACCATTTATGGAGGCGGCGCCCAGGTATTTCAGTCCATTAACCGTCCAACTCTTGATTTCGGTTCAGGTCGTCGTTCTCAGGGTCACGGGATCAAACCCAACACTGGGCTCTGCATCTGGCACAGAGCCTGCTTCAGACTCTCTTACTCCTCCCTCCTGTGCCTCTGCTCACTCCATGCATTCTCTCCCTCTCCAAAATAAAAATAAATAAAATATCTCAAAAAAATTAAAAATAAAAACCATTTGTTTGCATTGCAAAGACACATGAAAGGAGTACCCTTACCTTCATCAAAGTCAGCATCATCTTCTGTGTGTTGTGGGAAAGGAAAGCAGTTGGTAATTTCAAGACGATCTTCTACAACCAAGCCCAAAAGCACTCCTTGAACCACTTCAGTTCCTTGTCCTTCCTCCTGATAATGTTTTATTATTTTTAATACCACCTAAAATAAAATAACAGAAGTGAGCTTAACAACCATCCTTACAGTTTATATTTCATTTCAAAGGAAAAAATGAACCATACTATGGGTTTGCAAAAATCACAAAATTATATAATAGAACTAAGTTTCTTATGAATCAATTCCTTTACTCTGTTACAAATAATAAAACTCACATAATCTAAATGTATATCTGTAACTTCTGGAGTTTGAAGACATGTCAAAAATGTCCACGTACAGCACTCATGACCTTCAGGTCAAGGCTTCCAAAAGGTCTGGCATCCAAGAGCTCCTTCAAACAGTATTACCTCAATCCAAAGTTACTACAGAGGAAGTGCTCCTATTAGTGTCTGTTAACAGCATGATAATTTCCTGACAGAGATGATAAAACCATCAATAACACACAGAGATAAAAAACTCAATTACCTGAAAACCTGAAAGCAGACTGTTCCCTTGACAATTTCTCAATACCTCAACATGGTTCCTGAACAGAGTATCTCATTATTCTAAAGAAGCAACAATGGGAACGTTTGGTAACAAAGAAAACAAAACAAAGACTCTAGCACCACCTGATTTTCCTCAACCAAGATACACCACATAACCTCTAATGGAAAACTGGCTCTTACATTACTCTGTCCTTTAACATTTCCATAAAGATAAAGTGGTAACACTTTAAGGTTAGAATACTTTAAAAGTTCACAATACCAATAATCATTAGTTATAACTCCTAGAAAATAAGCTTTTTAATATATTAAGTGCTTTGAATGGCACTTGGCACACAGTATTTAGTAACAGTACTATTAACAGTATTTAGTATAAACACATGGCCTGAAGACTAAAGGGCAACACAATCTAAAATACAGTAAGTCCTCAGAAGGAAAAATAAGTCTAACAAAAATATGCTAATTAGTATTTCTTGATTAGTGTTTTACTTAAAACACATTTTGACAAAAATTAATCATCAAAAACCAGTTAACTAAAAGGTTACAATCAGTGAACATTATGTGCTAGGCAACATTCTAATTATTTCATGTGTATCATCCAATCATGTAATTCTCAGAACTATGTTAAGAGAAAGGAATATAATCATTCTACAAGTAAGACAACGAAAGCAGTGGGACACCTGGGTGACACAGTCAGCTGAGCATCCGCTCTTGGTTATAGCTCAGGTTGAGATCTCGGGCTCATGAGATCAAGCCCCATATGTGGCTCCAAGTTCAGCGAGGAGTCAGCTTAAGACTGTATCTCTCCCCCCCTTTGCCCCTCCCCCTCTCACTTTTCTAAAATAAATATTTTTTTAACTTCACTTTCTATTTATTTTTTTATTATCATACAATGTATTATTTGATTCAGGGGTACAAGTCTGTGATTCACCAGTCTTACACAATTCACAGCACTCACCATAGCACATACCCTACCCAAATCCATCACCCCGCCACCACATCTCACCCAGCCCCCTCCCCTCCAGCAACCCTCAGTTTGTTTCCTGAGATTGAGTCTGTTATGGTTTATCTCCCTCTCTGGTTTCATCTTGTTTCATTTTTCCCTCCCTTCCCCTATGATGCTCTGTCTTGTTTCTCAAATTCCTCACAGAGAGACCATAAGATAATTCTTTCTCTGACTGACTTATTTTGCTTAACATAATACCCTCTAGTTCCATCCAATCGTTGCAAATGGCAAGATTTCGGGTTTTTTATGGCTGCATAATATTCTTGTGTGTGTGTGTGAGAGAGAGAGAGAGAGAGAGAGACAGACAGACAGACAGACATCTTTATCCATTCATCTGATGATGGACATCTGGGCTCTTTCCATAGTCTGGCTATTGTGGACATTGCTGCTATAAACACGGGGGTGCATGTGCCCTGGTTCAGATCACTACATTTGCACCTTTAGGGCAAATGCCCAGTAGTGCAATGGCTGGGTTGTAGGATAGCTCGATTTTCAATTTTCTGAGGAACCTCCATACTGTTTTCCAGAGTGGCTGCACCAGCTTGCATTCCCACCAGCAGTGTAGGAGGGTTCCCCTTTCTCCATATCCTCTCCAACACCTGTCGCTTCCTGATTGGCAAATTTCAGCCATTCCGACTGGTGTGAGATGGTATCTCGCTGTAGTTTTGATTTGTATTTCCCTGATGCTGAGTGATGTTGAGCACTTTTTCATGCATCTGTTGGCCCTTTCAATGTCTTCTTTGCAGAAAGGCCTGTTCATATTTTCTGCCCATTTCTTGATCAGATTACGTGTTCTTTGGATGTTGAGTTTGATAAGTTCTTGACAGATTTTGGATACGAATCCTTTATCTGATATGTCATTTGCAAATACCTTCTTCCATTCTGTTTTATTTTGGTTTGCTTGTTTCCTATGCTGTGCAAAAGCTTTTGATCTTCATGAAATCCCAATAGTTCATTTATGCCCTTACTTCCCTTGCCTTGGCGATATTTTTAGGAAGAAGTTGCTGCAACTGACGTTGAAGAGGTTGCTGCCTGTGTTCTCATCAAATTTTGATGGACTTCTGTCAAACACTGAGGTCTTTCATCCATTTTGAGGCTATTTTGTGTGTGTGGTGTAAGGAAATGGTCCAGTTTCATTCTTCTCCATGTAGCTGTCCAATTTTCACACCACCATTTGTTGAAGAGACTGTCTTTTTTCCATTGGACATTCTTTCCTGCTTTGTCAAAGATTAGTTGACCATAGAGTTGAGGGTCCATTTCTGGGCTCTCTATTCTGTTCCATTGATCTTTCCATCTGTTTTTGTGCCAGTACCATACTGTCTTGATGATTACAGCTTTGTAACAGAGCTTGATGTCTGGATTGTGATCCCGCCAACTTTGGTTTTCTTTTTCAGCATTCTTCTGGGTATTTGGGGTCTTTTCTGGTTCCATATAAATTTTAGAATTATTTGTTCCATTTCTTTGAAAAAAGTTGATGGGATTTTGATAGGAATTGCATTAAATGTATAGATTGCCCTAGGCAGCATAGACATTTTCACAATATTTGTCCTTCCAATCCAGGAGCATGGAATATTTTTCCATTTCTTTGTGTCTTCCTCAATTTCTTTCATGAGTATTCTATAGTTTTCTGAGTATAGATTCTTTGCCTCTTTGGTTCAGTTTATTCCTAGGTATCTTATGGTTTTGAGTGCAACTGTAAATGGAATCAATTCAATTTCTCTTTCATCTGTCTTCTTGTTGGTGTATAGAAATGCAACTCATTTCTGTATGTTAATTTTATATCCTGACACTTTAGTGAATTCCTGTATGAGTTCTACCAATTTTCGAGTGGAGTCATTTGCGTGCTCCACATAAAGTATCACATCACCTGCAAAGAGTAAGAGTTTGACTTCTTTGCCGATTAGGGTGACTTTTATTGCTTTTTGTTGTCTGACTGCTGAGGCTAGGACTTCCAGTACTATGTTGTATAACAGTGGTGATAGTGGACATCCCTGCCGAGTTCCTGAACTTATGGGAAAAGCTTTCCGTGTTTCCCCATATTTGCTGTGGGTTTTTCATAGATGGTTTTGATGATACTAAGGTATGGACCTTCTATCCCTACACTGTGAAGAGTTTCGATCAAGAAAGGATGCTGTACTTTGTCCAATGTCCTCTCAGCATCTATTGAGAGTATCATATAGTTCTTGTCCTTTTTTTTACTAATGTATCACATTAATTGATTTGCCGATGTTGAACCAACCTTGAACCAACCTTGCTGCCCAGGAATAAATCCCACTTGGTCGTGGTGAATAACCCTTTTTATGTACTGTTGGAACCTTTTGGCTAGTGTTTTGGTGAGAATTTCTGCATCCATGTTCATCAGAGATAATGCTCAGTAATCTTCCTCAGTCTTTGGTTTTGGAATCAAGGTAATGCTAGCCTCATAAAATGATTTTGGAAGTTTTCCTTCCATTTCTATTTTTTGGAAACAGTTTCAGGAGAACAGTTATTAATTCTTCTTTAAATGTTTAGCAGAATTCCCCTGGGAACCTGTCTGGCCCTGGGCTCTTGTTTGTTGGGAGATTTTTGATGACTGCTTCAATCTCCTTACTGGTTATGCATCTGTTCAGGTTTTCTATTTCTTCCTGGTTCAGTTTTGATAGTTTATATGTCTCCAGGAATGCAACCATTTCTTCCAGATTGTCAAATTTGCTGGCATATAGTTGCTCATAATATGTTCTTATAATTGTATTTCTTTGGTGTTGGCTGTGATCTCTCCTCTTTCATTCATAGTTTTACTAATTTGGGTCCTTTCTCTTTTCTTTTTGTTAAGTCTGGCCAGGAGTTTATCAATCTTCTTAATTCTTTCAAAGAACCAGCTCCTAGTTTCATCGATCTGTTCACTGTTCTTTTGGTTTCTATTTCACTGATTTCTGCTCTGTTCTTTATTTTTCTTCTCCTGCTAGGTTTAAGCTTTATTTGCTGTTCTTTCTCCAACTCCTTTAGGTGTAGGGTTAGGTTGTGTATTTCAGATCTTTCATGTTTTTTGAGAAAAGCTCATATTGCTATATACTTTCCTCTTAGAACCGCCCTTGCTGCATTGCAAATATTTTGAACAGTTGTGTTTCATTTTCATTTGTTTCCATGAATTTTTTAATTCTTCTTTAATTTCCTGGTTGACCCATGCATTCTTTAGTAGGATGCTCTTTAGCTTCCATGTATTTGGAGCTCTTTCCAACTTTCCTGTTGGGGCTGAGTTCTAGTTTCAAAGCACTGTTGTCTGAAAATATGCAGGGAATGATCCGAATCTTTTGGTACCAGTTGAGCCTTGATTTGTGACCCAGGACGTGATCTATTCTGGAGAATGTTCCATCTGCACTAGAGAAGAACACGTAGTCTGTTGCTTTGGGATGGGATGTTCTGTATTTATCTGCGATGTCCATTTGGTCCAGTGTGTCATTTAAAGCCTTTATTTCCTTGTTGATCTTTGGCTTAGATGATCTGTCCATTTCAGTGATGGGGGTGTTAAAGTCCCCTAGCATTATTGTATATTTGTGGATGTGTTACTTTGATTTTGTTACTAATTGGTTTATATAATTGGCTACTCCCATGTTAGGTGATAGATATTTAAGACTGTTGTTCTTCTTGTTGGACATACCCTTTAAGTATGATATAGTGTCCTTCTTCATCTCTTATTAAAGTCTTTGGCTTAAAATCTAATTTATCTCATATAAGGATTGCCACCCCAGCTTTCTTCTGATGTCCATTAGCATGGTAAATCGTTTTCCACCCCCTCGCTTTGAATCTGGAGGTGTCTCTGGGTCAAATGAGTCTCTTGAAGACATTAAGACTTGTGTGTTTTAGGGGTGCCTGGGTGGCTCAGTAGGTTAAAGCCTCTGCCTTTGGTTCAGGTCATGATCCCAGGGTCCTGGGACTGAGCCCCATATTGGGCTCTCTGCTCACCAGAGAGCCTGCTTCCCTTCCTCTCTCTCTGCCTGCCTCTCTGCCTACTTGTGATCTCTGTCAAATAAATAAAATATTAAAAAAAAAAACAAACTTGTGAGTTTTACTACTAGATGATGGGGTATTGACCTATTTTTATTGACTGGGGGGGGGTTCTCTGTGCCTCCTGGATTTTTATGCCTGTGTCCTTCCCCAAATTACAGAAGTTCTCTGCTGTAATTTGCTCCAATACACCTGCTTGAACTTCTGATATTTCTGGTGATAAACTACATTATGATACTAGGTATCTTCAGGTCAGTAAATACTGTATGATTCCATTCATATGCAATTCTAGAAAATAAAAGAAATCAGACTAGTGGTTGCCTAGGGTCAGGAGTAGAGGGGAACAAGGAAACTTTCGTGGGTGGTGGAATTTTTCTGTATCTTAACATGGTGGTGGTTACACCTGCAAAAATACAATGCTTTGTTTTAGTGTCCCGCCTGATCACATTCTTTTTTTAAATTTTTTTCTTTCTTTTTTCCACCAACTTCTTATCAATTCCTTTTATAAAATCTTTTTTGATTTTCATCTTTATAAACAAATCTTTAAAAGTAAAACAAAAGCAGAGAGAAAGTAAACAGCTAAAGGTCACACAACCAGGAAGTGGAAGAGCCAAGATTTAAACCAAGTCAAGTTCCAAAGCTGTGTGAATATTTTAACTTTAATAACAAGGAAACTGATTTTCACATTAATAATTCAATAAATAATTAAAACAATTAGTTGCAGACTTCGTGATAAATAGACCCCAAAAAGATTTCAAACAAGTAAGATCTTGTTAAGGACCTCTTAAGGACAGCACGCAGTTAGCAGGGAAAAGACCTTCATATGGAAGAAAACCAACCAATTAAGACCTTCAGCACTGTGAAATGTACAAAGTGCACCATCTTATACATCCTTATATAAAAGACCTTGCCACTTTTGAAAGGCACAAAATGAACTTAAAGAGTCATGCGGGTAAGAGTTCCAGCTCCAACATTTACTAGCTGTGTCCCTAGGGAAGCTATTTGTTCTTCCTAAGTCTTTGATTTCTAACTTGCATCATGGAGTTATTCCAAAGCAATACCAACACTATTAGATATGAGACAATGTATGTTAAATACTTCACATAGGGTCTGACATGTAATAATGTTCAATAAAATATTACTGATTATTAAAAGCAGAACTATTTAATAACTCTTATTCAACTTATCTCTCTGCAAAGAGCAATTACTGCGCATTTAAAAAAGAAACAAGGGTGACTTAGAAGGGATAAACAGAACTAATTAAAAGTCGTTACAAACACACCTACCAGCTTGTCTAAGTTGCCTAGGTTCCTAGACACTTAACCCTTTAATGAAATCACTAAGCCACGTTGAAATCAAAGTAAATGAGATCCTAAAGGACAGAGGAGCTTAATGTAGGCCTTCAGACAAACTCTAGAACTAATTTCTCAACAGCAGATGCTTACGTGTGCAAAAAGAAGTGATGACTAGGACCCAGCAGTTTCACAAAGAAGCCAGGCCAAAATAACCTCATTTCCTTTTACAAAGAAAACTGAATTAAAAAATATATATATTATATTTAAAAATGAGTTATCACAGTACAAAAGTAACTTCTAATCAAATGCTGTCTTAACTCTAAAAAAAAAGAATTGTAAAGGGCTGGGGGGTAGGAGCGCAATGTAACCAAACAGCCCGGCAGCTTGACCTGCCTGGCCAAAGCGTCAGTGCAACTTCATACAGCATCAACAGAAGCACCGTGCTCCAAGTCAGAGAAATTACCGTCTCACTCTTTTCAGCATCACTGACCTGTTCTTTTCAGTTCTCTGGGAATGACCAGAGAGAAAATTTACAGGAACAGTATCCAATTGAGAGATGGGAGAATCATGGTGATTTAACCATCTGCTAGAAACAATCAACATAAGTAAGTATACAAAGAAAGGGATAATGCTAAGAGAGAAAACTTAAAACCCCGTGATGACAACTAGCTCAATGATTCTAAGCTCTCTCTAGAGTAGAGACCACCAGGAAGCACACTTTCTAAAAAGTGAGGCACTAGAGGATGTGCCTTACTTTGAAAGGCAAACTAAGGACTACAGGTGTAGTCTCAGGAAAGAAGGCTTAAATTTTATGGATAAATTCTCTCTAGCATTTAAGGCTGCCCAAAATAAAAAGACTTTAGTGATCACTAAAATAATTTTCCAACATTTATAATCTTGCCATTATAATATAGTCTGATAAAGCATCCAAAAATATGAAAAAAAAATTATCAAAACCAAGCTAACTCATTCTTCAGTTTGGTATCTTATGACCTTATTTCCTACACACATACTAAAATCTCAATTCTTTTGCTCAAAAAGTAAAGTTATGGGCTTGCAATTCAAGCTTGAAAGATGTCAAAAGAAAATTTCCGACCAGAAGTAACAAATTCACATGCAAGCTTTTGCTATCTTACAGAAATAACTAAGAATTTATTTAAAAAAAAAAAAAAAATCCCACGGATGTTTTATATTTACAAGACAAAAATCCGTGTTCTGCTCATGGTCTCCTCTCTTAAACATTCTCCTAGAAAGGAAGAAATGTGTTATTCATATCTCCAATACCCAACACAGGTCCTGGCACTTAAAAGACACTCAGAATCTACCTGTCGAAGGAGTAAACATTAAACATTTATGGATCACTTACATCAAGCACTCCACAGTGCCTTACAAGCAATGACTCGTTCAATCCCACAAATACATTAAATGAGAAATTTTCCTCATTTATTTGCCAGATGAGGAAACAATCTGACACAGAATTATTAAATGAGGGAGGTGAGATATGACTTTGGACTTCAAGGTACTTGTAAGTACTTCAAAATAACTGAGTAACTTTGTAATAACATGGCTGAAACAGAAAGAATGCAAGGGCAACAGTTCTGGAAGAAGCCGCTGTAGCTAGGCTACAGAAGCAAGGTTTCATGCATGAAGTAGAAAAGTTCAGTGTAAGGTTATAGGGTCACGCAGCAAAAGACACTAAGGGGATGGTGCTAGAGGTCAAAACTTTTGTGCCCTGAATCACCAGAATCAAGTAGCATCAATAGGAAACTGCCACTAGTTGCTACAATGCATACAGCTTCTAGTCTTGACCGGCACTATTCGCAGAGGCCACAAGATGGGAACGTTCTGCCACAAAAGTCCTGTTTCAGTCAAGCTCATCCTCTTTCATTTTCTCTCCCTCCAACCATATGCCTCTGTCCCTAAAACAGTGCTGATATATTTTTAATTAATCCTGTTTATTTATGTCATGCTTCCTCTTACTTTTAAAAAGACATACATGGGGACGCGTGGGTGGCTCGACAGTTGGTTAAGCGGCTGCCTTTGGCTCAGGTCATGATCCCAGTGTCCCACATGGTGGGGGGGGGGGGTCTTTGCTCAGCAGGGAGCCTGCTTCTCCCTCTGCCTCTGCCTGCCACTCTGTCTGCCTGTGCTCACTCTTTCTGACAAATAAATAAATAAAATCTTAAAAAAAAAATACATACATGAAGCTTAATAGTCTCCAAAACAAAAATATACTCCTGTATTTTGTTTATAAGTGTCACAAGTGATTCCACATGCTCAAGAGCTCTACATCACTTGTTCTCAGCTTATCAAAATGGCCTGCAGAGCTTTTTTATTTTTTTTTAAAGATTTTATTTATTTATTTGACAGAGATCACAAGTAGGCAGAGAGGCAGGCAGAGAGAGAGAGGAGGAAGCAGGCTCCCCGCTGAGCAGAGAGACTGATTCAGGGCTCGATCCCAGGACTCTGGGATCATGACCTGAGGGGAAGGCAGAGGCTTTAACCCTCTGAGCCACTCAGGCGCCCCCTGCAGAGCTTTTTTAAATAAATGAAGAGAGGTCTTCAACCTGGCTACATATTAGAGCCATCAGTGTTTAAAAAAAAAAAGGAAAAACAAACAAAAAATACAAAATCTAATCACCTAAATCCAGCTCTGAAATTCAGAGTTAATTGATCTGGGCTACGAATCCTATATTGGTCTTGGTGGGCATTTTATTTCTTTTCATTTTCGTTTTAGACTTTCCAGGTGATTCTAACATCCTACTTCATTCTAACTTTTAATAAGTAAGTATGGAGCAGCCTTACTTTTTCTGTTTTAACTCCCCAGAGGACTACAGTGCACATAATTGGTTAAAACTAAGTTTCCTTTCCTCTGTTTTACGACTCCCTGCATTGATGAAAAGTGAGTACACTGAGAAACACAGACCCAAAAAGTGAGTATTTAGCATAAATGTCACCCCCTAATAAGAGGAACTCAAACCCTATTTGGAAGAATCTCTAGAGCATAGAGGTGAGAGGGAAAGTAATGCCAGCAATCCATCTGAGAAGCATTGTGTTCTTTAAGACTTAGGCTTCATAGCTTGACCCCATATTTAAGACTGCTTACAGGGGCGCCTGGGTGGCTCAGTGGGTTAAAGCCGCTGCCTTCAGCTCGGGTCATGATCCCAGGGTCCTGGGATCGAGCCCCACATCGGGCTCTCTGCTCAGCAGGGGGCCTGCTTCCTCCTCTCTCTCTGCCTGCCTCTCTGCCTACTTGTGATCTCTGTCTGTCAAATAAATAAATAAATAAAATCTTAAAAAAAAAAAAAAAAAAAAGACTGCTTACAAACACTGACCAGGTTTGTTTATCCTATAAATCATGGGTAAATCATGATTTTCCTACATATTATGCCTAAAGGAGAGAAACAAACTGGCCAGTAGAATCCTAAATTACCAAATTCTTCCAAACAACGACCCCTGAACCTTGTCATACTCAGGGTCTGAGTGTTTATTAACGTAGTTGATTTGCCCTGCACAGTCAGAATTGGTCTCTGAATAGATCAACTATCTCTAAAACAGTCTCCCAGCTTTCTGAGGTTTGCACACTCTCAAGTTGGGTGGATCTTAGTGAAGAATAGTAAACATATGTCCGGTCTGCTGAATTACCCTAGGGGAACCACTTTTTCTACTACTGCTTATTATTCGGTGCAATTTGAAAGAGCAAAGCAGACCATTTTATAATCTCTAATGAACACAATGCCATTTTTTAAAAGTGACTTTTTACAAAATGAAAACCTAACCCTGACCAAAAGGCTAATAAACACAACACAGTATTTTAACTTCGAAGACACAAAGTACTCTCAATACTACAGGACTATTGAACAACAATCAAATACCCAAATAAATTAATGAGACCAGAAGTCAACAAACCTAAAATTTCAGTTAATAAGCAGGATGAATAAAATGTTCCATCCCCCTTAAAATGGAACGTTTAGCAGAATCTCTAAGACCTATCAAAAACCTATCAAAAACTTTTAACTCCATACAAGGGAACAATTTAAATCTGACCAAAACAAAGATTATGCGGTCTGATGAATCAGAATAATTTTCTACCAAGTATGATGCCCACCAAGACCAGTTACTAGAGAAAGATTTGAAAGCTGTGCACAGAATCACCAAAAGTCTGTTATTTTTGGCTTCCTTCCTTCCCTCATTAATTCATTCACCTAGGTATGTTTTGAGTAACTTCTACAGGCCAGTTACCTCTGACAGGCCTACTGGGAAAATGAAAACTAAAATCAAACACATAGGTCTTTACTTTCATGAAGTTTATATTTTAAAATAGGAAGTCTCAAAAGTTTTTGATCCTGAGACCCTTTTAACACTCTTAAAAATTACTAAGGACCCCCCAAAATTATATTGATATTTACATATTAGAAATTCAAATTGAAAAATGTTCAAAATATTTATTCACTTAAAAACAATAACAAATATATTACATACTATCATAAATTAGTTATGAAAAATTATTTTTCAAAATAAAAATCAGGATACAAAAAATGACACTGTTTCACATTTTTAAAAAACATTTACGTTTTCAGGGCTCCTGGGTGGCTCAGCTGGTTAAGCACTCTTCAGCTCAGGTCATGATCCCAGAATCCTGGGATTGAGTCCCGCATTGGGCTCCCAGCTCCTTGGGGTATCTGCTTCTCTTCTGACCTTCTCCCCTCTCATGTTTACTCTCTCCCTCAAATAAATAAATAAAATCTTAAAAAAAAAATTTAAATCTTAAAAAAATAAAATAAAAAATAAAATAAAATTGGGGCTCCTTGGTGGCTCAGAGGGTTGAACCTCTGCCTTCAGCTCAGGTCATGATCTCAGAGTCCTGGGATTGAGCCCCGCATTGGGCTTCTCTGCTTGGCGGGGAGCCTGCTTATCTCTCTCTCTTCCTTCTTCTCTGCCTACTTGTGACCTCCATCGAACAAATAAATAAAATCTTAAAAAAATAAAATAAAATTAGGCATAGGGTGATTTAAAAAGAAAATTTACATTTTCAGAAAAATTTTAATCCAGATAGAAGAATAACACTGTGGAGCACCTGGGTGGCTCCAGCAGTTAAGCATCTGCCTTCGGCTCCCAGGTTCCTGCTCAGCAGAGAGTCTGCTTCTCCCTCTCCCTCTGTGTTCAAGCACACTCACACGCATGGGCTCTCTCTCTAATAAATAAATCTTACAAAAAAAAAAAAAAAAGAAGAATGACACTTTCACATTTTTCGTGACTCCTATTAATATCTAGTTTAATAAAAGGCAATTGGATTCTCCTATTTGCTTCTACATTCAATCTTTTAATATCACACAGCATGTAGCATCTAGAAACCTCCATTAAACACTCATAAAGAATCAGAGTAAAAATGACAAATAATGTTAAATCTTCTTATGAAAATAGTTTTGACCTCAGAGACCCTCTATAAAAGTGCTGGGGATTCTCCCCCTTTATGAACCACTATTCCAGAATGATAGCTAAGAAAGTGAATGAAAATTATAGATAGTGAAGCACACTCTGAAGAAAATAAACAGGGAGGTAACCTTAACTGGCACGACCCAAGAAAGGTCCCTCTCTGAGATGACACCTGAGCAGATGAGTGAAGATCAAGCAGTCAGCTTGGGCGAAGAGAATACCTGCCAGCTATGGATTTCCAATTAAAATGCTAATATTTACTTTTCATGAAGTACACAAGTCATACATGAGCAGAACAAAAAGACCTAGAGATGTATGAACACTAGGATGGGAGGAGCACTGGACTTTCACGCTTTTACCAAAAGCGCTGGCATATAAATAATAAATCCAGTCTATTCACAGAAATAGTTATGTCTTAAGATACCATAACATTAACTGAAGGTGAGCAATTTCATATAATTTTTGTTGGTGATTTATGAAATATAATATATCAACAAAATCCTTTCAGGAAATAGTACAATGACTTTTAATCAGAAATATTTTTAATACCAGTGTCAGAGCCAATCTTTACTTGATAAAATAAGGGCTATGAAGATACCAGACAAAATTCCTCTATTAAAACAACTCTAATAAGGTTCAGGGCTAAAAAGTAAACGATTTAAGAAATATATCTGGAATTTTGGGGCCAGCCTTGAAATATGCCAACTTGAAGTACCTGAATCCCCTCTACTCCGACAGACATACGGAAATGCTGAATACACTGCATTTCTAAAAAGTTCAAATAACTGATCAAGACAAGGAAACCAGGGGCGCCTGCGTGGCTCAGTGGGTTAAAGCCTCTGCCTTCGGCTCAGGTCATGATCCCAGGGTCCTGGGATCGAGCCCCACATCGGGCTCTCTGCTCGGCAGGGAGCCTGCTTCCCTTCCTCTCCCTCTGCCTGCGTCTCTGCCTACTTGTGATCTCTGTCAAATAAATAAATAAAAATTTAAAAAAGATAAGGAAACCAACAACCAGAGTATTAACCTTGAGAGTTAACAAGGCAGTACCCAAAGTACAACAGACCTAGATATAATACCCAAGAGCTAAGAGCTGGATTGCAATCCATTCTCCGTCCTGAATCAAAAGATGGTGTCCTGAACTTCTGAGTCAGGAAAGGGGAAACCTACACCTTTCCAAAAACTTGGAATTCGTGAAAAGTGTTGGTGGAAAGGTAGAAAACAGTAAATGCAGCATCTTTTAGTTATATACAAACTTACTACATGACCCAAGTTCCTATTCCTAGGAATTCAGCAGGAGAAATGAAAATATACCCACACAAATATATGTCCACAATTGCTCATAACAGCATTATTCATAGCAGCTAAAAACTGAAAGCAACCCAAAGGCCACCAAACATAGATAAACAAATTGTAGTATGTCCATTCTATCTACTATTTATTACTCAGCAATAAAAAGGAACGAAATACCAGTACAACAGAGGGGAATTTCAAAAACGTTAATACTAACAAAAAGAAATCAAACAAAATGCTATATGCTATATGATTTCACTTATATGGACTTTTAGAAAAGGTAAAACAAAACTACTAAGTCTCTGCCTGGGGCCAAGGTAAGGGGGATGATTCTGACAGCAGATCAGCACACTCTACAAGGTGAAGCGACTATTTAACACTTTGATGTGGTGGCAACTGTACAGTTGTTTACAACTACAAAAGATCATCATACGATGCATTTAAAATAGGTGGATTTTCTTCTGTATAAATAATACCTTAATTTTAAAAACCTATACACATTTTTGAAAAGCAGGAGAAACAATTCATGTATATAAACCCACAACCAATTTTTCTCAATTCAGAGTTCAAAGATCTCCTAAAATGCTTATAAGGAACTAGGAAAAAACCCACTGCTATATCCTTGCATTATGTATAACATATGTTTTATATAACTATATATAAACTCAAATTTATAATAACTCACATTTATAATAAGACTAGGCAATCAAGAATAAATTAAACTGTACTGTTTTAGGAGCCAAAAGAGTATAACATTTAGAATTCTGCCATTATTTTAAAATATTCTGGAATTTAATGGGATTAACTAGGTATTTTACTGATAATTTCTATATAATTAAAGGCATTTTCCTGGAAGAAAGGTCTGTGGCATTTGTCAGAGTCCCAAAGAGCCACAACACACAAAGGGTTACAGTTTTAAAACTTAATAGTAATAAAAATTTATTACATACATGCAGTTATGCTTTTATGTTTTCACGAACAAGAATGGTATGGAAGGACATCTTTTATGAATCTTTGTTAGTATTTAGTTATAATAAGGATGTATTTGTTTTCAATTCAAAAAATATCAAACGTTAAGAAAAAGTCAAAAGATTTTAAAATCCAGCAATTACAACAATTTACCACATCAAGTTTCGCCAAAAAAAACCCACTAATTTCTTTTTGACAACATCAGTGAGTTGACAAAATGATGGGGACACATCTTGACTTTAGCATGTTCTTTTAGGTATGTTAAAAAGGGGAGGGTGACTAAGTGGCTGTGAAAGGAGGAGAAAATGAAAAAATACAACTATAAGCCCGAGCACCTGGGGACTTTAAATTCTCATCTCTTGTTGATATGGTTACTCTTCAGCTCTACTCACAGCTGTCACTGCATTCACACACACAAATGACTGGACAATATTCCTATGTGCACACCGCCAAGGTCAAAGAGGTAACTTCTGGATATACAGACTGGTTTTCAACAAGCAGAGAGATCTGTTTAAGAGAAGCCTAACATAAGCCAATTATAAATCAGCAAAAACATCAATTCAAACTTTGGGCAAACTAACAGCAATAAATCTTCACCAAGAAAAGCAGCAGGTTTCCTACTGTCCCTGTAGTAGACATAAAAAGGATCTGTTGAAAGAAAGCCCAGTTGAAATTAGGGACATAAGTAGTTTTAAACTGTTAGAAATACACCATCATTTTTAACCTTCCTATATAAAGCCAAATTTGCAGGGAATGTTCAGAGGCTGCAAGCAGTACTGTGCACCTAGAGTAAGAAAACACTAAATCCACTTGTTCATCTTTTTTAAACAGCTCATAGATAAAAAGAAATATTGTAAGTATTTAAATGTTTTACCACTAAAGCCAATAATAAATAGGTAAATCTAGTGGTACTTAATAATCACAGTGCTATTTTATATACGGTTCTGTTAAATATTATTAGACTCTGGTTACAAGAAGATGCCATTAGCTAAAACAGGTATGCAAATAGTTTGTAACAGGGCTTCTCAGACTATCCGCAGTGAAGAACTCATTTTCTTCCAGTCCCTCACAGACCAGTATTACAGTAAAAAAATAACTTACAAGAAAAGTGACTTTTTTAAAAAAGAGAAAATACAAGCCCAGGGATCACACTCTTGGCTATCACAGCAATATCATACTGCTATAAAAGTGTCTAAACACTCAGTCACAATCCTGTGCTTATCTCATACAGACAGTGAACAGTTCACAAACCTTACCCATACTTAGGTAGCACTGGTTTACAGAAGCTGTAACATTAAGCAGGTAGACCATTCCTTCTTAAGTCCAAAAGTTGAACATTCATACTTTATAATCAAACACTTCTTAATTTACATTACTGATATGAATTCTTTCAAAATATGACAATATTTCAATAGATGTGCACTCCAAACTGTGGCTACAGTTCCTCTACCACCCTATGCTGCTTCTACAGGAGAGAACAGGCATACTCCACAGATGGGGTCGAACCCCTATTCTCTTAGCTCTGATTCCAATCTGAACATTCTATTTTTAAGAGAGGTAAAAAACTTATTTCAGCAACAGGACCCCACTTTTTTTTTTTTAAGATTTTATTTATTTATTTGACAGACGGAGATCACAAGTAGGCAGAGAAGCAGGCAGAGATAAGAGGAAGCAGGCCCCCCGCAGAGCAGAGAGCCCGATGTGGGGCTCCATCCCAGGACCCTGGGCTCATAACCTGAGCCGAAGGCAGAGGCTTTAACCCACTGAGCCACCCAGGCGCCCCAACAGGACCCCACTTTAAATCACAAGCTCTGTAAGACAGAGGTAAGAAAGTGAATTATTTATCCAATGAGTGAGCCCAGCTGAAGCACCAACAATCAAATGCCGATTTGCTGTCTTCCATTTGTTGTACATAGTAACTCTAGAACTAACCTTTATTTCTTTGTGAAAAAAATAATGCTCAAGTGAGAAAGAAAGCTTTAGTATAAAAGCTTAAAAATTAATTCTGACTGCACACACAAATGTGAACCTCTGGTCTGTACAAACAGGAAAATCGTATGGCATAGTTGAGAGGCTGGAGCATTGGCATCCAAAATAAAGTTTGCCAGTTCTGTGGCCTTACATAAGGTATCTTAACAACCCTAGCCTCACCTATCTCCTTGGAGATTAAGTCAGTCAGTGCCTATCTCACAACACTGTCACAAGGATTAAAAAATAATCCACCCAAAGTATCCAGAACACAGTGCCTAGTAAATTCTCAGTAACACATTAGGCTATTATAATAAACATTTCACCTAATCCACTGGCTCATCCATCCACCTATCCAACAAGTATTTAGTGAGTGACTAGAATATGCCACATATCTTCATGGCATGGACACTTGCCTTCCAAGAATGTTCAATTTATTCCTCAGAGATTTTTTTTTCAGTCTAAGATATAAGTATAACTTACGAAAAATCAACCACCTGACACCAAACTTCCAGTTTTGTTAAGACTTATCAGTTATGTTATCTAGAACTATCTCTTAGATGACAACCAATACCACAGGATTTCAAAACGAGATTTTTAAAATCTGCATCAAAAAGTCAAAGTTGAGAGTTAATGGTCTTTATTCAAAACAGTGGTGTATACATGTGTTTATGTATGCAGATTCTCTTAAAAACATCATTATCCTGCTAAAAATAAAGACTAGATCCACTTCAACAGTGTCTTAAAAGTCTGCTGGCCCTTTGGAGAAGAGGTCAGGCAGGATGCATGACTCCTAGGCTGGCTTCATTCCAGTTTTGTAGATTCTGGGAGGTAAGGTCCACAGCCTGAATTTCTCACATCAATCACTGTCAGAGAACAGCTATTACCATAGAAGAATTTTAGTCTCAAAGAAACTGTAATGCCACAGAATCTCCCCTTAGCATATTCTGTAAAGTCAATAACTAGACTTTCATTTAATTCTGGCTTCTTTCACTGACTGATCTGTGAACTTGGCAGTTTTCTTATTTGGTTAAGCCTAGATGATTTTTTTCTAACACTGAACAAAGAAGGTAGTTACTGCCAAAATGTAAATTCAAAAAGCAGAAAGCAGCATTAGTCTTAAATTTAACACATTTTATGGCTCAAGTGGGATAGGGGTTCCATTTCATAACTGGCTGAGTCAAATAATAAATAGGATTTAAATCATTGCTGTTCAGTTTTGATGTGAAAGAAATTTAAGTAACTTCAATAGCAAAAAAGAAAAAGAAAAAAAAGATATTTTGCTCCTGACACATATGGGATTAGTTGCAATGCTCCAAAACACTTAATCAATATCACCTCTATCATATTTCAGTTGAAAGAGCATACTTTATTATTATTCTCTTGGATCTAATGCTCATCAATGGTCCAAAATTTTAAAGTTAAATCAACCAATAATTGTTGGGAAATGGAGGAAAAGGGCAAAGTCTCAAGAAATTCTCCTCATAAAAATTCGTCATGAGATGGTTCAATGATGGTTCAATGATGTAATCAAATATACAAATGTATAATCAGAATTAAATGTTAAGTGATGAGGATGTTTTATTCTTAACATTAAGTTTTTACTTTTACCAACTCAATACACATAACCGATCTGCAAATTTTCCCACATACAGCTGGAAAGTAGTTTTTCCAAAGTAAAATGAGTGATTTAAAAAAAACTCTGCTGAGACAAAATTAATTTCCTCTCTCTTACAAAACAAACCAAAAAATTTCAAAACTGTTATGAGCTATCTACTCCTAACATGTTTAAAGTCTATTATATTGAGAAGCGTGGACTACTGCTTAATTAGAAAGCCTTTAGGTGATTTGGGGGCACTTCAATTATAGTCTGTTTCTGCTTCCTTCACAGGAGACAGTGCTTGCTAAAACAAGTCCAGAAGGAAACATTAAAAAGAGTAACTGTGACTGCCTCTGGAAAGAGGGTGGTTAAAGACAGGGATGAAAAGTGAGAGCTTTTCACTACATACTCTTTTTTGCTTTTTGATTTATGTACCTTGGGTACCCAAATAGCTGTTTAATTAAATAGGGTTATTATATTAAAAAGACCTCAGTTTTTAAAAAGCACACCACAGTAATACCAGAGGAAGGTGATTATTCACTTTCTTTCTCAAGAGGTCTCTCAAAATCGAACTGAAGATTATACATTTCTGCACAAAATGTAAAACAGGGGTTTTCTTCTATTCAAAGGAAAATATTTTGGTTTTAATTGTTTTAAAGGCTATCCTTAAACCAAACTTGAAAACAGTTACCTACAAGCCTTCATTTGGAGGCTAAAAACAGTCAGGTTATCAAGTTTGATTTGATTTGGTATAATGGGGATTTTCCAAAGGGTTTCTGTATTCTAGAACTACAGCTGTCCTTTAAAATAACTATTTACTCAGCAGCATTGTGTGTGATGGCCAAATACAAAACAGAATCTGTAAGACCAGCCACATGAGACTTCTGCAGTAATTCAGAAAGGAGAGTGAGAAATGAATAGTACAGACAACACGACTATAGACTCACAAAATACCTAAGTGATCCTAAGAGAATCCAAGGGAAACCCTACAGAACAATCAAAGATGATACCAGAAGCCTGGGTGACTTGGGCAGATATGGTATCACTAACAAAGGACAAGAAATATTGTACTGACTTGAATCATCGCAACAAGTATGTTGGCATACTAACAGACACCATTAATTTTAAAAATAAAGACTAAGATTTTTAAAGATCATTACTGTTTTGACAATGGTGCCAAGAAGCAGCACTCTAATATTCTGTACCTGGGAAAATAAACTATTATAAACTATTCCGGAGAGCAATTTGGCAACATGCTTAAAAGCATGCATAACCTTTAAGCCATTAACTTCAACTATATTTATTAAACTATATTTATTATATATAGTATATATAATATATAATTATATATTATTATTATTAAAGTATATTTATTAAAGCACAGGAAAAACACTAGAAAAGTAAACCCCCAAATTTTAATGGTGTTATCCTACCTATCCTCATGTTATGAGTTTATAAACCAAGTTATTTTCTTTCTGGTTGGTGTGTGTGTGTGTGTGTGTGTGTGTGTGTGTGAGAGAGTGAGAGAGAGAGCGTGCGCATCCGTGCTCAATTTCTCCAAACTTCCCTTACAATAAATACCTATGGTTTTTGTTTTTAAAAAATTGTATTTTAGCACATTACTATTGTCCCATATGAAACTAGCTGGGGACAGGGATAAAGGTATAGAAGATACTAAGAAAACAACATTCATTATTATTATTTATTATTACTTTTTTTTTTAAGATTTTATTTATTTATTTGGCAGACAGAGATCACAAGTAGGCAGAGAGGCAGGCAGAGAGAGAGGGAGAAGCAGGCTCCCCGCTGAGCAGAGAGCCAGATGCGGGACTTGATCCCAGGACCCTGAGATCAAGACCTGAGCCGAAGGCAGAGGCTTAACCCACTGAGCCACCCAGGCACCCCTATTACATATATTATTAATCATCAGGATACAATGAATATTTGTGGTGTTTAAGTACTATTTGGAGTAAAACAAAAGCCTTAAAATATTATGCCAAAATACAGCTGACGAATTCAAACTCAAAGAGTAAAAAAGTTCTATATTTTGACTAAGTTAATACTGAGTTACCACTCTTTTGCTGAATCAATTTTTTCTCCTCTATTTTTGGGCTTGGTGCCAACATTAGCAAAAATACAGGCTACTGTTCTTGCATATGCTAGTGTCCATTTCAGCTATTTCAGTTTTAACAAAACAAGAACAGTTTGTCAACATATAGATGGAGACGTACATTACACTGTACTTTTTGCTCTTAAATCTAACCTTTACAAGATATAACCATTTTACAGAATGATCTACAAACAGTTTATGGGAAAAAATAAAGTTATTTTCTCTTTAGGTATATTTTCTCGTTCATTGCCAAAGAAAATAATATCCAAGTACCATAATTTCAGTATTTTACAAAAGAAAAATTATGAACTAATCTCCAAGAGAAAAGCAAATGCAACTAAGCTTTCGTGTAAGTGCTAATATCAGAAGCTTTCATCTAAGGAACTAGGGTAGACGTGCTAAAGTACAAGTGAGAGTATTTGACCACAAAATATGACCTGGCAAAGACCCCAAACAAAGGCTAATGCTTTGTAGAAGCTTGTTTCCCCAGTATCAAAGCTAGGACTGACCTAAAAGTCCAGAAAAATGCTAGGAAGACTTAAGATCCCTGGTGTTGCTCAGCAAAACTCTGGAAATCTCGGATATTAAGCTGAAGATCAGAATTTATAATACACAGGAGCTAGTTGAACCCAAAGGTGACAAGAAAAGAAACCTGTAAATACTGTGCACCCATACCCTTTAATATCAAAATAGGCATGTGGAGAGTACATGTGCCATTTCATCTGGGCCAGATAGGCTGCAACTGAAGTTAAAATTTTTCATTATCTTCCATTTACTTGGTAAAGCACTGAGTTTGGAATCCCACTGTCACTATTAAAATCAATACCAACTACTAAACCTGTTACTACAATAATTAAACATCAATAAAAATAATGTATATTAAACTTCTACTATTCATTACAGCAGGAAGGGCATGCATTATCCTCATACTAAAGAAGAAACTAAGGCCAAGAGATGCTAACTGACTTATTAAATCATCTCCCCCATGAGAAAAAACACATATGCTATGCTCCTTAAGTTATTCCAAGATTGCTACAAGAAACAACATTAATACAGTTCGTCATCACTGATGTATACGCCATAAACACAGGAAGCACCATCAGAAAGCTTTCTCAAAAAGGCAACAGATTTCAACAAGACCTCTGACCTTAAGGAAAAGGAACAAAGTCCAGGATGTCTTCAGGGTTATATGAATCTTAAAAGCATCCTGAGAAGTGAGACAGACAGATGTGCCTACCCTAAGGCAAGTAAACTGACTTACTTAAGAATACCTACCAGTACTCCTCAATTCTCTTTAGCTTACCTCCTATTTTCTTCAATGTTGATTCCCTAATATCTTGTATCTGTGCAACCCAGTGGCTAAAAGTTGTCCTTTTCCAAATGAAAATACTTATTAAGTTGATTTCTATTAGCTACAAATCTTCTTCTCAAACATGACAGATTGTTAAATATAAAGATTCTGACATATTTGCTTACTTGCACATTTTAAAGTTTTAAGTCTGTAAGAGATCTAAGTTTTGGAAAATACACTTTCTGATGCTTGAGCAAGAAACACTGGATTAATGCTTTTGTGAACACTACTTCTATTTCCCTTATCCTGACATTCATCAAATCACATAATCTATATGTATATGAGCTTCCCCATTTGTAAAATGGGGGATAACAATGGTTCCCTAATCAGAGTTGTTATATAGCTTCAGTGCTATAATACATATAAAGTATTTTGAATAGTATCTGGCACATAGTAAGAGCTAACATCTACTGAGTCCTTACAATGTATGAAGCAGTTACAGTAATAGAAAGCAAAATGAATCAAAGACAGCAATTTGTGATTTGAGTCCGAACTCTAGAATAAATTTGCTTTATGCCCCCTGAAAAGCCACTCAGCTTTTAGGAGTGACTGAATCATACATATAATCCAGCTAATAATCCAGTTCTATCAGCTTCTGGAGTTCCTAGGATATAATAACATATGTCAAATGTTTTTATCTACTATAAAAAACTACTACTTACAATTGGTAACAACTTACTTGTCAAAACAAAAATATAACTAAGTGGTCAAAATTGAAACTGTATACCCAATTTAATCCTCGTTCAGAGTGTACTTAGCCTCGTGTTAAAAATTAGCCTCGTGTTAAAAATTAGCCTCGTGTTAAAAATAATGCTAACAAGATTGCTTATCTGGTTTACCATCCATAGCAAATGAGAGGCCGGAAATAAAAGGGATAAAAGACATATAAGTTTAACAACAAAACAGCAGGAAAAAAAGCCAACTAGAAAGACAAATTACTCAAGGTAGCACAAAGACAGGTGACATTATAGAAATAAACAGGTATAAACACCCAAAGAGATTCTCCAGGACTACTGTCCAATATGGGGCAATAAATTATGTTCTTTTTTTTTTTTAAAGATTTTATTTATTTATTTGACAGGGACAGATCACAAGTAGGCAGAGAGGCAGGCAGAGAGAGAGAGGGAAGCAGGCTCCCTGCTGAGGACTCAATCCCAGGACCCTGAGATCATGACCTGAGCCGAAGGCAGCGGCTTAACCCACTGAGCCACCCAGGTGCCCCAATAAATTATGTTCTGAAAGATAATACTACAGCTTCAAAACATGGCTAAATCTGTGTCCAATATTCTCCGACTAAACAGGCAGTAATTTACATAACACACCAGAAAGATTTACAATTAAAATGGCTAAAATGTAAAAATTTTGGTGCTTGAAAGAATTTCAAGTTATCTGACTGAAACACCCACACATGTGAAGCAACTCTCTACTAAAGTCAGAAAGCTGAAAGAGGGAGCCAAGAGCCACGTAATTTTTTTGTTGTTTAAACAATAAAAGGCCAAACTGTATTCTACTTGAGACTTGGGATTTTAGATGAGGGCTTCCATTCCATAAGCTACTATACAGTCTCTAGAACTTCATGTACTATCACACACTCACACACACACGAAATACACAGTAATATATGTCATAGCGTAGTATAAGCCCATCACAAATTTGAATTATTCCTTTCAGTTCACGAAGCACTTCCACCAGTATTTTCTCATCAGCTCTGAATAATCACGAGGTAAGGCAGATAACATCTACCCTTAGAGCTGTTGTGAGAATCAGACATAATCTGACCAAACTTTCCTTCAGAGGGTCTTGTAAACAGCAGGTGCTCAATTAACGTTAGATTTTTCTTATAGATCAGACACTGATGCTTAAAAAAAAAAAAAAAAAAAAAAAAGGAAAAATTTTGAGCGAATTTATAAAGCTCACTGGTCTCCCAGCCTCACTTCCTGTGTTTCTCACCAACACACCATTTCTACAAAGCATTTACTGACCCAGTTTCCTCATGATTTATTTTCAAGAAAATTTCTTGTACCCAGAATTGCATTAATTCATTCACAGTATCTGAGTGCTTTCTATGTGTCAGTCACTGTTAATATTGCAGTGAACAAACCTGACATTGGTCCTGCTCTCAGGAAGTTGATATTTTAGTGTGAGAAGACAAGCAACAAATAAGTAAGAGAATTTCAACAGTAACAAGGGCCCGACTGGGTGATAAAAGGGTCAATGAGGAGTTGGAAAGTACTTGTGAGGTAACACATGAATCACACGTAAATGACAAAGTATATGGAACTCTGACTTTTTCACTTATTAATAACATACTTTACCTTAAATCCAATAAAGGAGGAATGAAGTAGCTAACAACTGTAAACTATAAGATAACTTTTTACATAAGGGGAAAAACAAAATTTAAAAGGAAATAAATTCGATGGTAATCAGTTTTAAACACTGAACTATGAAAGATACAAGTATTTTACAACTTGGGGCACTTGGGTAGCACAGTGGGTTAAGCATCCAACTCTTGGTTTTGGCTCACGTCGTCGTCTCTGGGTAGAGATCAAGCCTTGTGTCTGGCTTGAGTCTCAGCGCTCCCCCACAGTCTGTCCTTCTTCCTCCCCCTTGGGCCCCTTCCCCACGTTTGCTTGCACACATGCACGCACACTTTCTCTAAAATAAATAAATAAAATCTTGTTAAAAAATTTTACAATTTTGTCTTCAAGTTACCATCTCAGTGAGAAAAGAAAAATAAACAGTAAACCATTAATGAACAGTCTATGATCATGTGCCAAGATGAGCGATACAAGCTGTCATCATTAGAAGTTCAGACAAAGGAAGAAATCAATGTGGACCAGAATAATACTTCTCAAATATTAATATGCTATAAATCACCTGATACAGGAGATCAAGACAGGGGCCTAAGATTCTGAGATACTGAATTTCTAACATGGTACCAGATGAGGCTAATTCTACTTGTCTCGCTGATCCATGGTAAGATTCAAACTGATTTGGGGGAATGACATGGGTTTTACATGAAAAGTTCAACAGGAAAGATTAGTTTGCTCTTTTCTAGGAACAATGAGATCACCTGAGTGCAATGAAGAGCTACTCCTCCATTCCAAGAGGACAGATACACTGAGCACTGACTCCACACAGGAGTAAAAATCTCACTGGCAAGTCTAATGGAAGAGACAATTTAAAAAGATTCTGGGGAAATACCATTTCACACAGGAAAAACAAGCCATCTAATTGTCCATTAATGGTCAGATGAGGACTATTATGTCCTATTCATACAATGAGGCACTCTATAGTAATGAAAAGGAATGCTACAGTCTAGAATGGACTAATCTCAAAAACAATGTGAGATATGCATTTATGACTCAAGACACAGGAGAACATGTACTATGATTTAATTCATATTTCATTCATACTATTAATATAAACAAGCAAAACAAAACAAATTATTTAGAAATACTCTGTACGGTGAAACTATAAAGAAAACCCAATCCCTGAACTAAAGCTCACAATAGTGCTTACAGGGTGCAGATTAGGGTTAGGAAGAAAGGATGAAATAGGGGAAGAGGTTTCAAAGGTACTCACAATGTTCTATTTCTCACGCTGAATGGCAGGTAACTCGTTTATTTTGTGATTACTTAAATTATGTATCGTAGATACTATTTTGCATGTGTGATATATTTTGATATTCTGTATAGTTCTTTGCGAATGCTATCAATGATTTTTCTAAAACCTAAATCAGGAAATTATTGGTGATGGAGATTCTAACAACAGTGAGTTGAATAAAGAACGGAAAACCACAATTAAAGATAATTCTTTAACCGTTAACTTCAAGAGGAAAAAAAGTGGAAACTAAGAATGGAACACAGAACTGTTAAGTGAAGAAGAGAACTAAACATCGTAATATGGTAAAGTCCTGACAATGTTCACATGTTAAGCAGAAGGTGATATTAAAGATACAAAAGATTTGGTGAAGCAGAACCAAAGGTAGGAAAGGAAAGGTTCGATACAAGAAGAAAAACAGGTCTTGGCCACTAACAAGATGCCAGGAACAAATGTGATTAAACATCAGACTAACCAAATAGTCCTGTGTTGCTGGAACGTATACTTCATAAGAGGCTTGGAAATAGCAGGAAATTAAAATCTTGGTAGGCCTTGAGTTCATTGCAACATCACTGTAAACATTTCAGGAAGGAAGTTAACAAGATCTAAACTTTCACAGTAAGTGAAATGTTTTAATTGAAGAATGAATAATAGACTGAACAGGGCTAAGAGAACAAATCAAGATACCATTAGAACAATCTATAAAAGATATCAGGACATGAACTAGGAGCAGTACAAAAATGAGGGGCACCTGGGTGGATCAGTCATTAAGGGTCCAACTCTTGATTTCTGCTCAGGTCATTATCTCGGGGTCATGGATCAAGCCCCATGGCTGGCTTACACTCACTGGGAAGTCTCCTTCTCTCCCTCTCCTCCCGCCCTCCCCCACACCTGCTCACATCCCCCCAAAATAAATAAATAAATCTTTAAAAAAATAAAACAAAGTGTTTTATTCATTCATTTATTGTATATTCATTCTATATATTCTATATTTCTTCTATGTATCAGTTAAAAGGTTCTGCATTGAAAACATAACACGTGAAAAAGCACAGTCCCTTGCCTGCCATCAGTAGCTTACATTCTGGTTTGGAGTCAAACAAGAAAACAAATAAGACAGTTACAGTCAGTGGAAAATGCTATGAAACAGAGTGGTATGATGGAGGATGATGGGGAGGGAGCTACATTAAACAGGGCTGGTAGGCAAAGCCTTTCTTAACATGGAGCATTTAAGCCAAGGACCTAAAGAATCAAAAGAAGCCACCAAGTAGGAAGAATACTTGAGTATTTCAAAAAGAGGAAACAACTAAAATACCTGTGAATGAAACCTAGAATGAAGTAGGTGAGTCTGGAGAAAGAGACAAGAGTCCCAGAACCTTAAGAAGATGGTAAGAAGTCTGTATTTTATTCCAAGTGGATATGGTTGATCGCACACAGGTAGATGAGAAACAGATGAATCTGATATATTTTGGAGGTGGAACCAACAGGATTTGCTGAGGGGGAAAATGTAGGTTACTGCCTAGGTTTTCTAACTTGTTCAAATTGTTAGATGGTCGTTCCATTTACTAAGACAGGAGAGCCTAAGGTAAGACCAAGGATGGGGAGAGAGGAAGAAAGGGGAGATGGCAATAATCTTATTTTGGTCAAGTTAAATTTGAGATGCCTATAAGATACCCAAACAGCGATGTCAGGAAGACAGGAGTATTTAAGAGTGGCATGTGAAAACCAAGTATGGCAAGAAATAAAAACCTAAAGGTTATCAGAATATAAATAACATTTAAAGCCATAAGAAAGGAACTTGAGGATCTACTACTGTAACTTCTTGTAACACCAGTAATAACACTGAAGCAATTAAGATTAAATGGTAATTTACTATGTCTCAAACACTGTTCTAGTTATTGACACATATGCAGCCAATTTCAATCCTCAAAACAACTAAAATAAGTATAAAGAGATTAACTTAACTAATGTCATTCAGCTAATTTTAGAGATAGGACTCAAACCCAAGCAGCCTGGCTCCAGGAGTGTGCTTTTACCTACTTTTGTTATACCATGTAAAGCAGAGACCTTATAGAAGGATGCCTAAACCAAAATCTCGAGGCACTCCAACATTCACAGAGAAGGAAAGGAGAAGCCCATATAAGAGATGTTTATTCCCACTACGTAGTTTCAGATAAACGCTGAACCAGCAGGCTCCGATGTGGCTACAAAGTAAACCTCCACTTGGGAAGTTACAGATGTCAGGTCCCAGCTGAGAAGCAATGAAGTTTACCCACCTTCCAAAAGCCCTGGGTTCGCAGATCCTTCTCGACATCTCCTTCACCTATTTGTCCTCCTAAAGAGTCTTTCTCCAAATCCAGACAAAACAAGACCCCAGGAATCTGTCACACACCCCTAGCCTCTGTTCCCTGTCTCAGCCCTCAACTCCCCCAACAGGTGGCAGAGAAAGCTTCTGCGCCTCCCAGCAAAAAGTGAAGATGAAAGAGAAAGATTTTAGGAAAAAACCTTGTCCCAGTCTCGCCCGGCCCAGGGGGAGGCTGCCAAGCAGCGCGTCTGGCGGGACTGAACTAAGGACTGAGCTGCCCACGTGGGCCTGGGGAAACGGAACCCCACTCACCAAGCCATCTATCTGCACTTGCTTCACAGCCGAATCTCCGGACCCGCCTTTGCCTTTGCCTTTCCCCGCCGGGCCGGTGGTGGAGCTGGAAGAAGTGGCAGCAGAGCCGGTGCCTTCCTTGCGGGACGCCATCTTTTCAGCCAGACAGGAAAAAAGAGAAACGTGAGTGACCGGAAGCGGAAGTACGGGCTCTACGTGACGTCACGCACAGTCCAAGGGGCGGAGCTGGGAGGAAAAGCCGGAGTGGAGCTTCGCCCCGCATCTCCTTTCCAGCCTCGCCTTCTTTGCGCAGGTAATTCTTTGCGCATGTGCGTTTTACCTTTGCGGCTTCTTTCTCACCAAAAGGTTTGAGACAAAATGAGACTTTTTAGAATATTTTCAACCATATGTTTAGTCAGTCACCATTAGTCAGTTGACCATAGCAACATTATAGCTCTTGTTTATTGTAGCTTCTCACCTAAAAACGAGTTCACTTTTTTTTTTATCAATCCCCATTCCCAATCTTATAAACTATAAAGAGCTGTACAACTCCCATCACACATATTTGGAAACTGAGACGTGATTTGTCCAACGTCATCCTGTTAATTAGCGGTGAGCTGGTATTGCAGTTTGTTTTAGGTAATTTTAGGAAGCAGTCTCTAACCACTTAGATTATACAGAAATTAATTAGAATATAGGAACTTTAATCAGAATAACGAAAATTAATAGTCCTTTGCTGCTATTGGTTTCATGCAGGATTTACATGAGGAAAGTACTAAAGAAGCTATTTTATGTACCGTGTCCAAGGATAATGCAGAGCATACTTTTTAAAAATTACGCTGATTGGGGCACCTGGATGACTCAATGGGTTGAGGCGTCTGCCTTCAGCTCAGGTCATGATCTCAGGGTCCTGGGATTTAGGCCCCCATCGGGCTCTCTGTTCGGTGGTGAGCCTGCTTCCTCCTCTCTCCCTCTCTGCCTGCCTCTCTGCCTACTTGTGACCTCTGTCAGATAAATAAATAAAATCTTTAAAAAAATTAAAATAAAAATAAAATTATGCTGACTTACAGTTCTCTGAAATACGGAACTGAAGTCTTTAAAACAATATGTGACAGCTTTAGCAAATCACTTTAGATAAGGAGTTTAAGACATTCTTTTCATGTTTCCAAATTTTGCCAATTGCTTATTTATGAAATATTTAATCACTCAATAGATGTCTGTGCAGAACTGATAATTCCCAAATTTATTTTTCCCTAGACCTCTCCCCTGAAGTCCACACCAGCATGTCCATCTGCCTATGCAACTTCTCTACATAAATGTTCAATATGCACCACCATTTTAACCTTTCCAAAACTGAGCTCCAAATACCACCTCCCCCCCACAGTCTTCCTCATCTCATTTGGTGACAGCTCGATTATTCCAGTTGATTAGACCAAAAACCTTGGAGTTATCTTTGACTTCTCTGTTTCCCTCACACGGTTACGGGAAACCTTAGCTCCGATGTACAGGAAAGGGAATTCTAGGAATTATGATTCCAGCTTAGAGAAAGTTGACGTGGTACAAATCCACCCCAACTGTAGGACTATAGGCTGTCTAAAAATCATTTCGAATATAATGACATCGGCACATTGAAAGTAAAATGATGGGAAAAGTATATCATGTAAATGTTAAGCAAAAGAATGCAAGAGTGGATATATTAACACCAGATAAAGGAGAATTTGGAGCAAAGGAAATCACCAGAGACAGAGGAAGACATTATATAATGATAAAATGGCCAATCACCAAAAACACATAGTAATTCTAAATGTGTATGTCCTAGTAATAAAGCTGAGTTTCTGTAAAGAAAGAACTCCTAGAACTCAAAGAATAAATAGACAAACACATAGTCATAGTTAGAGATGTCAACTCCCCTTTCTCAACAATTGACAGAATAACTAGAGAGAAAATCAGCTAGGGTTTAAAGGAACTCAGCAATACCATCAATAGGATCTAATCAACAATATAGAACATTCTACCCAACAACAGAATGCACATTCATTTTGTTATTTTCAAATGTCCATGGGATATATAAACCATATCCTGAGCCATAAACAAAACTCAACAAATTTAAAAGAACTGAAATCGCACAGAATACGTTCTCCATCCACAATTGGTTCAAACTAGAAGTCAAAACATAAAGGTAACAGAAAATTTTCCAAATACTTGGAAACTAAACAACATGCTTCCAATAACCCATGGATCAAAGAGGAAGTCTTAAGGGAAATTTAAATACACACACACACACATTGAACTGAATGAATATGAAAATATAAAACGTCAAAAATTGTGAGACACAGCTACATCAATGCTAAAAGTTTATAGCTAAATGCATACAATATGAAAGAGGAACTATCTCCAATCAATAACCAAAGCTCCCTCCTCAAGATCTTAGAAAAATAAGAACCAAATATCTCTAAACCATACAGGAAAATTTAAACAACAGATTGTAGCAGAACACGGAATTTTCTATACTGATCACCCAAGGAAGGTTAGTCACAGTCATTAAATTGTATTTCTGCCTCCAAAAAAAAGCAGTTTGATGTTGCAGGTACTAATGCCATTGTAGCTATTCATTTATAGGCCAAAATAAACTTACCCTGTGTTTGTAATAATATGTTCTTCATTTTTTCTGTCACAGGAACTAAACTTTTTAGCATACTTCTACATTTGTTGAAAATATTTCAAATTTAGTCAGAGGCAAAATGAGAGAGGATGGTGAAGGCCTTCCAAAGCAAGCTGTGGGCTGTGCCCATGGGTGACTGCCACCTGGGGACAGGAAGCAAAGAATAGCTTGTCATACCTGAATGAAAAAATGAAAAAATAAACAGTCTGACCAGTTCTGCCTTTGTGGCATGTAACTCTACCCACTAGGAAAACACAACCCAGGGAATGTCAGACTGTGACCAGTCCAGCCATGCCTTAGAACCAGCCAGTGTTGGAACCGCCTTCCCTCACTTGGCTAAAGCTTACTTAAACCCCTTTCAATGTAGTAAACTGAGAGTCAAGACTCCAACGGTGAGCCAAAAGGATTTTTTAAAATGTCACTTTATTCTTATTTGGTATACAGATTAGCCAAAGGGTTTTTTTAAAATATCAGTTTATTGGGGCACCTGGGTGGCTCAGTGGGTTAAGCCTCTGCCTTCAGCTCAGGTCGTGGTCTCAGGGTCCTGGGATCGAGCCCCGCATCAGGCTCTCTGCTCAGCGGGGAGCCTGCTTCCCACTTTCTCTCTGCCTGCCTCTCTGCCTATTTGTGATCTCTCTCTCTGTGTCAAATAAATAAAATAAAATCTTTAAAAAAAAAATAAAATATCAGTTTATTTCTATTTAGTTGTTGCCATCTATATGGAAGACAAGGTTCCTTTGCACATCTGATAAGTCTTGGGACCTAAGCTGAGCAGCACTCTTGGTCATGGAGTAGATAGGTATAGGATGGTCTCTGTGTCTCTGTCTGCTCAGGGCTCACAGCTAACCTTTATAGGATCAACTTGGCATTTGTTCTTGCTGTTGAGGAAGGAAATGGGTAGAAAGTAATCTGATCTTACTATTTACTGTCCCTTTGGGAAGTAACTGTGTATTCATGACATAGAGCTAAGGGGTCCTCCTTCTCTAGTACCCATTGGAAACAAAAGAAGCAAGGAAACTTTCAAAGCTTTCAGCATAAGATTCTGTAAGGGATATATGTTCCTACCTCTTCTATATAGATTCTTTTCTAGCAAAGGAACACGAAGATCTTTTCTTTTCTTCTCTTGGGAAAGAGATGTGATTATGTGATGGTTATGAGATCTCCAAAATATCAGATTATACCTTCCTTCTTTTAGGAGTCACAAGTATCAGGGAATAGAGAGAAACAGGAAGCCTACCCTCCAACAACACTCATTCATGAGGAGGGGATCAGAAACTCCCTATTCTATGGAAATGGGAGGGAAGGGCAATTTCTCCCCCTCCCTAAGAGACTATACAGTGTCATCATAATTAACAAGCCAAGTCTACACACAAAAATTAGAAGTTAGCAAAGCCAGAAGAAAAAAACATATAAATAGGGAAAAACTAAAGTTCTGGATTAAGTTAGTATACTTTTTAGAAGTCCGCAAACATTCATTTGGCCAAAGAAAATCATCTGGCTTAAAATCCTAAACACTTTACTTAATATTTAACTAGAGTGGAAAAGACACCTTTGAGAGATGCTAAAAGCAGATAATAACAATAGGTTTCTGCATCCTAGCTTCTTCACAATGTTGTCCAGGATAAAACAAGAACATATGCAGAACATCTTAAATTTCCTTAAAGCAAGGTGTTACACAAGCAATACCATCATTTTTCCTTTTACTTATTTTTTTTAAGTAACCTCTATGCCCAAACTGGGGCCTAAACCCACAACTCCAAGACCAAGAGTTGCACGTTCCACCAACCGAGCCAGCTAACCACCCCTATAATTTTTCCTTTTAAAGGTATTTTTGGGGGGGTGCTGGATTTAGCAAATATTCCATCAGTTAGGTCACATTGAGCTGCAAGTAACAAAAAAACAAGTACACAAAGACCCAATTTTAATTATTTTAAACAAGAAGGAGATGTACTCTATCACATAACTAAATGTCTAGAGGAGGGCATATTGCAAATAAAGTAACATAAATTCTCCAGTTCCATATCATAATGATACCCTTGACTCTGGTTTCTAAAATGTTTTGGTTCTGTCCATAGACTGGCTACCCCCATAATTTCAAAACAGCTGCCAGTAGCAATGGACACAATGCACTTCTTTTTTTATGTTTATTGCAAGAAAAAGAAAACCTCTCCTCCAGCCATGGGGAAAAAAGATCTTTCTCTTTAGTCTGATTGGGATCAATTTAAATCATGTGCTTCCTTCTGTGTACATGTGGAGTGAGACTTTGTGAGGCCATTGTTTGAAGAGCTAAGTAATTTGCTCAGTATCATGAAAGGAACAATAGAGGGGGTAAAGACAGAGCCAATAAAAAGAAAATAATATTGATTTATACATATGACCCAGATGTGGGCATTTCCTATATGTTTGTTAAAATAATAATAATTTAAAAAACAACATTTGGCCTTCTTGTCCCAGTATTTTGATATATGAATTACCAACTAATATTAAAACAAGGTGATATAGCATTGAAAATATTTGCACAGATTCTAAGAGTGATTTTTATTTTGTATAATATAACATAATTAATACCTTGTATTGGTGTAATTTAATTATAAATATGAGACTTTCAAATAATATTCTACTGGATTATTGAAAATCTGTTTAATTTCTTGCCACCAGGAGTTCAGTTTCTGCCCTGAACTCCTCCTGCTGCTTAAAAATATATACGAAACCATGAGTGAAATGGTTGTCTTCAACATTTTGTTCAAAATAAATAAATAGTGTTTGTAGAAAATCCTTTTAATGCCATAATCTGACATTATTTTTGGTCTTTAAACTCCTTTAAGTAACAGAAATAATATTTGCTTACCCAGAGTAATTTTACAAGGATTCATTAATCTCCTAAAATGCTTTGGTAAGTTAAAATGAAAGCCCCCATACGATCAGTACGAATTTCCCTACCAGTTTCAGTTATGATTTAATTAAATTTGAAAGGGAAGTTTGTTATGCATCAAAATGAAATAGTTTGCACATTGCTGCCACTTTTTAACTTTTCCTCTTCTCTACCAGTTTTCAGTTTTACCACTTTAATTAATACCATTAAACATTTTGTAGTAACATTCCAATGTAGAACCTTGTTTAGATCTGTTATAGTGAAAGGCTGAATTCCTTTCAACTTAATTCCCAGGGTAGTAGTTGTTCTCTGTACGAATTCATTGAAATAGACTACTACAGCGAGTAAATTTGCTAGTCCAATATTACAGCCATCTGATAACCAATGGTGGACTTTCTGACTACTGTCTGGTTTAAAAATACCATGGACAAACAGAAACCCCTTGACACTTTTTTCTAAGAGACATTTTCTTTATTGTCATATACCCTGAAGGAAGAGCTCACTGGTACTAGCTGCGCCAACAGACAGAAATCCTACTTGCTTTCTTTAATTGACAACTGGGTAGCACTAACAAGTCCTTGATGTTTCTTGCCCAAGCAGCTGGGGGGTGGGGGAGGTCTTCATATTTAACTAACTTTACTCAACAGAAGTTTCATCCCACTGACATACCCAGTTCAAATTAAATTGTTTATACTTGCAAAAGAAAAAAATGTCAAGATAGCTTTTATTGTATGCAAAAAGGATTTAATTTATTGTACTTTGAAAAAACATTGCACCCTTTACAGAAAACGTATACACTGAGATTTTGAACCTGTTCAAAGAAAGGGCACTTGTATTGACAAACACTAACCGGCATCAAAGTTTCATCAAATACATCTGCCGATGTAAAAGTCTAGCTATTTTTAACTTTATCAATTAGGACTGGGTTTGACTGCACACAAAAGAAACTGAGTGTGCCATTGTAGGTTCATCCTGAGCTGAAAAAAATAAAGTACCATGCTGGTGAGTGATGTAGATAATAGGGAAGCTGTATATGTGTTGAGGCTGAGTGTATATGGGCAATCTCTGTATCTTCCTTTTAATTTTGTTTTAAATATCTTGCTGCTCTAAAATAAATAAAGTCTCAAAAAGTGAAAAAAAAAACTTAAAATAATATTTTTAAACCAAGGTAAAAGTTTATTTTTCTCTTATGTAAAACAAGTCCAGACATAGCCTAGATTTGGAAAGATGGTTTCACAAATGACACAGACTCCTTCCTTTAGCTGCTTTCCCTGCTTAGCACATGGCCTCCATGCTCAGGGTTACCTCATGGACTAAAATAGGTTCTGGTGTTCCATTCATCACATCCAAATTCCAGTAGGAAGGAAGGAAGAAAGTGGAAAAAAACCCAAGTGCCAGTTGCTGAGCTAAGTTGGCATCTTTTAAGCAGCCTTCCCAGAAGTCCTTTGTAACATTTATACTTACGTATCCTTGGCTAGAATTTAACCATATGACTATACTTAACTGCACAGAAGTCTAGGAAATGGATTCTTTTCTCTGACCACATATTAATGTCCAGAATAAAATCAAAATTCTATTACTAGAAAAAGAGAGATTGGGTGACAATTTACGGTTTGTATCACATCCACTCTGTTATATGTGATGATTTTGTGGGAAATGTCATGCAGTCATTAAAAATAATGAATGAGAACTATGCCAATTGACTTGGGGTGTGTGGTGGTAGGGGGGGAGGATTTCCACAAGGGTTGCTGGGTGAGAAAAGCAAAATGTATAAAAGTGATAAAATATGATTCCATTTTTGAATACCTAAAGGGGCAAAAATCCCTATGTATAGGTATACAAGTGAGATGTAAGTTTATGAAAATGGGAAATTGCTAAAGGATACACAGTAGGTTGTTAATGTTTTCTCTGGGAAAGGGGAGAAGGGATGAATACCTTTGTGTTGTTTCATTGTTTCACTTATTATGATAGGAATTTTTATAATTTGAAAAATATAAAAATGTTTTAAAAAGTGGAGCAGCCTCAGATCCAATCTTCAAAACACTGCCTGCCACATATGGAAATTCACAGTAAGCAAGTCCTGGGTGGAGTCTGTCATAGAGGATCCTAGTGAAGGACTTAGTAGGTCCTCAGTACAGTTTACCTAAGTTGTTCTAAATGATTTATTTAGGGAAATTATTTACTTAGAACACGTGTTAGCTATATAATGTTAGAAAGAACATTGTATCCTTTTTGCTAATGGGTGTTCACCAATGTTTATAAATATTTAAATATGAGTATTTAGTATAAGGTATAAGGTACAATAATATCACAATGGATCTTTGTGAATTATCTGGAATACTAACATTTATAAAATTAAACAAAATAACCTTTATGAATTGTATTTAATATTTACCTATTTAATTCCATTTAGGCCATGAATCTTTCATGAAAAAGTCTTGTTGGGGAATTAGGCACACCTTGCAAGAATAAATCATTCTGTCAGCTTGGCTTCCTCAAAATTTCATGGAGAAAAAACTTCAAAATCATGTACAACAAATCATATTATAAATTATATTTGAGCCAGACATAATAAAGAATATGAAGAGCATGAAAAAATAAAGAAAAATAAATTAATTCCCTACCTACCTGAGCTGAATGTCTATTTGGCATGGAAAATGTCCAGTGTAGTGACCTAAGAAAAAAGCTAGCAGCTAGGAAAGCTGAGACATTATTGTTCCAGTACTATAAGGTCAAAATTATTTTCAATGGCTATTTAACAAGTGATATCATAATAATTTTGAAAGTAAAATTTCAGATTTAAATTTATATCTAAATAGTTCAACCAATAATGGCAATATTTGTCTTTTGCCTTGGTTGTGGCCAAATATTGATTTTCTAATACTAGGTCATTGACCATCAGACCAAAAAGTATTCATTGGAAAATGTCCTATTGGATAAACAGTGATGCTTGATTGCAAATCTCAGGAACATTAATATGCATAATAACAACTTTGGAAGATTGTAATAAATGTCACTTCCTTTCTGAATAGTATCCCTATCTCTCAATACATGTTCTGAGCCAGAAATGGGCATTTTAAATAAGCAACAGGGGCTTTTTCTGTATGTTCCAGGATCATGTTTTGAGAAATATTGCTGTAACAGAAAGCTCTGTTTTAAACTTGGTAATCACCGTCATAGACTGCCTTTATGTTTGTGAAATAAAGATCTGGTATGCAAATGGCACTGTCATATACACAGAGCTTAGAAAATAATTATGCTGTAGTTTAATACTTTAAAAACAACAACAACTAGAATAGGACTCAAAGCTCTAGTCCTGCACCATATGTTTCTCACTGATTAAGCTTAAATATCAAACCAGTTATTTTAAGCCACTTATTTCACCAAGTAAAAAGATGGCTTTATTCAGAAACAGAAGACAAGTGCAATACCAGACAAGGGAGCTAGCAACACCATAGGCAAACCTGGGGGACAAAGAAGAGGTACTGCTCTTTTATAGAGGTAATGGCAGGGGGGTTTGGAAAGACTGGTACAAACAGAAAGTCCGTTGGAGTAAACTGAGAGCTTGTAGGGGCTTCTCATTGGCCAAGTTGTGACCATCTCTCATTGGCTGGGCTGTTGGTGGGGCGTTGAATAAGGAAAGCCTTTCTTCCTCCTGCTGGAGTAGTAATGTAATATCTACCAACAAGGTCTGTCTCTTCCTGTTGGGCCTGTTACTGAATAAAAGTAGTGGGGTGTGAGATTCTCTCTGCCCAACTTTCCAACTCCATTATAGTGAGGTTCCCCTTTATCATCACAAGTGAAATATGACCAATGAAATGGAGCTGGTAGATCAATCTGGGTATCTTATTATTATTATTTTTAATGTTTTAACTGATTTGTAAGACGAGGTTGGTACAATTTCTCTGTGGTGGGAGTATAGCTGGGATGGGCAGTTGGCATGCAGGAATAAAGAAGAATAAAACTGGAAAGCAGTGAGCAATTATACTCAAGAACCATGAATCCAATCCCATTAATAATACCTTATAGCTTCCAGTTTCTAAATTTATTTTCAGTGAAATAAAAGCACCTAAGTGATGATGTGCTGGGAATCAGGATATGGGAACCATTATAGAATATCTTAGTTCCAATTCCATAAACCTGTATCTTCAAATAAAACCCCAAATGCAAATCTCAATAACTTTGTAAATCACTTTTTTTTTGTATTAGCTCTTTCTCTCCATTGTTAGCCAAAGCTAGATATGGGACAGGTTCCAGGCCAGGACAAAAATGCAGCATTTTATCCTCCCCATGCTATGATCATCTTGCTCTGAAATTAAGCGGACCCTTGGCAATTAATTACCTGTTGGGGGAAAATTTTTCTGATTAACTCTTCATTAATTGAGTTAACCAAGTAACTTGAAAACTTTTGGTCTTTTCCCCTTTTTGCTACTAGTCCAGTACCTACCTAGTCTTCGTATCTCAGACACCATAAACATAGAAAGGGTTCTTGAAAAGTCAGGTCCTGACAACCACTTTGACAGTGCGGAATTGAAGCCAGTTTTTTTGAATTGTTGCTCAAAGTGAAATTGGCTTGGGTTAGTGGTAAAACTAGGACTCAAGTTTCGGGATTCTGACACATAAAAAATGAAGCTCTTGGGCGTTTTTTTCCAAAACACCCCTTGTAAGTGATTTAGAATGGTCTTAAGGGGCGGAGGAGATGCAAAATGGTGCCATCTTCTGCCCTAAGTTTGGCACTCAGTAACAGCAGTTCTTATGGAGGGTGGGTAGCAAGAACATTTGAACCACAGGCAGCCCTTAACTTCAGTCCTGGTTCCAGTGATAGTTGTAACACTGAAGACCCACGTGCCCTTTGCAAAGGCGCTTAATTTCTTTGAGGGAAGGCAACTAGGACAGACATGCTCAGAGTTGTCCAATTACTCTGATCCCTTTCCTTCCCCCACTTGGGAATCGTAAACATTAAAGGGAATAGTATATGGTAAATTAGTTAGAATAATGTCTGTAGCGTATTAAGGTTCAATATTCTCGTTGATTATCATTATACTGCCAGGCACAAGCACCGCCCCCAAGGCGCGCACCTTAAAGCGCGCGCTCGTCGGGGCGTGCCGTCACCGGGACTGCCCGGCAGCTGGGGGCGTTTGCTTCCGGGGGCAAAGGCACTTTACTTCCGGCAGGAGCAGGCGGTGGGGTAGACGGCCGCTACTACCCACTGTGTTGGTCCGTTTAAGTCAGGCATGAAGATCACGAGGCAGAAACATGCCAAGAAGCATCTCGGCTTCTTCCGCAATAATTTCGGAGTTCGCGAGCCGTACCAGATCCTGCTGGACGGTACCTTCTGTCAGGCGGCGCTGCGCGGCCGTATCCAGCTGCGGGAGCAGTTGCCCCGCTACCTCATGGGGGAGACACAGCTGTGCACCACCAGGTGGGCCAGGCGGGACTGGAGACGAGGTCCGGGGCGGAGGCCCGGGGACCCTGCGGGCGTGGTGGAGGCGAGGCCGCGGCGTACAGAACGCCCCACCCGGGAGGAATTGACAGTGGAGTGGGGGCGCTGAGGAGGTCAGGCGGGCGTCTGCGGCGTAGGTAGAAAGTACAGTGCCCTGCGGCTCTTCCCCGTCGTTGGCCTGGCAGATGAGTCCATGCTTTCTAGTGCGACCCGGCTTCGAATCTAGGTCCCAGTCCTACCCGCTTTGTGATCTCCTGCGAGTGCATCTCCGAGCCTTGGATTTCTCATCTGTAAGGCAGAGACCGTACCTCAAAAGGTTGCCGGAAGGATCAAACGAGGTATCGTGTATGTAGAGCCCTCGCTGGTATCCAAAACCTGCCCCTGTTAAATGGTTGCTCCTATTGGCCTCGCTTTTTCTAGTGTGAACGATCATTTTTCAAGCCTCACAACTGCTGTGTGAGCGCACGTCTTCGATTCCCAGAAAGAGCATTCAGAACTCGAGGTTAAGACCTCTGCCCATGCTCGTTTGTTTATTCGGCTGTCTTTATTAAGCACCAGCTGTATGCCGGGCAGTGCTCTAGCCACTGAGGATAACTTGGTGACCAGGACAAACGTCCAGCCCTCATGGGCCAGTGAAGTGCATCCGTCAGCCTCCATGGGTGTGTTTTGACTCCAGTGTGTTGTGACTCCCTCGGTATGAGAACTCTTAAGATGGGGCCTCCTGGACATAGGAGGGAGGATGGGATCATGGAAGGTTTCATAAAGGAGATAACTTTTGAGCTTCTCTTAAACTTTTGAGTTTTCTTAAAGACTAAAGGGAGCGAGGCAAGGTAGAGTCTGACAGGGGCTGGCTGGAGCTTAAGAATTTTTTGACTCAGTATTTATAATTTTTTATTTCTCCTTTTCTTCCACCCTCCCTCTCTCTTTCTCTCCTTTTCTTTTCATCTTTCGGTTCTGAGGGGAGGGCTATTTTGAGTGACAGAAAAGATAGAAGTGACTTGTGGAGGCCTCTTGAATAAAGAAATGGAGCTGTCAAATGCCTGGAAAGGAGGTTAGAGCACAGAATGTAGTTGGAAGTGAAGCTGGGAAGAAGGTAAAAACTTAACAGCATGAACTACTAAGAAACTTAGGGGTTCCCGTTTCCATAGTAGCTTATTTACTTTAAAAAAATAGAAAAAGAAATTAAAATGACCCATAATACCACACCAACGAATTACCACTGTCAACGTGCTGTATCGTCCATCCGGTTCTTTATATATACACATGCACACACACACAAACACAGGAATGGGCTCTTATGGGCGCACAGTATCATTGCCCTGCTTGTCTCACGATAGTGTTGCTCCGTGAAGAGCTTTCCATATTCAAGTAGCACCTCAAAATCATTGTTTTTTATCCCATGGTTTTTTATCCCCTTAGCCTTTAGGGCTGCCGGACAAGTCGTTATTTGGCTTGTGCCCTGAGTTCATCACTTACGGCTACACAAAACCTGTTCATTTACCTCTGTGTGCCAGAGAAATATTAACATTTTTTAAAAAGATTTTATTTATTTATTTGACAGAGACACAGCGAGAGAGGGAACACAAGCAGGGGGAGTAGGAGAGGGAGAAGCAGGCTTCTCGAAGAGTAGGGAGCTGATGCGGGGCTTGATCCCAGGACCCTGGGATCATGACCTGAGCTGAAGGCAGATGCTTAACAACGGAGCCACCCAGGTGCCCCGAAATATTAACATTTTTAATACAGTGCTATAACAAAAAAAGTTGGAGAAGTACTGCATGAAATTATACTCTATAGCATTTTTTCCCTAAAGAAGTTATTTTAACTTCCAGAATATTTTATACATACACAAAAGTAGAGTAGTATAATGAAATATCTTATCACTCAGCTTTTGGAATTGTTGACATGTCCAGTCTTGTTTCATTTATCCACTCCCACCACCCCCAGCACACATCATACTGATGGTTTATTTTAAAGCATATTATTTTGTATTCTGTCAATTCTTGATGTGCATAATGAAGAGAGAAATGCTGTCAGACCCAACAGCTGTCTTTTGGAAAAGCTAACTGCAGAGGTGTGAGGGCTAAGTTGGAGAAGCAAGAGCGTGATGGTAGGCAAACTCATTTTGTGGTTGTCCAATCCAGAAATAATGGGAGCCCCAACTTCATAGAGGAAACTTCAAAGAGAAACCCAAGAGTTCTGCAAAGAGACATTATGAGATAGATACCAACAGCCGAGAGTTGGAGTTAGAACTCTAACAGCTGATGGGGTAGGGGTGATGAAGAAAAGGTCAGTTAGGATTTCTGACTTAGGCCCAGCTTCTGGGAAGTTCATGTATTCAAAGAGATCGCATGCCCTGGAGAAGTTTGGAGGCAGTGAAATACTTTGATTTTAGACATGAATTTGAAGAGCTGCTGTACATCCGCAGGAAATATTCAATAAATACTTGGTAGTTTGGGCCTGAAACTCCTAAAAAGAGTTCAGAACTGATGACTAAGGAAGCAAAATCTCTCTTCTTGAACAAAAACTAAAAGAATGATAAAGGGAGTGAGGCAAGGTAGAGTCTGACAAGGGCTGGCTAGAGCCTAAGAAATTTTTGACTCGGTATTTATAAGTTTTTCTTTATTTCTCCTTTTCTTCCTCCCTCCCTCCCTTTTTCTTCCTTTCCTTTCCTTTTTTTTTTTCTTTTCTTTCATGGAAGAAGTGCTTGGGGAGCTTATTAGAATCCTAATATTTGACTCCTCAAGAGGTGCAGATTTGGGGATGAGAAAGGAGTAGAAATTATGCAGTTATCACCATGTCAGTTTGATATGGGTAGTTTTTAGCTGACACTTTGCAAAGCATTGACTTATATTAGTATGAAAATGCAGAATGAAAAAGGAAGTTGTGATTGTTATTAAGCTGGTGACTTGAACATTTTTACTTTTCTGTGCTGAAAATAGTTTAAAGGTGTACCAATTTGTACTTGAAGTAGAAGCATATACCCCAAAGGTTGGGGCAAGGCATCTGTTGTCAACTACCTGGATTCACATTTTGGCTTTACTGCTTATTAGCTGTGTTTGAGCATGTTACTTGAAATCTCTCCGAGTGAGTTGCTCTAAAATATGGATACTTTTCAAGTAAGGGGCCTAACTAGAGCTGTTTTGAGATTGAAGCGAGAAGTTATGTAAAGACATTCAGCGTGCTCTCTGACACATAATAAATGCTCAGTAAATTTTAACTGTTATTCCTTCTACTCAGTGGTTGTATTTTCCAGGTTTTTTAAAGAATGAAATAGATATCATATGACTGGGGCCAACATAGGACAAATTCAGATTGTAATGGTAAAGTTTTAATTTGTTCAAAATTGGGTAATTTTTTAATACTTGCTTTATGTGAACAACTGATAGGTGTCTGTTACAATGGTGAGCTGCTAATAACATTTTTTCCCCAGGTGTGTGTTAAAAGAATTAGAAACATTGGGAAAAGACTTATATGGGGCAAAACTGATTGCACAAAAATGCCAAGTCCGAAATTGTCCCCATTTCAAGAACGCTGTGAGTGGATCAGAATGTCTACTGACCATGGTTGAAGAGGGAAATCCTCATCACTATTTTGTGGCAACACAGGTGATACTGCTTTTAAAACCAGAGTCAATTTTAATCTTTTAATCATTTCTATCTATATTTCTTTTCTTTTCTTTTTTTAACCTTTCTATCTATATTTCATTTGGAGCTACATATAATCAGGAAAACTTAGGTGGAAGTGCATTGTCAAAATGTTTTGACTGTTTAAAATGAAGGCTTTTAAGTTAATTTGCAGTCGATAAAAGCAGTTGTCATTGGAGAATTTGAGGAAAGAACCTTAAGCTTTTGATTTTTCTTAAGTTTTTTTAAAAATAAAATTATTGACAAAGAGATGTGATTGTATGTTTCAGCGTTCTTAAAGGGAAAATAAGTAGAGCAAAAATTTTATATTCTGTATTCATCAGTGTTTTCTTGTGTTCCTGTATTTCATATTTTTTCTCAAAAAGTCTTGTTTCATATTATTTGAAATTGTGCTACCAATAAGGAACTGTTTTACACTTTTAAAGATCCGGGGCAGAGGAGTGGTGTGGTAGGAGAGACTTTCAGCGTTGATATTATCCAATAAGTGCATGTACATACAGATTTGCTTAAATACGCTTTTAGAATTATAAAATCACACAGTTAGATGCAGAGCTAGTTCTAGAATCTGAGTCAGCCAATTCTTACGTTGTTGCTATTCCTGCAACCAGTGTTAAAATTCCTAACCCTTTTTGAAGATATGGAACATTGCCTAACATACTTACCTTTGCCTTAGTTTGTAATTTGTGGTCCTAGAATATTGGTAAGTCTGGTTCACCTTAGTTGGCATTTAACTGTGCTCAGATTTCATATCTGTCTTTTTCTTCTTCTTCTTTTTTTTTTTTTCTTTTAGGTCATAAAGTGTATTCCCGTTAGTGAGACATACTGACTTGAAAAGTAAAACTTAGCGATCTCTTTTATTTTTACTATTTAAGGCATTTTATTTGACTGGCATATTTGAACTGAACAATTCTATTTTTCCCTTTAATAGGATCAGAATTTGTCTATGAAAGTAAAGAAAAAGCCTGGAGTTCCTCTCATGTTTATTATTCAGAACACTATAGTCTTGGACAAACCTTCTCCCAAAACAGTTGCCTTTGTTAAAGCAGTAGAGTCAGGTCAGCTTGTCTCAGTGCACGAGAAACAAAGTATCAAGCAACTCAAAGAAGAACAAGGTTTAGTGAAAAAAGAGGAACAGAGAAGAAGAAAAAAACGCAAGAAAATAAGTGGCCCCAATCCTCTGAGCTGTTTGAAGAAAAAAAAAAAAAACACAGGACCCAGAATCATCTGCCTCTGAAAAGAAAAGAAAAAGAAAAAGAATCCGGAACAGATCTACCTCAAAAGTACTTTCTGAAAAGCAGAACGATAATGAATGAATTCTTTGAGTACTTTTAAAGACATTAAAATGTGAAAAACAAATTTCTTTTTAAAACTATGGAAGTACTAACAGTAAAAGACTGTGATTTTTATAAATATTGACCCATAAGCCTTTGCCTAAAATTTGTTAAAGAAAGGAAAGGAAACAAAAGAAAAACACACCAGTGTGGATGGGTTTAGGCATTTTTTTTAAAGATTTTATTTATTCATTTGACAGAGAGAAATCACAAGTAGGCAGAGCAGCAGATAGGGGTGGCCGGGGGGGAAACAGGCTCCCCAATGAGCAGAGAGCCTGATGCAGGGCTTAATCCCAGGACCCTGAGATCATGACCTGAGCCAAAGGCAGAGGCTTAACCCACTGAGCCACCCAGGTGCCCCTGGAGATTATTTTTTGATGTGTAAAACTGTTGTCTCGTTTCTGTCTCACCATTGCCCCTATACCCCAACATTATATGCAGATAGTGTCAAAAATCAGTCATACAGAAGCTTTGTGACCAGAGGTTGTGTCCTTTCACATTCGTGAGGAAAATTCCTTATTCATGTAGCAGTTGTAGAATTTATAGTTCTAAATAATGTGAATATACTGCTACCTTTTGGTTCATCAATTATTTGACTTTGTACTAGAAAGTGGAAATTTTGCTTACTTGTATCACTCCTCCATTTTTCTGATCTATTAATAGTTCAGTCTTTATATATCCCAAATAAAGTATTTTCATTATTATGACTGTAAACTTTGTTCCCCATTGACCCAAGTAGCCATGACATGATTGAATTTATTTCTTACACTAATTTGTTGTTATTCCAGAAGTCAATACTGTCCTCATTTTCTTGAAGCATCTGACTTAACTCTGTAAAGGAACTTATAATTTTCTATATGATGATATGTGGTAATTCCTCAACCCTGAAGATGCTTCTAAAATCCTCTGTCCTCCAGTGTGGAACAGTTTTCTGCTGGGTATGTTGCTCAGGTGTCAACCATGCACTTCTTGCCCTTATCCAGAAATTTGCTTTTGTTATTTCTGTTTCCTAGATTCATTGTTTTACTCTTTTTTGGTTTTCTCTTTTGCTGTAGTGAAGCATGGATTTTGTAGGAAGTAACATTTTTTGAGGCTCAGCCAGTGTTGTTTACCCTCATATTTGTTGCACTAATAATTTAGCAAGATAGTTCCTTGTTAAAAAATTTTTAAGTAATCTCTACACCCAACATGGGACTCGAACTCACAACCCTGAGATCAAGAGTTGCAAACTCTACCAACTGAGGCAGCCAAGCTCCCCTAGCAAGATAATTCTTGATTGAAGATCATGTCACTCAGTTCCCCTAGAGAGTCTCTTAATTTTTTTTAGTTCCATTCGTCCACTAAGGAGGACGATTTTCTTTAAAAGCAAATGTTAAATTCAATAGCAAAAATTCCAAAATAACAGTCTCTTTAAGATTGGCTATGAATGTTACTTAAAAGGTGTTTAAGGGTTACCAGAATTTAACAGATTATGTAGTAAATATATTTTTAAATTTTTAATAAAATGTCTAAAGAGCCGATTTTATTAGGAAATGAATAATCAAATTTGTTTTTCAGCCGTCTCCCCAATTGTTTGAGTTATTCTTCAATTCAAAATTACAATGTTTCTCTGCTGTAATATTCAAGTATAAAATTGGAAAACTGGAATCTGACTTTGTGCTACCTGTGACACCTTTGACTAGTGGTTTAGAATCTTTATCATTAGGGTTTCACGATCAGGTATGAAGTACATCATGAACAAATTCTTGTAATGGCTAAAATAATCTTTCTTAAATTTGAGTCCACTTACATTTTTACAGAAACATTTTCAGTTGAATTCAAGAGAAGCTTTTTTGGGTGGAAACTGAAGTTACCTCCTTAAGGACACTAGGAATCACACAGGTTGTATTACCTAGCAAGCCAGGTTAGTGCTTTGATATTTCATGATTCTGTTTTAAATTCCTAACAGGAACATTTCTTTTTTAAAGTAATGTGTACTTTTTTTTTTTTTTTTTAAGATTTTTTTGTATTTATTTGACAGAGCACAAGTAGGCAGAGCAACCGGCAGAGGGAGAGGGAAAAGCGGGCTCCTTGCTGAGCAGAGAGCCCGATGTGGGGCTGGATCCCAGGACCCTGAGATCATGACCTGAGCCGGAGGCATAAGTTTAACCAACTGAGCCACCCAGGTGCCCCTGAACAGGAACATTTTTTAAAAGGAAGGCAAAGACACTGGGAAAAAGTGAATATAGCTCTATAGTTTCTGTGAGGAAAAAAAAAATTGTCAAGAATGATGAGAGTTAGGGGGGTACCTGGATGGATCAGTTGGTTAAGTGTCTACCTTCAGCTCAGGTCATGATCTCAGGGTCCCTGAATTGAGGTCTGCATCAGGGCTCCCTGCTCTGTGCAGAGTCCGCTTCTCCCCATCCCTGTGCACCGCTGCCCACCACCGCCCCGCACTTGCATGCTCTCTCATAAATAATAAAATCTTCAAGAAAAAGAATGGTGAGAGGATTACCAAATCAAATGTAGACAAAGTGATAAAGCAGGTGAAATGTACACTGAGGATATTTTCAATATACTAAAATGAATAAATTTTTAGGTATTTCTCTTTAACAAGGCTTATTGTGATTGATAATAAGTACATATATGTTTGGGTTTTGTTCATGGTTCTTGGCTCACAGCTCCCAAAACTGTTGGAATTTCCCAAGTGATGAGAGCTTAAAGGTGTCTCTTATGTTAGTAAGCTGGTTTTGAAAAATACTGAGGGATGATAGCTGGTTACCTTTGGAGCCAATCGTGGATTAGAGGGTTGGAACTTTCTGTCCCCACCCCACCCAACCTCTGCATTGAGGGTGAGGGGCAGGAATTAATCAATCACGCTTATGTAATGAAGCCTCTCTAAAACCCTACAGGGGTTAGGGTTTGGAGAGCTTCCACGTTAATAAGTGGAGATTGGGGAGAGTGACCCACCTGGAGAGGGCTTGGAAGCTCCTGCCCTTTCCCCATACCTCGCCCTATGCATCTCTTCCATGAGGCTGTTCTGAGTTATATCCTTTGGTAATGAACATGTAATGTAGTAAGTAAAATGTTTCTCTGAGTTCGTGAGCCACTCTAGGAAATTAATTTAGTGGAGAAGAGTGTTGTGAGACCTTCTGATTTCTAGCCAGAGGTCAGAAGCACAAGTAACAGCCCGTAGGAGTCTGAAATGTGTGGGAGGGGTAGGGGGGTGGGGAGGTGGCAGTTCTTGAAAGACTGAACCCTTAACCTGTGGAATCTAATACTATCTGCAGGTAGATTTTGTCAGACTTGAGTTGAATTGTTAAATGTTCAGCAGGGCACTGCTTGTATGTGTAAGAACTAAACCCGCAATACACATTGAAATTGGGTCCAGAAAACTTAAATATTTATATTTATTCAGTGCTATCTGGTCACCTATTAATAATATCTGAACTGGAGAGCTAGAAAAGTCAACTTATTTTTATAAAATAGTAATTTTTAAGTTAAAATATTAAAAATACAATGTATTACAATAATATTTAATAATTTAAAACTGATTCATCAGATATATAAATTTATATATTTATAAATTACTTTTAAAATGTTTTAACAGAAGAATCTCATATCTTTGTACAATTCTTTTGTGAATAGTGTCCTCCTAACACCACCCCGGAAATCCTTAGTGCTTCTTGCTTTATTTTTCTCTGTACAACTTAGGAAAGGGGGCATGCACCATAGGAGTGTACACATGTGATCATAATCCATTTTGCAGTTTGGCAAAAAGAAAATGTTGAGAACCTCTGCTTTAGAGGGTAGCTACTAGCCTTGTTGGGGATGAAAGTGGAGTACATGTGCTTTTGAACTCTGAAGTTTGCCAGACTAAAAAGTAGTGTTTCTGAAAACCACTGTTTTTTATGAACACTTCAAAAAAGTATTTGTAGTTGAGTTTGGGCAGGATTCTGTATTCCCTACATTTTCGAAGCCCTACAGCCATTTCTCATCCCCACAGGTATGTAAATTAAAATGAAGCCACTTCAGAGCATCTGAGTTTCACAAGTAAGATTTCTTGTTTTCTATTTATGCATGGAGTTAAGAGACAGTATTTTATGTCTCTGCACCTGCTAAAGCAAGTTGTCTGTGATTTGACAGGTTTAATTAATAGATTTTCATGGGTAGATAGGATGAATAGTTCCTATTCTTTAAAATCGTTTAAAAATACGTCATTGTACTACAGCTTTTCTTAAGAGTTCTTAGTTTAGATGTAAATGAAAAAAATATAATAACTTAGTATAATTCTATCTGTCTATATGTTTTGAACTAACTAGGAATAAGGGAAAAAGAAGTGTCTGGACTGAGCTTAGAAACTGATTTCTCATATGATCCTAGATTGGTGGCCTCTGAATATTTAATCATACATCCTTGTCAGTGAAAGAACTTCTGCGTATACCTATAAATGTATGCTTATAAAATACATACGTTCACTACTATACATTATAAAATACACATAGAAAAAAAACAAAATATAAAGGATGGTGAAGATATTTTAAAATATTTGCCATTACATGGCTTCATTAAGCTAATATTTCAAGACATAAGTTTTATCAGTAATATTAGATATGAATCCACTTGAAGTACTTTTTACAATTACATTTTTTTGTGAAATCTGACTAGATCATTGGTTTTCCTTCATAATATTTGTGAGAGTGTACTACGCAAAAAAAAAAAAAAAGTATAATAAGAGTATTAAGAGTATGTACTAAGAGTGTACTAAGAGTAGGATGTGTCAATACATATTTGTCAAATATGTGAAAATAAAATCACATCTATCAGGAGGATAGCTATAGCCTCTCATTCAGTTTCCAGATCTAAATGAGTTCAGAGGCCCAGAGCCCTTCAATTTAAGGGAACGCTGGGTTCTTTTGAGTAGAGACCTTGCAGCACTGCTATCGCTTTCCCTGTGGCCATTTTCTAGAGTGAATGTGTACTGGGGAATGGAAACACCCAAATTTTGGGGGGATTATTAGATACTGTTTCTCATTGATGCTAATTGCTAGAGACCCAAACATTGAGGCTCCAACTTTCGAAGCAGGGATTTATAGGGGTCAGGTGATTGATTGAGCTATGGGCCAAGTTTGAATCACAATGGGCTCATGGACCTGTGTTTTCTCCCTAGCTCCAGAACGTATAATTGGGAAAGACATAGTAGGCAACAGGTGTGTCCCCATGTTAGCTCCCTCATTTATGGACTAAGGGTCACTAGGGTATAAAGAGTCCAGGGGGGCTGTTGGAATTTCTCCTCCCTACCATGATAGTAAACTGAAAGAATAGACTAGAACGTCATTGGAGTAGTTACAACGATTATTACCATCATCAAACACTTGATTGATGCAGAAGTGTTGATTCCTATTACATTTCCATTTAACTCATCTATTTGGTCTGTGCAGGAGGCAGATGGAAATTAAAGCATAACGACATTATTTTAGTGCTGTTCAGAGGGTGACTCATTTGAAGTAGCTCTTCCAGATGTAGTATCTTCACTGGAATGAATCCACCCAGCTCCTTGAACCAGATAAGAAAATGCTTTTCTCTCCCCTGCCCCCTTAGATTTTAACCATTTACTAGGACCACCAAAAGCAGTGTGTTTTCCCTTGACAGAGTCCCCAGTACATCTTCAGGGTCTTGCTTCATGCTAAGTCAGCTTACCTGCTCTCAGCCATCACACAGTCTGCAGAGATATTGATCATCTTGACATTGTATAAAACATCACCCTGACTCACGACATTGATAACATTATGCAAATCAAACCTGATGAGTAGGAAGTAGCAAGTACTACAAATGTCTTTCTGAAGCTTTATGAGCTAGAGGGCGGGAGGTTGACCCTATGAAGAGTCAGGGATCGGCCACCTCAGTGACATTTCTGAGTCCAGTGCTCTTTAGCATGTCAAAATAACCTCTGATGACACACTGCTGCACCACAACTGTGTATCACCCAAGAAGGGGTAGGGGGCACAAAAGCTTGGTAGGCTATTCTGAGTATTAGAGGCAACACTTGCCACCAATTACTAAGTAACCCATAGGACTGAGAGTTTGAATGGGGACTACAGCAAAATAAGGATCTGTAGCAAGTCTAGGCTGCATTGCAAGATGTTTTTCAGTTTGGGCCACCAGATCCAATGAACTCAAAATGTCTGTAGCAGTGTGAAGTCTCTGGCACGTACAATAGGAGAATCACGGCACACACCTCTAAGGTTTTGGAAAAAAAATTCATATCCCCTCCTGCAGATAATTATTATCCTTTGACAAAGAGCTATAAGCTTGCTGCTGGGTCTTAGCCATAGGACATCACATGACCAGGCAACCTGAACTTCCTGTAATTACCTGGATGTTATCTGCCCATTGCCATGAGATTGGGCATGTGTGTCACGTGGAGATGGTGGTATAAAAGAGATCCGGTTTAGGTAGGTACATGTGCAAGTAAGATGTGTGAGTGTGTTTTCTCATACTCCTGACACCAACCTGTGCTGCAATGCCATCTCTCCTCCAACTCATACTTATGACCTCAAGGAGTTAATCCTGTAATCTGTTGACTGAGGAAGAAAAAAACTTAGCCTGGTTTATAGATGTTTTCGTACTATACGCTGCCTCAAACCAAAAGGGAATAGCTGTGCCATTAAAGCCCCGTTCACTGAGGGCCCAGAAAGACAGCGGCAGAGAGTAATGCCCCTATTGACAGAACTTTGAACAATACATCTTGCCCCACTTTGTTTGGATTTAGAAATGGTCTATTTATTCTTTAAGTAAGAGAATTCCAGATGGGACTGAGACTGAAATTGAGGGGTAATTCATATAGCTCAAAGATAGCTACAATGACCATGAGGATGTTGCATCTTCTCATTTTGTGAACAGGGTGGAAATAACTTCAGTTGTATGAAAGATCATTACATCACATTAGGTGACACAGGGAGTTCTTCCATTGTTACATGAAAATTAAAATTTGTACAGAAGGGTGTATATGGATGCTGAATAGCGAAAAGGGTTTGTGCCAGCTCCAAGCCTGCCTTTCTATACTCTACATGGTGATGATGGGGTCAGGACTCTGCAAACCACAGTTCTCTGGGGGCAGCTGATTTCTCTTAGATTCTGCCAATGAGGGTGCCACAGCCAGGACCTGAAGGAGGGTAGAGGAAGGAAGAACATGCTTCTTTCTTGGAGCGTGGTGTAGACTCCTTGAGGCTTTTTAAATTTAATTTAATTTTTGTGTGTGTTTCTTCCAAAATTCATTGTTTATGCACCACACCCAGTGCTCCATGCAGTACGTGCCCTCCTTAATACCTAACACCAGGCTCACCCAACCCCCTACCCCTCTCCTCTCCAAAACCCTCAGTTTGTTTCTCAGAGCCCACAGTCTCTCATGCTTTGTCTCCCCCTCCAGTTTCCCCCAACTCACTTCTCCTCTCCAACTCCCCCTGTCCTCTGTGTTATTCCTTATGCTCCACAATAAGTGAAACCATATGATAATTGACTCTCTCTGCTTGACTTATTTCACTCAGCATAATCTCCTCCAGTCCCGTACATGTTGATAGAGAAGTTGGGCGTTTATCCTTTCTGACGGAGGCATAATACTCCATGGTATATATGGGCTGTATTTTCTTTATTGATTTGTCTGTTGAAGGGCATCTTGGTTCTTTCCACAGTTTGGCAACTGTGGCTGTTGCTGCTATGAACATTGGGGTACAGATGGACCTTCTTTTCACTACATCTGTATCTTTGGGATAAATACCCAGTACTACAATTGCTGGGTCTTGGGTAGCTCTATTTTTAATTTTTTTGAGGATTCTCCACACTGTTTTCCCAAGTGGCTGCACCAACTTGCATTCCCACCAACAGTGTAAGAGGGTTCCCCTTTCTCCACATCCTTTCCAAAACTTGTTTACTGTTTTGTTGATTTTGGCCATTCTAACGGGTGTAAGGTGGTATCTCAGTGTGGTTTTGATTTGAATCTCCCTGATGGCTAATGATGATGAACATTTTTCCATGGGTCTTTTAGCCGTTTGTATTTCTTTTTTGGAGAAGTGTCTGTTCATGTCTTTTGCCCATTTTTTGATGTGATTATCTGTTTTGTGTGTGTTGAGTTTGAGGAGTTCTTTATAGATCTTGGATATCAGCCCTTTGCAGTGTCATTTGTGAATATCTCCTCCCATTCTGTGGGTTTCCTCTTTGTTTTGTTGACTCTTTCCTTGGCTGTGCAGAAACTTTTGATCTTGATGAAGTTCCAAAAGTTCATTTTGGGACTTGAGCCTTGAGGCTTTTGTGAGTGTCACTGTTTCACTGTATCAGCAGCCATTTCTTTCTTACCAATGGCCCCTAAACCCAATTGGCACCACTGACGGACACAGCTGTATTGCCTCCACCCCTCTTCCCCAACTGGAGAACCAAAAGATACATGCTAGCTGGCTGGAGCCTGTTCTTCTGCGATCTATCTACCTGGTAGCAGACTCATGGGTCTCTTCCTGAGAGGAGCTGAGAGGTGTAAGAGCCAGTGAATTAGAGCCTACCTCCTCAGAGGTTTCCGCTCCAGAGGGCTCCTTCTCCAAGTTTTTAAGTTTTAATAATTCTAACTGCTTCCCCCTTCTCCCCTTGCCCTAAGGGCAGAACCTGCCTCCTGTAAGTGCTACCTCCAGAATTCTTAGAGTTCTCTTTTTACCTGTGTAGTTACCTGGTTAACTACTTGAGTACTACTAATACCTGTTTATATTATATTCTCTCTGTTCACATAACTGGTGTGCTTTCTCTCTCCTGACCAGACCCCAATCTAATACAAGGGTTCCCCAATTAGCCAGCCTGATTCATGTGCCCATTCAGGAACTAGGGGAAGAGGTCAGCTCTACTCAAATTATATAGATTGAGATTGGACAAAGGATAGTCCACCAAAGAAAAACATGGGGTCCTAGTACAAAGAAAGGTGGGAGGGATCAGGAAAAAAAAAAAAAAAAAAAAACCACATCTAAACATTCAGGTAGTCTTTGGAGTTTATAAAACATTGCCTCATGACCCTTCTCTGCTCTCCAAAAACCTTCTTAATAAAATCATTACAAAGGTAAAGAGACAAATGGAAGTGAGATGCCATTTCGCACATACAAAGATGGTCAAATAGAAAATAACAAGTGTGTCAAAGATGTGGAGAAATTGGAACCCGCGGACATTGATGGTGGGAACATAAAATGGTGCAGCTGCTTTGAAAAACAGTCTAGCAATTCCTCAAATAGCTAAACATGGAACTACCATATTATCTAGTAATTCTACTGCTAGGTATTACCCAAGAGAAATGAAGACCTGTGTCCGAGCAGAAACTTTCATAGGAGAATTCATAGCACCATTATTCATAATACCAAAAAGTGGAGACAACCCCACAGTCCATTAACTGATGAATGGATAAACAAAATGTGGTGTATCCATACAATGGAATATTATTTTGTAGCCAAAACAAATGAGATAGTGATACATATTACAACATGGATGAAACTTGAAAACATGCTAAGTGAAAGAAACTCATCACAGAGTCTCATATGTGATTCCATGTATATGAAATTTTCAAAATAGACAAATCTGCAGAGACAGACATAGATTAGTGGATACCCAGGACTGGAAGAGATAGGGGCAATTAAGGGGGTAAGGGGTGTCAGCTTTATTTTCAGGGTAATGAAAAAATTCTAAAGTTGATGATGCTTATGGATGTATGTACAACAATGTGAATATATTAAACCATTGAGTTTTTACACGTTAAGTGGGTGAATTGTGCTATGTGAATTACATCTCAACAACGCTGTTTTTATTTTATTTTTATTTTTTAAAGATTTTATTTATTTGTCAGAGAGAGAGAGTGAGCGAGAGCGATTGCACAAGCAGGCAGAGTGGCAGGCAGAGGCAGAGAGAGAAGCAGACTCCCTGCCGAGCAAGGAGCCTGATGAGGGACTCGATCCCAGAACCCTGGGATCATGACCTGAGCTGAAGGCAACGGCCTAACCGACTGAGCCACCCAGGCGTCCCACAATGCTGTTTTTAAAAGTATATACCATACATGCTTATTCATGAATTCATCATGTACCTAAGTGAATTGAACAAAATATAGTTTCATACCTTAGATGTTTTTAGTGGCAGCTAAAGAAGAGAAGAAAATGCATGAATGTTTCCATTCTCTTAAGGAAGAAAATTATTGACAAGCCATTTGGGTGCTAATGCTTCATTTCTGTTTCTCCTGTGAATTAGTGTCAGGTGGATCTCTGCCAACCGGCTAGTGCTCCCTGTCCACTCCCTGATGTGGTCAGAGAGGTGCCATCTGTTGCCTTTAGCTGCCAAGATTTCACAAATTATCTAAAGCTTTCTACAGGTAGCAAATGGTGAAAAGGTAAGCCTTCCAATTGCTCATCACCTGGCACAACTATTTCACAATGATGTTTTGTTCAACTTGAGGTGAAAATGATAATCCCTAGGTAATGAAACATTTTGATCTCCAAAACTGAATTAGCACATGTAAATCTCTCACGTGGTGAGCAATGTGAACATGCTGTTTAACTATATGATGCAATAACACTCATATTTGCCATTGATAGAGTTTCCACATTCAGAAAGAGCAGAGGCATGAAAAGAAACCGTGAAGGAATGGCACAGCAGTTTAGAGACCCATGTTTATTGGAGCACGTAGTGTCCACATGGGTGTTCCCCTTAGAATGATGGTGAGCCCAGAGCGTGAGTCAGGTAGGTAGAAGCCCTAATCCTGACAGCTTCTGGGTCCCTCTGTCTCATCATCAATTCCTGACATAATACATTTAGACACTCAGAGCTGTCAGTGAGTTTTTCTTTGGTTAAACCTCAAAGCCTTTTTAAAAAAAATTCCACTCTTGTTTTCATGGTGATGCGTGATGTCATTTCTGGCACCTACATACTTAATAAATGTTGAATGAGTGAGTGGATGAATGAATGAATAAATGAATGAAACTGAATCAGATGAAATGAACTCTTCCATTATACCTGCATCCAGAGTCTCTTGCCTTCCTAACTCACGACTCTCAGTCTCATGGTTCCTTTGATGTTGGACAAAATTGGGGCCATCTCCCTTAACTTGCCAATGCAGCACACACATTGCTCAAAACTTGATTCCTTGAGCACTTTGGAATTTGGAAAGAGCCATAAGGGAAAAAAAACTTACGTTTTGGTGAAAAGGAAGAAATATTTAGAAATATATTGGTTGGCAAAATATGTACCCCAACTGAAATACTGTTGAGTTTATCTGCCTCTAAACATTATTGCTACTTTTCTCATCTTTGTTTTATGAATGATTCTGATTCAGGTAATCGAATGTGTGTGTCTGGAGGGTAAGAAGAGAGACTGCGAGACCGCATGTATGTGCACGTGTGTGGAGTCTGTTGCACATGAAACGCATTATTTTTTAGAACAAGCGTGGTTACAGTGTGAGGCTACTGGCTGGGCGGGCCCCTCATCAGTTCTAAAGTTCTGTTGCCCAGAGGTCACTGCTAATTCACAGGAGGCAGAGATATACTCTTTCCTTTCTGTCTCTGTTGATCCCAAACAGCTGATAATAAGGGAACCATCCTCAGACCACATGCAAAATTACTGTCCGGTTCAGTGTCCCTTCAACTGGGTCTTTACTCACTAAACGGATACACACACTGTTCTGATCTCCTGGAGAACAGCCCCTTACCACCCCATTACTTCTCATTGCAACAAGAAAGTATTCTAGGGACGCCTGGGTGGCTCAGTGGGTTAAAGCCTCTGCCTTCGGCTCAGGTCATGATCCCAGGGTCCTGGGATCAAGCCCTGCATCGGGCTCTCTGCTCAGCAGGGAGCCTGCTTTCTCCTCTCTCTCTCTGCCTGCCTCTTTGCCTACTTGTGATCTCTGTCAAATAAATAAATAAAATCTTTAAAAAAAAAAAAAAAAGAAAGTATTCTAGCCTTTCTGAATGTAATGTGCCCTCATCATGTATCTTCTGGCCCATACCACATTCTGGCTAAATACATTCTAGACCTTCTGGATGTCTTCTTAGTGACTTTGGTGAAGTAACAAAACAGGGAAAAGAAAGTGACTCCACTAAAGCAAAAAAAGAAAAAGGAAGTCAGAAATAGGTATATATACCAACAACTTGAGAAACAGAATGTTCTGGGGCAGTGGGTCTTAGCCCTTGCTTTGAATTAGAGTCATGGGGAATAGTAAAAACAAACCAACCAACCAACAAACAAACCAAAACCCAATAGATGCCCAACTCCCACCCAAGAGGTTTAGATTCCTTTAGTCTCCTGTGGAATCCAGGCATTCATTCATTCATTCATCTATACATCCATCCATCCATACGTACATGATAGATTACTGGTTTATTATAAAAGGATATCACCAGGAACAGCCAGATGAAGAGATGCAGAGGGCAAGGTATGGGGAAAGGAGAGGCGCTTCCAAGTCCTCTCTGAGCATGGCACTCCCCAAATTTCCCCATGTTTACTATCTGGGAAGCTCAGGTTTTTGTCAATTTCAATTTCATTTCAGTGTTCCTCAGGTGTTTCTCATAAGTGGCCAGACAGAGAACCTCTGGTATAGAGAAGAATTTGGGTCTGGGAGTCAGGCAGTTCCAGGTCCAATTAACAGAGCTTCTCTCAGCCTCCATTTTCTTGTGTAAAACAGTTACTACAGATTGTAACTAAGATAGTGTCTGGCACTTAGTATGTGTTCAGTAAAATGTTCATAGGTTGTAATGGAATACTATGCAGTCATCAACACTCATATGTTAAGAAGGCTACTTAATGACCTAAGAAAATGAATGTTTCCTTACCTGTATTCTCCACTCCCCCAGCTTCTGCAGGCAGATACCTGGGCCCTATTTTCCTTTCTAAGGAAAACATTATGATACAGGGCAGCTTTTCCCATCCCTCAGTGGCAAACTTTTCTCTAATGAGATGTTTCCAAATATCAGATGAAACTCTCTAAAGGAGGTGCCTGAGCTTCTGAATTTTTTAAAGTTTCCCAAGCGATTCTAATAGGTAGTGAGGGTTCAAGAGTACTAAAGAAGTGGTAGATTGGTCTGCCTAAGAATCATTTGGTGATTTTATTAAAACTCAGATTTCTGGGTCTTTCCTCTGAGTGTCTGATTCAGTGGGTCTAGGGTAGGGCCAGACTTTGCATTTTTAATGTTTTTTTTAATTTAAATTCAATTTAGTTAACATAGAATGTAGTATTGGTTTCAGGGGTAGAATTTAGTGAGTCATCACTTACATACAACACCCAGTGCTCATCCCAACACGTGCCCTCCTTAATGCCCATCACCCACTCAGCACGTGCCCCCCTCCACACACAACAAGCAACACTCTGTTCTCTATAGTTAAAAGTTTCTTATGGTTTGTCTCGCGCTCTGTATTTATCTTATTTTATTTTCTTTCCCTTCCCATCTGTTCATCTGTTTTGTTTCTTAAATTCCATATACGAGTGAAATCCTTTCACTTAGTATAACACCTTCCAGTTCCATCCACCTCCTTGCTCCAGCCCCGAAGACCGGCAACATTAGCATCAGCTGAGAGCTTGCTAGAAATGCAATTTGTGAGCCCTGCCCCAGAACTACTGGTCAAAATCTCCGGAGGTGGGGTCCAGAAACTTCTGTTTTAACAAGCCCTCCAGGTGATTCTTGTGCTGCCAGAATTTAGGAGCCCCATATCTAGATAAAAACAACACTAGGTAAGAGAGAGGGCAGTTCCAGGAACCTGGTGCTGTCATCAGAATTTCAGATCTTTGACACGGGGACCCGATTCTGAGGTCAACGCTGGAGAAACCACGAAGAAGTAAGTATAAAGAGAAGCTGGTCCTCCAATTCTAGGGCTATTACCAAAATAAGGGGAAAGAATGTTAGGTTAAAAAAAAAAAAAAGAAAACATAGCTATCCCCTATAAACACGGAGGGATATAGAGCCACAGCATTGTTTTTGAGAAAGAAATAAAATCATACATGTGAGGGGTGTCTGGGTGGCTCAGTGGGTTAAGCCTCTGCCTTCAGCTTGGGTCATGATCCCAGGGTCTTGGGATCGACCTTCATCTGGCTCTCTGCTTAGCAGGGAGCCTGCTTCCCTCCTCTCTCTGCCTACTTGGGATCTCTCTGTCAAATAAATGGATAAAATCTTTAAAAAAAAACTCATACATGTGAAAGTGTTTTTCAGTGCCTGGCACATAAGTATTTAGTAAATTCTATGAATTACTTTTAATAAGAGCATATTGTGAGCACTAAGTATAATTAGATTAGGAAATATAACCTTTATATTTCTGGTGTTAAATGATGAAAGAAAACCATTTAGGTGATACAAATAAACTTCGACACTTCTTGAAGAGGCAAGAAAGACAGTGTCACTTCTGGAGCAGAAGGCAGAATACTTGTACAGGATAAAGAGTAAAGAACAAGGAAGAGAAAAATCAGTATCTGGTTGGTTGGGACCGCATAGTCAACCTTGTTTGGGGTGAGAAGGAACAAGGAAATAAGTAGAGAGCCCAGATCGGCTTGGTGTCTGGATTTGCTGGATTTGGTTCAGGCTGATCATTTATTTACAGGGACAGGAAAGTTACCTAAGTTTCAGGCTACAAACGTGGTGCCCTGGCAGCAGCAGCTCCGTTTTGGGCCTACAAATTTATTTCAACACTCTTTTATGTTAGGTCTATGGCCCCTCTTCAATTAATTTTTGTGTATGGAATGAGGGGGGTCAAATTCCTTTTTTCCCCCCCTCTCTATAGATATATCCAGTTGTTACAGAGGCCTTTAGAAGAAAAGAATTTCTTTTCCTCATTAATCAACTTTGTTCTTATTTCCCGTTTAATTGCATACCCCTGGAGGGCTTGGACTTTATTCTAGCCTCCTTTGTATGTGAATTAATTAGAGTTTGGTTAGTTTCTAAACAGTAGTCAAAATGACAGTAGCTTGAACAAGTGTATCAATTTGGTATTTTTAAATAACAAAGCAGGCCAGAACTCCTTGACTATGTGAATAATCCTTTACATTTAGTGGCTGTGGTTGTGCAGCCTAGGCTGAACTTGACGGGATCCTTTTCCAGTTGCGGCAGCTGAGGCAACTCTCCTTCTCCCACAACTCTCTGCAGGTCTGTGGCTTGCCTGGGATGGCCTCCTTCCTTCCTGGATTGGAGAGTGAGGGGCAGGCTAACCGGGACGGTTCTTCTGGTAAAGAAGGGGACAAAAATGGCAAGCAGAAATGCTCAGCATCCTAAGGCTCGGGCTCAGAACCAGCATACCATTACTTCTATCCATGAAGTGTTCACACTGGCGGAGCCCCTGTTCAGGCTGCAGCATGCACTCAGCCCGTGATGATGAAAAGGACCTAGATAGAGGGAGAAGTGAGGAATTAGGGATACATTTTCAATCTGCCACAACAAAATGTAAATGTATTTATCATCTGTACAAAGCCAGAGGCAATCCAGGGCTGGCGTGGTCCACAAAATTCTCAGGAATTCAGGTTACTTCTAATTGTATCACTGTCAAAGTGGCTTCTCTAGCTCTAGCCATCGGGGGAAGGGAGAAAGAAAGAGAACGACGAGCTCATGCCATCTATATTTAAGGGAGGTGCCTAGAAGTTGCCACATGACCCTTCCACAACATGTGGCCACAGCTTGTCATAAGGGAGACTGAAAATAATAATCTTTATTCCAGTTAGCCGCATACCCCAGTAAGTTAGGAGGTCCTTTACTAAGAAAGCAGAAAAGAATGGATATTGAGGACCAAATAAGTAATAATTTATACATATAACCTTATATAAAATATGGGTTCAATAAGTATTTGTTGCTTTGATTTAAAATTTTTTACATGCTATAAAACAACGGTTAGTAATTTTCCTATGGGAGAAGAGAGTAGTCCTTCTCAGTAACAAAACAAGAAAAAAAATGCTTTTAAAAATACAGTGATTCAAATTTGTCTAGTATTTTTTTTTTACTTTTAAATCCTTTTCAGTTTTTTTTTTTTAATTGTGTTAGTCATCATAAAATCAGTAATTTTTGAGGCAGTGTTGCAAGATTCATTGTTTATATATAACACCCAGTGCTCCATGCAATATGTGCCCTCCTTAATACCCATCATCAGGCTCACCTAACCCTCTGCCCCCCTCCCCTCCAAAACCCTCAGTTTCTCAGAGCCCACAGTTTCTCATGGTTCATCTTCCCCTCCGACTTCCCTGAATTCACTTTTCCTTTCCTTCTCCTAATGACCTCCATGTTATTCCTTATGTTTCACAAGTAAGTGAAGCCATATGATAATTAACTTTCTCTGCTTGACTTATTTCACTAGTATAGCATTTTTTAAATAAAAAAAAATTTTAAGATTTTATTTATTTGACAGAGAGATCACAAGTAGGTGGAGAGGCAGGGAGAAAGAGAGGGGGGAAGCAGGCTTCCCGCTGAGCAGAGACCCCCTGCCCCGCAATGTGGGGCTCGATCCCAGGACCCTGAGATCATGCCCTGAGCCGAAGGCAGAGGCTTAACGCTCTGGGCCACCCAGGCGCCCTTGTCTAGCATTTTAAATGCTTCCTTCTGGTCCCACAATTACAACTGAGCCTTGCTTCTTGGGTTCATAGAGGCAGTATTCTCTCTAGATCTCTAGAATTGACTCATTGGCTTCAGTAGTAGTAATAGTAGTAGTAGTAGTAGTAGTAGTAGTAGTAGTAGTAGTAGTAAAACTAGTAAAATTCAAAACCCCAATGAGGTACCACTCTACACCTATTAAAATCTTTATTTTAAAAAACCAAAGCGTGGCAAGGGTGTAGAGCAATGGGAAGTCTCCCACATTGTTGGTGGGAAAGCAAAATGGCACAGCTACTTAGGGAAAATAGTTTGACATTTGCTTGTCAAGTTAAACATTCACTTACCAGGATACCCAGTAATCCCACTCTTAACTATTTACTGAAGATAGATATGGACATATGTTCACACACAATCTTGTATGCAAATACTTACAAGTGGAAACAAACTGAAGTATCTATCTACAGGTAAATGGATGAACACGTTCTGTTACACCTACAGGATGTAACAGAATGCTATTAGCAACAGAAAGAAATGGATTCCTGATACATGTAGCAATGGGAATAACTCTTAAGTATGCTAGGTGAAAGAAGCCAGAACAAAAAGGCTACAAACTTTAGGATTTCATCTATATGACCTTCTGGAAAAAGCAAAACTATGGGAATGGAAACAAATCCACGGTTGATGGGCGCTGGGAGTGAGGGGGAGGAGATTAATGACAAAGGGGCAAAGGAAACATTTTGGGGTGATGGAAAGATTATTGTATGTGGTTCTTACAGAACTGTGTTCATTGACAACTTTCCCAGAATTGTACATCTCCATTTGATGAATCTTACTGTATATAAATTGCATCTCAATAAATCTGACCCCCCCCCCAAAATACAGTTCTGATAAAACTCAGAAGGAAAAACTGGTTCTGATATAAATGGGTGTTTGATACTTTTTTGACTAGTGAAATAGTGAAGTTAATTGCCATAATCAAAGATTCATATATAGCATGGAATTAAATCTAGCTTCAGAGAATTAATTTCACACTTCCATTTTAGTCCCGTTTCTGAAACTGCCCAATGTGGAACAGACAAACCTATTTGGGAAAATGCCTCTCAGCATTGTTTGACTCTAGTTATTCCCATTATATTCTGCTGGGTACTGAAGGGCTAAAAGAAATAGTATTTGTAATGCTAATGATATATCCTAGAGCCATGGAAATGATTTGGGGAAATTCCCTAAGAGTAATTGTTCTCTTCTGGTAGAAGAAAAGATTAATAATAGCTCTCTCCCAGATTCAAGATGCAGTCCTTTGCTTTCATAACCACCTTACTAAAAACTAGAACCAAAGAATTTCCTGGAAGAGGGCTGACGAGACCTGGAGTGAAGAAGGAATCACCTGAGGGGGTACAAAGCATAAAAGAGTAGGCAGAAGGGATGGAGAGGGTAAAGGGGTTAAGTTGGTCTCAGCAAAGCACTGCTCTTCAAAAGGTTGTGGTCTAATACTACATGAAAATACACATTGACCAGTAAGACAAGTGAAGTGTGACAGATGGACCAACGTGTTCAGTTCCACCTCAGGGTGTCTTGGAAGGCACATGGCTTCACAGAAGAGATCATTCTAAAACTGAGACTGGGCACTACAGCTCTGGAGTAAACAGTTGTGTGGGGCCCGGGTGTGGAGAAAAAATGGAGTGTGGCTGTAGAGGAGGCTGGAACATTGAAGGAAGTAGGCAGGCAATGAAGGGCCCCTGTGGCAAGTGAGGTAAAAATACTTGAGTTTCAAATAAATCCCACAGCTAACTGAGGAATTTGGGAGGATGCGTAGGGTAAGAGTAGGGGTGGACTGTGGAGGTGGTCCACTGAGGAGACTGTTGTGGTAGTCCAGGGGAGAGAGGAGGGTGGTCTGGAGTGAGAGACCGTAGCCCTTGGGTTAGAGAGAGATAGTTTTGAGAGCTGTGTTGTCTCTTCCTCAGAAGAGGGTTGTTTTTTAACACACGACTTAAACATTCTATCCTCAGTCCTCAGCTGGGTCCGGCTTACTTCCGGAACTTCTCCACCCCTGTGGTGTATTTGTTCCACATCTTTTCTGCCTCACATATTTTTGTTGGCTTTATTCTCAGCCCAAGTCTCTAGACAAGGCCGGAAAAATGGACCAATATTTTTAGGCTTATGGGAAAAAGACGTAGAGTTGAAGATGCTGGCCAGTCCTTTGTCAGGTGCCACTTCTGGGGCTGAGGTCACAGTGGAGATGTGTGCACGTATCTCTTATAGAGAAGAGAGGTGTTATCAGGAGAAGGGTGAAAGATAAGGCAGGAAAACACAAATTATAAAAAGGCATCCATTATATGTGCCAAATTCCCACAATAGGCGGGGTTTTGGCTTGGTAAAAAATATAGCCTGTTACTGCAACATTAAAATAATGACAGGGCGACCTGGTGTGGAATCACAAGGTACTGTTTCATCTGGTGCCATCCGGTGGCATGTGTCTGCCTTCAGTATCTCTCAGAACCATAATTTATAATCTAAACTGGTCTACTTTTGTTTTGGGCAAATGTTAAACTTGACCAATACTAAGGTTACGGGTAAAAATGAGGATGGTCCCAACAAACAATACGTGGTCCCCCTAATTCTGGGTCCTATGTGTGGCTGGGACTTGTGGAATCTGGTTCGTTGATGTTTGCTTCCTTTGGTCTGGGTCTGAAACATGGAGCCAAGGTGTTATGGATCAATCTCTGCCTTGCAACCTGAGATGGGTGGTTCCACTTCCTGGACTTCCCCTACTTTACCTTAGCTTCTGTTTCTCCATTGCCACTCAGAGCATACGAATATTAGCCTGACCCCTTCTAGGCAGAAGGCAGGGCGCTGATATGCCCCCCAATAATGGGTCCATGATTAAAGGAGCAAGACTGATATAAAGCGAAGGTCAAGCAAAGCTTTATTCTGCGCCAAGCATCAAGAATCAGACCGAATGTTTGGGGCCGCACCTCTTACGAGAGAGGGCGACCTTTCTCTGTTTCACAGACTAGCTTTTAAGGGCAAAGGCCATGTGGTTGGGCCTGGCCACGCACAGGTGGCCAATGAGATTGTAACAGAGGAAACTCCACAGTCATGTTAGGTTACACATAAGTGACCAACTGAATTACAATTTACCCTATAGCAGATATTTGAGCCAGCCTATCACCTTGGTGAGAATTGGTGCCCAAAAGGCTCCCAAAGTGTGGAGCCCATACTCCTTGGTAGTTAGGGAGACAGTATGCAAACCCCCACTGATCAGATGTCTCTACCTGGCCTGACCCACCCTTGTATCTGGGCTTTGTTACCTGGGGCTGGTTTCTAGGACTTGTTTTTGAGTAAGTCCCTTGGGGGAAGGGAGGGCAGGGACAGTTTAAGGGTTAAACAACAAGGTTATTGTTTAACCTGGATGGGAGTGCTCTGGCTAAATAGGTCCTTACAGGCGCAATGACTATTTGTGTTGTATCCAAATTGTCCTCATCAGACTTGTGTTTTACTATGTTGATAAGAAAACAGCAAAAAAATTAAGTGGTGCAAAAATCATCTTGATTTTAACATGTCTCTCAAATTCTATGTATGTCTTAAGTTCCTATCACATAATATGATGCCATTTTTTCCTGCTAGACTTTGGACACCTTAAGAACAAAGGCCACATCTTATTTACCCTAGTGCCATCATTCCTTATCTCAATGTCTGGGCCTTGTCAAGTGTGTCTTTAATTAAACTAAAGTTTAACACCAAGTTAATAATTGTGCTATTAAATTCAGCAACAGAGTTAAACTGAGAAATTACTTCAGTGAACAATCTATTCACATTTGTGTCCTCAGTATCGATTTAATAGTAGTAAGCCATAAAACATTGCTTGATCATGACAATATTTAATCCACTGCTCTTTTTGGTGTGATCACAATAGATAAACATTGTCATGTCAACTCTAACAAGGGCATGGAATTTATTTTCAATAGTATTTACAACAGATAAACATTGTCATGTCAACCCTAACAAGGGCATGGAATTTAGCTTCTGATGAGCTAAGCAAGCCAGATGAGCTAAATTCTGATTTGTTCAGTTAGTCCCACGCTCAAACTCTGTTATGCTTGTACCTTTTGTCAGTGTTAAGCAGCGGTGAGGTCCTGGTAAGTGTTTACCCGTTCTCCTGAAGGAAGAAGAAAAACGAAAAAGGTCTGATTTGCAGGGTTTGTCAATGTTTACGTTATAAATATTTCTACCATGGCCGATTCCAAACCACCAATGTGATGTTCCCAAACAGGGAACTAGCGAGAGGTGTAAACTCTTGAAGGGAGTCTGGGGCCCAACACTGACTAGCCCAGCACAGGGCTCAGCTGGTATCTCCTTTTGGTAGTCATGCATCCAACAGGTCATTTCTCAAGCACCTACTATATTGGTGCTAGGAGTACACCAAGGGGAAAAAAGAAAAAAAACAACAAAAACAACCAAACCTTCATATCTTTGTGGGTCTCCTTCTTTTGAGGAGGTGGGAACTGAAGATGAGCAATAAACCTATTTCACAAGTTCTATAATTTACTCGAAGTTGAGTGCTATGAAAAAATATAAATGGACCAGGGCGATTGAGCATGTGAGAGACGTCATTTTAAATGGACTGGGCAAAGTGGGTCACTCTAGAAGAGGACGAGAGACGAGAAAAGATTTGGAGGACTTCTAGGGCACGCGTGCTCTGGGCAGAGGGAGAGCAGACAGCCAGTACAAAGACTCTAAGCTGGGAGGCTGCATGGTTTATTCAAGGAACTGCAGGGAGGTCAGAGTGGCTAAATGAGGGAGAGGATGAACAGGGAGGGGAGACCGACTCTAGGTAGAGGGAGAGGTCACAGGAGCGTGTTGCCATACGAAGACCTAGAGTGTTGTGAGCATTCTGGATTTTACTCTGAAGAACTAGGCATTGGAAGCAGAGCAGAAAGAAACACCCTTTGATTTCAATGTTAAAAGCACCACCCTGGCTTCCGTGTTGAGAATAGACCAGTTTGGATGTGGTGAGAAGCAGCTTTATTCCAGATGTATGCTGAAGGTGAGGCCAAGAAGATCTGCACGCCAACTGGATGTAGGTTTAAATTAGTTGCCATAAAGAAGTAAGTACTACAAACTCGGTGGTTGAGAACAACAAAAATTTGTCTCATAGTTCTAGAGGCTAGAAGTTTGATATCAAAATGTTGGCAAGGCGATGCTTCCCCTGACAGGTGTAGGGGAGAATCCTTCTTGGTCTCTTCCTAGCTTCTAGTGGTTTGACAGACATCCTTGACATTCCTTGGCTTGCCACTGTGGCCTTCCATCTGCCACATGGTGCTCTTCTCTTGCTTGTGTCTTTTCTTCCTATAAGGGGAACGAGTCATCTGTGGGTAAAAAACCTACCCTGTTCTAGTATGACTTCATCTTAACTAATCACACCTGTAACAACCTTATTTCCAAATGATGTCACATTCTGGGGTACTGGGGGTAGGACTTCAACAAATCTTTTTAGGAGACCTAATTCAGCCCATAAACAGAATGCAAGAGGAAGAGTGAAGTTAACGATGACTAAGGCTTTCAGCCAGAGTGATAGGAAGGATGCAGTTGCCTCAAGGGAAAATGGAGAGGGCAGCAGACGCAGCACTTCCTGGGGGAGGGGGGGAGATCAGAATTTCCAAGGTACGCCAGTCCTATCCACAGAGTTGGTCAACTTATTGTCCCACAACTGAAAAGAGAGGAGAGCTAAATTCTTTCAAATTATACAGATCATGGCAAAAGAACCCTGAGAGTAACCGTTCTCATGGGAAAAATCAAATTATATATTCTGAAAATCAAATTATGTATTCTGAAAACAGTTATTTTGCCTCCTGAATAAAACTCTTAAATTATTTAATAGGAAGTTCTAAATACTGCGTTTCACTTTTGTCAAAAACATTTTTTGGCAAATTCACTTTTAGTACAGCAGATAGATTAGGCACTGGGGAGGAAAAGCTCTTTGAAAATCTGTAACAGCTTTTTGAATTCTTTAGAAAGGCAGAGATGACTCTTAGGGGATGAGTCTAAGTAAACATTTATCTCATTATGTAAATTAGATATGGGCTCCCAAGCCATTATAATATTTCAGTTGAAAGTCACTAAATGTTCCTAGCTTTGAATCAGATTCAAACATTTTAATCTTTCTTTGTACACCTTGGCAAATTCCTATTGTTTTAGGGGTTATCTGATTGTAAAAACTGAAACCAGTTCACACGGATGTAGACTAGACAAAGGGGAAATTCAAACGAAGGACACAGGAATATGTCCTAAAGTCCTAGGGAAGGGAACAAAGCTGAGTTTCATGAAGACCGGGAATTGGAAATACAGATCTAAGGTAGCTATTCTTTCCAAATCTGTGTCTTTCTCTCTAGGGTGCAAGGTTTTTTGTCTCTGCATGTTTTTGTGTATTTGCTTCAATTTTTCCCCTTCTCAGCTAGCCAGGTGCCTCTGCCCTGTTTGCCCATGCCACCTCCCCCATCATTCCGTGGTGTCCTTAGCCTCCGAGTTTATATCCCATTGCAAAGCCAGGGCTGATTGTTCATAAACCCATACTCCAAAACCAGAATGCAAATTTTTGCAAGAGGGAATCTGATTGGCCCGGAGGCTGAAATTTTTCACTCTTGGTCTAATCAGCTGTGTAAGAGGGAAAATGATACTGTTCACTCATTAAACAAATGCTTATCAAGAGCGTACCATGTGCCAGTTGCTCTTATAGGTTGTATATACTTCAGGGAGCAAAATCCCCACTCCATGGAGCTTAAAATCCACTCATCTTGTGGGAAAATGCCTGTCTTGAATACTGTACATATGTTTGGAATGAGTTGGTGGTAGAGAAAGGTAAACAGACACCCTAAAAAGAATCTCTCCTTTTGGCATATGACAAAATGATAGATGTCTCATCTCTCTGGACGAGGTCATCCTCGATTCTCTTGCTTGCAATCATAGTAAAGGGATTCACTATACCTTTGTTCCCTATCAGAAGCCAAGCAACACACTGCTTTTATCTCTTTGCCAGACGGTGAGACTTTTTTTTTTTAAGATTTTATTTATTTATTTGACAGACAGAGATCACAAGTAGGCAAAGAGGCAGGTAGAGTGAGAGGCTGAGCAGAGAGCCCGATGTGGGGCTCGATTCCAGGACCTTGGGATCATGACCTGAGCTGAAGGCAGAGGATTTAACCCACTGAGCCACCCAGGCACCCAACGGTGAGACTTTTTAATCATTCACCCAGTTCTGTCCCCGGGAAGATCTAGTGTGTTCTTCATGATGGGACAATGTATAGGGTGGGGAGAGTGTGTGTCCCAGTCTACGGTCAGACCTCCGTTCAGCTGCTCAGGTGACCCATCAAATAATCAAAGAAATAGGTTTGGTAATGGTTTACTTTTTTTTTTTTTTTGAGGGTTTACAATGTTACTTTGCAGTGGTCTAAACCCTTTACATCCCTTATCTTATTTATTATACCTCCAAGGAGAAGGTCCTTATTTTACAGATGAGGAAACTTAGTTACGTGATTTGTTCAAGGTCTCTCTGCTGGCAAGTGGTAAGCCAGAAGAGTCTATAGAACTATAGAGTCTATAGAACAATCACTAACTTCCATGCTCTCTAAGGTATTCCTGGTGACAGTGATTGGTTGGGTCTTTGAACTGCTTTTAGTGCCTTTCCTGGGACAGAAATGATAGGTCCATGGAGATTCTGAGTTGCAAGTTTTGTCAACCTTATTTGGATTCAAGGTGACATGTATTCTGATTTATAGAAATATATACTTCAAGTGAATAAGCAAGATTTTTTTTTTCTTTTAAAGATTTTATTTATTTGACAGACAGAGATCACAAGCAGGCAGAGAGGCAGGTAGAGAGAGAGGGGGAAGCAGGCTCCCTGCCGAGCAGAGAGCCCGATGCGGGGCTCGATCCCAGGACCCTGGGATCATGACCTGAGCCGAAGGCAGAGGCTTTAATCCACTGAGCCACCCAGGTGCCCCAATAAGCAAGATTTTTAATCAAAAAGGCATCAAGCAGAAGATTCATGGGAATTAGAAACTCTCCTCTCTACAGATATATAATTTACTCTTTTGAAAAGGGCGTATCAACCTTTAGAGTTAAATACTTTGCTTCAATGTCTTCCTTTAGCTTGTTCTGCTATCAAGTGGTAAATCCAGAATCTGAACCTAGAACATGTGGTTTTAACCACTAAATTAGATAGCCTGGAAGGTACTTGTAGTGATAGTGGTGGTAGGAAGTTCTAAGAGAGCAGATAGTAACTATCTGCTTTCTGGTAGAAGGAAACATTTTTACATTTTCATATTGGAGTGTTGGTGGTGGGGTCACAAGCCTCTTACAGTGGATTTTTGTAAAGGTCTCTGCCAAAATCCTTCAAGTATAACCCTTATAAATCCTTCTATGAGCATTTATCCCCTTAAGCAGGGTTGATAATTCCTTCCTATGCCTCATAATGTCACTTGGATATAAATCCATTAAATTACACACTTGTCTTACTATGATACTTATTTTTTTTTTAAGATTTTTTTTGGGAGAGAGAAAGAGCACTCATGAGTAGGGGGAGGGGCAGAGGGAGAAGCAGACTCCACTGTGCACGGAATCTGATCTGGGACTCAGTCCCAGGACCCTGGGATTATGGTGTGAGCCGAAGGCAGATGCTTAACCGAGTGAGCCACCCAGGCACCCTATAATACTTTTTTTTTTGACCTTATGGTCTGTGAGCTCCTTAAGGTCAGGAATTTTCTCTATATTCTCTGCTGACACTGTATTGCCTGAGCACTGTCCCTATTAGTAGTAGGCACAAAATAAACATCAAAATCAACAACAAGAAAAAGGGAAGAGTTACCAGTATTTTACTGATAATTACCTCCTGTGACTATTTTGGAAAACTTTGTATTGCTAGCTACCCTATTTATAGCATCAAAATTCTAAAATGCCCAGAGCTCTTTTACATTCCTAAAGAAGAAACCTGATGTCTTCGTGGTATCATTTTGTGACCCTGCACTGAATAAAAATCCAATTATTTTTAGGTATTGTTCACATTGCAAAATTTTTTTCTCTTCCTCTCTTCAGCATCCATAATAACCATCAGTTACAAGTTTCTACACCTTGTGTTCTGCCTACCCTTTATTCAGAGGTCGAACTGAATTTCAGTTCAGGGTAGTCTGATTTGGTTTGCCCATAAAATGTATAGTTAGCAGATGTAAAGTTCAATAAGCTAATCATAGGTTTACTAATGGGATTTAATTTAAAAGATACTGGTCTTGTTATGAATGAAGTTGTGTGTTGTAGGAGCATGCCATTATCTTAGTCTTAATAGGCTAGGTTTAGAGCCACTAGGACCTAGAATGGGAGCAGTCTGTAGACTTACAGCCACAAAGAATGGAAGTTACATAGTGAAGACCTTTATGATTGCAAGGGACAGAAACTGGCTTTGAAAAGGCAAAACTTTTGGGTCCCATAACTGAAAAGTCTAGGGATAGATTTACCTTCTTTAGTCTCAGCTGGATCCAGATAGTTGATTGCATTCAGAGACCCCTCTCCTACTCCATCTCTCAGTTTGCTTTTGCTAGTTCTGCTTTTAGGTAGGTGGGTGTCCTCCACCTGCTGGCTTCCCAGTTTCAAGATGGAGCAGAAAAGAAATCCCCTCTCTTACTTGACTCCAGCAATAGTTCCAAGGCTCTGTACATTCTTGAACCAACAATGAGGGCTAAGAATATGGGGTTGATGCCACACATGTTCACCTCTGGCTCTGGGAGTGGAGTTAACTCCATCTGAACTAAACCAATGGAGAAGAGATATGAAGTGTTTGCCTGCGAAAAAGTGCAACACGGCCATCAGAAGGGTGAGTAAAATTTGGCAGATGAGGAACAATTGGCTACTAATATCTATACATTAGAGATGAATTACAGTTTCTTCTTTTTTTTTGAATTACATTTTCACTTGGATTATTTTTCGTTCTCATCAGAATCTGTATGAAAATAAGGTGTAACTTACTGTCAATTCTCAGTATGTCTTCCTGATCTTAGAGAAAAAGCTTTCAATCTTTGATGTTAGCTGTGGGCTTGTCCTAGATGACCTTTGTGGTGTCGAAGTATATTTCTTTTATGCCCAGTTTGTTGATGCCCCTGTTTTTTTAATCCTAAAATTATGTTGTGTTTTGCCAAATGCTTTTTCTACATACTTTCAGATGACCATAAGGTTTTTATCTTTCTATTAATGTGGTGTTGTGTATTTATTGGTTTATGAGTGTTGAACCATTCTCGCATCCCCCAGATATATCCCATTCGGTCATGGCATATGATTGTTTGCTAATATATTGTTGAAAATTTTTGTATCTACATTTACCAGAGATATTAGTCTATAGTGTTTTTTGTTTGATTTTGTTGTTGTTTTGTTTGGGGGGAGGGGGTGTTGGTATCTGGCTTTGCTATCAGGGTAACGCTGGCCCCGTAAAATGAGTTTGAAATGTTCCCTTCTTTCCTATGTTTTGGAAAGAGTTTGACAAAAATTGCTGTTTTAGTTTTTCTTTAAATGTTTGATATAATTTGCCAATGAAGTAATCTGGTCTTGTGGTTTTCTTTATTGGAAGATTACTGATTTAAACTCTTTACTGGCTGTTCATTTATTCAGGTTTTCTGCTATTATTAAATTTTGGTAAGTTGTATGTTTCTAAGAATTTTTTTCACTGTGGTCCAATTTATTGGCATTTAATTGTTCATAGCAATCTCTTATAATATTTTTATTTCTGTAGTATCAGTTGTAATATCTCCTCTTTTCTGATTTTGTTTATTTGATCTTTTTTTTTCTTCGAGTAGGTAAAGGTCTGTCAATTTTCTTCAACTTTTTGAAAAAAATTGCTTATTTTTCTCGCCTCTACTACATTTATTTTTGGTCTGATCTTACTAATTTCCTTCCTTCTGCTTACTTTGGATTTAGATTTTCTTTTTGTCATTCCTTGTGTAAAGTTAGTCTGTTTGAAATCTTTTTATTTTCTTAATAAATGCATTTATTGCTATAAACTTAAAACTACTTTTGCAGCATCCCATAGGCTTGGTATGTTTCTATTTTCATTTGGTTTGAAACATTTTTTATTTCTCTTTGATTCTTGGTTGAACTGTTGGTTCAACACAAACAGTGTGTTGTTTAATTTCCACTTATCTGTAGCTTCCTTCTTGTTGATTTCTAGTTTCATACCCTTGCAGTCAGAAAAAACACTTGGTATAATTTAAATCTTTTTAAATTGCTAAGACTTACTCTGTAATCATCATATGATCTACTCTGGAGAATGTTCCATGTGTGCTTGAGAAGAATGCATATTTTGCATCTGTTGGGTAGAATGTTCTATAAATGTCGATTAGGTCAGTTTGTCTAATGGATGGTTCAAGTCCAACATTTCCTTGTTGTTCCCTGTCAGGATGATTTTCCTACTGTTGGAGGCAGGTATTGAAGTATCCTATTAATGTATTATTGTCTCTTTTTCCCTTCAGATCTGTTAGTATTTGCTTAATATATTCTGGTGCTGCAATGTTGGATATGTAAATATTTATAATTTTTACATCTTCTTGGATGAATTGATCTATCATTGTATATTGGTTTTCTCTCTCTCTCTCTCTCTTTTTAAGATTTTATTTATTTGACAGAGATACAGTGGGAGAGGGAACACAAGCAGGGGGAGTGGGAGAGGGAGAAACAGTCTCCCAGTTCAGCAGGGAGCCGGTTGCAGGGCTTGATGTTAGGACCCTGGGATCATGACCTGAGCTGAAGGCAGAACCTTAACAACTGAGCCACTCACGTGCCCCATCTCTCTCTCTCTCTCTCTTTTAAACCACCTTTGGCTTATAATCTGTTTTTTCTGATGTAAATATATAGTCCTCTATCCCTGCTTTCTTTCTTTTGGTTTCCACTTGCATGAAACCTCTATTTCTGTCCCTTTACTCTGAGCTTGTGAGCTGAAGTGAGTCTCTTAAAGGAAGCAATGATCTGAGTCTATTTTTAAAAATATATCTTGCCACTCTGCATTTTGGTCATACAATCCATTTGCATTTAAATTATTATTGATATAAGGTTTTAACCACTCCCATCCTGTTAATTCTTTTCTGGATGTTTTGTATTTTCCCACTGATTCTGCATACTTTTGTAAATTGGTGAATTTTCTATAGTGGTATGCTCTGTTTCACCTTTATCTTTAGTGTCTCTGCTCTACAATTGTGCTTTGTGGTTATTGTGAAGCTTACATAAGATAACAGCCCATTTGGGCACCTGGGTGGCTCAGTGGGTTAAGCCTCTGCCTTCGGCCCAGGTCATGATCCAGGGTCCTGGGATCGAGTCCCGCATCAGGCACTCTGCTCGGCAGGGAGCCTGCTTCCTTCTCTCTCTCTGCCTACTTCTGCCTACTTGTGATCTCTCTCTCTGTCAAATAAATAAATAAATAATCTTAAAAAAAAAAAAAGATAACAGCCCTTTTAAAGCTGACAGCAACTTCTGTCATCTACAAAAGTGTTCACACTTTTACTCCCGTTTTACTTTTTTGATGTCATTATTTACCCCTTTTTGTATTGTGTATTAGTTACAATTATAGTAGCTATAATTATTTTTAATATAATAAAAACATATTTTTCCTTTAACCTTTAGACTACAATTAAGTGGCTAATACACAATCCTATTACAGAATCAGAGTATTCTAAGTTTCACTGTATATTTACCTTCACCACTGTACTGCATACTTTTATATATTTTTATGTCACTGGTTAACATCTTCTCACTCAACTTGAAGAATTCCTTTCTGTGTTACTGAAAGGCAAGTCTAGTGGTGAACCCCTCAGCTTGTGAGTCTTTATTTCTCATTCATTTTTTTTAAAGATTTATTTGTCTATATTATTCAGGGTGAGAGAAGGAGCATGTGTGAGCAGGAGGAGGGGCAGAGAGAGGGAGAGAGAGAGAGTCTCAAGCAGACTCTGCACTGAGCTCAGAGCCTGACTCAGGGCTCGATCCCATGATTCCGAGATCATGACCTGAGTCGAAATCCAGAGATGGACTCTGAACCAGGTGAGCCACCCAGTGCTCCTACTTCTCCTTTATATCTGAAGAATAACGATGCCAGAGACAGTATTCTGGCTGGCAGTTTTTTCTTTCAACACTTTGAATATATCATTCCTCTCTCCCTGGGTTTAGGAACTTCTCAACTATCACGTCTTTAGATCAACTGTATGCCCCCTTCTCCCTCTCCTCTCCATCTGGCTCCCAATTATTCTGATATTTGTTACTTAATGGTGTCTCATGGATCAAAGAGGTGTTCTTCATTCTTTTCCCACTCTCTTTCTTTCCTTTAACTGGGTTATTTCAAAATCCTTAGCCTCTAACTCATTCTATCTTTCATTTGCTCTGCTGCAGAGGCTTTGTATTATGTTTTCCATTTTATTCATTGAGTTCTTCAGCTTCAGAATTTCTGCTTGGTTCTTTTTTTTATGGGTTCTATCTCTGTCATAAATATCTCCTTTCGAGACTATTTTTTCATGATTTTTGTCTGAGTCTTTTCCCTTTTCATAGCTTGTTGAGTTTCTTCAGAAAAGCCATTTTGAATTTTTTATCAGCTAGAAGACAAAATTCCATGGCTTTAAGTCTGATTATAGAAGAATTATATTTTGGTAATGACCAACCTTGATTCTTTTTTTTCTTTGATTTTAATATTTTTATTTATATCTTAAATATTTAGGTGTAATTAATAGTGCTATGTTATCCTCATGTATACAATATAGTGACTAAAAAATGCTATACATTATATAGTGTTCATTATGATAAGTGTACTCTTAATCCCCTCCACCTGTTTTACCCATCACCTCACTCACCTTCTCTCAGCAACCACCAATTTTTTTCTCTACATTTAAAAGTGGTTTTTTGTTGTCTTTTTTTCCCTTTGTTTTTTAAATTCTACATGAGTGAAAACATATGTATTGGTCTTTCTTTGACTGATGTTTCACTTAGCATTATACTCTCTAGATCCATCCATGTTGTTCCAAGTGGCAAGATTTCATTCTTTTTTAGTGGTTAAGTAATATTCCATTCTACATATGTACTGCATCATTTTTACCCATCATTTATCAGTGGACACTTGGGTTATTTCCATATTTCGGTTAGTATAAGCGGTGTTACAATAAACAGAGGTGCATTATCTTTTCAAATTAGTGTTTTTGTTTTTTGGAGTAAACACCTAGTCATAGAATTACTGGATAAGATAAGTAATTCTATTTTTAATTTTTTGAGAGAACTTCACAGTGGCTGCACAAATTTACATTCCTACCAAGAGTGTACAAGTGTTCCTTTTTCTCCACATCCTCACCAACACTTGGTATTTCTGGTCTTTCTTATTCTAACCATTCTGACAGGTGCAAGGTGATCTCTTATTGTGATTTTGATTCCCATTTCCCTGATGATGAGTGATGTTGAGCATCTTTTCATGTGTCCGTTGGCCATCTTTATGTCTTCTTTGGAAAAAATGTCAATTTTAGATTCTCTGCCTTTTTTTTTAAATTTTATTTATTCATTTGAGAAAGAGTGAGAGCCAGAGAGATCACAGAGGGAGAGGGAGAAGCCGACTCACTGCTGAACAGAGAGCATGAGGCAGGGCTCAATCCCAGGACCCTGAGATCACGACCTGAGCTGAAGGCAGATACTTAACCAACTTAGCCACGTAGGTGCTCCCCTCAGCCATTTTTACATTGGACTATTTGGTTTTGGGGTGTTGAGTTGTATAAATTCTTTATATATTTTGGATATTTTTAAACAGATATGTCATTTGCAATCATCTTCTACTCCGTAGATTGTCTTTTGACTTTGTTTATGTTTTTCCTTGCTGTGCAGAAGATTTTTATTTTGGTGTAGTCCCATTCATTTTTTGCTTTTGTTTCTCTTATCTCAGGAGACATAGCTAGAAAAATATTTGTACTGCTGAAGTCAAAGAGATTACTACTTATGTTTTCTTCTAGGAATTGTATAGTTTCAGGTCTCACGACAGGCCTTTAATTCATTTGGAGTTTATTTTTTGTTTATGGTGTAAGAAAGTGGTCCCAGTTCATTTTTTTACATGCAGCTGTCCTGTTTTCTCAATACCATGTATTGAAGAGTCTCTTTTCCCTGTTGTATATTCTTGCCTTCTTTGTGGTAGATTAATTGACCATAAAAGTGTGGGGTTATTTTGGGGGACCTGGGTGGCTCCATTGGTTAAGCATCCAACTCTTGATTTTGGCTCAGGTCCTGGTCTCCTGGGTTGTAAGATCTGGGTCTGCGCTCAGTGTGGAGTCTGCTTGTTTCTCTCCTTCTGCTCCTCCTCCCGTTCATGTTCTCTCTCTCTCTCAAATAAAAAAAATCTCTAAAAGGAAGTATAGGTTTATTTCTAGGCTCTCTATTCTGTTCCATTGATCTATGTGCCTGTTTTTGTGCCAGTAACATCCTGTTTTGATTACTAAAGTTTGCAGTGTATCTTGAAATCTGGCATTGTGATATCTCTGGTTTTTGTTCTTTCTTAAGATGGCTTCACCTATTTGGGTCTTTCATTTTTCCATACACATTTGAGTATTATTTGTTTTTCTTTTTGTTTTCTGTGAAAAATGCTGTTATTGTTTTGATAGGGAATTACGTTAAATCTGTAGATTGCTTTGGCTAGTATGGACATTTGAATAATATTTTTTCCTAATCCACGAGCATGGAGTATCTTTACATTTGTTTGTGTCCTCAATTTCTCTCATCAGTGTTTGATGGCTTTCAGAGCACAAGTCTTTCACTTCCTTGATTAAGTTTATTCCTCTGTATTTTATTTTGGGTGCAATTGTAAATGGGATTGTTTAATTTCTTTCTGCTCCTTCCCTATTAGTGTATAGAAATGTAACAGATTTTTGTATATTAATTTTGTATCCTGCAACATTACTGAATTCATTGATCCATTCTAGTAGTTTTTGTGGAGTCTTTAGGATTTTCTATATGTAGTATCATGTTATCTGCAAACAGTGGCAGCTTTACTTCTTTCTTACCTTTTTGGATGCTTTTTCCCCCCTGTCTGTTTGCTGTGGCTAAAATTTCCAGTACTATTTGAATACTAGTGGTGAGACTGGGCATTCTTGTCTTGTTCCTGACCTTGTGGATAAAGCTTTGTTTTTCACCATCGAGCGTGATGTTAGCTGTGGGTTTTTCATCTATGGCCTTTCATTCTGTTGAGGTATATTCCCTTTAAACCTACTTTGTTGAGAGTTTTTATCATGTATGTTGTACTTTGTCAAGTGCTTTTTCTGTATCTTCTGAAATGATCTATGGTTTTTGTGTGATGTATTTTCTCTTGTTAATGAGATATATAACATGGACTTGCGAATATTAAGACATGCTTGCATCCTTAGAATAAATCTCACTTGATCATGTGAATGACTTTTTAAATATGTTTTTGAATTTGATTAGCCAATATTTTATGGCATCTTTGTTCATGAGAGATAATGGCCTGTACTTCTCTTTCTTTGTAGTGTCTTTATCTGATTTTAGTAGAGGGGTAATGTTGGCTTATAGAATGATTTTGGAAGCTCATTCCTCTTCTGTTTCTTGGAATAGTTTAAGAAAAGTAGGTATTGACTCTTCTTTGAATGCTTAGAATTCACCTGTGAAGCTGCCTGGTTCTGGACTTCTGTTTGTTGGGAGGTTTGTGTTTACTGACTCAATTACATTGTTAGTAATTGGTCTGTTCAAATTTTATATTCCTTCCTGATTCAGTCACAGAAGGTTATATTTCTAGGAATTTATCCATTTCTTCTAGTTTTTCCATTCTGTTAGCATTTAATTTTTCATAATGTTACAATTCTTTTTATTTATGTGGTATCCGTTATTTCTTTTTTATTCCTGGTTGGTTTTGTTGTTGTTGTTGTTTTGTTTTGTTTTGTTTTTGAGACCCCTGCCCCTTTTTTGTGATGAATCTTGCTAAAGATTTATCAGTTTTATCTTTTCAAAGAACCATCTCCTGGTTTCATTGACCTGTTCTATTGTATTTAATCTGTATTTCATTTATTTATACTCTATTTTTTTTAAATTTCCTTCCTTCTACTAGCTTTGGGTTTGTTCTTTTTCTAGCTCCTTGGGTGTAAAGTTAGGTTGTTTATTTACTTGAGATTTTTCTTCTTGTGGTAGATCTCAATTGCTATAATCTTCCCTCTTGGGACAGCTTTTGCTGCATCCCTAAGTATTGGGTCATTGTGTTTTCATATCCATATGTCTCCTAGTATTTTTTTTTTTTAATTTTCTTTTGGATTTCTTGGTTGACCTATTCATTGTTTAGTAGCATGTTATTTAACATCAATGTGTTTCTTTTCTTTCCAGATTTTTTCTTGTGATTGATTTCCAGGTGCATACTGTTGTGGCTGGAAAAGATGCATATGATTTCAGTCTCTCTGAATTCGTTGGGACTTGTTTTGTGGCTGAATAGAAGATCTAGTCTAGGGAATGTTCTATGTGCACTTGAGAAGAATGTATATTCCAATGTTTTAGGATGGAATGTTCTGAATATATCTGTTGGATCCATCTAGTCCAATGTATCATTCAAGGCCATGGTTTACTTGAATTTCTGTTTGTATGATCTAGCCATTGATGTAAGCAGGGTGTTAAAATCCCCTACTATTATTGTACAGCTATAGATTTTATGTCTGTTAGTAGTTGCTTAGGGATTTAGGTGTTCCCATGTTGAGTGCATAAATATTTTGCAATTGGTGTGTCTTCTTGTTGAATTGTTCCCTTTATGATTATGTGGTGCGCTTCTTTAATCTCTTGTTATAGTATTTCTTTTAAAATCTGTTTTTGTCTAAGTATTGCTATCCCAGTTTTTTTTTTCCCACTTTCATTTGCATTGTAAATATTTTCTATCTCTTCACTTTCAACCTGCATGTGTCTTTAGGTGTGAAATAAGTCTCTTGTAAGCAGCATATAAATGGGTCTTGCTTTTTTATCCCTTCAATCACCCTATGTCTTTTGATTGGAGCATTTAGTCCATTTATATTCAAAGTAATTATTGATAAGTATGTACTTACTGACATTTTATTACTGGTTTTATATTTGTTGTTGTAATTCTCTTTCTTCTCTTGCTCTCATCCCTTGTCATTTGATGGTTTTCTTTAGTGATATGCTTGGAGCCCTTTCTCTTTATTTTTGCATATTTGTTACAGGTTTTTGATTTGTACTATCATTAGGTTTATATACATATGCATACATATATGCATACATCCTATACATATAGCAGTCTATATTACACTGATAGCCACTTAAGCATTCTAAAAGCATTAAATTTTTATCACTTCCCCCATGTTTTATGTATATGATTTTATAACTTATATCCTTTTGTGAATCCTTTGACTGGTTTTTATAAATACTTGATTTTACTGCTTTTGTGCTTAACCTCCATATGGTTTTATAAGTAATTGATCTACTTTTATTATGTTTTATGTAACTGAATTTTTCTCCCTAATTTTCTTAATCTTGATTATAATTTTCACTCAAAAAATTCCCTTTAATGTTTCTTATAAGGCTGGTTTAATGGTGATGAACTCCTTTAAGTTGTTGTTTGTCTGGGGAACACACTCTCTCTCTCTCCTATTCTGGATGATAGCCTTGCTGGATAGAGTATTCTTGGTTGCAGGTATTTTCCTTTCAGCAACTTTGCAGGCCAGAAGGGGGTTACATGATGTATTCAAAGTTTTTACCGAAAAATCGGTCGATAGCCTTATGAGGTTTCCCTTGTAAATAACTGTTTTCAACTATTCTTAAAATTCTTTATCATTAACTTTTGTCATTTGTATTATTCTGTGTCAGGGTATGGGCCTTCTTGGGTTGCTTTGATGGGGGTTGTCTGTGCAAGTTTTCCTTGACTCTTCATGTTTCTTGTAGTCTTATATTGGGTCTGTAGTTTTGTGTTCTGTTGTTTTGGTTCCATTGTTTCTGAGGTAATAGATGCCTCTTTAAATTGTTGGCAACTCTCTTCAGTGGGGATACTCTGTTCACTGATGCTGTTATTATCTGCGATTTTTCTCTGCCTTTGTGTGGGTATATCTGTTCTACTTTTCTTGCTCCCTCTTGTGGCAGAATTCTTAAACTTTTATGTCTTCTCTGGTTCTTACAACTCATCAGCTGACAATGGGACACTTCTTTTTTGTTTTTCAAAAGCTTGTTTTAATATCTCCCTTACCCATAGATCCCAGGGTATGGTACTCCAAGAGGCTTATGGGTGGACTTCCTGCTGAGCTAGTCTTTAATGAGCTTCCTTGATCTTCACCCTCCTCGCAGTCATGGAGGCCCCATCTCAGTCCTCAAATGCTGCTAGAGAGAAAGGATTTCTTCATTTGCATTCTAAACTGCACCACTTGGTGTAGTGGGATACTCACTCACCGCTCTCCTCCTCTGTGGGAGAGATTGCTGTCACCTGGTAGTTCATGCAGTGTTGCCTGGGGTGGGTGGGGGGGGGGCAGTGGGAGATATTCTTATCTCTCTGCTACTCCAAACTGTTTCCTCTAATGAAGAGCTGGAATCTCCTCAGGTAGAATGCACTTCTGAATTTTTCTCTCTCAACCATGGATATCTGCCCAGATCACTGCTCCCTAAGTTTTTTCCCACCATAACCAGAAGAGTTGGTACAGGTTTGTTGCTCTGTTGGTTTTACCCTATACTGAAGGCAGGGTGGTGGGAGACACTCTTCTTGGGTATATTGTTTTATCCCATAGTTCCTTCCAAGATGCTTTTGTTTGTGCATGGATGTCCAATTCTCCGTTGAGAAGGGGAGGTGAAAAGGAGGTGAAAATGTTTTCATGATGTTGATATCAGCATTATAATGTGATATTTTTATATCCTATACACTATGAAATAATTACCGTAATCAAGCTAGTTAATATATCCACCACCTCATATAATTAACACTTTTTCTTGTAACAATTAGGATTTACTGTTGGTAAATTTCTAGTATACAAGACTGTGTTATTAACCATAGTCACCATGCTGTGCACTCAGTCTCCAGAACACCTTCATCCTGCACAATGGAAACTTTGTACCCTTTGACTAATATCTAACCATTTCTCCCTCACCCCTAGCCCATCCCATGGCAACTACCATTCTATTAAGAACAAAATGTCAACTGGGTAAATTTGAAAATCGAATTGATTTTATTAAAGATTCATGAATTAGACAGCATCCTGCCTAGCAAGTGTGTGTGGTGGGGGGAGAGCTCCGAGGAGTTGTACAAAATGGAAGGTTTTTATAGGAAGGAGAGTAGGACAAAAGTTATTAGGAAGAAGAAAGAACTGTTTTAAGCAAGGTCAGTTTCCCTTTGGGGAAGAGCAAGGGGTCTTATGCACATTATCTCCTCTTTCTTTGTGGGATAGAGAAGATACATGTGACAGACTCCTTAATTGGTACTGGCCAGAAAATTCTTGACTGACTGGTTAAGACTTCCTTGCTAAGGGAAGATGAAACTGATTAATTTAGGTATTAAAGCCCCTGTTTAGTGATTTGGTCTAGCATATGTGACTCCATCAGAGGCCTGTGATTTCTTTTTGGCAATATTGCTTCTATGAGTTTGACTACTTAGATTCCACATATAAGTGATATCACACAGTATTTGTCTTTATATATTGGGCTTCTTTCACTTAGCATGATGTTGTCCAGGTTCATCCATGTTGTCACAAATGCCCAGATTTTCTTCATTTTTAAAGGCTGAATGATATTCCACTGCATGTGTATGTGTGTGTTAAATCACAGTTTTAATCCATTCACCTGTCAGTGAACACTTAGGTTGTTCCCATATCTTGGCTATTATGAATAATGTTGCAATGAACATGGGGGGGGGTGGGTACAGCTATTTCTTTGAGATCTTGATTTTATTTCCTTTGGATATGAACACAAAAGAGAGATTGCTTGATCATAAGGTAGTTCTATTTTTAATTATTTGAGGAACCTCCATACCATTTTCCACAGGGCTGTACCAGTTTACATTCTCACCAGCAATGTACAAGTGTTCCTGTTTCTCCACATTTCCACATTCTCAACTTAAATATCCAAATAACATCCTGGTATATAATACATACTTAACGTTTGAATGACTGTGTAGACAAAAGAATATTGTTAAATTTACCACTCTCTGAAGCTGTTCTGGTGATGTTGCTATAGTTTACAATATTAAAACATTGTTCTTAAAAAATAACCTACAGAGCCAGTGCTATATATCTGAGGATACTTCATTTTCACCCCTAGAGGGAGCTCCAGCCTTCTCCAGAGGTCTCCTCAGTATTACCCTCCAGGGTTTTCTTATTCCACCTCAAGAGAAGCAATGAAGAATCTGTTAAGGGCAAAAACATTTACTGAACATGTTTCTAGTGTGTGGATTTCCGTCTTGACCATACAACTACAGAAAGACTAGTTCAGAGATATTGATCTTTGGAGCTGCCTCTCTTGGACCTGGAGTTGCGCAATGTAGTCATCCATTTAACACATATTATTTTACAGATAGCCAGGTGTCAGGCACAGTTCTAGCAGTAGTCAAGTGATAGGAGATCAGTGTTTTCTGAAGAACACACCCTGGTGTACTTTACCTTTTCTGCCTAAATACAAGTGCCACCGCCTCAAGCTTACAAAGTCCGTAGCCTCTAAGCCTGCAGGAGTCTAGGTCTCTACCACTCCAGCAAGAGTGGATTCTTAAGTGTAAAGTGCCATTGTGTTACCGGAGACCAACATCTCCCTACCACTGCCAATTTTTCCTGAATGATGCTGAATGGCCAAAGTGTGGGAATCTGATCAAACAAGCCCATCAAGTAGATCAGATCATTGATTAGTCATGTCTGAGAATTTTTCCCCAAAGGGACGAATCACTAACTGGGATCCAATAAATACTCTCCCCTTTGGGATTTGACTGAGACCCAAAGAAAATTGGTCAGTCGGTGGTGGGGAGCTGTCACTCCAAGTGAAGTCGATGCCTCAAGGAAGCAAAACTTTCAATAAGCAGGAATGTGAGGGGACGATCATAGTAACAGTACCTACATAATATAAAACCTGAAGTATTAGGTGAGATAATACATGCAAAATACTTAGCACAGTGTTAATATCTTCCCTATTTCACAGAAGAGGAAGCTGAGTGTATTAGAGTTCTCCAGAGAAACAATCCATAGGGTATCTATCTACCTACCTATCTAGACAGATAAATATTTATATCTATCTCAGATGTATCTCAGATCTATCTCAGATATATATAAATATTTAGAGACTTATTATAAGGAATTGGCTCACATGATTATGGAAGCTGAGAAGTCCCATGATCTTCCTCCTGGAGACCCAGGGGAGCCAGTGGTACAGTTCCACAGGTGTAGACCATTGTCTCAGCTAGAAAACCAGCAGAGGAAGTGAATTCTTTCTTGGGGAGAATGATCTGCTATATTTTATCTACTAATTCAAATTTCAGTTTTATCCAGAAACACAGATTCATAGAAGCAGAGAGTAGAATGATAGTTACCAGAGGTGGGGAGGTATTGGTCAAAGTGTATAAATTTGTTATGTAACATGAATAAGTTCTAGACTTCTAATGTATAGCATGGTGACTATAGTTAAAACTGTATTCTATATTGGAAATTTGCTAAGAGTAGATTTCAGGTGCTCTCACCACACACACACACACACACACACACACACACCCATAACAATGTAAGAAGCTATATACGTAAAATTTTGTTAAGAAATTTTTGTCTCTGTTCTTAGGGATATTGGTCTGTAAGGTTTTATTGTAATATCATTGCCTAGTTCTAATATCAGCGTCATGTTGGCATTATAGAATGATCTGGGGAATAGTTCCTCCTTTTCAATTTTTGGTATAGTTTGTACAGAATTGATATTATCTTATCCTTAAAGGTTTGGTTAGAGTTCACCAGGGAAACTTTATGCCTAGAGCTTTTTTTGTGGAAAGATTTCAAACTATATATTCAATTTCTTTAAGAGCTAAAGAGCTAGGGGCACCTGGGTGGCTCATTCAGTTAAGTGTTCAACTCTTGATTTTGGCTCAGGTCATGATCTCAGTGTTGTGAGATTGAGAACCACATCAGGCCTGCTCTGGGGCGTGGAGCTTGCTTAAGATTCTTTCTCTCTCACCCTGTCTCCTCTCCCCGCAAAAAAGAGATAAGAGAGAGAGACAGATGAAAAGCTACTCAGTTACTTTTTTTTTTTTTTTTGCAAGTTCTGATAATCTTTGTCATTCAGGGAATTTGTCCATTTTATCTATGTTCCCTCTGTTATCATAAAGTTATTTATAAAATATTTGTAAGCTATTATTATTCTTGAGATATTGGTAGTATCTGCAGTAATGCCACCTCTGTCATTTCTGATAATAGTAATTTGTGTCTTCTCTCTTTTTGTCCTCCTGATCAGTCTAGCTGGCATTTATTAATTTTGTTATTCTCAAAAGCTAGCTTTTTTTTTTTTTAAGATTTTATTTATTTGACAGACAGAGATCACAAGTAGGCAGAGAGGCAGGCAGAGAGGCAGGCAGAGAGGGGGAAGTAGTATCCCTATTGAGCAGAGAGCCCGATGTAGGGCTCGATCCCAAGACCCTGAGATCATGACCTGAGCTGAAGGCAGAGGCTTTAACCCACTGAGCCACTCCGGAGCCCCTCAAAAGCTAGCTTTTGTTTAATCCATTCTCTTAATTCTTTTTATGGTTTCCAATTCATAGAATTCCACTCATCCTTGTATTTACGTGGATTTCATTTGTTGTTCTTTTTTCTAGTTTAAGGTAGAAGCTGAGGTCACTGATTTCAGAACTTTCTTCTTTTCTAATATAGGTGTTTGATGCTATAAATTTCCATCTAGGTTCTTCTTTAGCTGTATCTTACTAAAGTTTTATACATCGTTTTTCATTTTCATTTATTGAATATACTTTCTAACTTCCTATTTATTTATTTATTTATTTAGAGACCATGAGCATGGGTCGGGGAGGGACAGAGAGAGGGGGAGAGAGGGAGAATCTTAAGCAGGCTCTAGGACAGCATAGATCCCGATGCAGGGCTGAACCTCACAATCTGAGCTCATGAGTTCAGCTGAAATCAAGAGTTGGATGCTTAACTGACTGAGCCACCCAGGCGCCCCTCAAATTTCCTATTTAATTGGTCTAGGAGTGTGTTATTTAGTTTACAGATATTTGGAGATTTTCTAGATATTATTCTGTTATGATTACTTATTTTTTGAATTTCTAATTTAATTCCCTCATATTTAGAGAACATACTTTGTATATTTTGAAGTTATCTAAATTTATTGCAACTTGTTACATGGACAGACTATAGTCTATTTTGGTAAGGAATCCATGTGCTGTACCTGAGTTTTTGCGTCTGAGAGACCACCAAGGAGCCAACACCGAGGGTTTATTTGGCAAGCTTAAGCTTGGGCCCAAGTATACCCGACACGGTGGGGTAGGGACTTGGACCCAAGCTTACACAGTGGAGTAGGGACTTGGACCCAGGGCTGGATCCCAGGGCCCTGAGATCATGACCTGAGCTGAAGGCAGAAGCTTAACCCACTGAGCCACCCAGGTGCCCCTCATTCTTTTACTTTTAACCCATATATGCTTTTTATTTAAAGTGACTTTCTTTTAGTCAGCATATAGATGGATTTGCTTTTTGTATCCAATTTGATAATATCTACCTTTTTGTTGGGGTGTTTAGACCATTTATATTTAATGTGACTTCTGTTATGACTGGTTTTAAATTTACCAATTTAAATGAACATATTTGCTTTCAGTTTGTCTCATCTGTTCTTCCCCTTTTTCCACTTTTCTTCATTCTGTTCTATCCTTTTTATTGGTTTGTTGAGAATTACTCTTTATTGTGTTAATCCAGTGATTGCTCTTGATTTTGCATTATACATCTTTAATAATTCATAGCCTGATGTCAATAAGTTTTATTCTTCAAGTATAGTAGAAGAACCTTACAACTGTATACAGCTATAAACAGCTATACAACCTTCCTGGCCTTTGTATTATTATTGTTATTTTAAAACAATTATTTAAACACAATTATTATTGTGTTTAAAAACCCAGAATATGTTGCTTTTATTTAAACAGTAAATTATATTTTAAAGAGATTGACATAGTAAATATCTTTATAATTACTCACATAGCACTAGTCCATAGCACTTCATTCCTTTGCGTAGATTCACATTCCATCTGATATCACTTTTATCCTATCTAAAGCTTTTTCTTTAACATTTCTTATAGTGCAGGTTAGTTGGCAATGAATTATTTCAGCTTTTGTTTGTCTAAAAAGTCTTTATTTCATCTTCATTTTTGAAATATATTTTTGTTAGGTATAGAATCCTAGGGTGATAGTATCTTTGAAGATAGATTCAAGAAAGTTGAAGTTTTATCATCTTGGGTAAGTTAAGAGTTCTAAGTTTCTGTTTGAGGCTAGGATTCAACTTAACTCACCAAATATTCATGAAATGTCTTGTCTATACTAGGCACTGCCTTGGGCTGGGAAATCAAAAAAGGAATAAACATACCCTAGAGGAAATAAAAGTCTAGTTGGGGAGATGGATGCAAAAACAAATAATTACAGGAGAGTGGACTAAGTACAACAAAAAGCAATGAACACAGGGACTATGAGAGCTCAGAAGAGAAGTCAGTGATCCCAGCCTGCAGATAGGAATGTCAGACCAGGACTCTACAGCCTCTTTTAGTTGTTTCAGGAGCAGTAGTGTTCAGCATTTCAAGATCTTTTTTTTTTTTTTTTTTTTTTAAAGATTTTATTTATTTATTTGACAGACAGAGATCACAAGTAGGCAGAGAGGGAGAGAGGAGGAAGCAGGCTCACCGCCGAGCAGAGAGCCCGATGCGGGACTCGACCCCAGGAACCTGAGATCATGACCCGAGCTGAAGGCAGAGGCTTTAAACCACTGAGCCACCCAGGCGCCCCAGCATTTCAAGATCTTTAATATTACATTAGACTCCAGCATGCATGTGGTAGCCATGCTGCTTTGTTCTTGGTGATTCTAAGTGTGATTCCAGAGTTGACAGTCCTGGGAATACACTGAAAGGGGAGTGGAGAATTCCAAGTGGTGTTAGGTGTTGCTCTACCTTTGATGTGTTCTGTGACTTGAATATGTCTGCGGGTCTTTTGGCTTTCATCAAATGTCAATCTTAGGAATTCTAAGTCGACTTTAAATCAACTGTTGGATATTACTAGAAAAAGTCAGGAGATTTTCAGGGGAGTAATGGGGGTCAGAATTCTCTTAGTACAGAGTGAGGTTCTTCTGAAATGTGGGTTGAAATTAGACTGCACTGTGATGTATATTGTAGTCCTAGAAGACAACAGTAAGCAAGCTATGTTAAAATGCAAAAAAAAAAAAAAAAAGGTATTGTTAGTATTCTACAATAAGCAATATTTATTCCTTCTCAAGTTGTTTCTTATAAAAGTAAAACACTGATTAGAGGAAAGTGGAGACAATTACTGTATTATTTCTTATTGCAGCTATAACAAGATACAACAAATTGAGTGGTATTAAGCAATACAAATTTATTACCTTATAATTCTAGAGATCAGAAGTTTGAAATCAACTTCACTGGGCTAAAGCCAAGGTGTTGGCAGGGCTGGTTTATTCTGAAGGCAAAATCCATTTCATTGCCTTTTTCAACTTCTAGTTGCCACCCATATTTCTTGGTTGTGATGCCTTTCCTCCATCTTCAAATTATCTCACTCCATTTTCTTCTGTCATCATATCACCTCCTCTGAGTCTACTCTCTTATCTCCCACTGATAAGGACCACTGTGGTTATGTACCACCAACTCAGATAATGCAGTACAATCTCCCTATCTCAAGATCCTTAATTTAATCACACTGGCAAAATCCCTTTTCCCTCACAAGGTAAAATACACAGCTTCTGGGGATCAGGATATGGTCATACTGGGGCCCTTTACTCAGCCTACAGAAGTACTATTTCTGTTTTTGAGTAATGACTTAGTCTTCTTCAAACATTTATATAATTCTATTCTCTATGTATTGAAAAAAATACTTTTTGGGGGCTGGCACCTGGGTGGCTCAGGCAGTAAGTGTCTGCCTTTGGCTTGGGTCATGATCCCTGGGTCGTGGGATCAAGTCCCGTGTCAGGCTCCCTGCTCTGGAGGGTGTCTGCTTCTCCTTCTGCCCCTCCTCTCATTCATTCTCTCAATCCCCCCCCCCAAATAAAATCTTAAAAAAAAAACTTTAAACTTATATTATTTGTCCATCTCAGTATGTTTTCTCAAATAATGCTTCTTGAAAGCTGTATGGTTCTTCTATAGGGATATATCATAATTTATTTAGCTCTTGCATTACAACTTTTAATTGTCAGGAATCTTGGTTGTAAGTTACAGGAATCCAACTCCAGTTGCTTCAGCAATGAGAGGAAGTTATTGGCTCTGGCGATTTGATGAAGTCTTCATGGGATTCAGCAGGATTTCAGGAGCCGCTAAAATCAGGGAATCCAAAAGTTCCTGTCTTTAGTCCTTTTCACACTCTCCCACTGAAGCCTGCTAGTTTATCGTGTGTCATGATTTCATCCACTGGGGAGGGTTCAGCTGACCACAAACTGTCTAACCAGGTCTGGGCAAGTCCCTAACAAAAAGCAAAACCCCATGTCATCATAGCCTGAACTTAATTCCAAGGAATTCAATCACAGGTACTGGTGATATGGGTTCTTGCTACTCAGAATGGTCCATAGCTAAATAGCACCAGCAACACTTGGAAGCTTGTTAGAAATGCAGAAGCTGGGTCCTATTCAGGACATAATGAATCAAAATCGGGATTGTAACAACATTGCAGGTGGTTTGCATACCTGTGGATGTTTGAGAAGCACTATTCAAGTAACTGCCTTATTTCTCCCCTTCCATTTCGTGGATGTTAACAAAGCCTGTGTTGACTGACCAACAGTCAGGGTTTATAGCTATAAGGAGAATGGATGAAAATGGTTCAGTAACACTGAGCAAAAACAAGCAACTCCACAGGCATTGAGAACCACATTCATACCAACTGATCATTATCTCTGCATGGCAATTTCTTGCACCAGGAGTAGCTAAACCAAGATAGCCAAGGTCTGCAGCTGTGTCATCAATAAGTTGTCTAAGGCACCCCAGGAAAATATGGCCTTATGGAGTAAATCTGGAATTTCTCTGGTTTGAGCTCTGTGCCTCCTTGGCTTACCCTAGAGAATCAGCTAATGTGTCCTTTCATATGTTTGTTATTAAAGTAACACAATGGACAGACAAGGGTGAAGCTAATGTCATGTAGTATCATTCTGTTGGTTACCTGTGAGGTTTTTTTCCATTCTACACAAACCACCTGTGGGGACTTGCATCCAGGAATGCTGTGATTCTTTTCCTATTAAGAAGCATGTAGTTTTCAAACTGTTGCTAGCCAGGGTGTACAATCCATCGTAACATAGAAGGAATACTAAAAAAAATTTGCAGAATAATTTTTAAACAGTCCTAAAATATAATAATTGGTAATGTGTATCAATCAATAGAGAGGTTTAATATGGACTTTGGTATATACCTGTATATATATACAGATATGCCCGTAGTGTCACAGAGTAAAAAAGGATACAGATTCTTCTCTGCCTGGGTCTAAACCTTATATAGGATATTAAGATCTATCAGATAAGATGCCTTTTTGCTGAAAGTAACACAAAACTCACAGTCCTGCCAGATCAAATAATAAAAGCATTGATTCTTTTATCTACCACCTGTCTGGAGAGAGGACAACTGTAGACCCTGGTTGTCTGGGCTTCATATCTGTTTTTCTTTAATTCTTTCAGTCCTGGAAAAGTCTGGGGCATCCAGGGGGGGACCCTGTAGCTCCTCCCAGTGAAATGATGTGCCTGGAATAACAAAGGAAAGAAATCAAAACAACATGAAGCCACAGCCTATGTTTTCCAACCAAGCTTAGAAGTGATGAAAGACGAAAGAAAATTTAGCTGGGATTCAAGCTGTGGCTAGGATTGTGACAGTTAATAAATCAGTAAGTCTGGAAAACGTAAGTGTCACGATAAAATTAAGAAGCTGCATTACACTGTCATTCAATTAGTGTTATTAAAAAACAATTATTAACACGTGTCTCTCTTCTCTGGGGTTATCTCTCATTTATTTATCAGTAAGGCTTGCCTTCTCCCAGAGATAGTTATACATTGTTAAAGTGGGTCCTGCCACTTGTTAGCTGTGTGGCCTGGGGATTATTTAAGATCTCTGAATCTCAGTTTATTCATCTGTGAATTGGGTTTCATAACAATATCATTTTGGGCAGTGGCTGTCAAACATCTTGGCTGGAGTAAGGAATATGATCTTATATCACAGTGCAGTATGCTGTACATGCTCATTTCTTTTTTTTTTTTTAAGATTTTATTTATTTATTTGACAGAGAGAGATCACAAGTAGACACAGAGGCAGGCAGAGAGAGAGAGAGAGAGAGAGAGAGAAGCAGGCTCCCTGCTGAGCAGAGAGCCCGATGCGGGACTCGATCCCAGGACCCTGAGATCATGACCTGAGCCGAAGGCAGCGGCTTAACCCACTGAGCCACCCAGGTGCCCCTGCTCATTTCTTTATACATTGTTTTTCAGGGGGCATTTTGCCCTTCCCTGTTTACAAAAATCACACTATGTGCAAGACACAGTAGATACTGAATGAACATAGATGGTCCATGAAGTATATGTAACTGAACGACTCCACTGTTTCCACAGCCAGCTCACGTGTTAAGGTGAGCAGAAATGCATGTGGCAGAAGTATTAAGATGTCTTCCAGGAGATGAGGTCCCATCTTAGGGCAACTTTTCCCCCAGACAGCCTGTCACTCTCAAGTTTGGGGGACATAACTAGACATATTTGGTCCACTGACACCTGAGCTAATATGGGACCCCAGGTCTGCTATACCAGGGGTTTGTCCTAGATCCTAAAGCTCTATCAGTGTTCATTTCTTCATCCACAACAGCGGTGATCCTAACCCCCACCTCACAAGGAGATGATGTAATGAAAGCAAAAGTCCCCGGAGGCAGTTGTGGAAACAACTTCTCTATAAACCCTCAACTGAGTGGGACTTTGGCCCTTTGTAGACCGCCCATCACATCACAGCTCTCTGAAGTTCCCTTAGATGAAAAAATACCACTGAAGAGGCATCCTGCAAAAACTATTTTTTTCCAAATTAAAATCGGGATTTTACATATAAACATTTTTATTCATGTTCATGACACATGCAACCAATGTACCTTTTGGTTTCTTAGAATCTGGCTTGTTTTTTAATGGCATCTTCCAACTGGACTTGCATTTGGAGAGCACTCCCTCTGAACACCACTAGAACAATCGATTTGGGTTATACAGACAAGCAAGGGAATGCTAGAGGCCTGTGTGGTGTATTCCTTTATTTGTCTGTGCATTATTTCATTCAACAAACTTTGAGTACTCACTTTTTGCCAGGCACTGTGATTGGCATAGGGATACAGAAGCAAAAGAGACTACCATTGCCCCCAGGAGCTAATATTCCCGTGGAGGAAGCAGATACCTCAACAAACAACTACACTGCAATAGGCAAGGCTGTAATAACACGATAAATATTTGTTGATTTCCCTCTAGTGCCAGAGGCTGTTCTGGGGCTGAGAACACATTGTGTACACACAACACTTGCCATCAAGAACTTATAAACTAATGTTGGGGAAAGTTACAGTTTGGCTGTTATAGGCACAGATGGTGAAGACAAGTTAACTTTGTGTGGGGGAATCATGGAAGACTTCCTGGAGGAGGTGATGTCTGAGCTGAGACTTAATGACCGAGTGGGGGCTTTCCAAATGAAGGGTTTGGGAGGTGGAAACTATGGGAGAGGGCATGTGGAAGAGATAGGGCTTTTGTTCAGAGGAAATAGCGCCTACTAATGTATGTGTGGTTATATCTGGGAAAGTGGGAAGACATGGAAAGTTCAGCTCATAAAGGGACTCAAGGAGTTTAGATTTCATTCTGCAGATGCTAGGAATTTATGCGGAGGCTAAACATTGTAAGACTTGTGTTTTAAAATGATTTTTCAACATGATAATGAAAAAGGATTTCTTCGGGGCAGGGCTGAGCAAGAATGTTGTCTGGGAGAGAGGTTAGAAGTCTGATTTAGTTATTCAAAAGGGAACTGATAAGCTTGAACTACAAACGGTGGTGCTGAGAATGAAGAAGAGGGGATAGATGCAAGAGAAATCTTGGATACAGAATGTATAGATCTCTAGAATGCAGGAACATTGGATGAGAACATCCAAAGGGGTGGCATTCAAAGTGACTGCTGGGTTTCTGGTTTCAGTGACTTAAGTGTTTGACACTTGATGATGCCACTGGGGCCATAGGAAAGTACCTTGGATGTTCCTTTGCTAATTTTCAGGTTGTAGTTTAAAGCAATTAATCACCACCCATGCTGTGGACAAATGGCTGGTTGACTTGTGCAAGTCCCTCTATGCTAGGCATAATTTTGACAATTCTACTGGCATATATATACTGACCTGACCCACAAACTAACCCCACTTGTTAAGCTGACCACGTGTATTTATGGATATCACTTTGGTTTGGTTTTTGTTTTTCTTAATGGCACATTACTCCAGTATCACAGTGTTGAGGGTATATGCATGGGTTCCAGAACCAGCCTGCCTGGGCACAGGCCCTGCCTCTGTCCCTCCCTTCTAGACTATCCTGGGGTGAGTCTCCCCATGCATAAAATTGTCATATAACCATCATACCTGCCTCCTATGGGCGTTGGGAGGATTACATGAGTTAGTTCATGGTAACTCAGAACATGGTCTGCCTGGTATGCAGTAGGTGCTCTATGTTTGTTATCATGCCAGGAGCACCTCCCTGGAACAAAGGGCCCCTGATGCTGCTTGAATGGCATCTATGCCTACTACTGACATGACGAGCTCTCACTCTGTGCCATGCTCTGGGCCATGGGCTGTGCATATATTCTCTCCTTCAGCTGCACAACAGTCATGAGGTCTTACGTACAGTGTCACGACTGCAGTATTCTAGAAAAGGACAGCTATCACAGATGCTAACCAACCTGCTTGAAATCACACAGCTGGTGAGTGGAGGAACCAGGATCCAGACACCCAGGACCACCTGGCCCTAATGCCCATAGACTTGAGGCAGACTGTTGCCAGGGCAACTAGTGACCAGAGCAGCTACCCATTTCTAGGAGGACACTGGCTAGAAGGGCCTCATAATTTCAAGAACAAGAGCCATCTTGGTTCCCTGAGAGCTTAGTCCAGTGCCACACATGATGACAGAGTACAGCCTAGCAGATGTCCTCCAGTGCAGGAGAGAATGATTGATTCTTCCTTTATCCCCTCCCTCAGGGACTCCCCACCCCCCAATGAAGTCCCCCTCCTCCTCCTTTTCTTTCAGGGATTTGGACTGGTGTATAGAAGCCTTGGGGGGAAAATATCCAATTTAGCAGGTTGCAAAACATGGTAAGAATATGATCTGGTGAAGATAATTTTAAATAGCAATTGCTTCAACCTCATTTAACTGAGCCATCAAAGCCACTTAGAGGAGAATTTACTTTGAATACACATCTCCTGTGCGCTCTGCTTACCCATTTCTACATCAGCACCTTTACATCTTGCTGGAACTCGGTGAAAATATCAGGTCTCCTCTTTCATCTTACCATTTAATTAGGTTCCTGCCCATGCTGCCCATGGTTGAGACCAGTGCATTGCCATCTTTCACGAAGTCTTCTCTAATGCACAAAGATCACAGGCAGCGCGATACAAATAGGAGATACTACTAATCACACTGTCTTTTTCCATTGTGAGCTAAGACGAGTAGGGGACTTCAGGAGTACGTTATTGATGTAGGTTATTTCCAGTCGAGCTGAAGTTGAGCAGTTTGTACCAGGTCATTGTTTGTAATCTCAGAGCAGACTCCTATTTCTAAGAAAGCATTCCAGCCACAAAGTCTTCTACAAACAGCTTCCCCCAAACTGTGGATGTTGAACTTCCTAAGCTTTGATTCTGCCATTGAAAACAAGCCTAATTTCCCCACTGAGAGACCGCCACCCTGAAGTCTCTCCTGTTCTTTTCTCCTGGAGAAAGAGCTCTGGCTCCCAGCCAGGTCAAGTGTGCCACTTTAGCTCAGCTAGATGTTTGAAAATCTATATATTAAAAGAAGGTGAAATGATACGCTCAGTCAATCTAGCAATAACCCGTTGCTTTTTTTTTTTTTTTTTAAAGATTTTATTTATTTATTTGACAGACAGAGATCACAAGTAGGCAGAGAAGCAGGCAGAGAGAGAGAGGAGGAAGCAGGCTCCCTGCTGAGCAGAGATCCCGATGCGGGATGCGGGGCTAGATCCCAGAACCCTGGGATCATGACCTGAGCTGAAGGCAGAGGCTTTAACCCATTGAGCCACCCAGGTGCCCCGACCCATTGCTTTTTTGAAAGGATTCACTCCCAAGATTCTTTCTGTTGAAAGTGTCCCTTGAAACTTTGAGATGATTTACAAGACTCAGTTTATACACCGCTTTTCAAGAGCTCATCTTTGGAGTAAAGCGCCATTTAGTTTGTGTTGTTGCGAAACCTTTGGCTAAGGTAGCTTAAGTGAAGATCTTAGTTTTTTAAAGATTTTATTTATTTATTTGACAGACAGAGATCACAAGTAGGCAGAGAGGCAGGCAGAGAGAGAGGAGAAAGCAAGCTCCGTGCCGAGCAGAGAGCCCGATGCGGAGCTTGATCCCAGGACCTTGAGATCATGACCCGAGCCGAAGGCAGAGGGAACCCACTGAGCCACCCAGGTGCCCCTTAAATGCAGATCTTAAAGAAAGAAAGACCCTCTGTCTCTAAACAAACAAACAAACAAGAAAAAACCCAAAACAGGCTACAAGCCTGTTACAAGCAAATGAGAAGTTCATCAAATTATTGGTTTGAGAAGGAATGCATTCTTGTGGACTCAGGTATTTCATTTCCATACACTTTGCTATATGTGTGGTGTCTTCTCTTGAACCTAAAGGCAGCTTGGAGGCTTCATGCAAAGTACTCACCAAGTACAAGCCGACAGAACTGAGAGAGAGAGGGGCATTGCTTTTTCTTATTCTCTTTTAAAGTTACCATTTCATTGGCTGCTTCTTGCAGGCTGAATGATTAGCACAGTGCTTTATATACCTCCTCTCATTTCATCCTTGATGGAACCAATGCAGCCAGAATTGATTGTCCTTTTCTCATCCATGAGAAAACTGAGCTTTTTTGGGAGATGAAACCATTTGTCCGATGTTACACAGCTAATGAATGAACAGTAGTGTTAGTAGCTAACATTTTATGAGCTCTTACTGTGAGCTCAGGCACTGTCTAAATATTTAATACATTGGACTCATTTAATGATTAATATAGTACGTTCAAATATCCTTCCCATTTCACAGATGAGGAAACCAAGGCACCAAGAGGTTAAATGACTTGCCTAAGGACACCCAGAAAATGGGAGAAATGGAATTAAGAACCCGTGTCCTTTGGCTCCAGAATCTTCTTCCGTTACCATCATACCCCAAAGCTTCTCTATAAAATCCTGCCTCATCATTTCTCCCACTTCCACTGTACTGCCTGCCCCCACCCCTACTTTGTTTATTTTTTTTAAAGGTTTTATTTATTTATTTGACAGAGATCATAAGTAGGCAGAGAGGCAGGCAGAGAGAGAGGGAGAGGGAAGCAGGTTCCCTGCTGAGCTGAGAGCCCAATATGGGACTCTATCCCAGGACCCTGAGATCATGACCTGAGCCGAAGGCAGAGGCTTTAAGCCACTGAGCCACCCAGGCGCCCCCCTACTTTATCTTTTACAGTCTCATTTCTCATAGCTGACATGCCATATACTTGCCGAACTATGTTATTTTTTTCCTTTTTGGTTCGTCTCCCCACAAGAGAGCAGAGATTTCTGTCGTCTTTGTTTATTGCTAGATCTCTGGCATTGCCACTTCCTGGCACACCAAGAACTACTGATAAATAGAGAACTGTGTCTGGCCCATCGTAGGCAGTGAATTGATCTCCACTGAATGTGAGAGTAACTGAATCCGGGGCATTTCTCTAAGCTCATGAGAACTAGGATCCATCCCACTACAATTCTGCTTGCAGTTGTGATTTGGAATATGATGTAATAGAATGGTAGGTACATAAAACCAATTTCTCTGGGCTGAAGAGTGATAAAGAAGGCAAGAAGTGATTCTAGGGCACCTGGTTGGCGCAGTCAGTTAAGCGTCTGACTTTGGGTCAGGTCCTGATCTTGGGGTCCTGGGATTGAGCCCCAGGTCCTTCAGCTGCCTACTCAGTGGGTGTCTGCTTCTCCCTCCCCTTCTCTCTCTCTGGCCCTCTCCCCACTCCCACGCCTGCTCCTGCTCACACACCCTCTCTCTCCCAAATAAATCTTTTTTAAAAAGAAGGGATTCAGCCAAAGGGAGGAAAGATGTGGGAAGGCACTGGGGGTGGGGTCGTGGCCATCAGTGCTGGGAGGACATGTCTATGGTGGAAAGATTTGCAGACTAAGAGGAAGGATGCTGTGGAGAGGAAGAGTGGAGTGGGCGTGAGGCGCGGGTGGAGGTGGTGGGTGGTTTGGAAAGGGAGAGAGGAACTGGGTTGAGCTCCATCCCGTAGAAGGGCCAACCTTGCAAGGGTAGAGAACTGCTCCTGCTTCTGAAACACAGCAAAAGGAGGTGATAACTGGCCATTCTGCAGCCTTTTGAGATACAAAGAAATTGAGAGAGATCTTACTGCATGTCTCTGATCGCCCCAGGATAATAGCAGGGTTAAGGTTCGACAGCTGATATTGGAGAAAATTCAGATTTAAAAAATCAAGGTCAAGTGAAATGATAGTCTGGCAGTACTGAGACAGGGCACAGGAGACTGAGGTTCAGCTCATTTAAGACATTCACTTCATGTAGGCCATCAGTAACAATGGCGGGAGATTAAGACTGGGCTGTAATTAGTGTGAAATTGCTCTCTCTGAAACTGCCGCTCATGTTATGCAGTTTCTCATGTGCTTATTCTCCAAATCTCTCTTTTCTGGTCGAGTGTCTATTTAAATCTTTTGTCTACTTTTAATTGGGTTGTTTGTCTTCTTGAATTGCAAGTGTTCCTTAGACAAGTCCATTGTTGTGTATGTGTGAATACAAAATATCTTCTCCCAGTCTGTGGTTTGATTTTTCATTTCAACAGTGATTCATGAAGAACAAAAGTCTTGAAATTGGTAAAGTTCAGTCTGTTGATTCCTTTTCTTTGAAAGGTCAGGCTTTGGGTATTTAAGAAATCTTTGCCAAATCCTGGGTGCCTGGGTGGCTCAGTCAGTTAAGCATCTGCCTTCGGCTCAGGTCAGGATCCCCGGGACCCGGGACTGAGCCTCGCATCGGGCTCCCTGCTCAGCCGGGAGCCTGCTTCTCCCTCTCCTGCTTCTCCCCCCTGCTTATGCTCTCTCTTTCTCTGTCAAATAAATAAAACCTTAAAAAAAAATCTTTGCCAAATTCGGATTATTAAAAAAATTTCTTCTGGGGTGCCTGGATGGCTCAGTGGGTTAAAGCCTCTGTTTCGGCTCAGGTCATGATCTCAGGGTCCTGGGATTGAGCCCCGCATCGGGCTCTCTGCTCAGCGGGGAGCCTGCTTTTCCCTCTCTCTCTGCCTGCCTCTCTGCCTACTTGTGATCTCTCTCTGTCAAATAAATAAATAAATAAATAAAATCTTTAAAAAAATTTCTTTGTTTTCTTTTTGAAGTTTTATAGTTTTAATTTTGCTCAGGTCTGTGGTCTGTTTCAAGTTAATTTCTGTGTATGGTATGAGGTAAAGGTTACAGTCCTTTTTCTTTTTTTTTTCCCCTTTGCAAGTGGCTAGCCAGGTCCTCTAGCACTGTTTCAGAAAAAGCTTATTCTTTCCTCGTTGAATTGCCCTTGCACTTTTGTCAAAAATGAATTGACTGTGTGTTGGTCTATTCCCGGACTCATTATTCCATTTTCTTGATTTATTTATCTTTTTTGATCCAGTAGGACATTGTATTAATTACTGTAGCATTATAATAAGACTTGACATCAGAAAGTGTAAATCCTTGAACACTGTTATTCTTTTTCAAAGTTGTTTCAGCTATAATCGTTTCTTTGCATTTCCATATCCTGCTAGGCTTTTGATTGGGATTACATTCAGTCTATAAATCAGTTTGGGGAAGAACTCAACAGTTCTCAACAGTGACGAGTCCTCTGATCTAAGAATGTAGTATATTTCTTTATTTATTATGTCTTCTTTAAATTTTCTTACCAATATTTTGTAGTTTTCAGTACACAACTATTACACATCTTTTGCCAAAAAATCCCAATTTTTCATATTTTTAAATGCTTTTGTCCAAGATTTTTTTTTTTCTCCCTGGGGCACCTAGGTGTCTCAGTTGTGCATCTGACTCTTGATTCTGGCTCAGATCATGATCTCAGGATTGTGGGGTTGAGCCCCGTGTCAGGATCTGAGCTCAGCATAGAGTCCGCTTGTCCCTCTCCCTGTGCTCCTCCCCACTGCTTGCTAGCATATAGAAATACAGTATAGAGTATATAGAAATACTATATAGTATATATAATATAAATTCTGTATTTATTCTATATTTATCCTAAATGTATAGTATAAATTCTATATAGTATATAGAAATACAAGTGATTTTTGTGTATTGCCCTGATATCCTACAACTTTGTTAAAGCATTTAAAAATATATTTCTTAGGATTTTTTAATGGAGAGAGTGGTCACCTGTGAGTATATTTGTGGGTTTTTTCTAAATGCCCTTTATTAGATCCAGGAAGTTACCCTCTGTTCCTAGTTTGGTGAGAATTTTTATCAGTGCATTTCAGATTTTGCCAAAGAAATGCTTTTTATGCATCTATTGAAATAATCATGTAGCATCTGTTAAAATGGTGAATGATACTGATTGATTTTCAAATATTAAAACAACCTTAAGTTCCTGGGATACACTCTACTTACTGATTGTTTATGGTACTTTTTATATGTTGCTAGACTCCATTTGCTAAAATTTTGTTGAGAATTTTTACATCTACTTTTATGAGAGCTATTGACCTACACTTTTTTTGTTTGTTAATGCTTTTCCCTATTTTTCTCTTGTTTATTTGATCATTTTGTTCTTTTTTTTTTAAAGATTTTTAAAAGATTTGCAGGTATTCATCACATTTTCTCTTGATTTCTAACTTAATTCCATTGTGAGCAGAGACTATACTGTGTTTAAAATCCTGTCAAATTTGTCAAATCTTAATTTGTGACCCAGAATAGGGTCTTTCTTGATAAATGTTTTACATACATTTGGAAGGAATGTGTGTTCTGATATTGTTGATTGGGAATTCTGTAAATATTATTTAGGTCAGGTTAACTGATCGTCTTTGTCCAAATCTTTCATATCCTTACTGATTGTCTACTTGTTCTCACAGTTTTTATGAAAAAGATGATGACATTTTCAGCTATCACTGTGGATTTTTCTAATTTTATTTGAGGTCTATTAGATTTACTTCTTGTATTCCTTTTTAAAAAAATTATTTGAGGGATGCCTGGGTGGGCCAGTCAGTTAGGCATCTGCCTTTGGCTCAGGTCATTGTCCCGGGGTCCTGGGATGAGTCCCACACAGGCTCCTTGCTCAGCAGGGAACCTGCTTCTGCCTCTGCCTGCTTTTCTCCCTGCTTGTGCTTGCTCTCTGTCTCTCAGACAAATAAATAAAATCTTTTTAAAAAATAAAAATAAAATGTTTATTTTAAAGATTTATTTATTTATTGTTGAAAGAGAGAGAGAAAGGGAGAGAGCGCACAGAAGCAGGGGGAGGACCAGATGCAGAGGGAGAGGGAGAAGAGTAGCAGACCTCTTGCTGAAGGCAGAGCCTGACTCCTGGAACTGGATCTCACCACCCTCGTATCACCATCTGAGCTGAAACCAAGAGCTAGATGCTTAACCTGCTGAGTCATCCAAGTGCCCCTACCTTTTGTATTCTGAAGCTCTGTTGTTACATGCATAAATATTTAGAATTCTATATCCTTTTGACAAATTGACATCTGTATCCTTATGAAAGGACCCTGGTAATATTTTTGGCCCTTTAGTCTAATTTGTCAGATATTAATATAGTCACTCCAGTTTTCTTTTGATTAGTATTTGCATGTTATATCTTTTCCCATTCTTTAATCCATTTCTTTCCTTATAGTGAAAGTGGGTTTCTTGTAGGCAGCAAAGAATTTTGGCTTGCTTTCTGATGAAAATTCTCCTGTTACTTTTATCTTGATTCCTTTTTTCATACTATGTCTTTATTCTTTGGCTATATTTAAGATTTTTCTCTTTATCTGTGGTTTTAAATACTTGCCTATGATATACCTTGGTGTAGGATTCATGTTTGTTTGTTTGTTTGTTTGTTTCTTTCTTTCTTTTTTAAAGATTTTGTTTATTTATTTGATAGAGAAATCACAAGTAGACAGAGAGACAGGCAGAGAGAGGGGAAGCAGGCTCCCCGCTGAGCAGAGAGCCCGATTCGGGGCTCGATCCCAGGACCCTGGGATCATGACCTGAGTCAAAGGCAGAGACTTAACCCACTGAGCCACCCAGGCATCCCTAGGATTCATGTTTCTTATATTTGAGGCTTATTGAAATCTTTATGGTTTCATACAATTTGGGAAATGGGGGACCATTATTTTCTTAAATATTTTTCTGCTTCCTTCTCTTTTTCAGGAACTGTTTATCTTAAGCTACTTAAATTTCCTTCAGTGCACTGATGCTCTGTTCAGTATTTTTCCCAGTCTTTTTTCTCTCACTTTGGGTAGTTTCTTTACCACCTTCAAATTCACTAATCTTTACTTTCATAGTGTTTAATAATCTGTTAATCTTACCTCATGAATTTTTTCATTACCCTAGTTATATTTTCTCTTCTAGAAAAATTTTTAAAAAAATCTTACATGTCTTCACTTAACATGTTCAATCTACTATCTTCAACATATGGAACATAGTTATAATAGTTGTTCATGATTTTGTCCACTAATTCTATATTCTTTATAATTTAGGATGCATTATGTTTTGCATTTTCTTCCTCTGATGCATGCCTTGAATTTGGGGGTTGGCTCCCAGACACCATGAGTTTTATATTGTGGGATGCTGCATATTTTTGTGTTCTTATATTGGTGAGCTTTTTTCAGTGGGAGGCAGTTATGTTCCTTGGAAATAGTTTGTTCCTTTTAAGTCTTGCTTTTAAACTGTATTAGGCTTATCCAAAACAGTCTTTAGTGTCAGAATAACTTTCCCACTGCAGAGGCAATAATTTTCTGAAGTCTCTATCCAGTCTCCCTTCATTACAGGGCTTACCACTCTGGTTAATGGAACACAGCTATTCTCATCCTTGTGTGATCCCTAGGTATGGACGCCCTGCTGCTTTCTTGTGCATATTTCCATTGTCTCAGGTAGTTCACTCACATGCATTTACTGATTAGCATTCAGCTGAAGACTAGCATTCTACCGTCTGTAGAATGCAGAAGTTCTTTGTGTAGGTCCTTTCTCACAGGGGGCATTGTGAAATCGAATCATCTTGACTTTCTAGGACTACCGGCTACATCTTCTCAATCACACAGTAAGCCTGGACAATCAGATGGCTCAACTCGTTTGTTTCCATTCTCTCAGGGACCACTGTCCCGAGCTGCCACATGTTCAAAGTTTGAAAATTGTTGTATCATAAAATTTTAATGGTTTTTAAATTTCATGCAGGAGGATAAACCCAACGCCTATGCTCTATAGTGGCCAGAAGGGGGCATTTCTCGGTGAGGCTCTAATTTGTTTGTTGGTGTTTTTTTCTTCTTCTTCTTCTTCTTATGTAGGATTGAGAATTCTGTATTATATTTAGTGTCAGTTGTATTTCTTTTGCTTTTATGAATATGTTTCTATTTCATCTTTTTCCCTCATTGGGATATTGGTTTTTTCCGTCTTCATTTCTAGAAGCTCTTCAGAGATTATGGAGATTAACCCCCTTCTTCATAAACCTTTTCCCAGCATCTTGTATTTTTACTTTGCTTATGGTGCTTTTTATTCTATGTATATCACTTTAATTTTTTAAGTAGTCAAATTTATCAATGTTTTCTGTTACTGTATTTGGATTTTGAGTCATATTTGGAAAGTCCTTTCTGTGGCATATTTTTTAATATCCTCAGAGCCTCAATTCGTTGCCTGTTGGGATTGGATTTTATTTTTTGTCAGTAGCTTAAAATTACTTGAGATAAAATCTGGTGAATGAGGTGGGACAACCAATTGAGTAATGATAATTTTGATTAAATCATAAAGTTTCTGTGTAGTTAGGAGATTTTGTTTGTTTGTTTACATCAAATGCTTCCATTTCTTTTTCTGAAATTGATTCCAAAGTGTAATTTCAGAAATATGTAAGTGGATAATATTTTTAAATATTAACTTTCTTATTGTAGTTCCTTTTTTCCCTTTCCCCCATATTCCTGTCCTTTGGTTTATGGCTTTAGATAAAATATGTGGCAGAAGAATCACAGAGAGGTTGAAGGTTCTAGAGAGGAATAGCTCTGTGGTATCTTTCAGAAGAAAGAACTTAGGCAATTGTAATCGAGTCCCACATCGGGCTCTCTGCTCTGTGGGCAGCCTGCTTCCTCCTCTCTCTCTGCCTGCCTCTCTTCCTACTTGTGGTCTCTCTCTCAAATAAATGAATAAAATCTTTAAAAAAAAAAAAAAAAGAACTTAGGCAATTGTATAGGAAAATTCCTTTGTCTCAAACAACAGAGTACCACTGAATGTGAAGGAGCCCTCAGAGAGGGACAACAGATATCATATAGGTAGACTGGGTAGGCAGATGGTCAACCTACAGGTCTTCTCCTGGATGATTTGAGACTGAAATATTATGACAAATTCCCAAAGCTGCTTGAATAGGAGAATGACCAAGAATGACTGACATAAGATTTCTTACCAACTTGGTTGTATAGTCTTGAATTTGAAATTTAGTTGTAGAAAATAAAAACATCTTATATGTTTAGATGAGATCTACCCTCTTTAAAAATATTTTAACCAATTGGGGTGCCTGGGTGGCTCAGTGGGTTGAGCCTCTGCCTGTGGCTCAGGTCATGATCCCAGGGTCCTGGGATCAAGGCCCGCATTGGGCTCTCTGCTCAATGGGGATCCTGCTTCCTCCTCTCTCTCTGCCTGCTTCTCTGTTATCTCCATCTGTCAAATAAATAAATAAATTCTTTTTTAAATATATTTTGACCAATTGTTGACAAAAATTTATAGTTTTCCAAAGTAAAGGACCTAAAGAGTTATATTTATTTGCCTGTCTGCTGAAGGAGGGGAAGTGGGGTGGGGGGGTGTCAATTGAATGTTTCTATTAACTTATAAATAAGGGTTTTTAACTTGAGATTTTCCCCCTAAGTGATGATCTCTGAGCTTGGAAGATAAAAAGATTACATCTTTGCTAACTTCCAATTAAAATACAGAATTTCCTTCTAGTATAAATGTAGGCAAAAAACCGCAGGAGTATCAACAATACTTATGATTTTATCAATAATAGAACCACACACATTTTCATATAACAATACGGTTGATACACGTATCTTAACACATTGCTGATCTTCATTACCACTCATCAATACTTCTTGTATAGTTCATATATTTCTAGTATGAATATACAGTTGTTCTGAATATATAGTTGTTCCTAGATTACCCATAGGCACTTAGAAATCAGCATCTTTCTAACCTGCCTAATTTGATCTCCGTACTCCCCCCACTTATCTTAATGACACCCATTGGAAACCTGAAATTATTTTCACATCTTCTTTCCTCTTACCCCTCAAGTCTATATCGAAATCTTTACAAGATTCTATTTCCTCTTCTTCATCCTTTACAGCCTCCCGAGTTCAGTCCCACCTCCTCCCTTGATGTGCCTATAGCAGGCTCTCTAAGGCAGGGCAGGGGTGTCCTTGACGATCTGTCTACTCTGTCACCTCTCTCCCAAGCAATCCACGTAGCTGCCAGTTACTTTACTAACCTATACATTGGATCATATTATGCCTCTTAATACCTTCCATGGATTTCTGTTTCCTCAAGGATAAAGGATGAATTCTGAACTTCCCAATCAGGTCTCAACTTAACTTTCTGAAACCTTTGGTTATAAACATCCTTATGTATGAACACCAACGCCATCTTGCTACACTGAGTCTCCAAAGCTGATTGCCTTTCCCCACTTCCCCTCAGGAATTCCTACTCACTCCTTCACTCTCCCCTCCTCTACCTAGCTCTCCCTTCCTAGGCAGACTTAATTGCCCTCTTTCTGTCACCTTTGACATTATGTATCTATCTTTTTGATGGCTCATTCTGCAGAGCATTGTTAGTTGCCTTTGTTTGCTGTAGGTATTTCAGTAAACTGTTGATCCTCATTACTACCCATCACTACTTTAATTATGGATGTTTTGGGACTTATTGCTAGCTCTAGCTATTTTTTTAAAGATTTTATTTATTTATTTGACAGAGATCACAAGTAGGCAGAGAGAGAGAGAGAGAGAGAGAGAGAGGAGGAAGCAGGCTCCCTGCAGAGCAGAGAGCCCGATGCAGGACTTGATCCCAGGGCCCTGAGATCATGACCTGAGCCAAAGGCAGAGGCTTAACCCACTGAGCCACCCAGGTGCCCCTAGATCTAGCTATTTAATTCATTAATAAAGAAACACTATTATTACTATTTCACAAACATCTTTAATACTTGGATTACTTTCTGTTTCAATGTAGTTGTCTATTTCAATGTACTCCTATATTTTACCTGGAGCATTTACAAACATTATTCTGACAAGTCATCTGTTAGGCTTCAACACCCAGTTAAAGGTGTTTATGGCATAAAATAGGAACAGAGCTTCTGTTTTAGTTAAACTTCATGTAATTACTGGCTGAAGTCACCGCTAGAAGAGATGAGCTCTCAGTAAGGCAGGTCCTAGGCTTTCATTTCCAGCTCTTCCCCAGCTGGAAGACTTGAGAATGTAACTTAATTCAGAGAATCTGACCTTCTACACTCTTTCAGGCTCGATAAACTGCAGGTGCCCCGCAATTGATCAGTCTGACTTGACAGCTTCCCCCAGAAGCTTACTGGGTTTGGGGGCCTTTTTCTGCAAGGCTTAGCTGATGACAGATTTACCTCTCTTCTTTCCTCATGAGCTGGTGCCAAGATGACTTTCCACGTCGGGGAAATAGCTTTAAACCCAACATTCTGGGCTTGGAGGCTCCTCTCTTTTAATCTGCATCAATTTCATCCTCTCTCTTTGAATTCATTATATTCAGGCCACAGGTCCTGTATCCTTTCACTTGCTTCTAAGTCTGCCTCTGCCCTCCCAATATTCTCCTCCTTCTCTGTCCACATTCCCTCTAGCCGTGGCAGGTGAGGATGCCAGGAGACAGGAGGAATTCAGCATCCAAGCCTTGCAGGCTCCTGCTGACACAAGCCATCAGCTTTCACCATTTGACAAAGAGGGGATGGAAACAAAATCGGGCCAAAGGCAAAGGCTGCGCCGTGCTGAAGTCTCTGATCTTGTCATTTTTTGGACACAGAAGTGTCTGATACAGAACTTTTTCTAAGATCAACCCTCAGACAAAACTTTTCAGTCTGTTACCTGAGAACATTTTACTGCATGCAACTGTTTTTGGTTTTAACTATAGTAATGAGAACTAACGTTTTATAGTTTATAATTTCATTTATCTTCAGAGCAATTGTGTACCTCAAGTTTTCTTGCTCTAATTTGATAGATGAGATACCTGAGCTCAGAAAGGTTTAAGACTGACTCTGCACAGTGCTAGAAGAGGGAGCTAACCTAGGACTACTGCTTCCAGGGCCAATGATGGCTCCACTGCCCTGTACTTCCTGCTTTAGGAAGAGGTAAATGCGCAAACCTAGATGAGGTATCTCCAGCTTGTGGCTTGTTGGCTCTTTGAATTCCCACACATAGGTTTTGTTTCTTTCAAAAATGTTTAAAAATAATTCACATGGGGATGACTGGGTGGCTCAGTTGGTTAAGCATCTGCCTTAGGCTGAGGTCATGATCCCAAGGTCCTGAGATTGAATCTCAAGTCAGGCTCCGGGCTCAGTGGGGAGCCTGCTTCTCCCTCTGCCTGACACTCCCCCCACTTGTGCTCTCTCTCACACACACACAAATAAATAAATAAAACCTTTAAAAAATAATTCATGTGAGTTTCCAACAATGGCAAATTTGCAAATTCACATCAAAATTCAGATTCTTGACTTTTTGGCCCCTTGGATGAATGAAGAGGTCTAGTTATATAGGCATGCATTACTGCAAAGCAGTAAGTATCTAGACTGAGTATTGGTGCTCTTCCTAGATGGAGTGTAAATTTTCCGGTTTACTGCTGTCACCACAATTCCCTATTGCTCCCCAGCGTTAAGTTGAGTTTCAGTTATTATTCTCGTTGTCCTGTTTTTCTTATGGTGGAATTAAAAGAGGAAAAGGAAACAATTCTTAAATTCAGTTCTATCTCAAAAGTGGGAAAATGAAATATAGACCTCAAAAGTTTTATTTTTAACCTGATTTGCCTGGATCCCTGTAAGAATTTGAATTTGAGACTCCTTATGGAGATAATTGTTCCCAAATCTGGATGTCCATTGTAAACATTTGGGAAGCTTTTAAAAAATATGTGACTCTGGGCTATACCACTGATGCATTGAGCAGACTCTTTAGAACTTGCCCCCAGGAATCTATAATGTTTTAAACTCTCCACATTATTCTGGCTAGGAAACCACTGATTTAACTATTGATGCTTCTTTGGATGCCCCCTTATGGAAGTCAGACTCCACTTTCCTCTAAGGCTCTTTCAGCTAGTTACCAGTGCTAGAAAACCCAGGTAAGCCAGAAGAACTGATTGACAGCCTAAGGCAATCAGGTGGAAATGGTCCACGAGGAGTTAGTAATAAACAGAATATCACTTGATTCATGGTTGACCCCAGCAGGTCACCAACAAAAAAGGCCTCAGGAGAGCATATCAGTTTTGATTCCCAGAAGGCCTTGGCTAATTCACAGAACCATATCCTGATATACACTGAAAGAGACCTACAGGGTGCCTGGGTGGCTCAGTGGGTTAAAGCCTCTGCCTTCTTCTCAGGTCATGGTCCCAGGGTCCTGCGATTGAGTCCCGCATCGGGTTCTCTGCTCGGTAGGGCACCTGCTTCCTCCTCTCTCTCTGCCTGCCTCTCTGCCTACTTGTGATCTCATGTGTCAAATAAATAAACAAAATTAAAAAAAAAGAAAAGAAAAGAAAGGGACGTACAAGCATTCAGTATTTTTGAGATGTCACTTTTTCTCTCTGCTTCTTCATCTGAAAAACCAATATGTAGGAAAAGATAGAGACAAAATCAGGACTTGAACTTAGGTTTCCTGAGTCTTAGACCTCATTCTTCACCAATGGACTTAATTTCATAGAGAGTTTTTTTAAAAACAAGATCATGATGGCTTAGGTTGTGTTTATATTTCCTTTCTTTGTCTCAAGGCAAAAATGGAAAATTGGGAGTTTTTTGCAGTTTGTTATCACTTCTCTTGTAATCAAAGATGAACCAGTTATAATGTTAAATACCTTGTCATCTGGTTCAGCTATTTAAGAGAATCATGGATATGTTTTCTGCCACCATTTTGGGGATAATAATGGTAGTATTAGTAGATACTCTTTATTGAGCAATAATTTGGTGTCAGGTGCTCTCCTATTCATTTGTTCCCCATTATGTTATTTAATCCTGACAACAAAGGTCTGCAGGAGATACTTATTTCCATATCTTTCATATGAGGAATTGAAGCTCTGAAAAGTTAGTTAACCTTGTTTATTCATTGAACCATTCTTTATTGAGCAGCTATCATGTGCCCAGTCATGGAGTTTATAAACATCAGAGCTGGAGTGCCTGGGTGGCTCAGTGGGTTAAGCCTCTGCCTTCGGCTCAGGTCATGATCCCAGGGTCCTGGGATCAAGCCCTGCATCCAGCTCTCTGCTCAGCGGGGAGCCTGTTTCCCTCTCTCTCTCTGCCTGCCTCTCTGCCTACTTGTGATCTCTGTCTGTCAAATAAATAAATAAATAAAATCTTAAAAAAAAAATAAACAGCAGAGATAGGATTTGAATCTGATTCCCCACCCCCCCAGACCCATGTTCTCACCAACTCTATGAAGCTCTTCTGTTGCCAGGGCCGCCTCCCGTTTCTCCCTTGGGCCCCAGCTTGAGCTTCATTCCAGCATATGTTTCTATAACATTTTTTCTTTATATTAACATCTCTATTTCATTGAATAAGTATCTTTCCCAGGTCGGGATGCCTGGGGCTAGAGCCAGTGTGTGGAGTGGGGTTAATGGGAACAGAATAAAACTGGAGGGAGCTAGGTCTGGACACTCAGGGAACCTGCCAGAAACAGCCACAGAGAGGGTCTTGGGGCACGTATGCCAGACACGTCTCCCTGATGTTGGGGTTTCTCTTGTGAACAGATTAGGTGGGACCATCGTGCTATAAATCTAGCAGGTCACTAGTCATGAAACACTTCCATATAACCTGTAAATAAACTGTACTGAGTAAACAAAGAAAGGTAGGAAATACATCTTATAATTAATAATTGTGACTCGTTTCAACTTGGGAGTTACTTTCCAAAGCATTTTTGCATACATGCATTTATTTCATATTCAAATAAATCTGTACTTAGAGTAGGTTGGGGATTGTAAGTCAAACTGTTTATAAGGCAAGCTCACCTTAGCTTCTCAACAGCCCTCTCCTCTCCAATGAAAATGCTATAAACGAATCACACATAATAGCACACACACTGAAAATAAGTTTGGCAGAGTATTTACAATCACATGTGTGTCATAATGGAAGTGGCTCTGGGAAGGAGCAAGGGTGTGTTCGGAAGTAAAAATTCCATCTGGACCTGGTGGTTGATGAGTGTGAGGGTACTAAGATTGTGGGAAATATTGTCAAACAAATGTAAAAGTTGGGGAGGAAAGACTTAGGGTGGTGTTAGAAAACAAGATAGGCAGCTCAAAAAGGAATTTAGTTATATACCAAAGGGAACAGGGGTTCTAATTGCCCTAGATTATACTTTACAGTATGATCCTTTGGGAAAGCTGCATATAATATAGCTTCTGTGCGAGGATAAACCTGTATCATCTTAATGGATTTTTGATAGAATACCAAAATTTAAAAGTAACAGGACTGTGCTTCTATCAAGAAGTAATTCTCCTCACAACCCATTTTTCATTTTAATGGGGCGTATAGTGGCTAGCTCATCACTCTTACCTTTGTTTTTTCTTTCTCAAGATGATCCTAAGTGTATTTTTCCAAAAGACAACCACTGACAACCCCAAAGCCATTGTTCTGAGTTCTTACTCCTAGGAGTGTTTCAGGTAATACTGTTCTTAGTATTCGATGTCATCTTTCTTATCCTTTCATTTACTTTCTTGGCTGCCAAGAGTCTCCCATTTATCTGTCTCTTTTCTCTTCTGTCAGGCCATTCTGAGTGGTAATTTTTCACCCTGTCTGTTTCCTTATCCCAGTGGTCCATTCATTCTCTTCAGGCTCCTTTTCTCCCCCCTCCATCCCCCCTTTATGACAGCACTTTCTCCAGTAAAGTTCCAAAGTATTCAAGAGTTGACAGCTGAAGATGGGGATTGGGATAGAATGAGAAGATGGGTTTATTTAATAGCTATTACAGGATTTCAAATCGGTCAGAGTTCTTGGTTGCAAATGATGGAAACAACTCTAATTAGCTTAAGGAAAAGAGATTGTATTGGGTCACTTATCAGAAAAAGATGTTGGGGTAAAGCAGAATGGAAGGAATTTCGGTAGGAATGTGAACCTCACAAACTAGAACCAGAATTCAGTACCACTGGGTTGCTGCCTCCCTTGTCTTGAGCTATTTTTTTCTGATTAGTTTCATGTTGCATAAAGGGTTTCCTATGTGCTCGGAAATATGGCTGCTGCTCCAGATTCACATTCTCCAGAAGAAAAAGGGCTTCTTTTCCCTTGCCAACACTCCCCCCACCTCCCGACCACCATAACGACCCCCAGACTGTTCTGTCACTCCTAGGGAAGGCATCTGATTCATTCTTAGTCATGTGTTCACTTCTGGACCAGCCTCAGAGTCTTAACAGATCTAAATCATGAGGCCAGGGTTGACACTATAATTGACAACCCTACCAGAATCACTGAATGTGAGAAAAATGATTCTTTCACTAAAGGAAAAGATGCTAGAGAGACAAAAACAATGAAAAAGCACTCCAGAATTAAAAAAAAAATAGTTTAATATGTTTTTCTGCAAAATTACACAAAGAAATCTTTTCCTCTGATGTTATCCTTTTAATAAAATCTTACTTTGAGGAGAATAATAGTATGGGGACTCTCAGCTGGTGGCGGTGGTGGTGGTGGTTAAAAAATACTGTGCTCTTTTAAAAATGTTCACTATAATCACCCTTCCTGAATCCACACTGACTCTGGGCTTAGCAATTTGACTTGATTTGGCTGATGGGACAATAATAAACATGATGCAAAACAGAGTCGTGTGTGCGTGTGTGTGTGTGTGTGTGTGTGCATTGGGTTTGCTTTCACTTGTTGCACTTTAACACCCTACTGAGCCTTGGTTAGCCTAATAGACTATGAGTTGGACATGGCCTAGTTATATCCATTGTCCCCACCAATGGCCAACCAAATACCAGACATGTGAGTCCATCCACCGGCAGCTGACTATAAAAACATGAACAAGCAAAAATGACAACACATGGAACAGATATGAGCCATCCCAACTGAATCAAGCCCAAGTTTCTGACCCATAGAACTGTGAATAAATAAATGGTTGGTGTCTTAAGCCATTAGATTTTGTGTTTTATGTTACACAGCAAAAAACCTAATGATACAAACACTATGTGCTGTGTTCTTGGATCCATCCTGACTTGGGAGGCTCTTCTAGCTCTTCAATATTTGTCATTTTGGATTCCTTATCAAGTATTTATTAGTTGCCTCTACCATAGGGTGGGAATTTCCATAATATTCCTGATAACCTCTTTGATATGGCCCCTCATTATTGAATTTCTCTTTAACCCATTTCTCCCTCCCACCAAAATCAAGAAAAAAAAATCCATTTATGGTACCTTTCTCTTAGGAGGAAGCATATAATGAGAAGCAGGAATTCCCAACCACTGTTTTTGTTCCTTTAAGACAAAATTGACCTGAATAGGACACGCATTTAGATTTTTTTCAGTGGGGAAAAATGGTTCCAACTAAGGTTCATATTTATGAAGTAGCTGCTTGATGATGTCTGAATTTTTTTCTTTTATAATTTTGTTATTGAGTTTTGTTTAGTTTGTTTTTAAAAAGATTTTTATGTATTTATTTGACAAAGACAAACAGAAGGAGTGGGAGGCAGAGGGAGAAGCAGGCTCCCCATTGAGCAAGGGACCGGACGCAGGACTCAATCCCAAGACCCTTGGAATCACGACCTGAACTGAAGGCAGATGCTTAAACAACTGAGCCACCCAGGCATCCCTAGTTTTGTTTTTATTAATAGTAAGACAACCAGTGATCTGAGGATGGAACCATAGTGATCACAATTTGTAAAATGATCACAGGAGAGAATAGGGATGTAAGAGGAGAATGAGAGGAGTATGGAGTCACAGTAGCCAACAGGATTCAGGACATCTAAAAGAAAAATAGCTCTAAATCCAGAAAAGAGAGATGGACTCAAAATAACCATTGGACTTGGCACTTATGAAATTGTTGACCTTAGCATTTGTGATGAATGATGTCCTTAGTATAAGAAGAGAGGGAGTCAGACCTCAGTGACTTGTGGACAGAATGGAATATCAGAATGTAGACAGTGTGTACTGATGTTTCATTCAGAGGTATATGAGAGAGATGGGATGGCAAATATAGTGTAGACAGTGGCACTGGCAGGCAGGATTGAGATCTGATTATTCTTATATGATGGCAGAAAGGAGAATACACACACACACACACACACACACACACACACACACACATAATGTATATATAATCCTCCATTTCAGGAAAGCATAGGATAGGAGCAGAGAGTCAGACCGGATGCTCTGTTGGCTGAAATTTGTACAAACACCAATTTGACTCCAAAGAAAACACCATGTTACACAAGAGTGCTAGTTTACCTGTTTCCCCTCCACAGCTCTGTCAGATGGTATGATAAGAGCTTACATTAACGAAGCCTAGGTGAAAAACTCAATCATGAACTCTCCCTGCTTCACAAACGGTTAGTGTTCTCAAAAATTGCAAAATTGGGTACTTCAAATGGAATTGTTCTTTGAGCGTTAAATTATGAAATCAGCACAAAAAAGATGCAGTGTGACTCTGTAGAAGAAGCAGTTCCTCGTTTTGTCAATGTGTTCTACCATTCTTTGGGTTTCTATTTCATTGATTTCTGTTCTAATCTTTACTAATTCTCTTCTCCTGATCAGTTAGGCTTTATTTGCTGTTCTTTCTCCAGCTCCTTTAGGTGTAAGGTTAGCCTGTGTATTCAAGATTTTTCTAGTTTCTTGAGAAAGACTTATATTGCTATATACTTCCCTCTTAAAACCACCTTTACTGCATCCCAAGGTTTTGAACAGTTGTGTTTTCATTTTCATGATTTAAAAAAATTCTTTAATTTCCCGATTGACCCATTCATTCTTTAGCAGGAGGCTCTTTAACCTCCAAATATTTGAGTTCCTTCCAAATTTCCTCTTGTGATTGAGTTCCAGTTTCAAAGCACTGTGGTCTGAAAATATCTAGGAAATAATCCCATTTTGTGGTACTGGTTGAGACCTGATTTGTGATCCAGTATGTGATCTGTTCTGGAGAATGTTCCATGAGCATTCGAGAAGAATGTGTATTCTGTTGTCTTAGGATGGAATTATCTGTATATATATTTGTGAAATCCATCTGGTCCAGTGTATCATTTAAAGCCCTTGTTTCCTTGTTGATCTGCTTAGATGATCTGTCCATTGCTGTGATTGGGGTATTAAAGTCCCCTACTATTATTGTATTATCAAAGTGTTTCTTTAATTTTGTTACTAATTGGCTTATATAATTAGCTGCTCCCAAGTTAGGAGCTAAATATTTATAGTTGTTAGATCTTCTTGTTGGATACCCTTTAAATATGATACAGTGTCCCTCTTCATCTCTTGTTACAGTCTTTGGTTTAAAATATAATTTGCCGGATGTAAGTATTGCTATCCCAGCTTTCTTTCTTTCGTTTTGTGACAAATAGCCGGGTTTATTTTTTTTTTATCTTTATTTTTATTATATTCAGTTAACCAACATATAGTATATCATTAGTTTTTGGTGTAGTGTTCAATGTCCATTAGGTTGATAAATGGTTCTTCACCTCCTTACTTTCAATCTGGAGGTATCTTTGGGTCTAAAATGAGTCTCTTGTAGACAGCATATGGAGGGGTCTTGCTTGTTTATCCAATCTAATAGCCTGTGTCTTTTGATTAGAGCGTTTAGCCTACTTACATTCAGAGTAACTATTGAAAGATATGAATTTAGTGCCATTGTATTATCTGTAAAGTCACTGTTTCTGTATATTGAATCCATTTCTGGTCTGTTTCTGGTCTATGTTACTTTTGGACTCTCATTTCACTTACAGGATCCCATTTAATAATTCTTCTAGGGCTCATTTATTGATCAAATATTCTTTTAGTTTCTGTTTGTCCTAGAAGCTCTTTATCTCTCCTATTCTGAATGGCAGCCTTGCTGGATAGAGTATTCTTGATCGCATATTTTTTTCATTTAGCACCCTGAATATATCATGCCAGGCCTTTCTGGCCTGCCAGGTTTCTGTGGGTAGGTCTGCTGCCAGCCTTATGCTTCTACCTCTGTAGGTTAAGGATCTCTTTTCCTGAGCTGCTTTCAGAATTTCTATTTGTCTCTCAGATTTGCAAGCTTCATGGTTGTATGTCTGGGTGTTCATCTATTTTTACTGATTTTGAGGGGGTTCTCTGTGCCTCCTGGACTTGAATGCCTGTTTCCTTCCTCAAACTGGGGAAGTTCTCAGCAATAATTTGCTCAAATATACCTTCTGCCCCCCTCTCTTTCTTCTTTCTCTGGGACCCCAATTATTCTAATATTGTTTTGCATTATGGTATCCCTGATCTCTTGAATCCTCCCCTTATGATCCAGTAGTTTTTTTTTTTCCTCTTTTCCTCAGTTTCTTTATTCTCCATGGTTTTATCTTCTATATCACTGATTCTCTCTTCTGCCTCATTTATCTAGCACTAAGAGTCTCTACTTTTTATTGGCTCTCATTAATAGCCTTTTTTTATTTTGACTTGATTATATTTTAGTTTTATTTCTCCGAAAGGGGTTCTCTAGTGTCTTCTGTGCTTTTTTCAAGTCCAGCTAGTATCTTTATAATCACTATCATGAATTCTAGCTCTGACATTTTACTAATATGCATATTTATTAAACATTTGGCAGTTAATACTGTCTTGTTATTCTTTCTGAGAATTTTTCCATCTTGTTATTTTGTCCACAAAAGTATAGATGAATGAGAGAACAAAATACAAAAATATCAACCCAAGACCCCAGCAAAATATACACTAGATAAATCAGAAGAGATCAGAAACCAAGTAAGGAAAAAAAAAATACAAAAAAGGAGATGATATAATCAAACAGGTGGACAGAACAGGGTGATACACCAGGTCCTGGGTGTATTTTGGTCTGTCAGAAGACACCATATCCCAAAATTGTAAAGAAAGAAAAATGTGTGTGTGTGTGTGTGTGTGTGTGTGTATACATACATACATAACATACATATATATATATATATATATGTATATATACATATAAATATTTCTGAATGTTATGTATGTATGTATACACACACACACACACATAAAATTGGATACAATAAAAGGAAGCCAAAAATGAAGAAAAAAAAATATATATATAAAATGTAAAAATGTAAATTAAGTCTTAAAAGAGTTGATAAAACAAGAAACTCATTGAAAAGGAAAAAAAGAAAAAAGAAAGGAAATTTTAACCTGAAAGACTAAGGAATCATGAGAAAGAGCCTTGAATTCTATACACTATTTCCCCCTAGTCCTGGAGTTTTTCAGTTCTTTGTGATTGGTAAACTTGGTATTAGCTGGATGTTCTTGCTGGTCTTCTGGGGGAGGGGCCTGTTGCACTGATTCTCAGGTGTCTTTGCTGGGGCAGAATTGCACTGCCCTGGTCAGGGAGCTGGGATCAGTGTAAGCAGCTCTAGGTTGCTCTATGTGGCTTCTGTTCCCTGAAATCTTTCCACACCACTTTAGAGAATGAGAATGAAAATGGCAGCCTCCCAATATCCAACCCTGGAGCTGAAAGATCCCACTGCCCACTCTTCAGTGTACTTTCAGGGAAAAACATTCAATCACTTTTGTCTCATTTGTTTCTGCCACATTCTGTTTTCACTAAGCCTGTGACTGTTTTTATCTGAGGCACATGGCCCCATTTAGAGTCTCTACACTTTGCAGACTCCCACAGTGTGCATCTACACCGTTCCTCCCAGGGGAAGGAGGAGGATCCCCTTGTAGTTCTGCCACTTGCTACAAATGTGAGCTCTGAAGGGGCATCTGCACCCCCAATGTTTATGGCAACAATGTCCACAATAACCAAAGTGTGGAAAGAGCCCAGATGTCCATTGACAGATGAATGAATAAAGAAGATGTGAGATATATATATATATATATGGAATATTACTGAGCCATCAAAAAGGAATTAGTCTTACCATTTACATCAATCTGGGTGGAACTGGGGGGTATTATACTGAGCAAAATTATCATATGGATTCACTTATATGTGGAATGTAAGAAACAGTGTAAAGTATATAGGGAAAGGGAGGGAAAACTGAAAGGGAAGATATCAGAGAGGGAGACAACAAACCATAAGAGACTCTTAACTCTAGGAAATAAACTGAAGGTTTCTGGAGGGGAGACGGGAATGGGGTAACTAGGTGATGGGCATTAAGGAGGGCATGTGATGTGATGAGGACTGGGTGCTATATGCAATTGATGAATAATTGAACTCTACATCTGAAACTATTGATGTACTATATGTTAGCTAATTGAATTAAAATTTAAAAATAATAAAAGAAGAATAGGCAGAATAGTTCCTAGACCATAGCAAGCTTTTGGTGATAACAATATGTTTGAATAAAAATATAGAATTATTTCATTAGCCATGGAGGTGAGGAATGCTTATGTTGACAGTGGACACTCCATGACTGCACAGTCTGAACACTTTGAACCCCATGATAGGTATATTTTTGTTTTAAAATGATGTCATTAAAGTATTGGGATATTGTCTTTTACTTAAATCCATACTCCCCACACAACTTTCTGAACATAGTTCAGCAGTAGAGATCTGAAGAATTATCAGTCATTCAAGATAAATGCCAAATACCTACTGTCTGAAGGTTCATTGTTTCAGTCTTAGAGTATAGAGATGAATTAATGAAACAATAATTTCAGGGCTCATAAAGCTTACATTTATTGTAGTGGACACACATATACGCACACACACTAAATACTTTAATTGTGGATACATGCTATGGAGAAAAATAAAACAGAGAAGGGGCATCAGAAATGTTAGAGGTGTTTCAAGTTTTGGTAGGGTGATCAGGCAAGGCCTCTTTGAGAAGGTCACAATTAAGCAAGGACTTGAAGAGGTGAGGGAGGGAGAGACATATGAGGGAAGACCATTCCAGGCAAAGGAAGTATACAGTATTATAATCTTGAGGTGTGGGGCATCTGTGTGGCTCAGTAAGTTAAGCATTTGCTTTTGGCTCAGGTAATGTTCCCAGGATCCTGGGGTCGAGACCCAGTTTGGGCTCTCTGCTCAGTGGGGAGTCTGCTTCTCCCTCTCCCATCCCCTGCTCATGCTATGCCTGCTCTCTTTCTTGCTCTCTCTCTCAAATAAAAAAAAAATGCTCTTAAAAAAATATTCCCAAGGTGTCATGGGACTAGCTTGTTCCATAACAAGAAGGCCAGAGAGACTACAGTGGAGTGAGCAAGGGGAAGGGAAGTAGGAAAGGTGATCAGAGAGGTAATGGGGGAAAGGGAACTTGCCAGGGAACTTATAGGCCATTACAATGAGTGGTGTTTACTCTGAGTGAAATGGGAAGCCATTGGAAGGTTTTGAACAAAGGAGTCAGGTGACCTGAGAAAGGTTTCAATATGATCACTCTGACTTCTGTGTTGGGAAAAGCTTGAGGGAGGGAGTGGACCAAGGTAAAAGGGAAACTATTTAAGAAGTTATTGCAGTGATCCAGGGAAAGAGATGATGGTGACTTGGACTTGGATAGTATAGCAATGCAGATGGACAAAAGTATTTGAATTTGAAGACATAGTAGCCAGATTGTGGGTTGATGATAGCATTCTGTTGACTAATGATTGTGAAGTTGCAAGAGGAGCTATTTGTAGGTGAAGATCAGGAGATCAGCTCTGGACTTGTTCATTTTGAGATGTCTAGTAGATATCCCAGTAGAGATATTAAAGAGGCAGCCAGGAGTTTAAGATTAAAGTCAGAGCTGGAGATACAAGTTGAGAGTCATCAGCATGTGGATGCAATTTAAAGCCAGGAGACTGGAAGAAATTACCAGGAGAATGTGCAGAAAAGAAAAGAGAAGTTCAAGGAGCTGAGCCTCGGGGCGTCCACTGTTAAGGATAGGGAGGTGAAGAGGAATCAACAAAGGAACCTGAGAATGAGCTTCTAGTGAGGTAGGAAAAAACAACAAACAGCCAAGAGAGTGAGAGTGAGAGATCCCAGAAGCCAGGTCAAGAAGATGTTTCAAGGATGAATGAGTGATCAGCTGTGTCAGCTGTGAGTATGCACTAATTAGGACAACACAATCATTGTGAGTCATAGGACAGTCATATTTCTTATTACAAATTGACAAATTAGATTCCTGGCTTAAGTGTTCTGTGGGTTGGATACTCCAAGTTGGAACCAGAGCAATGAATCTGTCAGGTTTGCTGACCAAATTGGGTAAGCCTGAGGGCCAGGCCTTCAGCTGTGATCAAGTCGTGTCACATTGTGAGGCTATTAGGCAATACCTCTGCTTGGACTGGTTTTTGTGACCTTTCAGCTTTGTCACATGCAGGGTCTGCTTGGGAATTCAGTCTTCACATCTGCCTCAAACCAGCCTTCCTTGTCAGAGCTGATCTATTAACTGCTTTTGAAAGACATCCCATATGGGTTGGGTCTTTCGTAGATAGGCTTTTGGAGTCATTCCTACACACTTGGTGAATGATGCAATAGAAACTGTGGCCCTTACCACAGTCAGATTTGGGTTTGTACAGCAGAAAGACTTGCCTGGGAACAAGGATTTTGGTTCTGGTTTTAACTCATTCACTTAACTAGATTTATTACTTAAGGTAAGTTACTAAACTTCTTAGGGCCTCGCTGTTTTATTATCAGGGTAGGTCAGATTATGCAGCAATAATGAATTAACACTGAAATCTCAGTGTCGTAACACAACAAAAGTGTATCTCTTCCTCTTGGGACATATATATCCCAGGTCTATGAGAAGTCTCTGTTCCCCATAGTCACTCGGGACCAGCATGAAGGAGGTTTAAATAGCCAGTAGCTTCTGTGGCACTCCTACCCTCCTTAATCTCTCAAGCTCAGGGGAAGAGGGGGAATGGGGGAGGAGCACATATGGGCTTTTCACTGGCTCAATTCTGAAGAACTGTGCCTCACTTCTGCTCAGAGTCCATTGTCCAGAACTAGTTACATGGTCTCTTCTAACTACAGTTGAGCTGTGAAATGTAGAAGAACAAATGAAATCTTCACTTAGACCATTAGAGTCTAAGCCGTACTCAGTTTCCACATCCATTGATGAGGTAATATTAACAGAATTTACCTCATAGAGATGTTGAAAGGAATAAATGAGATAATTCATGTGACAGGCTTGATGGAGAGTCTGGCCCGTAGAAAGTGTTCTACAAACCCTAGCCATCCTAAATATGTTGCTATCATTAAGTGGGCAATACATTTTTGTAGTGATTTTATTATTCTCTTAAGAGCTAAAGTAACTGTGCCTAAGCTCTTAATCATTTGTCACTGTTGGGCCATTATGAAGACATTCTGCCCTGCTCAAGAGCAACAAGATTCCAGGAAAACTAATCGTTCATGTGGCTGCCCTTCATTCCCTACTGCCAGGGACCGACCCCTTTCGCCAGTACTCTTGATCATGAATGCCTCTTTCAGCAGCCCAGAGAAAAATCTGAAGACATTGGAATCCTCTGGTTCCTTTTATTCTAAATGATTTTCCAGGGCCCAGTGGTCTTCCTATATATGCAGGCTCTCAGAGACATAGAAGGCATGATGGGGCAATTTAGTTTTTCTGGCAGTAAAGCTCATAAATAAACATCTGGAACCAGAGGTCTTATACAAATTGGTCGTACTCCATAAGCAAACTTGTTATTGTCTGGAAATGTCTTTCAGCTTTCTATTCTCTGGTTTGTTGAGGTATAAAGATCCCACATGACCTGATTAAAGCTGAAAGTATAAAAGATTGTTGAGAGCCTGTATTTGTCAGTGAACATAGGGAGATAGAGAAGACTATGCTGAGGAAGGAGAAATTCTCCGTTGCTCTTGAGCCAAGAACTTGTAGAATGTCCCGCAAGATTGCTTCTTAGGTTGGTAGTTAGTCCTGACCTCTGCCTAGTACCCTGCCTTTGCCTCCTTGCCTTTGCTTCCTTATGTTTAAGCTTCCCAATCAACCAAGCTAATTTGTATATCCCTGTCTTTGCCTGTGCTAGTCTTTCTTCCTGAAACACCTTTCCCTTTATTCTCTGTAGTTCATCTGTCAAAGAAAAATCCCACTCATTCTTCAAAGTTTACTTCAAATGCCACTCACCACTTCCTTGAAATCTCTGAAGGGATAATTGCAAAGATTATGTCACTATATGCTATTAGCACCTAGCATAGACTCTGGTGTTCAGTAAATGTTTGTCAAATTGAAAATACTTTACTTGTATATATTAGGATATGTTTATGGAAACCACTGATGGTGACAAAGTTTCAAAAATATTACGGAAACTTGTTTCTGCACCAGGGTCTCACCAAGAAAAGCCCTCAGTGCTGAAATTTCTCCAAACTTTTAAGTACGTAAAACATGCAATAGTTATGCCAGGGAATCAATCTTATCTGTGTGGTATCCTTTTATCTTGCTGAAATTGATTTTCAGATTAAAGGCTAACATTATCTTCACCTGACATGGTAGCTCCTTTTCATGAGGAATCTATGTTATTGTTTTACATTTGTGGAGCTTCCTAGATTGCAGTGTGTGTGTGCACACACACACAACCTCATTTAGTGTTCATCACGATAAGGGGGCTTAGTGAGAAAGGGAACAACATTTCACATACAACTTGTATAACAAAGCAAACATGGCATTTTTCTATTATTTTAGGAAAGTCCATCTAAACCCATTCGGGATGGCTTGGGAAAGAAATTCACCTGCTATTAGCTTCCAAACAGCATGAAGAACGTGACACGTTTGTTTCCCGGAAAGCAGAATTTCACACCACGAATTATTATGGGGATTTAGAATATCAAATCAAGTATTCTCCTGTATTTTACCACTCATTTAAACACTGAGGGGCTCTGTTGCAAACATGTCAGTGTATCACCTGAATCTGGGACTTCTGGCTATTTGTTCCAATCTAACCACCTATGGTTTCTGAACAACTTTATAAGAACAAACCTTACCAGAACCTCTAGGCTTGTGCCTTGGGACTTCTTTAAAGCAGGTGAGGCAGGAGAACCTGGCTGTGGTGCCAGAAGGGATGGGTCATCAATGTCCCATGGATTAAACCTTTGCCAACTGGGAGACGGAAGCTGGCAGATATATTATTCTCCCTTCCTTGTGTTTTAAGGCAAACTAATGAGATTTTTAAAACCATAAGAATTCATACTCCACTCTAAAAAATATATAGACATTGGCTTGATGAGTTCTTTCATTTTCATCCTTTACTTACCATCAGTGAATCTAAATCCAATAAAAATTTAACACACCCCAGCTCTTAGTCACTCACTGAGCTAAAGAGTTCTGAAATCACAGACAAGTCCTCTAAAAGTTCATAGTCAAGTAGTCAAAAGAATGCTATATAAGCAGGCAAATTACTGTATATTGCGATAAGTTTCCTAGAAGAGGTATAAGTAAAATATTGTGGAAACAGAGAAGAGGAACCATTTCTCTGGGGAAACCAAGGGAAGTTTTATTTCTTTGGAGAAACCATCGTGATTGCCTTGCACTCACCAGAAAAGTAGCTCTATGAGAGCAAGTACCATGTCTATTTTTTCATGTCCATATACCTGGCAGCTGGAATCCTATCTTGCTCAGGGTCAAGAACCTAAATATTTCTGGCCTGAGTAACAGCTAATAGATGCACAGCAGCTACTGTGGGCCAGTAACTAGGCTAAGTGCCTTGCTTGCTTTGTTACTCAATCCTCCCACAAGACTTAATAGTTTCTATAGGAGAGAACCAAGACTTGGAGAAGTTAAGACATTCATCATGATTCCTAGTTAGAAGTAGAGCTCATACTGAACCCACCTTTCCCTTATTGAAATGCCATGCCCTCAACCACTAGGTCAAAACTCACTTTATAAAGAGAATCCATTGGTGTTTTAATTATCACCCTTGATATGGTTATTATCCATCCACTAGCTCTCACTCATTTTCCTAGCACAGAGGAGATCTTCAGCAGCTGGAATAATTAGAATGTGACATGAAAATGCCTTTGACCAGATGCGCTGTGGAAATAACACTGTACCAGTTTGCTCAACTTAGAGAGATTCATTTCATCCTTAAATTGTATGAGAACTTTCTGCTGAACAGCTGTTGGCCAATAGAGAATTAATTAGTCCTAGAGCATAAATAATAGCTGATCATGGAGGGCTCTTCCACCCACTGGGGCTCCAGATGCTGGCCAAGTGTTCGAAGTGGCAACTCCAAGGATAAGGCTAAATTGTGGCATCTGAAAATGTCATTTGGGAATTTCGGGCTTCAGAACCACAGGAATGCTTGTTGAAAAGGCCAATTTTCGGGCCAAATATCAGGTCTACAGATTCATAGCCTCTCACATAACTCTTACATTCATAACATTTAAGGATCACTGCATTGTTGGGTTTTTGTGGATTTGAAGGGATGAGACTTTTGTCTCTTGACTGAAATGTTTCTAGCCCTGCTTCTAAGAAGAGGTTTCCATTAGGTTGTACGCGTCTACAATGCCTGTACAACAGCTACCACACAAAGTGTCAGGAGGATATAACCTGAAACATTGAGTCGAGTAAAAATTCTCCCTGTGGACCTGGAGAATCAAATACAAACTTTGGGAAAAATTAGGACCATGCTCTTTAAAGAGGAAGCAGCTAGGCTCTGGTCTCTGAAGCAGTGAGTGAGAGAAGAGCTGAGGGAGACTTGCTTTAGTCCTACAAAATTGCTTCCCTTATAGTCTTCACACTTGGCTCAAAAAATCCACCAACGTGAGGCTAATGGGCTATATCTCTCTGCAGATGTGTGGCCAGTATAATATTGAAAACAATTTTGAATCATATATTGCATTTAAAAATCCTAGTGTTCACATAAGAATAAGGATTCCCTACTTTTCTTGATAAACTCCAGCCATGCCAGATTTTTTAAAAAAATTTTATTTATTTATCTGATAGAGAAGCAGCAAAAGAGGGAACACAAGCAGGGGGAGTGAGAGAGGGTGAAGCAGGCCTCTCAATGTGGGGCTCAATCCTGGGACCCTGAGATCATGACCTGAGCCGAAGGCAGATGCTTAACAACTGAGCCACCCAGGCACCCATGCCAGATATTCTTTTCTGAACCAGCAGTTGATGAGATTTTAGCACACACTGTCCTCCCATCCCCCCTCCATTTATCCAGTCCACCACTGTCCATTCTCACCCTGTATTGCTATATGCCTGAACATTTCACTCCTTTCCATTAGCTGCCTAGCTGGCCTGAACATCGGCATGGGGGCAGAAGCACAACTGGGAGAAAGGCAGTCGGAATGCAGAACAGGAAACAGATGCTCCTGGGAGTATGTTCTTGAAACACAAACCACCCTGTCCCCCCAACAACTTTAAAAGTTCCTATGTTGAATTGTTGGTTGACCATAATGTAAGAATATTTAGAGGAAACAGCATCAAAATAAGACTATAGGGCAAGAAAAATAGTCGAAAGTGGTTCCTTATTTTCAAAATGGACCATTCATATACTACTGCCCTGAGATCCTAACTCCACCTTTAGGTGGTGGGGTCGGGGAGGGGGGTCATGTACAGGGCTTGCTTCCCATTTTTATGGAATGTGGCTGCTTGTCTATGTTTGCCTCTTGGCTTCCAAATTTTATAAGAGCGAAAATTTTTAAAAATATTTTATTTATTTGACAGAGAGAGGGGAAACATAAGCAGGGGGAGTAGGAGTGGGAGAAGCAGGCTCCCTGCTGAGCAGAGATCCTGATGCAGGGCTCGATCCGAGGACCCTGGGATCATGACCCAAGCCAAAGGCAGACGCTTAACGACTGAGCCACCCATGCGCCCAAGAGCGAAATTTTTAAAATTGTTTTTATAGGGGTGCCTGGGTGGCTCAGTGGGTTAAAGCCTCTGCCTTCAGCTCAGGTCATGATCTCAGGGTCCTGGGATGGAGCCCCGCATCAGGCTCTCTGCTCAGCAGGGCGCCTGCTTCCTCCTCCACTCTCTCTCTCTCTCTCTCTCTGCCTACTGTGATCTCTGTCTGTCAAATAAATAAATAAAAATCTTTAAAAAAATTGTTTTTATGGGAGAGACTTAAAAGACTTCTAAAAATTTAATTGCTTGTTCTGATAATATAAAAATAATGAAAAAAGGAGAAATGTATAGAAGGATATAATTACATACTTACAAATACTTTCTAGGTACCAGCTGTTGGCCTGGCTTGATGCCTATTGCTTTCATAGCGTAGTCTCACAAACTCATGAGATGTAGGTGTTGCTACCCAACTTTATAGATTAAGATATTGAGATTCAGAAAAGAGAAAAGGTTTGCCCAGGACATGAGTGACAGAACTGGGCTTTAAACCCAAGTGTGCCTGATTGTGAAGTCAGGGGTCTTTAGAGCAGTTGGTCTAATTTTATGTGGTTTCATAAGACGTAATGTGATAAGAGACTTGTAAAATGCTGCTTAGTCAATTGTATTATAATAACCAATAGGTCATACCACCTTAGAATTTTAACAGGTGGAATGTTTCTAAATGGTGCAGGTGTTCATCGGCTTTTCAGTTAGGACCCTCACTGATGACTATTGAGGAACCCTTCTGACTTCTAAGGGTTTGTGATTATTTCCAGTTATTCGGCACCATATGCTTTAATTGTTTAGAAGAAAATCCTCAATAGAGGTCTTGAAACTGGAATTTCTTTCTAAGATGGTGAAAAAGTGATACAATTATAATATTCATCCATTTCATTTCCTTTATTCCCCTGCAAGGTTTGAGATATAATTGACATATAACATTATATAAGTTTAAGTTGTACATTTGTTAATTTGTTACACTTACATGTTGCAAAATGATTACCACAATAGGATAAGCTAACAACTCCATCTTATCTCATAATTACCATTTCTTTTTTGTAGTGAATACATTTAAGCTCTTAACAATTTCCAAGTGTATAATTTGGTATTATTAACTATAATAATCATGCTGTACATTAGATCCCCAGAACTTACTCACTGTAACTGGAAGTTAATACTCTGACCAACATCTCCCCATTCCCACCATCCCCCAGCCCCTGGTAACCAACATTTTACTTTAATTTTTTTCTATATTTTGGTGAGTTTAGCTTTTTAGATTCTACATATAAGTGTTACCATACAGTATTTGTCTTTCTCTGATTTATCTCAGCATTATTCTCTTAAGTTCCATCCATATTGTCACAAAAGGCAGGATTTCCTTCTTTCTCATGATGAAATAATATTCCAGTGTGTGTGTGGGGTGGAGGTGGAGAGGGAGAAGGGGGAAGAGAGAAAGAGACCATATTTTCTTTATTCACTCATAGATGGACATGGAGGTTGTTTCCATATCTTGCCTATTGTGACTACTGCAATAAACGTAAGTGTACAGCTCTGTCTTCCTTTGTTTGCATTTCCTTTGGATATATACCCAGAAGTGGGATTACTAGATCATATTGTAATTCTATTTTTAATTTCTTGAGGATCCTCTATAATGTTTTCCACAATGGTTATACCAATTTACAATCCTTCCAGCTGTGCACAGGAAGTCTCTTGCCTCCGCATCCTCATCATGCTTGTTATCTGTTGTCTTTTTTTCTGACAGCCATTGTAACAGGTGTGAGGTGATATCTCACTGTGGCTCTGATTTTTCATTTCTCTGGTAAGTAGAGATGTTGAGTACCTATTTATGTACCTGTTGGCCTTTGGATGTTGTCTTTGAGAAAACGTTTATTCAGTTTCCCTGTTCATTTTTTTAACTGGATTATTTGTTTTGCTATTGAGTTGTAGAACTTATTTGTATATTTTGGATAGTAGTCCTTTATCAGATATATGGATTTCCAAATATTTTCTCCCATTCTTTATATGGCCTTTTCATTTTATGGATGGTTTCCTTTGTTGTGCAAAAGCTTTTTAGTTTGTTGTAGTCTACTTGTTTGTTTTCCCTTTACTACCTTTTTTTTTGGTATCAAATTTTAAAAGTCCGGCATTGGGGCACCTGGGTGGCTCAGTAGGTTAAGCGACTGCCTTCGGCTCAGGTCATGATCCTGGAGTCCCGGGGTCGAGTTCTGCATGGGGCTCCCTGCTCGGCAGAGAGTCTGCTTCTTCCTCTGACCCTTCCTCCTCTCATGCTCTCTCTCTCTTTCTCTCTCTCAAATAAAAATAAAAACTAAAAAACTCATAGCCAAGACAGTTGTCAAGGAAATTATCCCCTGTGTTTTCTTCTAGAAGTTTTTCTTCATGTCTTTTGAGTTGATCCAGTTTGAGTTCATTTTTGTGTACAGCATAAGATAGGGGTTTATTTTTGTTCTTTTGCATGTGGCTACCCACTTAACCCAAACCACTTATTAAAGAGACCATTCTTTTCCCATTGTATGTTCTTGGCTCCTTGGTTATAAGTCAATTGACCATATATATGTAGATTTATTTCTGGGCTCTATTCTGTTTCATTAATCTATGTGTTTTTTTTTTTAATATGCCAGTACCATACTGTTTTAATTACTATAGCTTTTTAATATAGTTTCATATCCGGAAGCATGATACCTGCAGCTTTGTTCTTTTTCCTCAAGATTGCTTTGGCTATTTGGGTCTTCATGCTATACTTTTTAGGGTTATTTGCTCTATTTCTGTGAAAAATGCCATGGGAACTTTATTGTTTTTAAGATTATATATGTATTTATTAGAAAGAGATAGCATGCGAGCACAAGCCAGGGGAGGAGTAGAGGGAGAAGACTCCCCATGAACACAGAGTCTAACTTGGGCTCCATCCAAGGACCCTGAGATCATGACCTGAGCTGAAGTCACTTAACTGACTGAGCCACCCAGACACCCTCCGTGGAAATTTCAATAAGGACTACATTGAATCTACGGATGGCTTTGGGTGTTATAGACATTTTAACAATACTAATTCTTCTAATTTATGAGCACTGAATAGCTTTCCATGTATTTGTCTTCAATTTCTTTCATCAGTGTCTTATAATTTTCAGTGTACATGTCTTTCACTTCCTTGGTTAGATTTATTTTTATTTTCTTAAGATCTTATTTTATTTTTTAAGTAATCTCTACACCCAACATGGGGCTCAAACTCACAACCCTAAGGCAAAGAGTTGCATGCTGTACTAACTGAGCCAGCCAGACATCCCTCCTCCACGAAATTTAGTGCTAAGCATTTAATTCTTTTGGATGCTATTGCACATGTGATTGTTTTATTAATTTCTCTTTGTGATAGCTCAATAGTGTATAGAAACTGATTTTTGCATATTGATTTTATATCCTTCAACTTTACTGAATTTATTCTAACAGTTTTTAGGTGGAGTCTTTAAGGTTTCCTATATATAATATCATTTGCAAATAGAGACAGTTTTATGTCTTCCTTTCTGATTTGGATGCCTTTTATTCTTTTCCTGATTGCTCTGGCTAGGACTTCCAATTCTATTTGCTATAAAAGTCTCAATAATGAACATTGTGTGTCCTTCCTGATTTTATTTTATTTATTTATTTTTTTAATATTTTATTTGACAGAGATCACAAGTAGACAGAGAGGCAGGCAGAGAGACAGAGGGAAGCAGGCTCCCTGCTGAGCAGAGAGCCTGATGTGGGACTCAATCCCAGGACCCTGAGATCATGACCTGAGCTGAAGGCAGAGGCTTAACCCATTGAGCCACCCAGGTGGCCCCCTTCCTGATTTTAGAGGCAATGCTTTAATCTTTTCACCACTGAGTTTGTTAGCTATGGGCTTGTCATATATGGCCTATATTACGTTGAGGTATATTCCTTCTATATCCATTTCATTGGGAGTTTTTACCATGAGAGGATATTGAATTTTGTTAAATGATGTTTCTGTATCCACTGAGATGATTATATGATTTTTATCCTTTTGTGAATGTAATATATCACATTGATTGATTTGCAGAGTTTGAACCATCCTTTGGAATAATCCTTTGGAATAAACCTCACTTGGTCATGATGTATGATCCTCTTAATGTGTCATTGTATTTGGTTTGCTAATATTTTGTTGGGGATTTTTGCATCGAAATTCATCATAGATATTGTCCTGTAAATTCTTTTTCTTGTAATGTCCTTGTCTGTTTTTGGTATCAAGGTAATACTGGCCTCATAAACTGAATTTGGAAGTGCTCTCCTCTTCTACACTTGGAAAGGTTGAGAAGGATTGATATCAGATCTTCTTTAAATGTTTGGTGGAATTCACCAGTGAATCCATCTGGCCCTGGGCTTTTCTTTCTTTCCTGGGTGGTTTTTGATTACTGATTCAAACCCTTTATCAGTTTATATTTTCTATTTCTTCATGATTCAATCTTGGTAGATTGTAGGAATTTATCTACTCCTAGTGGATCATAGTAGTCTTTAATGATCCTTTGTATTTCTGCATTATCAATTGTAATGTCTCTTCTTTCATTTCTAATATATTCTTCTTAGTTTTCTCTTCTTCATTATTTAATCTAAAGAAAGACTAAAGTCTATCTTTTAAAATTTTTTTTTAAAGAGTTTATTTATTTGACAGAGATCACAAGTAGGCAGAGAGAGAGGAAGGGAAGAAGGCTCCCTGCTGAGCAGAGAGCCCAATGTGGGGCTCGATCCCAGGACCCTGGGATCATGACCTGAGCCAAAGGCAGAGGCTTAACCCACTGAGCCACCCAGGCACCCCAAGTCTATCTTTTTTTTAAAAAACAACTCTTAAGTAAACTTATAAGTCAGTCAAAGAAAGACAGATACCACATGATTTCACTCAAATGTGGAATATAAGAACAAAACAAATGAGCAAAGGGGGGAAAAAAAGAGAAAGAGAGGGAGGCAAACCAAGAAATGGACTCCTAACTATAGAGAACAAACTGATGGCTATCAAAAGGGAGGTCAGTATGGGGATGGGTTAAATGAGTGATGGGGTTAAGGAGTGTAGTTTTCATAATGAGCACTAAGTGTTATATCAAAGTGTTGAATCACTATATTGTACACCTGAAACTAATATTGCACTGTATGTGCAATATTACTGGAATTTAAATAAAAACTTACTGGAATTTAAATAAAAACTTTTTTGAAAAAGATATCTCTTAGTTTCATTGTCCTTCTTTATTGTTTTTTGAATCTACATTTCATTGATTTCCATTCATAGTTGATATTTCCTTTCTTCTACTAAATGTGGACTTAGTTTTGTTTTTTTTTGTTTGTTTGTTTGTTTTTTTCTCTTTTTCTAGTTCCGTGAGAGGCAAAGTTAGGTTGTGACTTTTTTTCCTAATGTAGGTGTTTATAACTATAACATTCCCTCTTTTTTTTTTTTTTTTAGATTTTATTTATTTGAGAGAGAGAGCACATGCAAGCATGAGCAGGGGGTGGGCCGGGGGAAGAGACAGAGGGAGAGGGAAAAGCAGACTCCCTACTGAGCTTGGAACCTAACATGTGATCTATCTTGGAGAATGTTCCAAGTGCACTTGAAAAGAATGTGTAGTCTGCTATTTTTGGCTGAAATGTCTTGAGTCCATCTGGTCTAGTCTCAAGTCCATCTGGTGTAGTGTGTTGTTCATGGCTACTATTTCCTTATTTCCTGTCTGGATGACCTATCCATTGATGTAAGTATGGTGTTAAAGTACCATTATTGTATTACTATCAGTCTTTCCTTTTATGACTGTTAATATTTGCTTTATATATTTAGGTGGTCCTATATATGGTGCATAGATATTTATAATTGTTATATCCTCTTGTTGGGTTGATTCCTTTATCATTATATAATGTCCTTCTTTGTCTCTTGTTACAGTCTTGATTTTGAAGTCTATTATATCTGATATTAATATTGCTATCAGCCTTTTCCTTCTATTTGCATGGAATATCTTTTTCTATCCCTTCATTTTCAGTGTGTATGTATCTTTAAGTCTGAAGTGAGTCTTTTGTAGGTAACATATAGATGAGTCTTGTTTTTTTTTTTAATCATTCCATTCCCCTATGTTTTTGATGGGAGGATTTAGACCATTTCCATTTAAAGTAATTATTAGTAGGTATGTACTTTTTGCCATTTTGTTAATTGTTTTGATTGCTTATGCAGTTCTTGTCTTTTCCTTTCCTATTCTCTTGCTCTCTTCCCTTATGATTGATGACTCCTTTGGTGTTCTTAGACTTTTTCTTTCTTTCTTTTTTTTTTTTTTTTTGCATATCTATTATAACTTTTTGGTTTGTGGTTACTATGAGGTTCATATATAACATCCTAAATATATAGCCATCTATAATAAGTTAATGACCTCTTACATTAAAAAAAAATTCTAAAAGCAGTATGTTTTCACTCTCCCTTCCATGTTTTATTATGTATATAATGTCATATTTTTACATCTGTTTATTTTGTGAATGCCTTAACTAATATTTTTAGATATAATCAAATTTACTACTTCTGTCTTTTGACCTTATACTAGCTTTGTAAGTGACTGATCTACTACCTTTGCTATGTGTTTATTTATTTAGTTTTATTAATTTTGTAATCTCTACACCCAATGTAGGGCTTGAACTCATGACCTTGAGATTGAGAATCACGTGTTCTTCCCACTGAGCTAACCAGCCATCACATTTATTTGTTTATTTTGATCTGTGAAATTTTTTTCTTTCATAATTTTCTTCTAAGTTATAGCCTTTCCTTTCCTCTTGAAAAGATAATCTCTGTAACTTTTCTTGTATGGCCAATTTAGTGGTAGTGAACTTTAACTTTTGTTTGCCTGAAAAATTCTTTATATCTTCTTCAATTCTGAAAGATAATCTTGCCAGGTAGAATATTCTTGTTTGTAGAGTTTTTTTCCTTTCAGTTCTTTGAATATATCCTGTCTTTCTCTTCTGGCCTGCAAAGTTTGTGCTGAAAAACCTGCTGCTACCTTATTAAGTCTTTCGTATTTTTTTTCTTCTTTTTGCTGTTCAGCTTGTTTGATTTCTATGACTCTGTTTTATTACCCTCTTTTATATTCATTTCAGTAGTTGTACTATTCAGCTCTGATTGCTTCTTTTTTATATTTTCTATCTCTTTGTTGAAGTTCTCACTGTGTTCTTTCATTCTTCTCCCAAGCATGCTGAGCATATATATGACTATTAATTGGAAATCTGTCATGTAAATTGCTTATTTCCATTTCATTTACTTCTTTATCTGTGGCTTTGTCCTGTTCATTTTGAACGCATTCCTTTGTTTCCTCATTTTGCCTGACTTTCTGTGTTTGTTTTACTGCACAGGGTAGATCAACCATGTCTCCTGGTCTTGAAGTTGTGGGCTTAGATAAATGGCATCTTTTGGGGTCCAGAAGCATAATCTTTCCTACTCACCAAGGCCAGGAGCTCCAGGGGTGTCCTTTGTGTGGGCTGCACATGCCCTCCTGTTGCGGCTGGGCCACGATTGCTAGGTGGCTAACTGCAAGACTTAGCCATGACTGTTATGGAGACACTAGTGATATGTGGTTTGCCTCGCCCCCCCCTCCAGGTGAGAGCCTCTTTGGGGAAATGTTGGGGTGCCTGTCCCAGCCAAGGCTGCCCCACTAGGTATGGCAGCAATGGTGCTGCTTTCTGGGGGCACCAGACCCAGCTAGATTGGTTACTGGCTGTGACACTACCAGAACCATTTGGGGAGGTACTGGACCTAACTGACCTATATACAAGCTCATTTCGGGAAGATACTGGCTTATAGTGAGCTACAGGGAGAGGGGAAAAGTTGGTGTCTGCTGATTTCCCTAGCCTCTGGGGAGGATCACAGTAACTCCTATATATGCACTAAATTAAAAGCCTGAAAGAGGAGGGGGGGAAAGAAGACTGACCCTTAGTAGCAGCTTTTATTTTATTATTTTTTTAAGATTTTATTTATTTATTTGACAGAGAGATAGATATCATAAGTAGGCAGAGAAGCAGGCAGAGAGAAAGCCCAACTTGGGGCTCGATCCCAGGACCCCAGGATCATGACCTGAGCCAAAGGCAGAGGCTTTAACCCACCCTCCCAGGTGCCCCTGTAGCAGCTTTTAAAGTATGCAAATAGATCCCTTTCAGAGAAAGACTGGGTGATGGGTGAGGGGTTGCTTGGCTTTGTGCTAAGGCCTGGGGGATAGCTGCGTGAGTACTCATGTACCTGTTAAGAATCTCTTCTTTGTTTGGGCACCTGGGTGGCTCAGTTGGTTAAGCAACTGCCTTTGGCTCAGGTCATGATCCTGGAGTCCTGGGTTCAAGTCCCACATCAGGCTCCCTACTCAGCTGCTTATCCTGCTGACCTCTCTCCTCTCATGCTCTCTCTCTCTCAAATAAATAAAACCTTAAAAAATTTTTTTCTGCTTTGTTTGATGTAGTCTTGTGGGTCTCATGGATGTGAAACCCTGCTGGCTCTCAGAGTTAGGCATTTTGGGGCCTGACCCTCAAGAGGAATCCTAAAAATGTTGGCTGTAGCTGTGGGGGGTCCAAGCCCATTTTTCCTCAAAAAGAAGGTGGGAGTTGAGTTTCCTCATGATTTTATGTATCTCCTACTAGGAGTGAGGTTTATGGTGAGGTTTGACTCCCTTTCTTACCTATTTTGATGTAGTATTTTTTGTTCACCCAATGTGTAGGAGTTGCTTGGCTAGTTTCTGGATTTCTTTGAAAGGAAATTGGTCCATGTCTAGCAGTACATTTGGGAAGAAGTGTTTTTGGAAGAAGGGAGTTCAGGAGCCTCCTGTGTCAACATCTTTGCAGCTGTTTGAGGATTGCTCATCTCCAAGGGCATTGCAGACAGAAAAAGGATAATATGCTGAAAAGGAGGGAGTGTTCAGAGCGCACCCACCCTCCAGGTTCCTCTGACATCTCACACAGATCCCCTAGCATTGACAGTGACCTTTAGTCACCTCATTCTCCTATTTTACATTACACTCTGTTAAATTCATATTCTGAAACCTCCATTTTCTAATATGGATCTTTTGTTTTAAACATGTTTACAGTAGTCGCTACTTATTGAGTGTTCACTATTGTAGGTATTCTTTATTTCATGTAATCTTCACAAGACTTTTCCAGTTCTGCACTGATGGTCCAAATCTGTAGTTGAGTAAGTGGAGTCTCATGGCAGCCCTGCTGCATTTAACTGCAAATACCAGATTTTGTCTCACTTGACCTGTCATTCTCAAACTTGGGTACTGGTGGCGCAATGTCATGGGTTCCTCTCATTCATGTAGTAAAGAAGGTATACCTTCCAGGAGCATCAATTTACTCAAAGACTATGTGGGAGATCCATTACTTAATAAATCCTTCCATCCATAAATCTATTCAACTATTTTGTGTCCAGTGGGAAATAGGAATCTGGAGACACATTCTGTAGGGACCAAGACCCAGACATCCATACTTTTTAAAGATCCCTGGTTGATAGCCAAGGGCAGCAAGATTGAGAACCTCAGCTGGACATGATTTGGCCCCTCTTATGTCTCCCACCTTCACTCCTATTACTTTCCTCCCACTCACTCTGTTCCAGTCATTGTCTGGTCTTGCTTCATCTTGAACATATCAGGCATACTTAACGCCTCAGAGTCTTTGCTGTAGCTGTTCATTCTTTCTGAAACATTCTTCCCTTCTACAACCCCTTATCTTTCTTACCTCCTTCAAGCCTTTGCTCAGAACTTCACCTTTTAAATGAGGCTGACTCTGACTACTTGGTTTGCAACCTGTATTTTCCCTAGCATATTAGAGTTTTAAAAAAAAAAGATTTACTTATTTATTTATTTGAGAGAGAGAGCGAGCAAGCATGAGTTGGCGGGGCAGAGGGAGAGGAAGAGGCAGATTTCCCACTGAACAGGGAATCCAATGTGGGGCTTGATTGCAGGACCCAGAGGTCATGACCTGAGCCAAAGGCAGATGCTTTAACCTACTGAGCCACCCAGGCGCCCCAACATATTAGATTTTAAATTTATCATTGATTATTTGTCTCCATGCTGGAATGTAAGCTCTATTTTGTGCATTTTTGGACTGTAAGCATCTAGAATCAATTTGGGAGAATTATCTTAAGTCTGTGCAAACTTTTTCTTTTTTCTTCGATTTTATTTATTTGAGAGCGAGCAAGCACAAGCGGGGGTAGGGGCAGAAGAGGCGGGAGAAGCAGACTCCCCACTGAACATGGAGTCCAACAAGGCTCCATCCCAGGACCCTGAGATCATGACCTCGCCGAAGTCAGACATTTAACTAAGTTACTCAGGCACCCCTAGACTTTGCAAGCTATTAATGTTATGTTGAGCTGTGCCAGAATGACAGCCATTAGACATATATGGCTACTGAACATTTGAATTGTGGTTAGTATAAATTGAGATGAGTTCTAAAACACATGATAGGTTAAGATTTAGTAAAAAAAAAAAATATATGTATATATATATATATATATATATATACACATATACACACACATATATATATTTTAAAGACTGATTACATTTTGAAGTATTTTGGATATATTAGATTGAATATGTTGTTAACTTCACCTTTTCAATGTGACTGCTAGAAAAATGAAAATTACATAAGGGGGCTTATATTTGACAGCACTGATTCATAATTGATTAGGGCTCAGATACCTTACAGCTGTTTTTTGCTTCGCCTTGTCAATATTAGCTAGCTTTGTATTCGTATCAACTATCTTATTTCAGCATTCTCCTTTTCATTGACAACATTAAAAAGTCTCATTTTAAAAATTCTTATTTTAATTATTCTGCTGGTTATCTTATTAATGAGCTAACTAGAGCTTTCTGTACGTGCTAGTTATATGAGCATTTTAACATTTTGAGAATTGATAGAATTCATTACATACCTCTTGAGTAAATGAGGCCATTGCAGTAATCTCTGCAAGTCTTTAAGTAGGGATAACAGAGGAATGTATTGAAATAAAAAAATCACTAGATAGGGGCGCTTGGGTAGCTCAGTCTGTTAAGCGTCCAACTCTTGATTTCTGCTCGGGTCTTGATCTCAGGGTATTGAGTTCAAGCCCTGTGCTGGGCTCTATGCTGGCTGGGTGTGGAGCCTATTTTAAAAAAGAAAGAAGAGAAAGAATAAAGAAAAGAAAAGAAAAGAAATCAGCAGAAATTGGAGATGCCAAAGGTAAATTGAGATTCTTGTGATCTCTCCAAGTGAAGATGTTCCTCTCACAAGTTGCCCTGTGATCAGAAAGATTTAAGAACTTTGCATAAATGCATGGCCTGAATCAAAGTCAGGGTATCCCCTTCACAATAAAGGTTAGGAGCTTTTCAGATTGTTTTTGTTTATGTGCTTATTTATTTTTTACTTTGTCAACATATTAGTATGTGGGTTTAAAAAATTTTTTTTATTAATATATAATGTATTATTTGGCCAAGGGGTATAGGTCTGTGAATCACCATTCTTACACATTTCACAGCACTCACCATAGCACATACCCTCCCCAATATCCATCACCCAGCCACCCTATCCCTCCTCCCCCACCCCCCAATAGCCCTCAGTTTGTTTCCTGAGATTAAGAGTCTCTTTATGGTTTATCTCCCTCCCCAGTCACTTCTTGTCTCCTTTTCCCCCTCCCTACCCTCCATGACCCCCCACCGTGCCTCTGAAATTCCTCAGATTGCTTTTAATTAGCTCATAGGATTTTTACAACATTTGGAAACAGTGGGATGTGTTTCTTCATGGAGTTTTAGGCTCCATAATCAAAATAATTTTAGAAGCTGGGTTTCAAGACCCCTGAGCATTGGTCTTTCAACTATACCCCTTTGGTAGCTCTAAGCTTGAGGACAGAAGCCAAGACAGGATTGTACCTCAAAGTCCCCACCTAGACATTTCAGTACCAGTTCAAATACTCATGGTTCTGCTATACCTAAAACAAACCACTTCATTTACCTACTATGGTTGAGCCAACTTTTAAATGTTTATTTTATTTTATTATTACTTTTACATTTTTATTTCTTACTGAACTGTAGTTGACACATGTTACATTAATTTCAGGTGTACCTCATAATGATTTCACAAGCTTACAAGCTTACGTGTTATGTTATGCTTACCGCAAATGTAGCTACCATGTATCACCATGTAATGTTATTACAATGCCATTGACCATATTCCCTATGCTGTAGCTTTTATCCCCATGAGTTACTCCATCTATAACTGGAAGCATGCATCTCCCACTCGCCTTCACCCATTTTTGCCCACATCCCTACCCACTCACCTCTAGCAACCACCAGTTCTCTGTATTTAGAGGCCTGTTTCTGCTTTCTGGTTGTTTGCTTATTCGTGTGTTTTTTAGATTCCACATAGAAGTAAAATCATATGGTATTTGTCTCTCTCTGACTTATTTCTGTTGACATAACACCCTCTAGTTTCATCTATATTGTCACAAATAGCAAGATCTCATTATTTTTTATGGCTGAGTGATATTCTATTGGATGTATAGAACACATCTTCTTTATCCATTCCTCTTATTGTTGAACACTTGGGTTGTCTCCATATCTCAGCTATTGTAAATAATGCTGCGATAATCATAGGGGTGCATATATCTTTCTGAATAAATCTTTTCATTTTCTTTGGGTAAATACCCAGTAGTGGAATTACTGGTTCATATGGTATTTCGATTTTTAATTTTTTGAGGAAATTCCGTATTGTTTTTCACAGTGGCAGTACCAGTTTACCTCCCTACCAATAGTGCATGAGGGTTGCTTTTCTTCCAGATCCTTGCCAACACTTGTTATTTCTTGTCTTTTTGATTCAAGCCATTCTGACAGGTGTGAGGTAATATCTCATGGTGGTTGGGATTTGCATTTCCCTAATGATTAGTGATGTTGAGCATCTGAATGATTTGTCTGTTGGCCATCTGAATGTTTTTTTTTTCCATCTATATGTCTTTTTTGGAAAATATATATTCAGGTCCTCTGCCCATTTTTAAATTGGATTATTTGGGTTTTTGGTGTTGAGTTGCGTAGGTTCTTTATAGAGTTTGGTTACTAACCCTTTATTGGATATGTCATTTATAAGTATCTTCTCCTATTTAGCAGGTTGACTTTTTGTTTTGTTGATGGTTCCCTTGGCTGTGCAAAAGTCTTTTATTTTGATGGAGTGCCAATAGTTTATTTTTAATTTTGTTTCCTTTGCTTGAATAGGCATATTTATAAAAATGTTGCTAAAGCTGATGTCAAAGAGATTACCACCTATGTTTTTTTCTAGGAGTTTTATAGTTTCAGGTTTCACATTTAGGTCTTTATCCATCTTGAGTTTATTTTTGTGTACAGTGAAGAAAGTGGTCCAGTTTCAATTTTTTGCATATAGCTGTCCAGTTTTCCTGGCACCATTTATTGAAGAGATTTTGCTTTTTCCCATTGCATATTCTTTACTCTTTTGCCACAGATTAATTGACCATATAATGGCAGGGTTATTTCTTGGCTCACTATTCTGTATGTTGATCTATGTGTATATTTTTGTGTCCGTACCATACTATATTGATTACTACAGCTTTGTTTTATATCTTGAAGTCTGGAATTGTGATATCTCTAGTTTTGTTCTTCTTTCTCAAAATTGCTTTGACTGTTTGAGGTCTTTTATGGTTCCATACAAATTTGAGGATTCCAGTTCTGTAAAAAAAATGTTGGTATTTTGATAGAGCATGCATTAAATCTGTAGATTGCTTGGATAGTAGAGACATTGTAATGACATTGATTCATTTAATCCATTGTAACAATATTTTTCCAGTCCATTAGAACAGAATATTTTTCCTTTTGTTTGTGTCATTCTCAATTTCTCTCATCAGTGTTCTACAGGTTTTCAGAGTACAAGGCTTTCTCCTCCTTGGTTGAATTTATTCCTGTTTTTTTTTTTTTTTTTTTTTTTTTTTTTTTTTGTGCTATTGCAAATGAGCTAGTTTTCTTAATTTCTCTTTCTGTGGCATAATTACTAGTGTATAGAAAAGCAATAGATTTTTCTATTTTGTTTCCTGCAGCTTTATGGAAAGTCATCTGTCCAACCTAATAATTTCTGGTGGATGTGTTAGGATTTTCTTTTCTTTTCTTTACTTTTCTTTTCTTTTCTTTTCTTTTCTTTTCTTTTCTTTTCTTTCTTTCTTCCTTTCTTTCTTTCTTTCTTTCTTTTTCTTTCTTTCTTTCTTTCTTTCTTTCTTTCTTTCTTTCTTTCTTTCAAGATTTTATTTATTTATTTGACAGAGATCACAAGTAGGCAGAGAGGCAGGCAGAGGAAGGGAAGCAGGCTACCCGCCGAGCAGAGAGCCCCATGTAGGGCTTGATCCCAGAACCCTGGGATCATGACCCGAGCTGAAGGCAGAGGCTTTAACCCACTGAGCCACCCAGGCACCCCTCTTTTTCTTTTTTTGAAAGATTTTGAGAGAGTGAAGGAGAGGAAGCATGAGTAGGAGGGAGTAGCAGAGGGGAAGGAGAAGCAGACTATCCTCCTGACAAGGGAGCCCAATATGGGGCTTGATCCCAGGACTCCAGGGTCATGACCTGAGTGGAAGGCAGACACTTAACTGACTGAGCTACCCAGGCACCCCTGGGATTTTCTATATATAATATCATGTCATTGGCAAATAGTGCAAGTTTTACTTCTTCCTTACCAATTTAGATGTCTTTTTTTTCTTTTTCTTTTTCTAATTACTGCAGCTAGGACTTCCAGTACCATGCTGAATAAAAGTGGTGAGAGTGAACATTCCTATCTTATTCCTGATCTTAGAAAGCTCTGTTTTTCACCATTGAGTATGATGTTAGCTGTAAGTTTTTCATATATGACCTTTATTATGTTGAGGTATGTTCTCTACAAATCCACTTTGTTAAGAATTTTTATCATGAACAGATTTTTATTTTTGTCAGATTTTTTTTGCATCTGGTGAGATGATCCTATGATTTTTATCCTTCATTTTGTTAATGTGGTATGTTAAGTTGGTTGATTTGTGAATATTGAACCATCCTTGCATCCTTGGAATAAATGATCCTTTCTTTGAATGTATTGTTGAATTTGGTTTGTTAATATTCTGTTGAGGATTTTTACATTTCTGTTCATCAGGGATATTGTAGTTTTCTATTTATGTACTGTGTTTGTCTGGTTTTGGTATCGGGGTAATGCTGGCCTCATAGAATGTATTTGGAAGCTTTCCTTCCTCTTCTATTTTCTAGAATAGTCTGAGTTTATAGTTTATAGCTATGAACTCTATTTATTTTTAAAAGATTCTGTTTATTTATTTGATGGAGAGAGTACAGCAGGGAGAGCAACAGGCAGAGGGAGAGGGAGAAGGAGGCTTGCTGAGCAGGCGGCTCAAGGCAGGCAGGACTCGATCCCAGGACCCTGGGATCATGACCTGAGCCTCTCAGGCACCCCTAACTCTTCTTTAAATGTTTGGTAGAATTCACCTGTGAATCCATCTGCTCTGGACTTTTGTTTGTTAGTAGTTTGATTACTGATTCAATTTGTTACTAGGAATCATTCTGTTCAGATTTTCTATTTCTTCCTCATTCAGATGGAAGACTGTATGTTTCTAGGAATTTATTAATTTCTTCTAGGTTGTCCAGTTTGTTGGCATATGATTTTTCATAAGAATATTTTATTTTTTTGGTAAGAATCTTTCATAAAAATCTTTTTCTTAAAAATCTTTTACAATTCTTTGTACTTTTGTGGTATTGTTACTTCTCCTTCATTTCTGATTTTAGTTATTTGTGTTCTTTTTTTTTCTCAATGTACCTATCTCTATGTTTATTAATTTTATCTTTTCAAATTAGCTCTTGGTTTCACTGATATTTTCTGATGTTTGTTTAGTCTCTATTTCATTTATACCTGTTTTGATCTATATCACTTCCTTTCTTGTACTCCCCTTGGGCTTTGTTTTCTTTTTCTAGTTTTTTTCAGGAGTAAGGTTAAATTGCTTTGAGATTTTTGTTTCTTGAGGTAGACCTGTATTACTATAAATATTCCTCTTAGAACTGTTCTTGCTGCATCCTCAAACTTTTGGACTGTTGTATTTTCATTCTCATTTGTCTCCATGTATTTTTTGGTCTCCCCTTTGATTTCTTGGTTGATCAATTTATTGTTTAGTAGCATCTTGCTTAGATGGCATGTGTTTGTGTTTTTTCCAGGTTTTTTTCTTATAATTGATTTCTAGTTTTATACTGTTGTCTTTGGAAAAGATGAATGATAGGATTTCAGTCTCCTTAAGGTGTTCCGTGAAAGGGAGGAATATGTAAAATGACCTCTAAAGGCTAAAGGAGATGAAGACTAAAGAAGTCTGACAAATCCAGAGTGATGAAATATGGTTTATTAAGGGGACTTACGGACAGGAGCAGGTCTTCAATGGCTGCAAGACAAGTAGATCTCTGTAACCTCACCTCCCTTAACAGCCCTAGAGTCTGGGAGTACATGCTGGGGAAACACCACACCAGAGAATGTTTAAGAATAGATGTGTATCATAGTCTTATCTCTAGAGCCGATCAAGGACATTATGCCTTGATCTGGGTGTGGTGAAACAAAAAATATCAGGGTGGTGGTGAAACAAAAAGAATCAGGGTGGACGGAGCTGTATTTGAGATTTCTGGTCACAGAAAGTTCCCTGTGGTGGATTTGTCTCAGGTGGCATTAGTGTGGTTCACATATAAATTTTTTGAGACTTTTGTGGCCTAACATGATCTATCCAGGAGAATGTCCATATGTACTTGAAAAGAATGTATATTGTGTTGTTTTGGGATGGAATGTTCTATATATATATGTTATGTCCATTTGGTCTAATGTGTCACTCAAAGACCATTTCCTTATTGATTTTCTTCCTGGCAAATCTCTCCATTGTTTTGTGGAGTGTTAAAATCCTGTACTACTATTTTATTACTGTCAATTTCTCTCTTTACGTCTGTTAACTTTTGCTTTATGTATTTAGGTTCTCCCGCGATGGGTGGATAGATATTTTTTGTTATGTCCTCTTATTGGATTGTCCCTTTATCATTATGTAATGCCTTTGGTCCCTTTATCATTATGTAATGCATTATGTAATGTATTTTCTCTGATAGAAGTATTGCTACCTTGGCCTATTTTTTTTCCCCTGCTTTCACCTGTATGGTCTATCTTTTTTCATCCCTTCACTTTCCATGTGTATGTGTCTTTAGGTCTAAAGTGGGTCTTTTGTAGGTAGCATATAGATGGGTCCTGCTTTTTAAATCCATTCTCCACTCTATGTCTTTTGAATGAAACATTTAGACCAATTACATTTAAAGTAATTATTACGGCATATATACTTATTGGTGTTTTGTTGACATCTTCTGGTTGTTTTTATAGTTCTCTCTCTTCCTTTTCCCTCCCTTTGTAATTGATGGCTTTCTGCAGTGTCATGCCTGGCTTTTTTTGCGTGTATGTGTGTGTGTGTATATAACTTTTTTTTTGTCTATTATTAGTTTTGGGTTTTGGGTTACCATAAGGTTCATACATAACATTTTAAGTACATAGCAGTCTTCATTAAGTTCGTAGCTATTTAAATTCAAACATATTCTAAAATATTTTTTGCTCACCTCTCTATATTTTATATGTATGTTGTCATATTTTCTTTTTATTCATATTTTTAATATTTCTAAGTATGGAGAGTCCCTTTGACATTTCTTATAAAGCCAATTTAGTGGTGATGAACTCTTTTGACTTTTGTTTGCCTGAGAAACTCTATCTCAACCCTTCAGTTCTGAATCTTGCCAGGTCAAATATTCTTGGTTATCTTGGTTATGTAAGTTTTTTCCTCCCAGCCCTTTGAATGTATCATTCTACTCCCTTTTGGCCTGAAAAGTTTCTGCTGAAAGATTAGCAGATAGTTTTATGGGGTTTCCTTTGCATGTAACATTTTCCTTCTTACTGCTTTAAAATTTCTCTTTATCTTTAATCACTGACATTTTAATTATTATGTGTTGTAGTGTGGATCTCCTTGGATTCAACTTGTTTGGAACTCTGTTTCCTGAACAAGATGTCTTTTCTTACCTAAGGTTAGTGAAATTTTCAGCTATAATTTATTAAGTTAGTTTTCTCCTTTTTCTCTTTCTTCTGTTTCTGGGATTTCTTTCTTCTGTGTCTGGGATCACAAACATGTGAATGTTTGTTCTCTCAGTGTTGTCCCAGAAATCACTTAACATATCTGTTATGCATCTGTTCATCTACTGTTGATTCCCTCCAGTGTACTTTTCACTCAGTTTTTGTATTCTTCAGCTCCGATTCTTTTCTGTATTTTCTCTTTGTTGAAGCTCCTATTGAATTCTACCACTCTTTTCTCCACTCCAGCAAGCATCTTTAAGATCACTTAACTCTTTATCGGGCATATTGCTTATCCGATTCATTCATTTTTTTGTGAGGTTTTGTTCTGTTGTTTGGAGCGTATTTCTCTGTCTCTCCATTTGAGCTTTCTGTGTTCGTTTCTATGAATTAAGTGCAACAGTTCCCCTAAACTTCAAAGAATGGTCTTGTGTATGGTCGTCCGTAGACTGTGTGCGCCCGAAGGCTTTTACTGGCTGGCTAGAGCTGTGGCTGTTGTGGACTGAGCCTTGGAGCACTCTGTGCTGGGGCTCCCCTAGGGGGATGGCTGGAGCTGAAGTGGGCATGGGATGAACTGGTCCTGACACTCTCTGCTTAGTGAATTCTCTGGCAGGTCAGCTGAAGCTTAAATGTGTTTAAGCTAGGGAGTTCTAGGGCTCTCTGCACAAAAGTTCCCTGGTCAGGACAGGTAAAGCCGAAAAGTGGGTACTAACTGAGGGGCCCAAGTCTCTATGTGCGGAGGACACGTTGGAAGGCTAGCTGTAACCGAAGTGGGTGTAAGCCAGAGTGTTCTGGGGCTCTCTGTGCAGAGGGTGCCTTTGCAGTGTGGCTGGAGGGGGCTTTGGGGTCATCTGTACAGGGGGCACCCTGGCATGATGTAGCTAAAATGCACATGAGTCATGGTGATCGTGGGACTCTGTGCAGAGGATGTCTTGGAAGGACAGCTTAAGCTGAAGTGGGTGCATGCTGGCATGTCCTGGGATCCTCAGTGCAAGGAGTGCCATGGTGGGGCCGCTGGAGCTGAGGCTGTTATGGGCCCAGGTTTCCTGGGATGTTCTGCACAGGGGGGCACCCTGGCAGGGTGGCTGGAATCAAGGTGGGCATGGGCTGGGGGTTCCTGAGGTGCTCTGCACAGAGGGTAATCTGGTAAGGCAGCTGGAGAGACTGGGAGGTCCCACGAGTGCTCTTTGCTGCGGCTTCCCGAGAAGGGGCCTAAGCCCAAGTCATGATCAGGCGTATCCTCATGTGTGCCACCCCTGGGTGTGTTGGTGAGATGGCTGGGGTTGGTATAGACTAGGGGACTCTGCTCACTGAGGTGGCTAAGCTGGCTAGGGCACCCAGACCCTACCTCCTGAACACCCTATCAAAGTGTAGGGCAAATGTAAACCATGAAACCATGGTGCTTTCCAATCTGACTTCAGTTACAGCAGCTCCCCTGCTGTTCTGTGGAGTTCTAGAGCTGTTGTTTGTTTGTTTGTTTTAAGATTGATTTATTTGAGAGAGAAACAGGAGAAGCAGACTCCCTGCTGAGCAGGGAGCTGGATGCGGGACTTGACCCCAGGACCCCAGGATCAGGACCTGAGCTGAAGGCAGAGGCTTAACCGAATGAGTGACCCAGGTATCCCATAAGCTTTACTATATCGTAAGCATAAAGTCTTAGTGTCTTAAGGCGCTCGGTTTGGAGCAAGATAAGGCTTACAGGCCCAGGAAGGTACATTCTCAGTTGCTGAATGCCCCAGCTTGCAGTAGGCTTCTCAGACCCAGAAATTTACAGTACATGCTCACTGGCTACACTGACAGGCACGTCATAATTTGTGGGTACTTGGCAGTTACAGGGATAGATCTGTACCCCTAAGATTCCTCAGGACCAGCCATTTGTTACTTCCATTGTAATCTTAGATCTGTAACTTTGATGATGTGTATTAGAACATACTATCAAAGTTTCAGATCACGTGGCTCTTCTTTAAAAGACATACCAGTCTTTCTTTTTTTAACCTAAGACTTCTTGAAAAATTCACTTACTATTTGTATGGACGATTACTCTAGATATGGCAAACAACGGATGATGCCTCGTTAACATTTTCCTGGGGGAACACCATCAACCAACTTCTCAACAGTCCAAAATTTACAGCTTATACCACAACTTTTATTAGAAAAGTTATACATAACATAGCATCAACTATTTTCAAGAACAATATTAAACCCGATAAGCAACAAAACCAGACTAACAAAATGTGTTAACAAGAAACTAATGACCTTTCTATAATCAAACATTCAATTATCTACAAATAACTTTTTACAAAGGGAGAAAAATCCATGGTTTACAGGCACATATTGAAAATAAAGCTGCAATAGTAATTTTATACACTTACCATTCTCAAGAAACTGAATCACCAAGACAGTAATTACGAGTTCACTAATTTAAAACATTTCACATAATTTAAAATTACTGGGTATACACTGAAGTCTGAGTTTCAAAAGTGATTTTTTTTTTCCCCACAAAAGTGCCAACACTTAAGCTAGAACTTTCAGTGTGTGAGTAATTTTGCCCTAAAAAGTTAAGACATGTTCTGATAATCATAACAGTCACATAATTTCTGGTGCTACCTGGTCTGTTAATAATAAAGCCTTTATTTGGATGCTTTTCTTAAATTATAGGAAACTGGATATAGGATTGCTGTTGCAAAGCCATTAAAATAGAGTTTCAAACACAGGAGTGTGCAGCATTGGGAAAAGATCAGTACTAAAACTTATAATAAATATCAGAGAAGCCATTAGTTATTAACAGCATTGTCTGCTTAAGGGTTAAGTCAACCAGGTGTCTCATTTCCCATCAGTCTGTCCTTTTAGTTGGCATAGCAATTTCCATTTTCATGATCTGAGTACTCAAATATATCCAAACATCTTTTTAAAACTTTGATTTAGAGCTTCTGTAAAGTTATAAACGTTTTTATATTCTACTCTAAAAAGTCTACTTCTGCTCATTTTAGAGCCTCCTAAAACAAAACAACAGATTTTAGGATAGTCAGGTTCATTAAAAAGTTTCAAATGGAATGACTTACCAAAGAATATTTTAAACCAAGGCCTATCATTCTGTAGCTGAAGGGGTTTAGTTGACAGCACAATTTCACACACCCTCTTGGTCATTATGGAATTACACTTTAAAATAGTATCTCAAGAGGACAGTCTGTTATGGGCACCATCCCCCAAAACAGCTGTTAACAAGACTGCCAGTGTTACTAGTGGGAAAAGACGACTTATTTCTCTCAAAGACTCACACTTAATTGTCAAACTTTTTTTCCCTGACATGTTTTCCTTTCCAATGCGGTGATGGAGAACTATGATAAAAATCCTGATTTTCAACTGCTACTCGACATTTACATGCGCCAATATTGCACATATCTGTTCTCAAATGTTAAAATGATCTTCCGGGTCCTTGGGTGTGCCTGTTTTCTCCATCAGAACACAAACACATCCATATAAGCAGTTTCCCTTAAAGATGAAATTGATAAAATACTGGAAAAAAATGAAGAAGGCAGAGACTTTGTACAGACAAAAATCTAAATTTCCTCAAAGGGTTTTGTGTGCCCTACACATGGGGGCGATTCGTATACACTAGTGAAAGCACACTAGCTATAATGCTTCTAGCTGCTCAAATAATGTGGAACCTTGGTCCAGGTGTTGCAATGATGTCACTGTATGGTTCTTCCTGCGTCAGCTCAATAGCTTGCTGCTTTTTAAGAACCAAGAAGCTGTAGAATTTCGCTGCAGCCTGCTTTCTGTTTGTGTTTCGACATAACTCAAGCAAACTGATGGATTCAGCTCCAGTTTTAGCAAGAGCTCGCTGAAATAAAACCAAAGGAAGAATGAAATCAAAGTAATCTCACAGTAGTAAAGTGGTAATTTTAAAAAGGTGCCAATTTTGGATACCAGAAAGAGTACACTGTATATTCTGCTGGGAGTGGACTGGTATTGGGGCAAGGTATATTATGGCTTATCTAAAATCAAAGATCCAAGGAATCACATTCCTACAAAAGTGATAGTAATAGTAAAACTGAACACGTACAGTTCTAAAATTTCAACTTATTTTAAAAATCCAACTATCCTTTAACCCTATTTTGGGAAACCCTGAACAACTTGCCTGGTTTATCAGATGCTCAAAATATTTCATCTGTATCTGACTTGACAAATTTAATGATTCAACATATTAAATATGTTCAATGAAAACCAAGATGTAGACACACAAAGGTGTCCTATAAACCACCACCACAACTTCCCTTTGCAGCATAACCACAGCAAAGCATTCACCTGGATGCTCTCCAGGCTTACTCTGGGCCTACCAATTGATGTGTTAAAATACACAGTGCTGGGAAAGTAGGCTTTCTGGTCTCAGCATGTCGCTATTTTTTTAAGGGAGCGATGCTAAGTCTTTGCTGAAGTCTCAGTCAGGACTGGTACACCTACCTGAAGCCCATGAAGCATCTGCTGAGTCCTTTTGTTCCATCTTCTTTCTTCTTGATCCTGATCACCTCCGGAAGCATCTTCATCCTGAAAATGTTCCCAACACATAAAAAAGCTGACAAAAGTCGTCTATTGCAAAATGAACTACTGCCGTACGTCCTAAAACTTAAATTGCGTACTCTGAATAACAGAAAACTGTAAATCTCTTAGCACCCAGTACGAACTCTGAAGCTTGTCTTTATTAAATTACAGAAGAAAGTCTTCTGTATCGGCAAGCAAACAATTGGCTGAACATATGATTCTATACTGTTCTATAAAGGATGTGTGTGGTCTATACCACGTGGGCCCTGGACTACTGCTGGGTGATGAGCTATTGGTTACTGACTGGCCCCAGTTAAGGTAATTATGTTGGATATAAATCAACTTATGCCACTAAGCACACTGCTTATTTCCACTGAATATATCTGTATTTTTTTCCAGGAGCATGATTTTCTAGATGATTTATATTCTGACAGATCCCAATCATTGAAAAGCACAGATTAGCAGATGAATATTAAGAGAAATGGGGTATAGGGGTGCCTGGGTAACTCAGCTGGTTAAGCACCTGCCTTTGGCCCTGGTCATGGTCTCAGAGTTCTGGGATCAAGTCCCACTCGGGCTCCCTGCTCAGCAGACTGTTGTCTTCTCCCTCTCTCTGTTGTTCCCTCCACCTCTTTCTCTGTCAAATAAATAAAATCTTTTAAAGGGGGGGGGCTATAATCCATAATACTTGATTTTACTGAGCTGCCCAGCTCCCAGTGCCCTACAGGACTTGCCTTCTAAATGACTTTCTAAACTCTGAAGTTGGCATGGAGCAAGAGCTGAGATGTTTCCATACCGTGCTGGAACTACATGCCATATTTCAAAGAGCCAGGAGTTAAGGGATTCATACATAATAGAAAGCTTAACAATTTAAATACTGATTCAACACTAAGTCTGAGATAATGGCATACCTTAGACTAGAGTAGCTCTGGGGCTAAATTTTGACTTTAAAAAAAAACCCACAGTATTCCAGTAATAAATGGCTGTAAAATCTGTGGCTGCCATAATAAATTACAAATACAAATGGATACTCATGAAAATATGTACCCAGTCCACAACCTTTCGTCTTAGAAGAATTTTAAATAGATACAATGCTTCCTAGAAAATATTTTAATGTTTTATTTTACATTTAAATAAAGATCCTGAAAAAAGGAGGGCGGGGGAAGACCTTGAACAGCCAAATAAGGGCCCTGAAAAGGAAATCCATTGCAAAAGTGCCTTTATTTTAAAAAAATAAAAGCCATTCAAACCTTTACTCAATCTATTTTAGCCAAGTCACATCTCACCCCAGTCTAATGAAAACAAACCTCCTACCAATGGAAAATGGTGATCAGATTTCCAGGCACACAGTGAGATGTCAGACCAGAGGCAGATGCTAAAAAAGCAGTAAAAATTGGCCACCAAATAATAAAGTCAGCTACAATCAAGAAGTCAACTAAGAAATCAGTGAAGGGGCAGTCAGTCCTATGTCCTTCAAAAGCCCAGAAAGAAGCCAATGAGTTACAGCACAGCATAAAATTTGATGTTGTTAATAATGATCTAGATCATTAAGAATTTGGTTAAATTTTGTTTCTGTCTGAACATCTTTCATCACTGTAAAGTTCAACATCAACTACTTGGCTCCACTATGAACGTAAAAGACAACGGGCTGAAGATCAGCGTTAAACCTGGGATGGCATTTATTCCTCAAGTCTCCTTGACAGTGTTTCCTTACCTCCTCCTCTTCATCATCTTCTTTCTCCTTCTCTTTCTCCTTCTCTTTCTCTGGCAGAAGTTCTAACTCCGGAATTAACTGACAGATGTTTGGAGGCTCCTCAGGGGGCAGCTCTACAGGGGGCATTTCCACCTGCTCTACCTGCTGGGGCTTAAAGCAAGGGGAAGAAATACTGGGGTCATGCTGCTGTACCTTCTCACAATCAAAAATTGATTATATCTTGTTGTTCTTACAGAAGAATTTAATTAACAGAAGTGTTTTGTTCTTATACTTGAAGAAACCGAAGGGTTATAAAGTGTATGTGAGAAATTTGTAAATGACAAGAAAAAGTACAAACAGAAAAAAACACCCAAACTTTCTGTAGCAGCATTTTAGGGAAAACCACAGAACAGAACCAACCACTAACACAATGCAAAAAGGCTTTAACATTAAATAGCTTGTACTGTCAACCATTACTGCACGCAACTGCCCTAAGGCTATATCACAACTAAGCTTGGGCTCTAAATCAGAGCCTAGGAGCTCTTATGGCAGCAGAGTCCATTTCTTGAATTCTTCCTCTCAGGCTTAATATAAACAGCTGAGAATGTTAAAAAACAAGTTCTTCCAGGACTGTGATACTAGAGTAACCTACTTGTTACCTGTCCCCACCCCCATTCCTGAGGCATACAAAAAGATGCTCTTTGGGACAATTCTACCACCAGAGGGCATAGAAAAAATAGTTCTTAAAATTACAGAGGAATCTTCAGCCTATACCTCTTGATGGGAGGCTGAACCAAGAGCCCAAGGTTATTCTAGAAATTTAAGATTGGGAAGCCTTACACTAGACCTTACTTTCTTTGTAGTTTAGTTTTCTGACCCTAAATGAACTTCATGGTAGAAAGTCTGCATGAAGTAGCCTGATATTGCTTTACCTTTTTTTTAAGCAATTTGACAAGTATATTCTGATTAATCAGTAAGGTAGCCTAAAACTGTCTCATGCTGCAGGAACCTGCAACAGAATAGAGAGCTGGGGAATTGACCCACGCAATGGGGAAATCTTATTTCAATAATGGTTCTGGGAAAACTGGACCACTACTTTACACCATACACGAACATCAACCCAAAATGGATTAAAAACTTAAATCTAAGACCTGAAACCATAAAACAACTAGGACAGGTAAGCTCCTCAAAATAAGTATTGGTAATGATTTTTGGATTTGACAGCAAAGGCAAGAGTAAAAAATAATAAGCAAGTGGGACATGGATAGACTCGGAAGGCAGTACAGGTGAAACAGAAGACAAATATATATGGTACCACTTACGCAGAATCTAAAAAAAAAAGCAAAACTCATAAAAGCAGAGTGCAGAAGTGGTTACTAGGGGTTAGAAAGATACTTCCATTTCTAAATTCTGGGGATCTAATACACAGTATGGTGATTATAGTTAATACTATATCATATACTTGAAAGTTGCTAAGAATAGATCTTGAAAGTTCTCAACACAAGAAAAAAAATAATATGTAAAGCGACAGATGTTATACACACACACACGTTGTGAAATGATCCCACAATATCACATCATTATGTTGTACACCATAAACTAGTATGATGTTATATTTCAATTTTATCTCATTAAGACTGGAGAAAAAATATTCCATCTTGCTGACAAGGAAAACCAGTATTTTTTAAAAAAGGAACGAGGTGGGGGCGCCTGGGTGGCTCAGTGGGTTAAAGCCTCTGCCTTCAGCTCAGGTCATGATCCCAGGGTCCTGGGATCGAGCCCCGCATCAGGCTCTCAGCTCGGCAGGGAGCCTGCTTCCCTTCCTCTCTCCTCTCTCTCTGCCTACTTGTGGTCCCTTGTCTGTCAAATAAATAAATAAAATCTTAAAAAAAAAAAAAAGAACTAGGTGTTAATTAAAAAGTTTGATAGTCTATGTTGTTATTTAACTCATGACATGCTTGAAGAGATTGATAGGTTCTTTATATTGTTTTTCATCGTTATCTAAAATTGTCAGATTCACCTTGAGCTAAAATGGAACCAAGTTTAGACTCAAAGATTCCACATTAGACAAGGATGGTCACATTAGGCCACCCTGAAACAAGACTAAGAAGGCTCACACTCCTGGAATATCTTTTCTCCCTCCGGGCACAACTGTGTTCCCATCCTCGGCTGCCATTCTTTCTCTCCGGACCTATTTCTTGTCAATTTTTTCCTCAACCAAAATATTTCAAAAGGGCTCCTTAAGATAATACTATTACAAGGGATGTAAAATTCTTGATGACTGATGTGCTTACTTACAGGGATCACAGGCTCTGGATCAATTTGTCCTGCTTTTCGCTTGACTCCCTGAGGAGGTGGTGGAGGCATGGCTGACTCGTCCACGTTGGTCCTGCTGGTCTCCATCACGGACTCCTGGAGGCGGCTTGGCTCTTCCAAAATGGGCTCATCTGCAATTAGTCATTTGAAGAGACATGAATTATATGGTCTTTAACAATATTTCAGAATTTAATACTAATGCATTAAGACAAAAGTACTTTCTCTAATGAAGGAGGCCAAATAAAAATTTAACCTCTGCAAAGATTACTCAATTTGTAATAAAACACATAAAAGATGGAAAAGGGCAAAATTCTACCACCTGTAATCTAATGCAGGATAATCCTCTTAGCGGATTACTCAGCCAGTCCTAATCTTTAAACCTTTCCGAAAACAGAAAGCTATTTAACAAAGCAGTCAAATTACTTCCCTGTCTGAAAATTTGAGTATACTCCTTTGTTCCTGATTTCTCTTACTCTAGCAATATACAGGTAAATCGTAAACCAAATGCTCATTTAAACTTCCTCGGGGAACTCTTCCCATAGAACACACCGATAACATCACGCTGCTGGTGCTGCTGCTGCTGGTCCTCTCTGGGAACCTCTGGATTTTCAAATTCTTTGAGAAATTCATCCAAATTATCAGCCTCTCCTCCTTTCCTCCTCTTTCTAAGATCTTCTGGTACTAGTGGTGTAAGACAGCGTGTAAAGAGCTATTAAAAAAAAAAATCTCAATTATAAAAATAAATCACACTGAAGTCAAAAGTAAATGAAATTATCCACTGTCTTGTAACGTGAAGATAACATGAAAATTTTAAATTTTCTTGCAGTTTTCATATTCACACACTTAAAACTCCATCTAATGGAATTGTATGAAGTAGTTTTTTACATGTTTTTTCACTTAAGTATGGAAATCTTGTTAACTATCACTTTTAATAATTAATGACTGCATAATATTCCAGAGTGGAGATACACTTATCTATGTGTGTATATATCACATTTGAAACATTTTTCAATTTTTTTTTTTAAGTTTAATTGCAAGCAATGTAATGAAAATCTTCCCAGAAATGGTCTTTTCCACATTTTGATTTACTTCCAATGAGATCAGTGAGTCAAAGAAATAGTTTAAAGACTTTCTTCCAAATGATTACTATTTATTAGAAGAACAATCATATAAAGTCTACAGTAGAATCCCCTGTTTCTATGCGTATTTCAACTTCAGAATAAAAGTCTCATAGACTGCTTCGCTCAGTTCTTCACTTCAGAACCTTGTTTTGAAATAGTCTGGAACTTAAAAGTGAGCAGAAAAGGGCTTAAGGGTGAAAAGTGATTCTCATAAAGCCAGAGAATTCTTTATTGTGGAAAAAAGGAGAACCACTTCACGGTTTAGCTTTCTAGAAAGCAAGATCTAAAGACTGCAGACTTGAAGCACAGTGTACACTAAGGCAATGGTAGAGTAATTCATTATAGAGAGGTTGAAAAGGGAGAATAAGAATTAAAAACTTCAATGGCTTTTTAGTATAGAAAAAAATTCCTTCTACATCATTTAAAAATACAGGTATCAGCAGGATCTTATACTGTGATTTAATTTAAAAAACGTGCCACACATAGTTGAAAATACTTGATCAAAAATGTCAAATTTTTTTTTTAAAAGATTTTATTTATTCATTTGACAGACAGAGATCACAAGTAGGCAGAGAGAGGCAGGCAGAGAGAGAGGAGGAAGCAGGCTCCCCGCGGAGCAGAGAGCCCGATGCGGGGCCTGATCCCAGCACACTGGGATCATGACCTTAGCTGAAGGCAGAGGCTTTAACCCACTGAGCCACCCAGGAGCCCCAAAAATGTCAAATACGTTTTAAGAGTTTAGTTTTAAAAAATGGACAAATATATATAGAAAAAAAAAATTCTGCAAACTGTATTACCTTCAGTAGTCTGTTGTTCCATAAAGGCTGAGCAGGTAAGGAGAAGAGTTTTTCCACTCCCCCTGTCTCTTTCCACATCATCAATTTCTTGGTGGGTGGTGCCAGATCCAAAGTAGTAACAATATCAGAATAATCACTAAGTTGAGCTCTAATTGTCTTACTATCCAACTCTTTGACACTGTCAACAATCAGCTTCCTCTTCCTCTTGGCTTTTGTTTCTTTGACTGGAATGACAGAAGAAAATAAGGTCATTTTCCCGTGAGGCCATCATAAAACCTAGAGACCTGGTCTCATTGTATCCCTGCTTTTCTTTATACCTGGTAGAAAAGCTTTAAGAGGGAAGAGTCAGTTTTAACTGATGTTTCTGCAGTTCCATGTAGACTACAGGCTGGCATATAATAGGTACTCAATAAAAATCTGCTGAATTAATGAATATATACAGACTTTGGGCAAAAATGAGTAAAATAATGTAAAAGCCAGTATGTTTTACCCATGTAAATTTATACTGTAAATACAAAACATGTCACACTTGATTCAGATTTGGGCTCAAGTCCTGGGTTTTATGACTTCTTACACCTGAGTGACCACTAAGAAAAATTAACTTCATCTTGCTTCTCTCTTTATTTCCTCTTTACAAAGAAGTTGTAAAATACTTACGAAGTTCTCCATAAATGGTTGCAGTTACCATGATTTTTAGTGGAAAAGTTACAATTCATATATGACAGTTGGACAAGCAAATTAAGTGAAAAAAAGTCCACACCCCCTTAGATAAATGTGGAACTCCATCCTAGTTACTTATTGTATACTCATTTCTAATCCTTACTAAAACTGCTAAGTAGGTAGCATTATCTCAATTTTTTTTTTTCAAAGATTTTATTTATTTATTTGACAGACAGAGATCACAGGTAAGCAGAGAGGCAGGCAGAGAGAGGAAGGGAAGCAGGCTCCCTGCCGAGCAGAGAGCCCGACATGGGGCTTGATTCCAGGACCCTGGGATCATGACCCGAGCCGAGGGCAGAGGCTTTAATCCACTGAGCCACCCAGGCGCCCGGCATTATTTCAATTTCTTAAGATACAAGAGAGTTCCTCAAGATTTCATCCTGTCAGAAATGTTATATGCCCAAAGATTTTTCTGCATAAACTATTCAGGTAAAGACGTTATTCAGTGACAGCCTCTGCCCAACCCCTATCCTCCAGCTTTTGAGTTCCCATCCTTCTCTGAAAGTCAACGTTCTTACAACGGCCACCAAAGTCTGATCATCCTATTTTAAACAACTCAGTACAATGTATCCACCATCCTGCCTCATTTACCATTCTCTGTAATATCTGTCACATAATATGGTACATATTTACTTATACATGCTCCACTAATTAGTACTTAAGTTCCAGGAGGATAAAGACTTGTTCATTGTTAATTTAGTTTCTAAATAGAGTAGGTGCCTAGCAAACACTCTTTACAAGCAAGAAGCCCAAGTCACAATTTCTAATAATCAAATTCTAGGAGAAAACCTAAAAAGTTAGTCTTGCTCTACTTAAAAGTATTAAGTATATCTTGAATTACACTCTAATATCAAGTATAACTGAAATATAAGTATTCTGTACCCATAAACCATCTAGAAATTTTAGTTTCACATCCAAATTACACATCTTGCTTCTTTCACTGAGAAGCAGCACCCCAGTATGTTTTGCTATGTCTAAAAGAATTATAACACTGATTTAAAAATCTATCAAATTTCCAGTTAGAAAAATATTCTTAGGCTTTCCCAGATTGTAGCTCAACTATTAGACAAAATCTAGAACTTCGGAACAAACAGTCCATCTCATACTTCACTGTAAAATGTTTTCTAATGTTTTCTAATTTTTACACATGGGACCTGTTATTTGGGGAACTCCAAAAGACCAAGATAAAGGTCAGCAAAAAACCTAGTTCTATACTTCTGTATTTCAGAGCAACTTCTACAGGTATTCTCTAAGATACTTAGATTGTAACTGAAGACTATAACAGACGACTGACAAAAGGAGAAAGAAGCTTAGCGATCTATCTAAAACAAGAGTAACAGAACAGAGAAGAGCCAGAATTAAGACCTTATGTTCTGAATTTTACAAGTCAAAAAGTCTGTTTGCTCACCAGTGATATCAATAGGTTCCAGAGCAAAGGCTTCTTCCTCATTTGGAACAAGTGTTGTCTGATCAGTCATAGTTGGCATTGGTTCAACAGGATCCACTGAATCAGGACTATCAGGCCCACCCACTATAAAAACAGAAAATTTGGTTTAAAAAGGCATGCATATGTAATACATCTCCTACAAATGGGGAAAAAAAATCCCTCTGAGAAATAAAGAAACGCAGTGGTACCAGTAACAAACATTTTCTAATTATGAAGGAGGCCCTCCAGAGGTGAACCTATTGGCTAAAAAAGGGGGAGCGGTGCAGGGTTAAACATTGAAGAGAATCAGAATGATCCTAGCACTTTATTTAAGGAGATTTATAATTCACTAAGAGCTGGAACTTTCAGGTTTGGTCTTCTACATTCAGTACCTTTTTAGCTGCACACAATCATGCCCACATCACTGAACAAGGAAGCGCTTACTTGATACGTTATCATCCTCGTCCATATCATCATGCGCCGGCTGTTCTGGCAACATCACACCTGCCTCAGACAGGGCGGGGGGATCGTCAAAGATACCGCCATCATTATTACTTATAAGTTTGTCATCTGAAATAGGGAATAAAATTTAGTTAGAACTTGAAAAAGAAATGCTAGAAGAGCCAATCACTGGGAAAATCACATTAAAATCACCCAAATTTAAAAATTTGTATTCAGCTTGTGTTTTTCTTCAAGGTAGCATACAAAAGTATAATGGTATAGGGAAAACATTCTATTTTCTAGCTCACATCTCTATTTAAAATATTTAATATATGGTATCAAACACAAATGGAGCAGTTTAAGAACTAGTAAAACTTAAAACTCCGAGACAAGCACCTTTACCAAAATGCAATAATGTCGTTAACATTTTTAGGCTACAGTTGCACGAGAACTTGAATGAAATCAACCAGTCACAATCCACACATGTATACCTGAAGAAGTGCTTATAACCCAGAATTCATGACTTCTCTTAAACACAACAAATGGACAAAGAAATGTTAGAATAATCACCTTGTTGTCACCTACCTAATATACCACCATCATTTCCTTCTCCAAAATTGTCATCTTTATATTGGTCTTCATATTCTAAATGATTAATTTTCTCGTTCAGATTGCTGGTGCTCTGTTCAGGCTCTAACAGGAGGTTAGAAGCGCTAGTGCTCACTAACATGTCATCATCCTCAAAAGCACTTCCTTCTCTCATGATCTCACGATCATCCATTCCAAAGTCACCTGAACAAATTTTAGTTGTTAGTGAAAAAACACATCATAAAAGAAAACAGCTAATGATTATAATCAGAATGTCACACTTGCTAACTGAAACCTTATTTACCTTTGAGTATTAAAACATCCAGTTCAAAACTTTAAACCCATAGCATCTCTATTTTATAAACTGATTCTGGGGCATGACTAGCCCAAACACAGGACTAAAATTTAGGCTATCCTAAATATATTAAGTAAATTTAAATATGTCTATAAGTTACGTTGCATAAACATTCAGACTTAAACTTTGTTATGTGTTTTCATCAAGAAAACAATTTGGCTACCTGTTTTAAACACTGTTCAAGAAGTAGATGCGGGGGGCGCCTCGGTGGCTCAGTGGGTTTAGCCGCTGCCTTCGGCTCAGGTCATGAGATCAGGGTTCTGGGATCAAGTCCCACATTGGGCTCTCTGCTCAGCAAGGAGCCTGCTTCCCTCTCTCTCTCTCTCTCTCTCTCTCTCTCTGCCTGCCTCTCCGTCTACTTGTGATCTCTCTCTGTGAAACAAATAAATAAAATCTTAAAAAAAAAAAAAATAGTAGTAGATGGGGCACTTGGGTAGCTCAGTCAAGCATCTGCCTTCGGCTCAGGTTGTGAACCCAGAGTCCTGGGATCGGCCCTGTGTGGGGCACCCTCTGCACCCCAACCCACCCCACCTCATCCCAACCCACTCTCACAAATAAAATCTTAAAAAAACAAAACAAGGTAGGTACATACTAAAATTGTTGCCAAGTGATTAGTTTAAAAATGGGCATTATCTCAGACCTGGGACTTTTCACACAGATCCATATATAGGATCTATCACTATACGGGAAGCAGGAATAGGCAAAAAATAAACTCAAGTTTGGTGCATAAACGGAAATGACTGATGCTTAATATACTGGTAGGAAGGCAAATTCTTTTCTTGATGAAAAAGCATGAGATGAAATTTTGTCCTTCTGTCATCATGAATGTAACATATGTCTGGGTTTTCTTTTTCAAATCACTAGTTGTGCTGCAACATAATTCTAACATTACTAGCTAATAGCTAGTAATCTGTTTCTCTATTACCAAAATCATTTTCTTGTAGAATACTGATGTTCCCAACTTCTTCTCTCATGGTTATTTCTTCCACTCTACTCTGGTTCAGGCTGAACTGCTGGGCCACATCGATGTCACTTTAAAAGAATTTCAAATACATTTTCATCTCAAATTTCACTGCAATGTATATAGAAAAAAAAATCCTAATTCTCTCTACAAGGAAAAAACATACATACAAAAGTCACCATGGTTTATAAGCCTTATTTTGAAATCACTACCTAAGTAATATACTATACACAGGAAAACTTAAAAATGCACAGTCTAGGTAGGTATGGGTTTTCATCAGGGTCGTGGTGTGAACGCTGAAGTTACCCAGCTTTTCTGAGACTGTTTCTTCCTCTAACAAATTAATCTCATACTGTTTAAAAATATTAAATAAAAGACATGTAATACTAAGCAACAATGTGGAATTATCATTGGCCAAATTTAGAACACAAATGGCAAGTAAAAGTATGAGAGACTTCTGAGACATATCAACCAAATATAGTTTGGAGAATTTATAGAGATTCTAACTTAAACAAACTGAAGAAAAAAAGGCTTTTGTGTCAACTGGGGATATCTGAATGCTGACTGAATATTACATTAAGGAATTACTGTAATTTATTTTAAAGGTGGGCTGTTATTATGGATAGATTTAGAAAATTCCTTCAAAAGAGATACTGAAGTATTTACAAAGAAAGTAAGATATCTATTCTTTAAAATAATCCAGTGGGAGTTGGAAGGTGAGTTGTGGAAATACGTATGAAATAAAACTGTCAACATATCAGTAATTAAAGAAATTGGTTGATCAGTACATGGGGCTCCTAACACTAATCTTTCTACTTTTTAGCTGTTAAATTTCCGTGATGAAAACTTTTAAAGACTATATTAGAAGAGGGGGGAAAAAAAAAAGGAAAAGCGGCTAGATAGCACCTACATTAACACACACACATATATCAAAATAAATCATAAATAGGAGTCATAGATCATTTTAAGAAGCAGAGAAATTTCTCAAAAAAAAAAAAAAATGGGACCTGTTATAGAGGGTTGCTTGGTTGTCAGTTGTGCTACGAAATTACAGGCACATTCCCTGTCATATAAAGACAGCTGAGTTTTGAAGACTTAAGAAAAGGGAAACACACTACAGTATTCTGCTATAATGGCCTTCTCTGTACAACTTTCCCCTCTTAAATGTACGTCGTGACAATGACCTTTTCTTGCTCTTCAAAGAGTTATCTCTTATGTTTACTTAAAAAAAAAAAAAAGAAAAGAAATTATGGCCGAGTATAACCTAGGAAAATGATAACCAGTAGATGACTTTAATATATACCTCCAACGAAAAATCATGAAGCAATAGTTCATGTTCGCTGATTTCATTATGTAAAGCACATACCTGGAAAACTGTTTAGTCTATACAAGCTTTGGCCTAAGAATATCAGAATTCTCCTATCTTAGCTTTGTTAAAGTTGCGGTCTATACAACTTTCTTACAGAAAAAACAATTCTAGGTTATATGTTCCATATGTATACACCATCCTATTTGAAAGTTTATGCATTTTAACCTGTTAACTTGATGCCAAAATATTCCAAAGAAAACTACATGTTTGATGCAAGTAACGTTATTTGTAGACCAAGTCAACAATTAAAAGAGGGAGGGGGGACATACTCTAAGTCAGGCAGTGGCTGATCAAAGTCATGAAATTCTTCAGGTAAGGTAATAGCATTGTAAGCAGCTTCTCGATTTTCCTCAGGGAGGTCAACAACACCTGGAAAAGAAATGGTAAGCTTGAAGGTCTAATGGGTAGAGCAGAGATTATCCAGAGATCAAAGGAAGGTAAAGTCAGTACATTTATAGTCTAGAAAGACTGATAATATACGCAACGTACCACTGAAATAAAAGTACTTCTGTTTTTCTATAATCATAAGCCAAACTATTTGCTTTCCAACAACAAAGTCAAAGCACTACCTATGCATTAAAGTGATGTCTTTAAAAGGATGTATCAACAAAAAAATATTAATGACCGTTTTGTCAGTAACATGAAATCTGTAAGAAGAGGAACAACTGCAAAGGAGCACTCTCCATGTTAGAGAAGTTGTTTACTTTAGGATAGGCGGGACTGCATTGTTTTATTTCTCTATATTCTTCAAGTGGTCTATACTAAAAATGCATTGCTTTAAAAGACAAACAAAAAGCATGGTTATTTAAGCAAAATGCAGTTAGTATCCACAGGTCAGAAATCATTCGAGTATCACAGCCTCTGCCTAAACATCTTTGTTTTTTGTTTTGTTTCAAGTTTTTATTTAAATTCTAGTTAGTTAATATATAGTTTAGTATTAGTTTTAGTAGAATTTAGTGATTCATCACTTACATGTAACACTTCCATCTAAACAAGTGCCCACCTTAATAACCATCACCCATTTAGCCTACCCCACCCCCACTTCCCATCCAGCAAGCCTCACTTCATTCTCTATAATTAAGAGTCTCTTACGGTTTGCCTCCCTCTCCTTTTTTTCCTTTCCCCTCTGTTCATCTGTTTTATTTAAATTTCACATGAGTGACATCATATGGTATTTGCCCTTCTCTTACTTTGCTGAGCATAAGCTAACACTCTAGCACCATCCATGTCACTGCAAATGGCAAGATTTCATTCTTTTTGATGGCTGAGTAATACTTTATCCTGTATGTACACATATGTATATGTGTGTATGTATACACACACCTCACATCATCTTCATCCATTCATCAGTCAATGGACTTGGGCTCTTTCCATAATTTGGCTATTATCGGTGATGCCGCTATCAACATTGGGGTGCATGTGCCTCTATGAATTAGTGTTTTTGTATCCTTCTGGTAAATTCCTAGTAGTGCAATTGCTGGATCATAAGGTAGTTCTAGTTTTAATTTTTTTGAGGAACCTCCACACTGTTCTTCAGAGTGGCTACACCAGTTTGCATTCCCACCAACAGTGTACGAGGGTTCCCCTTTCTCCACATCCTCACCAACATCTGTTATTTCCCATGTTGTTAATTTTAGCCATTCTGACATGTGTGAAGTGATATCTCATTGTAGTTTTGATCTGTATTTCCCTGATGAGTGATACTGACCATCTTTTCATGTGTCTGTTAGCCATCTGTATAACTATTATTTTAAATAAGATCTTAGATCTCAAAAGATTCACTGTTCACCTATTATAGTACTACAATACGACCGCAGCAGGAACTACCTTAAAAGGCATCTCTCCTATACACTGATTATTTTAATTACAATAAAATTTCATCAGTGATTTAAAAAATTATGAAGTGAAACATGAATTCAGATAAAAACCGTAGTTATTATCTATGGAAATCTGGTTCTTAGAGTCCAGCTTTATAATCAATCATGACCTACGATAAAACAGCAAAAAACTACAGAGAACATTTAATAAAACTCTCAGGTTAAAAGTGAATTTTAAGAATATGCTAAAATTATCCAGGAAAAAAATTTAAATCCCAAGATTTTTCTTTTTGGAGCTACATTTTAAAAAAATCATGTAACAATTAGTTTTCAATATTTCAACTCTGTTCTGCAAAAACTAACGAAAAGGGGTTAAAAAAGAGTAGAGTGTCTTAATTCCAAATGCATGAAAAATGTGCGCTTCTTCCCTTGACCCACTGCCTCTCCAAGCCTTGCCCTATTTTTGAAGGGTTCCTTGTTCTACAATTAAAATGAATGGATCTAGAACATACGCTTTGCAGGTTTTCACATTACATAAAACTCCAAGGTTTCAGGAAAAAAAAAAAAAAAAAAGTCAACAATACCTGGCCGAAAAGCCATTTTTATTTTAATGAACGCTTCATTACAGTCTGCAAGGAGGTATTTGGCTTTTCTGTGATAGATTCGAACTACTCCCAGTAAGAGATGTCCTGATGTTCGGAGTGCCATCTTCACCTATGAGTAAAACATTAATATTAATCTAATTTATAAAGTTAATTTCTTGGTTTTATAGGTATCATACTTCAGAAGCTTGTACCCTGAGCAATTTATAGGCAGCTTTTACTTTCTCTCTTTACACTTTTAATCATTTATTTGACATTTCCTTATAATCACTTATATTTTGTTTTATTTATGCCTTTACCAGTAAATCTTCAATATCCACAAAGAACAGACTGGTAGTAATTCATCAGTTAACACAGATATGAAGGCAGCTATGAAACACGTTGTAAGGTACTCCATAGACTGCTGTCGTAAGCACAAGAAGGAACATGGAACACTCTGGTTGATACCCCATAACTGTTGCTCCTTGCTGGCTAACTGAACTCTGATTTTGTTGGGAAATGAATGTCCCCAGCCCTGAAGAACTGACTCATTATTCTTTGCTAATGCTTCTTGAGCGGGCACAAAGCCCAGTTCAACTAATGAGAAAGAAGAGCGAGGTAGGTCAGTTTCTGGGAAAGATTTTCCTAATAAAAGAATGCCTGCCTCTATCTACTCCCTTTCTGTGTTGTGAGCAGGTGAGGTTTGGAGCCGCTTGTAGTCATGAGGCCTAAGTACAAGGACAAGAAACCAACATAAGATTAGTGAGTCCTAGGGTGCCTGGGTGGCTCAGACAGCTGGGTACCCAACTCTTGGTTTCAGCTCAAGTCACGATCTCAGTCATGAGACTGAGCCCTGCATGAGGCTCTGTGCTCAGTGTGGAGTCTGCTTGGGACTCTCTCCCTCCTCCTCCGCCCCCACCTCCTGAGCAAAATAAATAAATGAATCTTTAAAAAGAAAAAAAACCTGGTGAGTCCTTAGATGAATGACATCATTGAACTGCTCGAATAATCCTAAATCTCCCTATTTCTACACTTCTAGTTAAGTAAGACTGTTAATTTCCTTATTGTTTAAGCCATTTTTCACTGAGTTTTATTAGTTGACTGGAAGGCAAAGTAATAAGTGGTAATGGTAACCCAACTTTTTTCATAAGAAAATATACTCTTCAGCCTGTTTTTTCCTTTTTTTTTTTTTTTTAAGGTAGATCTCATTCAGCACTTTTGTGAGATCCATTGTGTGGGACAAGATACAGCAGTTGAAAAAAGAAAGAAAAGTAAATATGGAACCTAAACAGAATGATTCATTCCTCAACAGAATGAATTCAAAGTTCAGAATGATTCAAAATTATATATCCAAAATATAATACAAAAAATTTTTTGAGAGCAAGACAACATGAACTCAAACTTCCCCAGATCATTTTCCAAATCATACCACAGAGTCCTCAATTTCTGAAGTAGCAAATAAAGCTGTTACTCATTTGCTTAAGTTATGATTAATACATTGTTACTTAAAAAATGAAACAGTGTATTTTTAAGTTATATGTCTACTGTCTACAGCAGCCTAGGATTCTATTTGTAATGACTCTCAGGTTCTACATTTATGGAAAAATTCACATGACTTAAAGCACAAATTATGAAACTTACTGCTATAAATTCTTAGGTATCTAAAATTATAAACTTGTGACCAAATCTAGGACTTATCATATGAAAAATCCTTGATATGAAAATACCCAATTAAAATATTGCACCTCATGGAAAAAGAGAATCTACTTTTATGATGTGGTCTTAGGAAATTTAAAATACTGACTGCACCTTCACTTAAGAAAGGATGAGGGGTTCAAAACCCTTTGCATGCAATTATCTTGTAAAGGATTAGCAACTATGAGAAAAGGTGGAGTATGGGCAAAAACTTTCCCTGTATATTAGTTTGGTCCAGAATTGAGTAGGTAAAATAAAGTACACCATATCTGTTGAGCTAGCTCATGTTAAGAGTGTAGGTGTAATAAGAAACACAGGCTATATATGCAGAGAAAGCTCTACAGAGGTAACCAGTGGCTGTTCCAGCAGGGGTGGGGGTAGAAGGGGCAGAACGCAAGCAGCTGCAACTGAGCTATGTATCTGACACTTGCTGGAAACAACTACACCGACATTCACCCACAACAAGAGCTGCCTATCAAGAACAAACATTAGAAATTTTCAAGTCAGTTCACTCTGTGGAGGTATCTTTATAGTCTACTAAAATAAAACAAGATCAATCAAATAAACCACTTAGAAATGTTTTTTTTTTTTAAAGATTTTATTTATTTATTTGACAGAGAGAGATCACAAGCAGGCAGAGAGGCAGGCAGAGAGAGAGAGGGAAGCAGGCCCCCTGCTGAGCAGAGAGCCCGATGCGGGACTCGATCCCAGGACCCTGAGATCATGACCCGAGCCGAAAGCAGAGGCTTAACCCACTGAGCCACCCAGGCGCCCCTAGAAATGGTTTTTAAAAAATAAGTTATTCTTTCTCTCTCACACAGTCCAGTCTTTTACATTATTCCTGAACTGCGTGCTGTGCTTTGTGGCTATTCAGACATACCTTATTATCAGATTGTCTTGTACTCTTTTGTAGCCTCCCTGACAAGAGTACAAAATACTCTGCACATACTAAAAAAATTTGTTATCCTTTTAAGCCAAATCACCCTCAATATGTTTATAGATGTTAAAGATTAGTTACACATATTAATTTCAAGAAAACAGCTCAACCTCTCCTTTTTCCATTCACTTACCTCAGTAAGCATACCTATAAAAAGTAGAAAACTTCATATTCTCATACAATTTGAGGAGCAGTGCAAACTGGCACTATCTCCCTATGCAGCAAACTACGAAGGTCTATCAAAAGTCTTTTAAGTGGGGGCACCTGGGTGGCTCAGTGGGTTAAAGCCTCTGCCTTCGGCTCAGGTCATGACCCCAGGGTCCTGGGATCAAGCCCCGCATCGGGCTCTCTGCTCGACAGGGAGCCTGCTTCCCTTCCTCTCTCTCTCTGCCTACTTGTGATCTCTGTCAAATAAATAAATAAAAATCTTAAAAAAAAAAAAAAAAAAGAAGTCTTTTAAGTGTATCACCCGGCCCACTGATTATGTTCCTAAACATCAACGTTAAGGGAAAACTTACAGATATGAACAAAAGATCACTGAACATGAAGCTTCTCTATGCAATACTGGTTTTGATGTATTCTAATCTCACATAAAAATTAAGTCAAGAAAGACAGATGTGAACAAAATATTTGCAAGCAGTATTTATTCAATGGTTATTTTTTAAGAAGATGAAAATAAACCTGTAGTCCTACTACCTAAAGAAATCTTTTGTATATATTTATTTCTTTTGTATATTTTAAAACACTGTACAGGGTCAGAGGAATTAAATTTCAAGAAATTATGAAAAAAAAATAGATTATCCAAAGAAGAGACTGGTAAAATAAATCATGTACAATCAGAACAATGAATTACAGGTCCATAATCCTTTATCTTAAATCTTAGGTGTTTTGGAATTCAGAGCCTCTTGGTCATAAAGATAACGCAGCACACATACATATTAAGACACTCCCAGTAGCATCTATTTATCTATTTAGAGCAGTTTCTAATAATCATATCCATTAGTGGTTCTATACTGAATATATGAATATACAAGTGACCTCATTTCAATTTTTGTCAAGTCTGTTCCCATTTTTTGTATTTAAATTCTGTGGATAAGAGACTAGGACACTGTATAATACAGTTGATGATAAAGCTATGAGCAGAGGTTTTCTGAACATTCAGAGACTTGTTATAAAACATGTAATGGAGTTGTGTACACATAGAATAAGGAGAAAAATTATGTATAAAAAACATGGACATGTTTTAGAAGCCATACCAAAACACTAAACGTTTCTCTAAGTTGTAGGACTAGAGATCACCTATTTTCTGGTTTGTAAAGTTTTTATTTTAATATTGTCTTAGAAATTTTAACATGATAGAATTGTCTTTAGTAACAGATTCCACCAACTCTAACTCTAAAACCAGCCAAAATTCCAGACAGATGGAAATTTTATAATTCAGCTCTAATTAAAAATACAAACTTTCACTTTTTCGCTTAAGACCTATCCTTTCCCACACGACTTTTCTGAACAAGTCTCGTCTAGATCCCAGCTTTATTCCTTTGAGATCCTCCTGCTCTTTCAGCAATCAAGAATTACTCTTCTTTAACACACTATGGCAACCGGCAGCATCCAAACTGCCAAATCTAAGAGTAGCTCACAATGCTGGTCCAGACAGCTGTGATCTGGAACATTTTCTCAATAGGACAATGGGTGTGTTTGTGTGTTAATACAAAGTCCAAGAAAGGACCATTAAAACACAGATATTTCTATAAAATCGTATTTAAGGACTTTTCCTTTGAGATTAGTCCTTACACATTTTTGAAGTCAATTTATCTGCTTTTCAATGAAGTGCTAATGATGTTAATAGATGTAATTGTGTGTTCTAAAGTCCTTTCTTGGCAATACAAAAACCCTGATTTACTTAATTACACTATTTGTGAAATTCAAGGGTAAAAAACCACTGCTTCAGAAGAGTTTTTCAGAGGATGTCAGTAAAAGCTCCTCTAGGTACAGAGCAGTAAACAAGGCAGATAAGGTAAGGACTTTCATGAGGCCTCCATTCTAGTGGGAGACAGTAATCAAATATTTAGGAGAAGAGCACAGCAAGTATAAAAGTTCGGAGACAGGGAAAAAGTTGGATTATCTTCAAGAAACAGCAAAAATCTGGGTATTTTTGAGCAAGCAGGCCTATGGAGCTGAGGAAGAACAAGCATTATGGACACTATTTACCAGATGGATAAGATAATTAGATCTTGATCCCTACAACCTTTCCCAATTAATGGATCCTTTCTTTGAATATTTTTTAAATTCCCAAATTAGAAACACTTACATACATATTTTAGTACAAAAACATCTAGAAAGACAAATATAAAATATCTGGGTACTGCCTGATCTCATACTTATCTACCATGAAAACTGGCAAATGAGTATCAGTGCACTTACAGAATTTTTAAAGGGAACAGCATATCAAACTGGGAACAATGGATAATCTACAAATTTTTCTTTTCCTCCAATATACACAGATATTAACCTAATTTTACAGAATTCTGTTTTACATATCAGTAAACAATCAACAAACTGAATGAAAAGTGTCAATATCAAATATACCTTTGGCGAGATGATACTCTCCACACTGCTCTCTAAATTACACTCAAACACATGGGCTTTGGTTAGCTTCTTATCCCAATGGGCCGCTAGCCAAATTTTGGCCAGAGGCCCTCTCTTACTGAGGACAAAATGTGCGTAGAACATTGTTCTGGCTGATTATGAAACAGGAGGAAACCTGAAAGGGAAAAAGAGTTAATATAAATACCATATGAAAACAAAGATTTATCAAGACATGTAAGAAATCTGAAAATAAAAGTTTCCAATTCTTTTAAATATAAGAACTATGAAAGGTTTGAGTAAAGTACAATACACATTTAAAAGAAGCTACTGCTTAGTTTTGAGAGGGGAAGGAAAAAAAAACCCTCAAAATATTAAGAGCTGAAGGGAAAAGGGACACAGGAGCCAAACCATTTCTATACTCCAAATAAAAGTGCCAGGATTTTGTTTAGTTTTTTAGTAAAAATTGTCACCAGACAACTCTTGTTCATTCTGAGTTCCATCAAGTGTTCATTCCATTCCTATATTGATTACTGACTGTGGAGTCTGACTGTGGCCAAAAACTAGATAATACATTGTTCATAGGAAGAAAACTATGTCCCAGAAGAAAAACACTCAGGAACAGATATTAATTAATGTGTAAATTTCCATTTTTTAAGAACCCCATTAACAATTGATACTCACCTAGATGCTCTATACAATAACTACTATCTCATGACAAGCACTGTGATAATACACATTTCATATTGTACCAAATAAAGATAAGAAGGGGGGTCAGCTCCATTTTACAGGTGACTAGTTAGAAAAACTGAGGCTTAAAAGCTATTTTATATATAGTTTTCCCAACTCAGAAACTTGAAAAGCACTTGTCCAGTTATAACTTAAATACTATATTCAGGACAATAACACAGTGTAATATTTATCTTATGACTGAAATAGCCTTAGTAGAAATATAAATGTTATTCACATTTTATTTTTCTTTCAGCAAGCTATGTTATAAATACGTACAGGGAAAAAAAAGCAGCTTAAAAACTCCAGCTTGGGGGCGTCTGGGTGGCTCAGTGGGTTAAGGCCTCTGCCTTCGGCTCGGGTCATGGTCTCAGGGTCCTGGGATCGAGCCCCGCATCGGGCTCTCTGCTCAGCAGGGAGCCTGCTTCCCCTCTGTCTCTCTGCCTACCTCTCTGCCTACTTGTGATCTCTGGCTGTCAAATAAATAAATAAAATCTAAAAAAAAAAAAAAACCCAAAAAACAAAAAACTCCAGCTTGGAGAGTACATTAACTGTGCATGTTTCCTGTATTTCCTGTGTTGATAGTTCCCTTATATTATTATTTTTTTAAGATTTTATTTATTTACTTGACAGATATCACAAGTAGGCAAAGAGGCAGGCAGACAGAGAAGGAAGCAGGCTCCCCGCTGAGCAGAGCCCCCCCCCATGGGGGGTTCACTCCCAGGACCCTGAGATCATGACCCGAGTCGAAGGCAGAGGCTTTAACCCACTGAGCCACCCAGGTGCCCCAATAGTTTCCTTATATTATTTATTTTCCCTCTTTCACAGAAGATTAAAAAAAATCTATTCTGCCAGATGAATTTTCTTCTAAAATGCCCAGAACTAGAAGATGTATGTCATGTTTTTACATAAATAAACTCAAGCATATCCATACCACATGAGAAGTACTTAAACATTTTTAAAACATTTTTGACCTTGAAGTAATTATAGATGTGCAGGAGTCCCAGAAATAGTACAGAGAGGTCCCACTTATCCTTTAACTACTTCCCCCCCGATGGTGACATCTTACATACATACTGTATCAAAACCAGGCCAGTGACATTGGTACAATGTGTATATATAATTCTACGCCATTTTATCACATGTGCGGATTTGTGTAACCAACATCGTAAGCGAATAAAATGCAAAACTAATTCATCAACACAAAGCTCTCCCTCTCCCATCCTTTTAAACTGTCACACCCATTCCTTCCTCTCTACCATTCCTAAGCCCCACCAACCAACACTGTTCTTTATCTCTAATTTTGTCATTTTGAAAATGTTATATAAATGGAATCATACAGTATGTGACCTTTTGGATCCAACTATCTAACACTCTTTGAGATCCACCCAAATTATTTCAAGCATCAGTAGTATGTTCCTTTTTATCACAGAGTAGCATTCCATGAGACGGGTATACCACTATTTGCTTTGTCAATCATTTATTGAAGGATATTTGGTTACTTCCAGTTTGAGGAGGTTTCAAATAAAGCTGCTATAAATATCTGTGTATACAGAATTTTAGTGAACAGAGTTTTCATTTCTCTGGGACAAATGTCCTGACGTATAACTGCTGGGTAGCATGATAAGTGTATGTTTAGTTTTAAAAGAAACTTTAACACCTATCAAAATCCTAGTGAGTTTTCTTATAGCTATTCACGAGATGTTTCTAAAATTTATATGGAAAAGCAAAGGAATGAGAATAGCTTTTTTTTTTTTTTTTTAAGAATTGGGATGAATTTGTCTAACCAATTTCAAGATTTACGTAGCTACAATAGCCAACACTGTATGGCAGACAGAAAAAGACACAGATCAATACAATAGGATAGGGAACCCAGAAATCCACTTAAGTAAGTCCAACTGATTTTTCACAAAGATGAAGAAGCTTGACAAAGGGGAAAGGATAGTTTTTTCAACAAATAATGCTTGGGTGACTGGACATCATCCACAGGTGGGGGAAAAAAAAGGAATTCTGATCCAAACCTCACACATTATATAAAGTAACTCAAAATATATCACAGACTTAAATGTAAAAGTTTATAATTTTCAGAAAAAAAAAAGAGGGAAAAACCTTTGGTATACCTAAAGCTTGGTACACACACACACACACACTTTTTTTTGAGAGAGAGAGAATTAGAGAGTGAGTGTGCCAGAGCGAGCGCATGTGCTCAAACACAGGAGCTGGGGTGAGGGGGAGCAGACTCCTTGCTGGGTAGGCACCCCCCCTCCCCAGGGATCATGACCTAGGCAGAGGCTTAACTGACTGAGCTAGCCAGGCACCCCAGTAAGTTTTTTCAGATGAGCACTAAAAACATGTCCCATAAAGGAAAAAAAACACCCAAATAAGGAAATTCTGTGCTAGGAAAGAGCTAAAAATGTAAAGATAAGGTACGAAATGGGGGAAAAATTAAAAATGACGTATCTGACAGGGACTTGGATCCAGAACAAAGAATTCTAAAAACTCAAGTAAAAAAAGTCTAATTAGGAAACAGGCAAAAGAAATTTCACAGAAAAGGATATAACAATGGCAAATAAGAACAAGAAAAGATGCTCACCATCACCAGTCATTAAGAAAATGCAAATTTAAACCCATGAGAAATCACTGCACATCTATCATAAGACCTAAAATAAAAAGTAATGGCAACACCAAAGTCCAGTGAGGATATACAGAAGTTTCAACCCTTATACACTGCTAGTTAGAATAAAAATTCCTTTTTGAATTAGCTTTAAAAAAAGTCCAAAGTAAATAAATGCTAATTTTCATATTTTTAGAGAGAGACTGTAAATTTTAAAATGAGACTCTGCTTACTTTACTGTGAATTAAGAACTGTGCCCATTCTTTCCAGTGATGTATAGAAAATATTTATTAGTTAAACATATCATAGGCAAGAGACTTCATGTCCGTCAAAAATGTCTGGAAAGGGTGGAGGGTGGTGGTGCAAAAGTAATTCAATCAGGTTTGCCTCCTCTCACTTAATGGCAAAGGGTCCTGAAAATTCTCATTTGCTGAACCAGATGCTCCCAGGGGATCTCTAATTTACACAAGGAAAATTGTCTCCAAAGGAAAAAAAAAAAAAACAGAGTTCATCAATTGCTCAATGTTGTGAACTCTTTCTCTCAAATGTGAAGTGAAGAAAAGAACTAAGGAATATGAAACTAGGAAGAATTCATATCAAATACTCTAAGGTAGAAGAATTAAATAACACCTCAAGTGTATCTTATATCCTGCTCAGCAGTATTTTATAGTACAAAATATGCTTCCCATAACCAAAGAATCTATGTTGCAAAGCAGTGCTTTTATTTTAAGCCTAAACATTTATTAGTATGAAAATTAAGCTCCATCTACAGCACTATAAAGTCTACAGGATTTTGTAGAAATTCAATATGGCAGTCTGTTCTTAGAAACACGGTCACTGTCATACACATGATGTCCCAAGTTTCACCGCAGAAGATAGCTGTATTCAAAAAAAAATCTCCTTAATATTTAGCTCTTAGAATATTGCCCACTGCATGTCAACTACTAAATACGTACTTAATGAATAAGGAAATGAGATACACCAAGTGATCTCATAATTGACACATGTAAAAAATTCTAGAGATTTTAGAAATTAATACTGGCTCTTTTCAACAGGTGTCAGTAGCTCATGGCCAGGACTTAAGCTCCTAGTCAGAGTACCATGCCTAAAATATCCCAGCTATGCGGAGGCAGAGATTCCTAAATAGATGCTTTCTTGGCATGGGATGGGGGTAACTAGAGTGGTGCTAAAATTATTCTGGGAAACAATTAGCAAGAGGAAATCACCCTAATAACTAAAGGAAGCCTGAAGAACAGTGGTGGGTCAAGTACTGGCTTATATCTAAATATGGAGAAAGTGTAATCATTGCTTCGAAACAATCTTTTTCCTTAGTATCACTATCCTTTAACCAATCTTAGAAAAAGAAGTTGATTAATCTCTGTAGATTTTGAACTTCTGTATATCTCTGTTAATCCTTTGCAAAAGATCTTAGCGTAAAACCTGCATTTGGTACCAGAGCATAGTTTAGCAATTTCATGATTTCTCATTTTTTTTTTCCTAAAGCAGCAAACTTTTCTCCATATATCCTAAAAAGTAATTTCATGTTTTTACAATATGAATTATGATATTTCACTGTTAGAAAACAGGGCAGGACAATGGTTGTATAAATTGGTATGACCTCTTTGAAGGACAACTTGCCAACATCTTATGAAAACCTCGAACATTGATACTTTTAAACCAGAAAATGCACTTCAAGTAACAATGCCAAAGATATACTTGGTGGTTTAAAATATTTATAAGAACAAAAAAAATCTTAAAAATCTCACTAAGATATAAGAATTTTGTGTGTCCATCTTCTCCATGACCGTTGTATGAGTTAAGTACTGGCCCATTTTACAGACCGGAAAACAGAGAAAAGGAGAGGACAATGTGCCAAAGGTCGCTAGCATATAATTCAAGTGGGAACTTAAATTTCAGAGCCCACATCTCTAACTGCAACACTCTGTTGCCCTGCCAGCATGAATTTTAACAGCAAAATATTAGAAATAACTTACCTAGCTGCTAATTAGCGACTTTTAACAAAATACAGCCATATAACAGAATTTTGTGTGGCCTTAAACAATGATATACATATGTTTTTTTTTTTTAAGGAGGGCTCTAATATATATTTAATGCTCTTGCATAAAATATCTGTGGCATACAAATGAAACTGATGACACTGGTTACCTTTGGAAGGTGAGTCCGCTGGGAAAGTGAGACCTACCTTTTTTACTGTTAACTGAGAACATACACAAATACCACGCACTCAAAGTAAATACCAATATACTGAATGTCAAGACACAATCCTGCTTTGCCATTAACTGGAAAGTTAAGCTGCTTAGTCTGTGTGGTTCATTTTCACAAACCATAAACACCTTGAAGACTGAAATTCAGGGATTTACTAACTTCGGAGAACTATACCTAACTCATGTAAGAATGTAATTACCTCTGAGGGATTGGGGAGTGTCTCAAGAACAGAAGTTATTTCCAACACTGCACACTAACACTCGTACTAACATTCTTTGAACAAGAGTTTTACAATCAGAAGGTCCTAGATTCAAATTTGGCTCCCTCCTTAGTTCTTCAGTAAGGGTTAAAAGTTACTTAACATTGGAGTCTTAGCTTACACATCTAGAAATTGAAGCTATTTACCAAGCAGGGTTATGAGATCGAAACCCAACAGCAAACACAACCCCAGCAGATATAAGTAAACAGTAACTTTGAAAAAAATCACACAGCAGAGCATATACAGGTCAGCATGATAATGCCTAACAACCCGACATCACATTTAAACAAATAACACAAAACCTTTATTTCTCAAAAACCAGAAATTTCCCTTCTGTACAAAACTGTAAAAGATAAAATTTCTCAGAATATGTGTCCCAGTAAATAGAAATTCATCAGGAATGAAATAATCAACTTTAAAAAGACTTTAAACATATGCCACTCTAAGTGGAAAACTTAATTCTTGAGTGTATCAATGTACTGTCTTTATAAACAAAAAAAATTAAATTAGGTTACACTTCACCAATGTAATTCTAACTTTGTATAAAACGCACGATGTCCATTAGTTATGCACTGCTGTCACCTCAACCATTTACGAACTGTTAATAATTTAATCACTGGATATGGTATATGTCATCAGTGTCTTTTTAAAAATAATTATGAGTTGCCTCCAACATTAAAAAAGGAAATTTAATGACTACAACTTGGGAAAGCTTCTCCAGTCCCCGTCTCCAAAATTCTGCCGACTCACACAAGTCACTGGCATTTGCATTCATTTTATGAAAATAAGAAAAATTTTTTTTTTCTGGAATTCAGTGATGATTCTAAACAGCATTATGAGAGCAAGTATTAATATTCGCTTGCAAAGAGAGCCGATCAACACAAGCCTTCACCAGAAAAACCTTAAAAAAACACAAGCGCGTTTTTGAACGCTTAAGACAGCCTAACAAATCACAGGGTGGGCAGACAAGCCCTCCAGCGTTTCCTTCTTTCAAATTTGAAGGAGGCTGCTAGGTCTGGCAGCACAGCTAGACAGTGTCACCCCGCTCTATCACAGCAGATCAATCTTTCCGGCGAGCAAAAAGACATCAAGTATTTGTCAGAAACACACACCTTCCCAAAGCGTCCCTGTATCAGCATCAAAACACTCAATATCCTAATCATTAAAAAAGTCGGGGGGGGGACCAATTAGGCTAATTCCCTAGGAATCAAAGCAACTTCCCTTGGTCGGGTTTTCTATTGGTCTGTCCAATATGTAATATTCCCAACAAAATTTTCCTTTAAAAAGGGGGGAGGGGGAGCAGCAGCAGTCCCTGGAGAGGGGCCCGCGGCGGTGTTGAGGCCCCACAGCGCCCGCGAAGGCTATGCCCGCACATCTCCGACCCCCGAACCCAAGCTCGGCGCACCGTGGCTGCCCCCTTGGAGCTGCCAACGCGGGCGCCGACCCGCCGCCGCCTCCCGCCCCGCGTCTTCCTAGACAGCCATTTTTACCGGAGTAGGCGGCCCAGTCCCCAGAGCGGGCTCGTTCAAACCTCCGCCTCTCCCTCCGCGGCCCAGGGTTTCCTCCACCTCCTCCAGGACATGCGGCTCCCGGGGGCCTGGCGGAGTAACGGCTTTTTCCGCCTTGGAACGGACCAGAACCATTTGTTACCAAACAAGCGAGAATGCGGGCCCAGGCTGCGCGGGTCCTGGTCGAGGGCGGGCCCAGGGGAAGAGGCCTGGGCGGGAGGCGCTGCCGTTCCGGAGCTCGGAGGGTGGCAGCACGGCCACCGTCCTGGGGCGCGGCGAGTGCTCTTCTCCCTCGTTTTGCCCCCCGGCCCCCCCAGTCCAGCTCCTAGACAGCAAGGCGGCAGGGAAAGGGTAGGCGGAGGGAGCCCTAGGATAAGAGGGGCTGGCCCAGTATCTTACCTTGCTCTCCGCCGGGGAGCTGGGCGGGCTGGGTGGCCTGGGGAGGGGAAAAGGGTCGGGGGAGGGGGCGGGGAAAGGGGGGGGAAGCCCCTGTGTGGTGTAGCTTCGGAGCAGCTCCCGCCGCTGCAACAGCCACCGCCTCCTTTCCGATTCACTCAAACAAACAAGATGGCTGCCGTTACGCCGCGGCTCTTCCTGCCGCCCAAATCCTCGGTTCAAATCGGCAGGATGTTTACGGTCAAAATGGTTTCTATGCGCCTGCGCAGCAAGCCTGAGCCCTAGAAGGAGCGACGCAGGCGCAGTGGCCATTTCCTTTTCTTCGGATACCGCTCCCCGCCCCCCCCACCCCCCCGGTTGTGCGGCCCCAAACTGAGCAAGCGCAAAAGTGATTCTCTTGCCAGAGGGTCTTCAAGTGTTGCGGACCTGGCAGGTAGCGCACGCGCAGTGCTTGCCAGTGGAGTGAATATCTGGGTTTACCTTTATTCCTACGCTTGTTTTAGAGGGAGTATCTGTTGTACAGATTTGTTTGCCAGGACACAAAAATTAATTTTAATGGTTCCATAGTGACGAAGATAACATAAAACCCTTAAGATCCACAAAATCTGGGGGATTCATTGAGTCAATCTGTATTTATAGATGGTCTTCTCCGAACCATGTATTGTGATAGATAGGGTCTGGGGCATAATGATGAAATTGAAAGAGATAGTACGTGTCTTCATGAAGCTTCCGGTATAGCTAGGGAGGAATTTTTAGAAATACTTGTGCCACAAAAAAGCCAAATGTACAAGGAGACCCAAAAGTGGGGAATTTGGGAGTGGAAGAGAAGGTCTTCCTTGAGCAATTGATGAGGAGCTGGGATGTGGAGGTTGAGTTCCCAGGAAGAGAGAACATCATGTCATCATGTGCAAAAGTCTCATGGCAGAATGTCATGTGTCTGGACACTAATGGAGGCTTCTTCATTTTAGAAAGACCATTCAGGCATATTGGAGAGGACTAGAGTAAATGTCTAGGTGTAATTTATGTTCGTTTGTGGAGTTTGTAAAGGAAATAAAACCAGCAAGAATTGGTCAACAGATTCCTTATGGTGTTGTAGTAGAGGGAGTTCCAAAGATGATTCCTTTGGTTTGGGACTTACTTGCAAGGATTAAATGGACTGGACTGGCAAGCCATACACCGAGACAGAACAGATGGAGGAAGGTTATATGAAGATTAGTTTTGTTTTGTTCAGTTTGTTGTCTATCCACCATCAAGTCTCCATTCTCTCCATGGCCTCCTTAACTGGTCTCTCCACTCCCCATTCTTGTCTTCCTTCAATTAATCACTTCCCTGCAAAGAACCTTTGCAGCCTAAAGAACCTTTCTCAGCCTAAAGAACCTTTGCAAAACACGTGTCTAATCACTCCCCTCCACTTCTAAAAACTCTTTCATAGCTTTCAGGTTATTACCCAGAATACTTAATGTAGCCCCTCCTCCTCTAGCTTCCTCTGCTGCTTGCTCTCCCCGCTTTCTCACTACTCCAGACACTCCACTTTCTAAATCATCAAATGCACTATGAGCACTTCTGCCTCAAGATTTTTGCACTGGCTGTTTGCTGTGCTTAAAACAGTCTCGCATTTCCATCCCTTCCCCTTGGTCTAATTCTTAATCTTCCACATCTTAATTCCACAGTCACTTCCTCAAGAGAGTCTTCCCCGATCCTCCGTATTATTTAGGGTAATGTTATTACTATAAAATAGATCCCCTCCTTACCCCAAATTTCAGGGCTCTACAAGATGGCCCTGACATTTACTACCTGTATGGGAATAATAATTTTCATGATTTCTGAAAGAATTAAATGAGATCATATATACAAAGTACATGGCATAATGCTGAAAACTGAGTAAATACTCAGTAAATTGTGGCTATTATTCTTGTTCCTTCTATTTTCTGAACAATGAAATAGCTGGCAAGGTAGGGTAAATCTTTATCAGATACCCAACTTTTAAGAACATGGAAAATACTTGGATACTCTAAATGTCCCTCTTAACTATACTTGCTCTAGGCCCGTTTTGTAATCCTTATTTGAAAATTTATCTCCCTCTCCACTCTCCCCTCCTTTTCTCTCTCTTTCTCCCTCTTTCTCTCTTCCCCACTGTTTCTCCTCCCCCTCCCTCTATCCCTCCAGTACTGACTTATCAAGGTACTATCACTTCTTCTCTCTGGAACTATTTTTTATTCTTATCCATTAGATCTCCACCCAAGCCCACCTTCTTCCCTTTTGTGGATTTTATATAATTTCTTCATATACATCCCTAGTCCCCTAAATCTGCTAGATTTAATTCTTTTGAACAAGGTATATGTTCTGTTTTGGCTCAGCGTCCCATCCTATCAACATATTCATTCATTTCTTTGTATTAAAATGTCAAGTTAACTTTTCTTGTTAGAGAAGTTAGCTGCAGTCAGCATCTCCTTTACCTGGAAAAGACTTACCTGGAAAGACTTATTTGATGAATCTGCATAAGTTAATTTTAATAATTGTGAATTTGTTTGACTGAAACCATGATGGGGCTGATTTAAATTATAGCTTTAATCTTTCTTTAGTTGAAAACAGTCAGCTTTTCTTTTCTGATTACTTAGTTGATGACTTGTCTGATTTGGGACAATCACTGAATGATGATGCCATCATCCCGATCATCATATACATAAACATATACATAAACATCATCATATGTTTATGAAAGCAACTATGCTCTTTTTGTCTTACTTCACAATGACAAACACACCCATAACTGAGACTTAATGTGAAATAAAAAACTGTTACAGAAAAAGACATGTTACAGAAAAAGACAACCGATAGCAGAGTTATTTAAGAATTAGACACCATTCCGTAGACTTATTCCTCTGAATTGCCAAATTTCAAAAACAGAATTAATTATATATTATTTGTATATATATTAAGTAGGAGGCATTGCATTAGAAGAGAAATAAGGAAAATGGATAGATTTTCAGGAGTATTTCAATGATAGTAATGGGTGAGTAGTGAACATTTTGCCCCAGAATTTTAAATCTTCTTTAAACAAAGAAAAATCAAAGTATAAAATATTTGTTGAATAAGACTCTTAAACCTCATTAAAGAAAATCCAGAAAGACTGAATAACTTCTTTCAGATTTGGGGCTAGGCAGAGAAATGGATAGAAAGTAACTGAAAAAACAATTGTAGATTCTGGCTTTTCTTGTCAATATCCTTTTTTAATCTCTAAAAAAGACTGTACTATTTTTTATCAAAAAGGAAATGCATTTAATGACAACTATTTTTTATCAAAAAGGAAATGCATTTAAGGACAACAATCCTAGTCAAAAATGTTATAATCAGACAAAGAAGTTATATAAAAAGCAGACAGATTAAGGACAAAACATTGAAATATCAATTCTTACTATGCTTAGATATTAAGAAAATGATTGGTAATGGGGTGTGGGGGAGGGTTTTGTAAGTCACAGAAATGGTAGACCCTATTCATAGCCACATGCTCAGCGTGGGGCATGGGGGTTTGAGTCAGTATTGTGCTCTCAAGGGGGGCTGCTAATATCTCTGTCTGGGTTTACTAAAGGTCTGCTTGGGCAAGTAGGTTTCAGCAAAGAATCGCAAAGGGCCAGAGCAGGCCCTGGGATCTGCAGGTGCATGGGGGAGGTGTGACTGGGAGTTTGTCAAGGGTTAAGGTTGAGACCCCGCAGAAGCAGGGTTAGGGTTTATGCTAATTACTTAGACGTCTCTCAGAAAATGTCCTCGTGCTAACTGCATTTCAACGCTGAGAGCAGTTTTAACTCTTAAGCTGGGAGTTTTTGTCTGCGACCGTTTGGATTCATTCCTTCTGTTTTCAAGCCCATCATCTCTTCTGTGCGTCCTACAGCACCTTTGAGACTGGGTGTTTATTCAAAAGCAGATGGATAGTGTTTCCTCCGAACCCTTCCATCCATTGCAGAATGCAGACATTTTTATTGTTGTAACATGATTCACTTTGTTCCTTTCCTTCTGCGAAACTCTTACTAAAAATAGTAGGACAATTTGGAAGCAAATAAGGTTGGGTAGATCTCTTAAATCCTATATGACTAACAAGGTAACATCTTAATAAAAAGTCCTTGCCAACTTAAAAAAGACACGTTAAATTACCATTAATAAAGAAGTCATGCAGTAAATATAGTACTTTTCCTAAAAAGAAGGTGACGGTGGCTTGTTGGAAGAGGTGGAAAGGAAGGTAGAGGCTGCTGAGTTAGGAGACGGGAAGAGATAAATGAAACTCTAGCAGTAAGCACTTCAGAGACACAGCTTGTGGCTAAACCGAGCTAAGAGCTGACTCGAAGTGAATGGGCATCATGTACAGTCCCCTGTCCTCCGTGGCCTCAGCTGTGTTAATGTGCTTTGCTTTAACTTGATGGGGACAAAAAGTTAATGAGCCAGGGAAAGGAATCGTACCTGAACTATTGTAACTTGCATGTAATTTGGAAATTATTTCCCTGCTAATCCTGTGTGAGGAATTAACACTATTAAATAAACTCACAATGAAAAATAATGGACCAAAATTATTTCCCTAAGACTAAAGGCAAACTTTATTATCAATGAGGTCTGATATATTCATGGTAGAATGTCAGAGAATGATGCTTGGCTAACTTTGATAGGCTTATAACTTAGGAACTTGTGAAATTGCTAATTTGCATTTGGCAGTTTGGGGTGGGGTCCAAAATTCTTTTTTTTTGGTGTGGTGGGAGGGGACAAGCTTCCAGGTATTTTGAGGCTGCTAGTACATGGACCACATCAAGCAACAAAGATTTTTTACACAACAGACTTTGGAACCAAGTAGATCTGAGTTTATATCATGGCTCTTCCATTTAGTAGCTGTGTGACCTTCAACGAGTTGCTCAACTTCTCTGAGATTCAGTTTTCTCATCTGTAAAATCAGGCTAATTATATCTATACCCTCTTGGTTGTGGTGTTCACTACCTAAGATGATCTAAAGCATCTAGCATAGTGCTTGGCACATTATTTAAACCCAACAAATAACAGCTACTATTCTAATATCATTGTAGTTGGATCTGATAATTTTCTCCTTCACTATTCCCACAGAATAAAGATCTATATTGAGTTCCATGACAAAATCTGAGATTTGCTTCCCAACATTTTCCTCTTTTCCTTTGGTTTGGCATATGGCTCCAGTTAAAACATTACATTTCCTAACCTCTCTTACATATAGATGTGGTGAAGTAAATATGTTCTATTCAGTGATTATGTGAGTGTTCATAAAAGATTTAAGAAGCAGCAGCCCAGACTTCTTTTTCCTTCATCTTGCTGGATGAAGGAATGTGGAATGTGGATGTGATGGCTGGTGCTCCAGCAGCCAGTCAGAACCATGAGCACAAGGGTTATGCTAAGGGTAGTAGAGCAGTGAGATGGACATGTTTGGATCCATGATAACTTTGTAGAGCTCTCATGTGACCTCTCAGGTGCCCACCTCCAGACTTCTTTCTTACAAAATAAGAGAGTCATGCCTTGCTTGGTATTTTTGTTTCTTCTATTATTTGCAGCTATATCTAGTCCTCCACTGATACAAACACTTACCTGGTTCAAGTGCTTTATAAGATACAAGGGATATAAAAATGAATGTCTAGTCTCTAACTTCAAGTACCTCAGTGTTCTATGTTATATCATTTAGTGGTCTTTCATAAAGTTTTTTATATTTTTTAATATATTTTATAATTTTATATATTTATATATTTTATATTTTTATTTATATTTTATAATTTCATTGAAAGAATTTTGTCACCTATAAACATCACTTTCAAGCACCCTGTCTTATTATTATTTTTTTTCTCATTATTATTTTTTGATGATGCAGATGAGTCTCCCACTAAATGTGTTATTTCAAGTCTTTGTCATACATTCCATTTTTTCTTTTAAAACCACTTTTAAATCATAGAGGAGAAAACCAGGACCTGTAAATCAATAGTCATGGTCAGTTTCTCCAGCATTTTTCTTTAGATTTCACAGTCACTAGCTTCATGGTAAAGAAATAAATTTATATGTTTAATCCCAAGACTTGGCAGTTCCCTATTCTAGATTTTGGTTCACTGGCAATACTTCACAGGTTTCCTTTGAAGGCAGCACTTCATGTTATCTGAAATTGTTATGAGATGATGAATATGTTGAGCCCAGAAAGCTTTTTATTTCATTTCTCTCCAAGATGCTGTCTCCTAAACCAAACAGCATTTCTCTTTGGCCATGTCAAGTCCATATAGGAGAGTCTCTGTAAATGTTGTAGAATTATCAAGGTGCAACAGTCGTGGATTATTCCTGGGATAGCGTTTTCTCACTAGAATTTTTTCCTTCTTAGCATTATATTGAATATAGGTAACTATAGCTGCTTCTCAGGATGGTCCAGAATCAATCATCCTTTATTAGCAAAGGTGCATCTGGTATAAAACTCTTTTCTTATGCACTGTATTTTTTCTATGAAATCTGTTGGTTTTAATTTCTGTTAATGTTTTACTTCGACTGTTGACAGGATCTTAAGTTGCAGAATAAAAGTTTTAAAACAGGGCAAATTCTTTGTCTACTAGCTCACGGAAGGTCAGGTTCAAAAAGAAGATAGTAGGCGCACCTGGGTGGCTCAGTCGGTTAAGCATCTGGCTTTTGATTTTGGCTCAGGTCATGATCTCAGGGTCATGAGACAGAGAGCCGCCTCGGGTTCTAAGCTCAGCACGGCGGAGTCGGCTTGTCTTGTTCTGCCCCCTCTGCCCCTCCCTCAGTTCATGCAGGCGTGCTCACTCTCTTTCTAAAATGAAATCCTTTTAAAAAAGGATGATAGTAAAAAATTATTTAGTTTAAATGCGAAATAGTATATGTTTTTTTTAATTTTTTTAATGTTCTGATACTTTACGTCTTTATTAATTGTTTTTATCTAGTTCTAGTAGTTTCTAAGGAAGACATTAAAATCTCAAATTATAATTAAGGAATTGACTATCGCTCCCTTTATTTCTATCAATTCTTAATTAATGTATTTTAAAACTTTGTTATTAGGCTTACATACATTTATAACTGTTACCACTTCCTAATAAAGATTCCTTTTATTATTATAAAAATGTCTTTATCATTAATGATGATCTTTGTCTTGAATTCTGCTTTATCTGCTATTAGTTTCACCACACTCTTCTTATTGCTACTATTCACATGGTATGTATTTTTCTGTCCATTTACTTTTTTTTTTTTTAAGATTTTATTTATTTGACAGAGAGACAGCAAGAAAGGGAACACAAGCAGGGGGAGTGGGAGAGGGAGAAGCAGGCTTCCCGCTGAGCAGGGAACCCGATGCTGGGCTCAATCCCAGGACCCTGGGATCATGATATGAGCCAAAGGCAGATGCTTAATGACTGAGCCACCCAGATGCCCCCTGTCATTTACATTTTAAAAAACTAAAAAATGTTTTGGGGTGCCTGGGTGGCTCAGTGGATTAAAGCCTCTGCCTTCGGCTCAGGTAATGATCCTAGTGGCCTGGGATCAAGCCCCGCATCGGGCTCTCTGCTTGGTGGGCAGCTTGCTTCCTCCTCTCTCTCTCTCTGCCTGCCTCTCTGCCTACTTGTGATCTCTGTCTGTCAAATAAATAAATAAAATCTTTAAAAAAAAAAGTAAAAAAAATTTTATTTTTTAAAAACTTTTAATTCTAGTATAGTTAACATGCAGTGTTATATTAGCTTCAGATGTACAACATGATGATTCAACAATTCTATACATCTTTATTCAGTGCTCATCATGACGATGTACTCTTAATCCCCTTCACTTATTTCAGCCATCCCCCCACCCACTTTCCCTCTGATATGCTTTATTTATTGAAAGTGAGTACCCTCAGTTAAAGTTTTTTTTCAACATTTTTTACTTGAAGCATACTTCAGAATACATGTTTCTCAAAGATACATATAAAACATCCTATCCAAGAAAAGTAGAATGCACATTTTCTTCAAATACACACAGAAGAATCCCCTGCTTAAATCAAATAAAAAGAGACATAACAAATATTACAAATTTAAGAAGACTGAAATATAACAAGTATGTTTTCCAACCACAATGGTACAAAACTAAAGATCAACAATAAAACACAGCTGGAAAATCTACAGTGTAAATATTAAATATTTAATTTATAAATATTAAATAACACACTACTGAAAAAACAATGGATCAAATCAGAAGTCAAATGGCAAATCAAAATATGTCTCAAAAAAAAAAAAAGAAAACACAAATATTCCCAAACCTATGGGATGCAGCAAAAGCAAATATTACAGTGAAATTTATGCTGTAAATGCTCATACTAAGAAAAAAAGTTTAAATAAACAACATTACAAGGAATTAGAAAAAGAAGAAACTTAGTTGAAATTTAGTAGAGGAAGGAATAACAATGGAAAATCAGAAATAAATAAAATAGAGACCAGAATAAACAATAACATAACATTGAAAGTAATGACAGTTTTTTCCAAAAAGATAAAATGGGCAATGATTTAACTACATTAACTAAGGAAAAAAGAGGGAAGACTCGAAAACCAAAATGAGAAATGGAAGAGAAAACAATACAACAGATAACCACAGGAATACATAGTGTGATAACATATTACTATAAACAATTATATACGGACATGTCAGATAACCCAGAGGAAAAACCCAGATAATTCCTAAAAATGCACAAATTACCAAGACTGAATCACGCATCTTGAATCCAAGAAGTAGGAAATCTTCTTAGACCAATAATAAGAATTAAAGTTGAATTGGGAATCAAAAATCTCTCAGCACTGGGCAATGGGCACAGGGTGTTATACAAAACTGATAAAGTACTGAAACTACATCTGAAACTACTGATTACTGAAAGTTGGTGAATTGAATTTAAATTAAAAAAAAAAAAAAAAAAGTCCCAGCACAGAAAAGCCCAAATCACATGGTTTCACTGGTAAATTCTACCAAACATTTTAAAAAATGACAAGCTTTATAAAAATCCTACAAATAAGGGAATAGAGGGAACACATTCAAAATCATTCCATCAGGACAGTATTACACTGATACCAAAGCAGGATAAAAACTATACAAGAAAAAAAAGTCTAGTTTGTCCAATATAAGTATTGCTACCTTGAGTTTCTTTTGACATCCATTTGTGTGATAAATGTTTCTCCATCCTGTCACTTTCAATCTGCAGGTGTCTTTTGGTCTAAAACGAGTCTCTTTTAGGCAGTGTATAGAAGCATCTTTTTTTTTTAATCCATTTTGACACTCAATGTCTTTTGATTGGAGCATTTAGTCTATTTACATTTAAAGTAATTATTGATAGAAATTATTTATTGCCATTTTATTTTTTGTCTTGTTGCTGTTTCTGAAGATTTTCTCTGATCATTTCTTGTCTTTGTCGCTTTTGGTCTCCTTTGCATTCAAAGATCCCTTTTAATATTTCTTGCAGGGCTGGTTTAGTGGTCACAAGCTCCTTTAGTTTTAGTTTGCCAGGGAAACTCTTTATCTCTACTGTTCTGAATGAGAGTCTTGCTGGATAGAGTATACTTAGCTGTAGATTTTCACTACTATTCACTACTTAGCTATAGATTTTCACTACTCACCACTCTCAATATATCACACCACTCCCTTCTAGCTTGCCAAGTATCAGTTGAGAAATCTCTAGCTAGCTTTATGGATTTCCTTTTGTAAGTTAAGGATTTCTTTTATCTTGCTGCTTTTAATATTTTTTATCACTATATTTTATAAATTTAATTACAGTATGTCTTGGGGTTGGTCACTTTTGTTGATTTTGATGTGAGTTCTCTGTGCCTCCTGGATCTGGATGTCTGTGTCCTTCCCCAGATTAGGGAAGTTTTCTGCTATTATTTCCTGAAATAAATTTTCTGCCCCCTCTTCTCTCTCTTCTTCTGTGACTCCAATAATATGAGTACTATGTTTGATGGAGTCACTGAGTTCCCTAAATCTATTCTTGTGTTTCATAATTCTTCTTTCTCTCTTTTGTTCAGCTTCATTATTTTATCTTCTAGGTCACTAATTTATCCCTCTGCTTTTTCCAGTCTGCTGTTCATTGCATGAAGCCCATTTCCAATCTCACTTATTCCATTCCTCATCTATGATTGATTCTTTTTTAACTCTTTTATCTCTTGTAAGGGTCTCACTGATATCTTCTTTTCTCAAGCCAATGAATAGCCTTATGATTGTTGGTTTAAATTCTCCATTAGTCATGTTAACTTTTACCTGTTTTGCTTAGATCTCTGGCTATGGCCTTATGTTGTTTTCTAATTTGAGATGAATTCCTCCATCTTGGAATTTTGTCTAAATCTCTGCGTTCTTCTCTGTGTTGGAAGACCTAGTTATGTCTCCTGCTCCTGAAAGTAATGGCCTTATGAAAAAGACAAGGTCATGTAGTGCCCAGGGTCTGGTACTTCGGGGAGTCTCCAGTGTGTGCTGTATGTGCTCCCTATTTTGGCTGCTCTATCCTTTAAGACAATCATTTGCAGAGGTTCTCCTTGCCTGCTGTAGGCAGTGTTTGGTCCCTGGCCTTAATATGGTGATTTTTAACTAGGTGTTGCTCTGGTGGGCTTGTGAAATGACACCTGACACCAACTCTACCAGTACTGAGGCCCTCTAGTCAGGAGATATGATGTGGGTAGGGCTTTGTACTGGTCTTTTGGGGTAGGAGACCACCACACTGGGACTGAAGCAAGCTTGACTGAGAAGGGCAGTCCCTCCACAGTGCAGACAGGTGGGGCTTGGTGTAAGCAAGTTAGGCAGCCAGTGTCAGAGCTGCACTGCTTCCTGCAGGTGGCTCTGTGTTTATGCTGAGAGAGGGGTGAGGGAAATGGCACTAGTCAGGTCCTTTGTTTCCAGAGAGTCATCTCCATGAATTATGCCTCTCAGGAAAGTGCTCCTAGACTAGTGAATAATCTCCCCGCTGTGTGCCCCAGGCATTCTTCAGATTATGGTTTCCATGCTGTCTGCCCCTGGATTGATTGCCTGCCTTCTCTTTAGGAACAAGACAGTGCCCTCCAGGCTCTATACCAGCCAAGCTCACTGACCTTTAAAACTCCCAGCTTTAAGACCTGTTGGTTTTAAGAACTCATGAAATTCAGTCCTTCTCGCTTTCCAAGCCAATGACTGAGAAAATGTCCTCTTTGTGCATTTTCCTGTGTACTCCTCTCTCTTGCCCTCTTCTGTAACCATGGCTCGCTCTCCTCCACAGCACTCACCATCTGTTTCTCCCATAAACCACATCTCTGTACTTTCTTTGATGTGGCCTTTTTTCTCCCTTTATTTGTTGTTCTGTCAGTCTTCAGGCCAATTTATGGGGTATTTAGGATGATTTGATAGTTATTTAGTTGTGTTCATGGGACAAGATGAACCTAGGGTCCTTCTATTCTGCTGCCATCTTGTTATTCCACTTGTGGCTATATTTTTAAAGAGCACCATTATCCTTTAGAGATCCATAATAAAATATTTACATGTTAAATGACAGGATGTTTGGCAGGTATTTCAGAATAATCCCCAAAAAGTAGGAAGAGGAGTGGGTAAGATTATAAATAAAATAGGATTGGCAGTGAGTTGACAGTTGTCGAATACGGGTGAAGTGTATTTAAAGGATCACTTTATCCCTTTACCTTTGCATATGCTTAAAATATTGAAAATTTTAAAAAAGTAAAAATATGAGATTGAGACATGAATAATTTTAACCTTAAATAAGCAAATTTCCAAAGATTTACAGAATGTTTTTCAAACAGCATTTACTGTCAGCCATTTGGAATTTATTAAAGTACATTCATATATATATATATCTCCATCCAATTTGACAAGTTATTCATCTCTTTCATTCATCAACAATCAATTGGAAATGGGATTTCTCATTCACACACCTTGCTGTTAGCACAGACCCTTTATCTATTCTCTCACTATGGCACTATGGGAAGGAGAACTGGGGTGAAATCTACCTGATATTTTAAGCAATGCATTAGTTAGTCTGATGGTCTTTCATGCCTTATGTCGCTTCCCTACTGTCATCATTCATTTTTTTTTTTTAAATCATAGTGAGACCACGAATATCAGGCAATGGTGGGTCATGATTTCATCTGTTAAGGATCTAGCAGGTCAATGGTGATATTCATTTTTTCATCCTGAGGTGAGCTCTGCCAGCCTTTGTGTCTGTCTGGTAACCATATATCCAATCATCCATTCAACAAGTATCTTTTTGATAAAATGTTATGTGATGGCAATATTTCCCAGATTTTAAAAACTTATTCCTCCCTTCATATCCCCTTCCAGCTACTGTACTCAGTTTCCCTTTAGAACAAAATATCTTGAAAGAATTGGTTATGTTTTCCACCTTCAATTCCTTCCCTTCCACAATTTATCTTTTTATTGTGGTAAAATATATATAAAATTCACCATTTTGGCCATTTTGTGGTGTATAATTCAGTGGCATTAGTGCATTCACAATGTTGTACAACCACCACTATTATCTAGAATATTTTCATCACCCCAAAAGAGAACCCCATACCCATTCAGCAGTCATTTCCTATATTCTCTTACCTCCAGCCCCCAGAAAACACTAATCCAAGGATTTTCTTATTCTGGATATTTCATATAAAAGGAATTACACAATATATGACATTTTTCTTGCCTTATTCTCTCTCTCTCTCTCTCTTTTTTAAAGATTTTATTTATTTATTTGACACAGAGAGAGATCACATGTTGGCAGAGAGGCAGGAAGAGAGAGAGGAGGAAGCAGGCTCTCCACTAAGCAGAGAGCCCAATGTGGGGCTTGATCCCAGGACCCTGAGATCATGACCTGAGCCGAAGGCAGAGGCTTAACCCACTGAGCCACCCAGGTGCCTCTCTTGCCTTATTCTCTAACTTAGCATAATGTTCTCTAGATTTATCCACATTGTCGTTGTGTACTTACCTCACTCCTTTCTATGACTGAATAATGTTCCAGATATACCAGATTTTATCCATTCATAAGTTGATGAACATTTGGATTGATACCACCTTCTGTCGATTGTGAATAATGTTGCTATGAACATTTGTGTACAAATATTTGTTTGAATACTTGTTTTCAATTCTTTTGGATATATGCTGAGGAGTAGAATTGCTAAGTCACATGATAATTACTGAGGCACAGTGAATCTCTTTCCCAGTGTCTGCACTATTTTAATTCTTACCAGCAATGTACCAGAGTTCCAGTATCTCTATATCTTCACCAACACTAGTTATTTTATGTTTCATTAAAAAAAAATTATCTGAGTGGATATGAAGTGATATCTCATTATGATTTTAATTTGTAGTTTCCTAACTAATGACATTAGTCATTTTTTTCATGTGCTTGTTGGCCATTTATGTATCTTCTTTGAAGGATGTCTATTCTAATACTTTGTCCATTTTTAATTGGGTTGTCTTTTTGTTGAGCTGTATGAATTCTTAACATATTCTGAATAATAGATCCTTATCAGATACATGGTTTACAAATAGTTTCTCTATGATTGGTCATTCTTGCAAAGGACAGTGCAGAGCCTAAGGATCTCAAATGTTCTGATATTCAATAGCATGGGCTAAAAGTATAGATTAAAAACTGTAGTTTGCCTATAGGCTCATTATTAGCAGAAATAAAAAATATTTCAAATTCTTCAGTTGTAAGCCACAGTAGGATCTATTTCTAATACCTCAACACTTCCCCAAATATTGAAGTATTTAGATAAGCAATTTAATTCTCAGACTGATACTGGAAATATTGTCTTGGGCTACAATTAAAATGAATGTTAATGGGTTTAAGGAAGAACACCACAACTGAAATTCAATGTTTTTGAGTCTTTCCTGTTGCTGGACCTTGGTGAAACAATATATATTGATTACATTTAATGTACTGGATTACCAGGCTTGGAAATTTGGCCTGACATTACAACTGATATTTGGAAGTCAATAGACTCTTGACATTTGTGTGAAATAAAGATACCACATGCAGAATTCTTATAAATGTCCTAGAGATGACCTGTCGATCAGGGTCTACCCAGGAGATAGAAATCACTTAGTAATTTGAGTGGTACATTTTAATATAAAGAATTACTGTTTAATAATGAACTAATAATGAATTTATAGCATGGAATTAACTACTAAGGGATTTAAAAGTTAATAGTTAACTAATAGCAGAGGATTAATGACTAAGTAATAAAGAGAACTCAGAATACAAGAACAGTAGATACAGGGAACAGTTGTTACCTCTACTGCTGAGGGCCAGTAGCCATGGAATGAAAAGAAAGGAGGCCAATACTGATACCCAGACCATGGTGGAGAGGGTGTGGCTGTGGCCTACTTAATGGCAGAGAAGTCTACTGCAGTGTGACCAGTCATGGCTGACTGGAAACCGCCAGTTGGGGCACCAATGAAACTAGCTGGTAATCGTATTCTGGGACGTTGGGGAAACTCCTTGGGAAGCTCCCCTCTGAGGTGCTAGTGAGACTTGGCAGTGGTCCTGGCAAAACTTGCTGGAGCATAAACACTTCTAGGTGTCCCACAGGTTGCTTACTTTTAAGAGTTGTAGGAGCAGAGTGCCTGGGTGGCCAGTTGGTTGAATTTCTGCTTTCAGCTCAGGTCATGATCCCAGGGTCCTGGGATCCAGTCCTGCACCTGGATCCCGGCTCAGCAGAGAGTCTGCTTCTCGCTCTCCCTCTGCTCTTCCACCCTCTCGTGCTCTCTCTCTCTCTCTCTCTCAAATAAATGAATCATTAAAAAAAAAAGGGTTGTGGGAGCAACCCCCCCCCCCACCTGGACATTCTCCAAGAATGTCCCTTCTATGCTCCCTGCTGACAAAGTGTGACATTGCACCAGCTGCTGAAGGGGAGATGTTCACATAGTTCAGCTCCCGTATCACAAAGCAAGACAAGGAAAGATGGATTTGGACTGATAACTGGCACACATGGTGTTTTGAGACTGTTTGAGAGAAGAATCCAGGAAAAAATATGGTCGGTGCGGAAAAAACTCAAAGGTGGTTATTTGTGCGATGCATGATGGCACGGTGATTAGTTTGAGTACAAAAGTTTAGCCATAGCTGAACCAGGAAAGCTGTAATAATTAAAAAATAGATATGTTGAGGATTATCTGAATCTGTGAGCTGAAAGTTCCCCAAACAGGAAATTCTCTTTTGCAGCAGACCCAAAGGCAATGCCAAAAGCAGGTGCGATACAATGAAGAATGAGTCAATAGCATGTGTTCAAGATAAAGTGTTCTATTAAATGAAGAACTGCAGATATCAGCAAGCAGAAGACTTTTTTGTTTGTTTGTTTGTTTTTTTTTTGTCTGGGAGTGCTGTGGCAAAGAGGACTTGAAATTAGACCAGGCCTGTTTATGAGGATAAAAGGTAAATTTTTCCTTTTAGGTGTGTATCAATTAAGAATACATTTTTTTTCCTTGAAAGTAATAAATGATCTTTTTTTCCCTGTGAGTCATGAATAACAGTGGTTGCAGGAATAAAGAATAAGACATCTAATTATTTCATATAAAGAAACATCTGAAGAAGCTCCTTGATAACCTCAAAGACCCACATCTTTCACATCTTTCTGCTCTTTCATCCTTAAAATATTGGCTTGTGGCTTCATGGTTGGAACATAGCATCTGTTGCCCTTGGTATCACTTCAGCATTTAAGACAAGAAGAAGAAAGAAAGGAGTTGCTATGTCCACTTGTGCTCAGTAGACATCATTGCCATCAAACTGTTGGACAAAAAGTTTATTGAACCATTGTGTGTGTGGCAATGTGTCAGGCTGTGGAATTTAATGATTTTATAAAAATGTACATTGTGGGCCCTTCCTACAGATCCAGATATGAGACTTGTCCTTCCTAGGGTTTCCGTTTCTACCCTATACACGCTTGACTTTGCATAGCAGGGTCTTTCTCTCCAACCCCTACACACTTTCAGGCAATTCCTCTGCCTTGAGTCTAACTGGTACATCCCAGCAGTTATCTTATTTATTTATTCTTACGATATAATGTTTTTAGGATAACTTTTTGTTTTGTTTTAGATTTTATGTATTTGAAAGAGCCACCAGGGTGGCTCAGTCGTTAAGCGTCTGCCTTCGGCCCAGGTCCTGATCCCAGGGTCCTGAGATTGAGCCCTGCCTCGGGCTCCCTGCTCTGCAGAAGGCTTGCTTCTCCCTCTCCCACTCCCCCTGCTTGTGTTCCCTCTCGGTGTCTCTCTCTGTCAATAAATAAATAAATAAATAAAAGAGAGAGAGAGAGAACAGGGGGAGGGAATGGGAGGGTCAGAGGGAGAGGGAGACATGCAGACTCCCCGTTGAGCAAGGAGCCTAACTCAGGGCTCAATCCCAGGACCCTGAGATCATGACCTGAGCCAAAGGCAGAGAAGCTTAACCAACTTAGCCACCCAGGCACCCCAAGGATGACTTTTTTGTAGTGGGTTTTCATGATACAGTTTACTACTACAAAATCTTTTTTTTTTTTTTAATATAATTTCTATCGGGAAGCCTGGGTGGCTCAGTTGGTTAAGTGTCTGACTCTTGGTTTTGGCTCCAGTCATGATCTCCTGGGTTGTAAGATTGAGCCCCGGGTCAGGCCATGCTCAGTGGGGAGTCTGCTTTAAGTTTCTCTCCCTCTGCCCCTCCCCCTACTCACACACTCTCTCTATCAAATAAATCTTTATATATATCTATTTATATGTATAATTTATATATATTTAAAGAGTCATTTACAAATTTATTTAATTTATATATTTATTTATATAATTTATATAATATACATATGGTTTTATATATTTATACGATAATTTATATAAATTATATTTATAATTATATGTATATATGTATAATTTCTATTGATGGTAGGAAAGATTTTATTCTCACCCTCCTCTGTATTCCTCCTTTTAAACCTAATAAACTATTATGCTAAATAATATGAAAGTGCCATTTTTCAGAGGTATTTTCTTTGTTGTTAGAGTCTAATTTCAATGTGAGCAATGGGAAATTTATGGTTGGTTTTGATGGCAAAACCAGAATATCTCTTAATAACTTTTACTAATGACTATTTCTTTTTTTTTTTTAAGATTTTATTTATTTATTTGACAGAGAGAGATCACAAGTAGAGAGGCAGGCAGAGAGAGAGGAAGGGAAGCAGGCCCCCTGCTGAGCAGAGAGCCCGATGCGGGACTCGATCCCAGGACCCTGAGATCATGACCTGAGCCGAAGGCAGTGGCTTAACCCGCTGAGCCACCCAGGTGCCCTACTAATGACTATTTCTTGTTATCTATCTTACGACTTTAGAAGGGCTGTTCATTCCTTCTGTAATTTCTTGGACCAATTCTTAAAAACTCATGGAATACTCTTCAAAGAAACAGAAAAAACAGTGTGTTAAAAGTGCAATAGAGTTAACACATGGTATTTGACAACCTTGTGTTACTGAGCTTCAAGTATCCCTGAAAAAAATGTTGCTTTTATTCATCCTCTGATACCTTCCACTTCATTTGTTTTCTATATTATGGAATCCCCTCTTAATAAGTTTGTTTCTTCAGAGGAGTAGCCCCTCCTTGGCTTTTTGAATAACACTAGACAAATTATGGAGAGGATTTCCCCCCATGATGTTTTTCTGAGATGGTTTTCTCTTTAAAAATGTTTTCAGTTTCAAAAGCAAACTTTACAGACCCATGAAAAATAACTAGACACCAAAACAGTTTAGCTGGTTCAACAGAATGTGCAAAAGACAGGAAGCAACAGCTAGATTCTGTCTTTCATTGTCCCAAATCACACAAGTCATCAACTGAGTAATCAGAAAAGAAAAACAAGCCATTTTAGTTGCAAGAAGATCTGAATCCGTAATATCGCACTGTAAACCCACACAGATGTTTCATAACCAAACCAAGCTGATTTTTGTGACTCAATTTGAGTTTCCCAGTACAACATATATTGAAAATTCCACAAAAATATCATACAGGATACATTATGTAAAACACTCAGATACTGAGATGCAAAATTTCTTGCCTCTTGGGAGCGGTCTTAACAGGCATCAATAGCAGGTATAAGCTACTCCAGGCAGAGGGCTGGGCTGGAAAGAATTTACGTATTCATCAGTTCCAGAAATTGATGTTTCTGAGGGATTAGTAGGAGGAATTGCTGGGACTGAGTAAGTTTTAACTATTCTGAGTCACTGAAAGAAGAATCTAGAAATGTTCCTTTTGTTTGTGGGATCACATACACTTGAGCTTGACTTAATGCTATCATTTAGTGTTCTTGATGTTCAGCTTTCTTGTCCTAAAATGGGGACATACTACTAGTCAGGGTTCAGTTGTGTATAATCCGAAACATCCCGATAATCTAAGGCAAATGAGACAGATTGTGGAGAAGGGCTAGCTCTAGCTGGGTCTCCAGGTGTGGCTCTCAGAATATCAGATGAGAACCACCCTCTAAGAAAAAGTCATCTCTGCCACTATGAGGAAGCTGACAATTCAGAAAAGCATTGTTGGGACACTTGGTTCCATAATCACACCGCCTTGGCTTTGGACTGGAGTTGGAAGCTGCCACAAGCATTAGTACTCCAGAGCCAGATCACACCTACTAAATCCATTCCAGCACGACGGATGTTGCTAGTGGCATCCTCATCTTCCTTCTTTTTTATTTACTAAATGAATGTAACACACATTTATTGAATACTTACTATAATAAATGAGTAAAATATTTGTCATGTTAGAGAGTGATAAGTACAGGGGAGAAAAATAGTGCAGGAAATGTAGTGAGTATTGAGTGGGTGAGGGAAGGTCCCTCTCCCCCACCCCAAGAAACTGATACATGAAGATTTGAAGGAAGTGAGAGGATGAGCCTTGTGGGTGTTCAGGGAGAGGGGACAAGGTGAGAAGACTCTGAGACAAGAGCTTCCCCAAAGTTCCAAGGAACAGTAAGGAGACCAGAATGGCTGGATAAAGTGAAGAGATGAGCCCTTTGTCAGAGATTCACACTTATTCCAAAGTAGAAATTTCTTCAGAGATTTCCTATGTAATTAATCACTTGGCTTGCTATATTAATTGCATGTATTTTAAGTCGGGATGTTCAAAGATTTGAATAGTATTCAAACTAATATATGTTTCTTGAGATGAAAGAACAGATCTATTAATACCAATATATTTCAAGCCACTGTGCTTTCAAATAACACAGTGTGCTATTAAAGATGTCATATGTAGTTTGGTATTTTTTTCCTTATTTGTTTTAGATGTTATCAATGAAAAATTAAAAAATACATGTCTTTGATGTAACATTTTTGTGCGAAGAATTAATGAGTTACATTATTAAATCTATCATTTAGGGGATTCTTACAACAGACTTCATCTTTTTTTTTTTTTATTAGCATACAATATATTATTTGCCCCGGGGGACAGTTCTGTGAATCGTCAGGCTTACACACTTCACAGCACTCACCATAGCACATACCCTTCCCAGTGCCCATAACCCAACCACCCTCTCCATACCCCTCTTCCCGCAGCAGCCCTCAGTTTGTTTTGTGAGATTAAGAGTCTTATGGTTTGTCTCCCTCCTGATCCCATCTTGTTTCATTTTCTCCTTCCCTACCCCCCAAACATCCCACTTTGCCTCTCAAATTCCTCATATCAGGGAGATCATATGATAATTATCTTTCTCTGATTGACTTATTTCACTCAACATAATACCCTCTAGTTCCATTCACGTCATTGCAAATGGCAAGATTTCATTTCTTTTGATAGCTGCATAGTATTCCACTGTAGATATATACCACATCTTCTTTATCCAACCCTCTGTTGATGGACATCTAGGTTCTTTTTATTTTTTATAAACATATAATATATGTTTATCCCCAGGGGTACAGGTCTGTGAATCACCAGGTTTACACACTTCACAGCACTCACCATAGTACATACCCTCCCCAATGTCCATAACACTACCCCCCCTCCCAACCCCCTCCTCCCATCAACCCTCAGTTTGTTTTGTGAGATTAAGAGTTACTTATGGTTTGTCTCCCTCCCAATCCCATCTTGTTTCATTTACTCTTCTCCTACCCCCTTAACCCTCCATGTTGCATCTCCTCTCCCTCATATCAGGGAGATCATATGATAGTTGTCTTTCTCTAATTGACTTATTTCGCTAAGCATGATACCTTCTAGTTCCATCCACGTCGTCGCAAATGGCAAGATTTCATTTCTTTTGATGGCTGCATAGTATTCCATTGTGTATATATACCACCTCTTCTTTATCCATTCATCTGTTGATGGACATCTAGGTTCTTTCCATAGCTTGGCTATTGTAGACATTGCTGCTATAAACATTCGGGTGCACGTGCCCCTTCAGATCACTACGTTTGTATCTTTAGGGTAAATACCCAGTAGTGCAATTGCTGGGTCATAGGGTAGTTCTATTTTCAACATTTTGAGGAACCTCCATGCTGTTTTCCAGAGTGGTTGCACCAGCTTGCATTCCCCCCAACAGTGTAGGAGGGTTCCCCTTTCTCCACATCCTTGCCAACATCTGTCATTTCCTGACTTGTTAATTTTAGCCATTCTGACTGGTGTGAGGTGGTATCTCATTGTGGTTTTGATTTGTATTTCCCTGATGCCGAGAGATATAGAGCATGTTGGCCATCTGGATGTCTTCTTTGCAGAAATGTCTGTTCATGTCTTCCGCCCATTTCTTGATTGGATTATTTGTTCTTTGGGTGTTGAGTTTGCTAAGTTCTTTATAGATTCTGGACACTAGCCCTTTATCTGATATGTCGTTTGCAAATATCTTCTCCCATTCTGTCAGTTGTCTTTTGGATTTGTTAACTGTTTCCTTTGCTGTGCAAAAGCTTTTGATCTTGATGAAATCCCAATAGTTCATTTTTGCCCTTGCTTCCCTTGCCTTTGGCGATGTTCCTAGGAAGATGTTGCTGCGGCTGAGGTCGAAGAGGTTGCTGCCTGCGTTCTCCTCAAGGATTTTGATGGATTCCTTTCTCACATTGAGGTCCTTCATCCATTTTTAGTCTATTTTCCTGTATGGTGTAAGGAAATGATCCAATTTCATTTTTCTGCATGTGGCTGTCCCATTTTCCCAACACCATTTACTGAAGAGGCTGTCTTTTTTCCATTGGACATTCTTTCCTGCTTTGTCGAATATTAGTTGACCATAGAGTTGAGGGTCTATTTCTGGGCTCTCTATTCTGTTCCATTGATCTATGTGTCTGTTTTTGTGCCAGTACCATGCTGTCTTGATGATGACAGCTTTGTAGTAGAGCTTGAAGTCCAGAATTGTGATGCCACCAACTTTGGCTTTCTTTTTCAATATTCCTTTGGCTATTCGAGGTCTTTTCTGGTTCCATATAAATTTTAGGATTTTTTGTTCCATTTCTTTGGAAAAAAAAATGGGTGAGATTTTGATAGGGATTGCATTAAATCTGTAGATTGCTTTAGGTAGCATAGACATTTTCACAATATTTGTTCTTCCAATCCAGGAGCATGGAACATTTTTCCATTTCTTTGTGTCTTCCTCAATTTCTTTCATGAGTACTTTATAGCTTTCTGCGTATAGATTCTCAGCCTCTTTGGTTAGGTTTATTCCTAGGTATCTTATAGTTTTGGGTACAATTGTAAATGGGATGGACTCCTTAATTTCTCTTTCTTCTGTCTTGTTGTTGGTGTAGAGAAATGCAACTGATTTCTGTGCATTGATTTTATATCCTGACACTTTACTGAATTTCTGTACAAGTTCTAGAAGTTTTGGAGTGGAGTCTTTTGGGTTTTCCACATATTGTATCATATCATCTGCGAAGAGTGATAGTTTGACTTCTTCTTTGCCAATTTGGATGCCTTTAATTTCCTTTTGTTGTCTGATTGCTGAGGCTAGGACTTCTAGTACTATGTTGAATAGCAGTGGTGATAACGGACATCCCTGCCGTGTTCCTGACCTTAGCGGAAAAGCTTTCAGTTTTTCTCCATTGAGAGTGATATTTGCGATGGGTTTTTCATAGATGGCTTTGATAATATTGAGGTATGTGCCCTCTATCCCTACACTTTGAAGAGTTTTGATCAGGAAGGGATGCTATACTTTGTCAAATGCTTTCTCAGCATCTATTGAGAGTATCATATGGTTCTTGTTCTTTCTTTTATTAATGTGTTGTATCACATTGATTGATTTGCGGACGTTGAACCAGCCCTGCAGCCCTGGAATAAATCCACTTGGTCGTGGTGAATAATCCTTTTAATGTACTGTTGAATCCTATTGGCTAGTATTTTGGTGAGAATTTTTGCATCTGTGTTCATCAAGGATATTGGTCTGTAGTTCTCTTTTTTGATGGGATCCTTGTCTGGTTTTGGGATCAAGGTGATGCTGGCCTCATAAAATGAGTTTGGAAGTTTGCCTTCCATTTCTATTTTTTGGAAGAGTTTCAGGAGAATAGGAATTAGTTCTTCTTTAAATGTTTGGTAGAATTCCCCTGGGAAGCCGTCTGGCCCTGGGCTTTTGTTTGTTTGGAGATTTTTGATGACTGTTTCAATCTCCTTACTGGTAATGGGTCTGTTCAGGCTTTCTATTTCTTCATGGTTCAGTTGTGGTAGTTTATATGTCTCTAGGAATGCATCCATTTCTTCCAGATTGTCAAATTTGTTGGCGTAGAGTTGCTCATAGTATGTTCTTATAATTGTATTTCTTTGGTGTTAGTTGTGATCTCTCCTCTTTCATTCATGATTTTATTTATTTGGGTCCTTTCTCTTTTCTTTTTGATAAGTCTGGCCCAGGGTTTATCAATCTTATTAATTCTTTCAAAGAACCAGCTCCTAGTTTGGTTGATTTGTTCTATTGTTTTTTTGGTTTCTATTTCATTGATTTCTGCTCTGATCTTTGTGATTTCTCTTCTCCTGCTGGGTTTAGGGTTTCTTTCTTGTTCTTTCTCCAGCTCCCTTAGGTGTAGGGTTAGGTTGTGTACCTGAGACCTTTCTTGTTTCTTGAGAAAGGCTTGTACCACTATATATTTTCCTCTCAGGACTGCCTTTGTTGTGTCCCACAGATTTTGAACCGTTGTGTTTTCATTATCATTTGTTTCCATGAATTTTTTCAATTCTTCTTTAATTTCCTGGTTGACCCATTCATTCTTTAGAAGGATGCTGTTTAGTCTCCATGTATTTGGGTTCTTTCCAAATTTCCTCTTGTGATTGAGTTCTAGCTTCAGAGCATTGTGGTCTGAAAATATGCAGGGAATGATCCCAATCTTTTGATACCGGTTGAGACCTGATTTAGGACTGAGGATATGATCTATTCTGGAGAATGTTCCATGTGCACTAGAGAAGAATGTGTATTCTGTTGCTTTGGGATGAAATGTTCTGAATATATCTGTGATGTCCATCTGGTCCAGTGTGTCATTTAAGGCCTTTATTTCCTTGTTGATCTTTTGCTTGGATGATCTGTCCATTTCAGTGAGGGGAGTGTTAAAGTCCCCTACTATTATTGTATTATTGTCGATGTGTTTCTTTGATTTTGTTATTAATTGGTTTATATAGTTGGCTGCTTCCACGTTAGGGGCATAGATATTTAAAATTGTTAGTTCTTCTTGTTGGACAGATCCTTTGAGTATGATATAGTATCCTTCCTCATCTCTTTTTACAGTCTTTGGCTTAAAATCTAATTGATCTGATAGAAGGATTGCCACTCCTGCTTTCTTCTGATGTCCATTAGCATGGTAAATTCTTTTCCACCGCCTCACTTTAAATCTGGAGGTGTCTTCGGGTTTAAAATGATTTTCTTGTAGGCAACATATAGATGGGTTTTGTTTTTTTATCCATTCTGATACCCTGTGTCTTTTGATTGGGGCATTTAGCCCATTAACATTCAGGGTAACTATTGAGAGATATTAATTTAGTGCCATTATATTGCCTGTAAAGTGACTGTTATTGTATATTGTCTCTGTTCCTTTCTGATCTACTACTTTTAGGGTCTCTCTTTGCTTAGAGGATCCCTTTCAATATTTCCTGTAGAGCTGGTTTGGTGTTTGCAAATTCTTTCAGTTTTTGTTTGTCCTGGAAGCTTTTAATCTCTCCTTCTATTTTCAATGATAGCCTAGCTGGATATAGTATTCTTGGCTGCATGTTTTTCTCGCTTAGTGCTCTGAATATATCATGCCAGCTCTTTCTGGCCTGCCAGGTCTGTGGATAAGTCTGCTGCCAATCTAATATTTTTACTATTGTATGTTACAGACTTCTTTTCCCGGGCTGCTTTCAGGATTTTCTCTTTGTCACTAAGACTTGTAAATTTTACTATTAGGTGACGGGGTGTGGACCTATTCTTATTGATTTTGAGGGGGGTTCTCTGAACCTCCTGGATTTTGATGTTTGTTCCCTTTGCCATATTGGGGAAATTCTCTCCAATAATTCTCTCCAATATACCTCCTGCTCCCCTCTCTCTTTCTTCTTCTTCTGGAATCCCAATTATTCTAATGTTGTTTCGTCTTATGGTGTCACTTATCTCTCGAATTCTGCCCTCGTGGTCCAGTAGCTGTTTGTCCCTCTTTTGCTCAGCTTCTTTATTCTCTGTCATTCGGTCTTCTATATTGCTAATTCTTTCTTCTGCCTCATTTATCCTAGCAGTGAGCGCCTCCATTTTTTATTGCACCTCATTAATAGCTTTTTTGATTTCAACTTGGTTCGATTTTAGTTCTTTTATTTCTCCAGAAAGGGCTTTTATATCTCCCGAGAGGGTTTCTCTAATATCTTCCATGCCTTTTTTCAAGCCCGGCTAGAACCTTGACAATCGTCATTCTGAACTCTAGATCTGACATATTACCAATGTCTGTATTGATTAGGTCCCTAGCCTTCGGTACTGCCTCTTGTTCTTTTTTTTTGTGGTGAATTTTTCCGCCTTATTTTTGTCCAGATAAGAGTATATGAAGGAGCAAGTAAAATACTAAAAGGGTGGCAACAACCCCAGGAAAATATGCTTTAGCCAAATCAGAAGAGATCCCAAATTGTGAGGGGGGAGAAAGGGGATAAAAAGAGGTTCAGAAAGAAAAAAAAGTAAGAAACAATTAAAAAAAGAAAACAAATAAAGAAAAAATATGAAAAGGAAAATATATATATATATATTAGATAAACTAGTTAAAGAAACGTTAAAAAAGGAAAAAGGGTAAAAGTTAAAAAAATTTGGCAGAAGAAGAGAAAAAAAATTGAAAAAGAAAAAAAAATTAAATTAACTGCAAGGCTAAAGAATCATGGGGAGAAAACCATGAGTTCCGTGCTTTGCTTTCTCCTCCTCTGGAATTCCGCTGCTCTCCTTGGTATTGAAACTGCACTCCTTGGTAGGTGAACTTGGTCCTGGCTGGATTTCCTGTTGATCTTCTGGGGGAGGGGCCTGTTGTAGTGATTCTCAAGTGTCTTTGCCCCAGGCGGAATTGCACCGCCCTTACCAGGGGCCGGGCTGAGTAATCCAGCTCCGGTTTGCTTTCTGGAGCTTTTGTTCCCTGAGCGCTTTCCGTAGAATTCCGGTGGACATCTAGGTTCTTTCCATAGTTTGGCTATTGTGGACATTGCTGCTATAAACATTCGGGTGCATGTGCCCCTTCGGATCACTACATTTGTATCTTTAGAGTAAATTCCCAGTAGTGTGATTGCTGGGTTGTAGGGTAGCTCTATTTTCAACTTTTTGAGGAACCTCCATGCTGTTTTCCAGAGTGGCTGCAACAGCTTGCATTCCCACCAACAGTGTAGGAGGGGTCCCCTTTCTCTGCATCCTCGCCAGCATCTGTCATTTCCTGACTTGTTAATTTTAGCCATTCTGACTGGTGTGAGGTGGTATCTCACTGTGGTTTTGATTTGTATTTCCCTGATGCCAAGTGATGTGGAGCAGTTTTTCATGTGAACAGACTTCATCTTTATTAAAGTACAGTTATTACATCTAAAGAAAATCTGCATATAAGTGGTCAGATGCATCATAGAAACATGTCTTAAGGGTGGAGAATAGTAGGTAGGTTTGACACACTACCTCTTTTCAATGGAAAGCTAAAAGGGAGAAAATAAATTCATTTCTGTAGGAGATAGCAGCTTACGTTTATCTTTTTATGACAAATACTCTGCCCTCACAAATAGCATACATATTCTACGAATATTAGTTTCTGTCTGAGACAAAAGAGATCTTACTGTAAAAACCATTGTCATTTTAATTGTATATAGGTCTAGGGATTAAAAGAGACATGTGGAAGGTGGGCTGTGAAGAAGACTACTCAGAAGACACCTGAGAGAGTAAGCATTTGAGCAGGAGTTCTCAGCCTTGGCATTATTGTCATTTTGGGCTGGACAATTCTTTGTCGTGGCAGCCTTCCAGTGCCTAGGACATTTATAGCAGTATCTCTGGGCTCTACCTACTAGATGCCAATAACCTCTCCCTTCCCCTCCCTAAATGGCAACCCAAAATGTCTCTAGGCATAGCCAAATATCTCCTGGGGGCAAAACTACCCCAGGTTGAGGACCATAGAGTTAGTCAGAGGAGTGATACAATTTTTCAAAGTTGATCTGACCTTGAAATTTGGAAGAGACAACTTATGGATATTGGGAGCAGGAGGACTCACAGAAGAGAGACGTAGTGATTAAAAACTGGATCTCAGAGACAGTTTTAGTATTAACTACAACTCTAGTTAAATAATTATTGGTCATAATTGCTATTTTAGTACGTGTTTCTCAGACTAGACTGTAAGATACCGGAAGGCAGGGACTGTGTCTCTTACTGTCAGACTCACATCACAATCCTAAAGTCAATCAGTCACCAGGTATTTATTGCATTGCTATTATAGGTTTAGCAATAGGCTACTGTGCTTTGGAAATAAAAGTGAGGATTTAGGCTTGAGTCCTTAGAATAGTTTATTACAGATGCTCCTGGGTGGTTCAGTGGGTTAAGCCTCTGCCTTCAGCTCAGGTCATGATCTCAGGGTCCTGGGATCTAGCCCCTGATCTCTGCTCAGGAGGGAGCCTGCTTCCCCCTCTCTCTCTGCCTGCCTCTCTGCCTATTTGTAATCTCTGTCAAATAAATAAATAAAATATTTTTTTAAAAAGAATAGTTTATTACATAATTGCACAGAAAAGAACTATTGTGTATGAAGCAATAAGAAGCCATGAACTTGGGGTGCCTGGGTGGCTCAGTTGTTAAGCATCTGCCTCTGGCTCAGGTCATGATCCCAGGTTCCTGGGATCAAGCCCGGCCTTCGGCTCCCTGCTCAGCAGGAATCTTACTTCTACCTCTCCTACTCCCCATTTGTGTTTCCTCTCTCACTGTGTGTCTCTCTCTGTGAAATAAATATATAAAATCTTAAAAAAAAAAAAAAGAAAAGAAAAAAGAAGCCATGAACTCAACTGTACTAGGGACCCTTGCTAAAAGGGAGAAAAGAATATGAACTAGACTTTCAGGGAGGGAGAAGGACTGGAGCTGCCGCTTGACGAATGCATAGGTGGGTGGAAGGAGAAAAAAAAAAAAGTGAATGAGAGAGTCCAGATACGGTGAACAGCATAAACAAAGTTCCACCAGTGGTGACCAATGTTTATTGGTAATAGGAGTTTGTATTATCACAATACGACTTTGTTTTGCGCATTGTAAAGCTTAAAAGGGGTCTTTGCAGGGTGCCTGGGTGGCTCAGTGGGTTAAAGCCTCTTTCTTCGGCTCAGGTCATGATCCAAGAGTCCTGGGATGGAGCCTGCATTGGGCTTTCTGCTCAGTGGGGAGCCTGGTTCCCTTCCTCTCTCTCTGCCTGCCTCTCTGCCTACTTGTGATCTCTGTCAAATAAATAAAATCTTTAAAAAAAAAGGGGGGGTGTCTTTGCTTCCACATATAAGTCTAACAGACAGACAACTAGAAGGAGGTATCTTCTATGCATATGACACCAGAATCCTCATGAGAAGATACAGTAAAGACATACTTTTGGAAATCATCTTCCAAGGGAGTAGATTAGACTATTATTAAAGAAGTAACAACAACAACAACAGCAAAAGAGCTGCTTGCTGAGGCCAGAGCCTGAAAGACACTAGGCACTGCAGCATAAGACAATGAAAAAAAAAAAAAAGGCAGCAAAAAAATAGGCAGTTGTAGTATTTGACACTTTTCCATTTCTTCTTCTCTAGGTCAGAGAAGAAATCAAAAAGAAAGGAGGAGAACCAAGAAAATACAGGGTCAAAGCATGTTTAGAAAGTGAATGATGTGTAATCCTTAGGATTTCCTATTACTCTGTGAAATACAAAGGAGTCCAAGCCAGTTTGGGGAACCCCTGAAGTCATCAGGCCTGAGTAATGTTATCAGGAAGAGGAGGAGCTCAAACTTGGCTCAAACTTGGCCAAGCAGTTCTCAAGGCTCCACAACGTCATGAGGGCGACTGGGTTACTCTGTAGCTCGTTATTTCTCTTCGTGGCTACAACATGGGCGGATTACACTTGGTAACAATCTTTATTGGAAAACAATTCAATTAATAAAAGGAATGGCTGTAAAAGGGTGAGTGTAGAAGGACAAGACTCACATGTTCAGTGGACAATGGGATCCAACATGGATCATAATAATGTTCTTGAAACATTTCCAGTGGGACAATGAGCTAGAGGAACACAAATGTCTTTTCTCTTGTACCCACCATTACAGCATCACACACAGTATTTTCACTGCCCCCCAAATCCTGTGCTGTATCTATCCATCCCTCCTCTCCCCTCAACCCCTGGTAATGCCTGATGTTTTTTACTGTGTCTATAGTTTTGCCTTTTCCACAATGCCATATAGTTTGAATCATACAGGATATAAACTTTGCCTCTTGTACTTAGTAATATATATTTAAGGTTCCTCTGTGTCTTTTCATTGTGGCTTGATAGCTCTTTTTTCTAAAGTGCTGAAAAATATTCTACTATCTGGATGTACCGGTGTATTTATCCCTTCACCTACTGAAGGAAATTTTGGCTGCTTCCAAATTTTGGCAATTAAATATAAAGCTGCTGTAAACACATCTGTGTACAGGTTTTTGTATGGGCATAAGTTTTTAACTTTGCTGGGTAAATACCAAGGAGCATGACAGCTGGATTGTGTGGTAAGACTACGTTTAGCTTCGTAAGAAGTCACCATACTGTCTTCCAAAATGTCTGTGCCACTTCGCATTCCTACCAGCAGTGAAAGTTGTTCCACATCCTCACCACCATTTGGTTTGTCAATGGATTTTGACCATTTTAATATGTGCATAGTGGTATCTCATTTTAATTTGCATTTCCCTGATGACATATGATGTGGAGCATCTTTTCATATGTTTATTTGTCATTGTGAATTTTCTTTGGTGAGGTCTGTATTAAAATCTTTGGCTCATTTTTTAATCAGGTACTTTTCTTATTCTTGAGTTTAAGAGTTCTTTGTATATTTTGGGCAACACTCCTTTATCAAATATGTATTTTGCAAATATTCCCTGCCATGTTTATCTTTTTATTGTCTTGATAATGTCTTGCAGAACAATACATTTTAATTTTAAGGAAGTGCAGCTTCTCAATTATTTCTTTCATGGACTGTGCCTTTGTTGGTTTATCTAAACAGTCATCAACAAACTAAAGATCATTTAAATTTTCTTGTTGTTTTGTGGTTTACATTTAGGTCTTTAATCCATTTTAAGTTAATTTTTGTGAAGAGCATAAGGTCTACCTCCTCTTCCCCCTCCTCCTCCTTCCTTCTCTCTTTCCTTTCTCTCTCTCTCCCTTTTATTTTTTATTTTTTTGTATGTGGCTATCAACTCATTTCAGACCTTTTTGTTGAAAATCTAAGCACATTTTAGGTGTTAATTTATTTAATACTTTTTTTAAAAGATTTTATTTATTTATTTGACAGAGAGAGAGATCACAAGTAGGCAGAGAGGCAGGCAGAGAGAGAGGAGGAAGGAGGCTCCCTGCTGAGCAGAGAGCCCGATGTGGGGCTTGATCCCAGGACCCTGAGATCATGACCTGAGCTGAAGGCAGAGGCTTAACCCACTGAGCCACCCAGGTGCCCCAACTTATTTAATACTTTTGAAAGCCTTATGAATTAAACACCCTCATCATCCCCCTTTTACTGATAGCAGAGAGGTTTAGTAACTTATCCAAGGTTACTAGAATAGGGTGGAGGTTGTATTTAAATCTTGAAAATCTAGGTTCGTAGACTGCAATTTTAACTACTGAGTTAATGTTGTTAATTCTTGTCAGTAGTTGTAATAATGATATTGATAATCACTGCTATTCTTGAGCATTTTCTATTTTATTAAAGGAGCTTTGATAGGTGGTGAGTGAAAGACATGACACCATTTAGTTTCTCGAAAGAAATAAATTATTTTATGCATATATTATGTTATCTCCACACATATTTTATCTACATTTATATATTTATATTTATCTATATACATACATTTATTCTGCTATAGTTAATATTTTTATCCCATATCACAGATAAGAGAAACTGAGACTTAAGCAGGTTTATGTATCTGCTTTAAATAGCAGGCACACTCTTTGAACTGAGGTCTGTCTGACTCCATAACCATGTGCTCAACTGTCAGGTAATACTTAGCTTTTGGAAATTTAATTTTACCAGTGGTCTCTGCTGCATCCTGCAGGTCTTTCCCAGTAAAAGGAAATAAAAATTCTGCCTGAAGCCTAAGATCGGATCAAGAATCCAGTGTCTCCTTTAACTTGTGCAATTCCAGCACATCTAATATGGTTTTACAACTCATCCCAGATGACATTTATTATTCTTGTTCCAAATACAGACCATAGAGACCAAATAGTCCACTTTATGAAATATAGGACAGCAGGAGTCTTTGGGTTTTCTAATCGGAAAGTAGAGGAGCCAGTGATAACTTCCCATGTTCCCATACATATTACTGGTGCTTGCATTCATGTGGTTGAATCCATACATTTATAGAAAATTATACTTGTTTTTTTCATCTCAGAAGTTGAAAATTTCCAAGTAGGAGAGCGAATTGACTTTCATGTAATTTTCCTAGTTCCTTTATGTTGAGAAGCCTTTTACTGTCTGAAGTTTTCTGAGTATAGCTCAGAGGCAAATGAATCTTTCACTTTAAGTAGCATGAAACATCTTGGAGTTAGTTCTTATCTGTTAAATTAATAGTTCATGGAACTCTAGTTCTGTAGAGTTTGTCCTAAATTCAGGGTTGAAGGAAAGTCCTTTTCCCTGATGGAAAAAAACCTTTGCTGCTATGCTGAGGTTGGTTTTGCTGAAGACCGCAGTTTGTTCATTGATTTAATTATGTGATTCTCATTCTATTTTACTTTAAAAAGATGTCTCTATGGGATTAAGTGAATTTTCTTAACACATGTGATACAGACAAAAAAATCAGTTCCCAGCCAATATCAGAAATTGTTGATTCAGTCATTAGACTGCCAGGCTGAAGTGACCTGAGATTGAGGCACTTTTCAGGAGCACTGTTCAGATGGTAAAAATTGAACAATGTTCCATACAAGTTCATCCTTTTATATTAATCATTTTGCCATTTAGAATTCAAAACAAATGGTAAACATGAAATTCTGTATTAAACACTTTCTATAATAAATACTCTGTTAGACATTTTCTATGCAGACTTTCTTAAGATTTTATTTATTTGACAGAGATCACAAATAGGCAGAGAGGCAGGCAAAGAGAGAGAGGGGAAGCAGGCTCCCCGCTGAGCAGAGAACCTGATGCGGGGCTCAATCCCAGGACCCTGAGATCCTGACCTGAGCTCAACCCACTGAGCTACCCAGGCACCCTGCAGACTTTATTTCACTAAAAACTGACAAGCCCAAACTCCCAATTCCATCCAATAAACAGAAATGTTCTCTTTCACTCTAAACATAGCCCTGTTCTTCAGATGGGGTCTGACCCTCAAAGAATAAAACTGATTGATCCCCTTTCTCATTATAAATCTTTAATAATGATATGGAGGACCCAAGCATAGTGTGAAATAAGAAGTTACTGAATATTAATTGCATTTGAAAATAGGCTAAGTTCATATTTTTTTCTGTATCCTACATTTAACCCAGAATAAGCTCTCAATCAAAGCCCAACTAATTTTTAAAATTATTATTATACCTGCTGCTACTAAGTCATATCTTCTTATATTTGTGCGATTGTTTCCTATATTTGTCTTTAGTTTACTTCTTTATTTATTTATTTGACAGACAGAGATCATAAGTAGGCAGAGAGGCAGGCAGAGAGAGAGGAGGAAGCAGGCTCCCTGCTGAGCAGAAAGCCCGAAGCGGAGCTTGATCCCAGGACCCTGGGATCATGACTTGAGCCGAAGGCAGAGGCTTTAACCCACTGAGCCACCCAGGTGCCCCTGTCTGTAGTTAACTTCTTATTGGTGAATTTTTGGTTCATCTTAGTTCATGTAGGTCTTTTTTTAAAAATTTCATTAAAAGTATCATCTGGAAATTTTTCGGCTATCACTTTATCCAAGTCATTAACAATAAACAGTGAAGCAAATAAGAAATGTTAACTAGATAGCACCAAGGACAGAGTCAATATTTAGTTAAAGCAGTTGGATTGATTCTATTACCATGTGTATATATACACGGACTTGACTTTAGCATTAACACAGCCTTTTCTGACTTACAAAAGTCTAATCCATTAAAGAAGACGTGGTATATATATACAATGGAACACTATGTAACCATCAAAAGAAATGAAATCTTGCCATTTGCGACAACATGGATGGAACTAGAGGGTATTATGCTTAGCAAAATAAGTCAATCAGAGAAAGACAACTATCATATGCTCTCCCTGATATGAGGAAGTGGAGATGCAACGTGGGGGGGTTTGGGGGTAGGAAAAGAATAAATGAAACAAGATGGGATTGGGAAGGAGGCAAACCATAAGAGACTCTTAGTCTCACAAAAGAAACTGAGGGTGACCGGGGGGAGGGGGGTAGGAAGAGGGTGGTGGGGTTATGGACATTGGGGAGGGTATGTGATATGGTGAGTGCTGTGAAGTGTGTAAAACTGGCAATTCACAGACCTGTACCCCTGGGGCTAATAATACATTATATGTTTATAAAAAAATAAAAACAATTAAAAAATTAAAAAAAAAGTCTAATCCATCATATACCAGAATGCCAATGGGTTGTTATAACAAAAGATTTATATGCTGTGACTAATGTTATCATCATCATGTCCACCAGCCGAAATTACCCTTCATATTATCAAATAACTGGGACTTTAACTCAATTAGTTAGAAAGTTGCTTTTTTGAGAATGACCTTGCAGAGCAAAATCCAGTTGAATTCATCTAAGAATTACTTCCATCATTTTGTATTGTCCTATACAAATAGCAAGGAGTTTTGATTTACTAACTGGCTGTGTTTCAAACGTCGACTTGGGATTTTCTTGGTTAGAATTTGGAACATTTTCCCCTAAGTAATGATATTACCATGGTGGTCAAATTGCAAGTTATTCCCAAAAGACTTTTTTGAGCTGTAACCTAGGTAAAACAATGTACTTTTAGCAAAAATCGGTAGGAAGTGGTAGCCGTATTACAACTAATAGTTAAACAAAACAAACACATTGAATGAAAGTGGTCCACAAAATATTCATAAAAATTCTCCAACCTTCAATTTTTATGTTAACCTGGCCCCAGTGTATTTTCAACACTTTTCCTCTATTTTCATGGCACAATGGAGAGATTTATAAAGAGGCATTTAGGGTACGTGGGTGGCTCAGTTGGTGAAGCATCTGCCTTTGGCTCAGGTCATGATCTCAGGTCCTGGGATCAAGCCCTGCATTGGGCTCCCCACTCAGCAGGGGTCCTGCTTCTGCCTCTTCCTCTGCCTGCTGCTCCCTTCGCTTGAGTTCTCTCTCTTAGTCAAATAAATAAATAAAATCTTAAAAAAAAAGAAAATAATATTTTGTAATAGTCATTGAGTGAGTCAGCTGGAAGGGTGGATGACTGCTTTCTCAGAACAAGTCTTAAACCTATTAAACCTCATGAGGAAATGCTTATCCACTTTTTTCTCAGGAGGGCTAATTTCTTCCCAGAAGGAAGTCTGGAATAACATTACAAAATAGGGTTCTGTCTCATACTAGGTTTTGGACAATTTTTTTTTTTTTTTTTACAAAGATAATGAGGTCTTGTATCTATAAGCAACACTGATGAAAAAAAATATATGTCGTTTAGTTCAGTCTTGTTAATGAACCCAAATTTAGCTCCTCACTCTTGGAGATCACAGGTGGATAATTAATGAGGATATTACAGAGAGAAAATACGTGTGTGTAAGCTCCGTCCTCTCTACAGATCAGGAAAACCTTGCCCTCAAGCACTGTGATCATTTAGGATAAGGCAGGTGTTATAGGGCATGTTGAAACAAAACAGCAAGAATGCAAGTGTTAACGACATTACATTTCAAGCCAATAAGGGCTAGTTCAAACATAGGAAGACCTAAAAGACTTGCAAGATATTGAAATTGTGGGGAAATCAATTTTGCCTTAGCAAAATGATGCCACAGCAATGTATCCTGAATGACAGAAGGTGATTAATGAAAAGTGTTATGTAATATGACTGGGTTTTAATACCATGGATCTGACTTGTTTTGGAAACTGCTTTTTGAAATATTTGTCTATTTTTTTAAAAATATATTTGATGCCATGTCAGTCATTTTTAACTCCCTATTTTATGAGAGACCTTCATTTGTGCCAACCTGGAGTTTGACAAAAGTAAGATTTCCCAGGAAGTGAGAGCCCAGAAGTTGACAAGAGATTACTATATAGATTCACCTAGGGCAGGGATTATCTTAAATTTGTTTCTTCTCAGTGGGTGGTTGGAAATTTTTTGTGAGTGAACTTACTGGATAAAGGAGAGAATGTTTTTTGCAGTTCTGTTTAATCTATTAGGGGTTAACCATTATATGATACTGTGCCAACTCACACTATTTTAATGAATGAATGAATGAATGAATGAATGAATGGAAGTATCTCTTGATAATCACTTGGGAACTGAGGGTTCTGAGGTCACAAAGGTGGCTTCATTATTGTCACCATGTTTGTCTTGTCATTAGTAACCACTCATTCGCTTTACTCTTTTTAACACATCGTTTTAACTAAAATATTTCACTTTTTTTAGAAAAAATATTTTATTTATTTATTTGACAGAGATCACAAGTAGGCAGAGAGGCAGGAGAGAGAGAGAGGGGGAAGCAGGCTCCCCACCAAGCAGAGAGCCTGATGCGGGGCTTGATTCCAGGACCCTGAGATCATGATCTGAGCCGAAGACAGAGGCTTAACCCACTGAACCACCCAGATGCCCCTAAAATATTTTACTTTTTCAAGAAGCTTTTTTACACCTCCTTTCTATTTTTTTCAAAAGATTTTATTTATTTATTTGAGAGCGGGCGAACGAGTTGGGGAGGAGCAGAGGGACAGGAACAAGCAAACTCTGGGATGAGTGTGGAACCCCACACCATTCTCGATTTCAGGACTGAGCCACTCAGGTGCCCCTCCATTTCCTATTTTTTAATGGCTTAACAACAGCTATTAGAAAGCTTAGATTGTATACACAGGTGTTAAAGTAAGGTGAAGTCATTAGAGTTGTTTTATCATTTTATATTTTTCTACAACTAATATACATAGCTTTTATATAAAAATGTGTAAAAATACTGCAAACCTAAAATTTACTTGATTTCTTCTCAATTCCTGAGTTTCCTCATACCCAGAGCTAAATACTCACATAACAACCAGACACTTTGCTCACACTCCCGTAACCCTCAATAGATGTACTAGAAGAACTGTAGAGTTGTACAAAGAATTCAAACAGCAAGGGTAAGATTGTATTAAATTTTATGTTTCCACAACACTCGTTAAACAGCTTACATTTTTTAAAAACACGTAATTAGTGTGTTAGGACGCAGGAAGACCAAGATAAATAAGATGCCACTCTTATCTCCATGAAGCTTGTACGTAGGCAAGTACACGTATTGTCTACAATTCGTGTAGTGAGTGATAGATGAGTAGGAGTCCAGGGGGCTCTGGAGTCAAGAGGATGGCATGACTCACTGCACATCCCAGAAGGATCAGAGCACACTTTCTAAAATAGGCAACTAACTCCTTTTAACCTGAGTGTTGAAGGGTTGAGAGTTGTGAGGTAGACTAGGGAGGAGGTTTAGTCCATGTACAAACATGTAGGCAGTGTCAGAGATGGCCAGGGTAGAGATGTGGTTAACTTAGAGTTGGTGGCCCTCACAATTTCTGGCTTCACTTGAGATGTTGCCACTGAATGGAAGTGACCCAGAGAGATCCACAGTTGTCAAAATGACTGAAACTCGCAGTGTAATAGAAGAGCTTATACCTTTATTTTCAAGGTATTAGAATCCCCTTGACATCAAAAAAAGATGGTGAAGTGAGGCAGACAGAATTTTTATTTGTAGGTTCTCCAGATTGTCTGGCTGCACATTTCCAGCCCCACCATCATGTTTTTCTTTCAGCGTCAATAGAAAATGACTTCTCTCTGTTTCACTATCCTCCTCTGTAAAATGGGTACCTATTTCACAAGTTGCTTGTGAACACTGAAAAATGCAGTGCAAGAAAGATCACTGTGAGGGACACCTGGGTGGCTTAGTTGGTTAAGCCTCTGCCTTTGGCTCAGGTCATAACCCCAGGGCCCTAGGATGGAGTCCCGCACTGGGCTCCCTGCTCAGTGGGGAGCTGCTTCTCCCTCAGCTGCTGCTCCCCCTGCTTGTGCTCTCTCTCTGACAAATAAATAAATAAAATCTTTTAAAAGATGATCACTGTGGGTTTATTTCTGGGCTCTATTCTCTTCCATTGATCTGTGTCTATTTTTGTGCCTGTACCCTACTACCATACTATTTGAATTACTACAGTTTTGTCACATATCTTAAAATCTGGGGTTGTGATACCTCTAGCTTTGTTTTTCCTTTTCAAACTTACCTTGGCTATTTGGGGTCTTTTGTGGTTCTATACATATTTAGGATTATTTGTTCTTATTTTATAAAAAATGCTGTTGGTATTTTGATAGGAACTGCATTGAATCTGTTGTCTGCTTAGGGTGGTATGGACACTGTATTAATATTGGTTCCTCCAGTCCATGAGCATGGAAATATCTTTCCATTTGTTTGTGTCGGTGTCAACTTCTTTTATTAATGTTTTATTGTTCTCAGAGTACAGGTCTTTCACTTCCTTGATTAAATCTATTCCTAGCTATTTTATTCTTTTTGGTGCAATTGTAAGTGGGTGGTTTCCCTAACTTCCTTTTCTGCTACTTCATAATTAGTGGATAGAAGTGCAACAGATTTCCACATATTAATTTTGTATACTGTGATTTTACTGATTCAGTTTTCACTTCTAAAAGTTTTTCTTTGTGAAGTCTTTAGGGTATCACATCACCTGAAAATGGTGAAAGTTTTACTTTCTCTTCACCAACTTGGATGCCTTTTTTTTCTTTTTCTTGTATGACTGATGTGGCTAGGACTTCCAGGATTATGTTGAATAAAAATGGTGAGAGTGGACATCCTTGTCTTATTTCTGATCTTAGAGGGAAAGCTCCCAGATTTTTGCCATTGAGTATGATATAAGCTGTGGGTTTTTCCATATATAACCTTTGTTGAGGTATGATAAAGGAGGCAAAAATATACAATGGGGAAAAGACCATCTCTTCAACAAATGGTGTTGGGAAAACCAGACAGCTACATGCAAAAGAATACAACTGGATCACTTTCTTACACTATCCACAAAAATTAACTCAAAAGGGACTAGAGACCTTAAACCATAAAACTTCTAGAAGAAAACATAGACAGTAACACTTTTAACTAAGCCATAGAAACATTATTCTAGAAATGTCTTCTCAGGCAAGGAAAACAAAAGCAAAAATAAATGAGACAATGTCAGAATAAGAAGATTCTGCAGAGTGAAGGAAACTGTCAACAAAACAAAAAGGCAACCTATTGAATGGGAGGAGATACTGCAAATGATATAACCAACAAGGGCTTAATATCCAAAATATCTAAAGAACTTATACAACTCAACACTAAAAACATGAAATAAAAAATGGGCAGAGGACTGGAATAGGCATTTTGCCGAAGGAAACATACAAATAAATGGATGACCAACAGACACATGAAAAGATGTTCCACATCACTAATCATCAGGTAAATGCAAATCAAAACCATAATGGGATATCGTCTCACACCTGTCAGAGTGGCTAAAATCAAAAACAAAGAAATAACAAGTGCTGACGAGGATGTGGAAATTAAAGGAACCCTTGTGCATTTTTGGTAGGGATGCACACTGGTGCAACAACTATGGAAAACAGTATGGAGGTGCCTCAAAAAATTAAATAAGAATTACTGTATGATCCAGGAATTCCACTACTGGGTATTTACCCAAAGAAAATAAAAACACTAATTTGAAAAGATATATGCATACCTACATTGATTACAGCATTATTTATAATAGCCAATATATGGAAGAAACCCAAGTGTCCATCAATAGAGGAATGGATAGAGAAGATGCGGTGTACACACATACTGGAATACTACTAGGCCATACAAAAGAATGAGATCTCGCCATTTGAAACACCATGGATGGAACTAGAGAGCATAATGCTAAATGAAGTAAGCCAGTCAGAGAAAGATAAGTCCCATATGATTTCCCTCACACATGGAATTTAAGATACAAAGCAAATGAACAAACAGAAAAAACAGACTCTTAGATATAAAGAACAAATTGGTGGTTGCCAGAGGGGTGAAACAGATAAAGGGGGTCATAAGTACACCTGCCATAATGAGCGCTGAGTAATGTATAGTATTGCTGACTCGTTATATTGTAGACTACATATTAAATATACTTGAATAAAAAGGAAAGAAAGAAAGATCACTATGGCTGCATTTCCACGCTCATCCTCCAAAAAGTCTTTGGTTGTAATCCTATTAGAGGGTACGATGCTTAACAAGTGGAAGAAAGTAGTGTTATATGTTAGACATTTAAGACCTCACTCAAAGGATTGCCAAGTTGGAAGGAGAAAAAATTTAATAATTTCGTTTCCTAATTAGACATTTTTCCTCTTGGAAGATGACACCATAAATAAGAACATTCTGATTGGTTTGATAATTCTATTTCTTATGGTAATATAAGAGGTGGCTCTTCTGGTTTAGCAAATCAGAAAGCAAGAAATGGCTCATATTTCATGTAAACAGTTTGAGGATCAAACTTCCTTTAGCACTATTTCTTCCTCTAAATATAATACAGAAAGCTTACTAATTAAGTGTGAGCCTTTCTTCCAATGCCAGCATTATAAATTGGTAGGTCTTATACCTTAAACATTTTCATCAGAATGGGAACATTTCTACTTAAATAGAAAAGCTATAAGCCAAAGATATTATTTCAGGAGTTGTTTAAAATTTTAAACACTTCTCAATAGATATTTATGATTCTTAGACTGTGGCATCAAATTTTGTTTTGCTTAAGATTATGAAATGCAGTAGAGATATTTTATTATATTAATTAAGAGACATTGTGGGAACATGTTTAATGGTAATAGGAATTAGTATTATTAATGATGGGGTGAATATATAAAAAATGCTATTCTTGAGTAAAACTTATCTTGATTCACTTTCTAAAAATAATTCAACATACTTCATTTCTCTGATATGTTTATTATGGTTCTCTATGAATATCGTTTAGCCTAGGTAGGATATTTCTTAATCAAGTATAAATTTGATTTCATCAAGGCAGGAACTAACAAAGTTATGTGTAAGTATTAACATACTGAGAGTAAATGATGAAAATTAATCTTACCAAGATGCCAATCATAAAAATAAATTACACAGGTTGAAGAAAAAAAGTGAACATCAAATAAAAAAGAGGAAAAGCTTTCTCAACCTAAGGCAAGGTGGATGGGTAGAGCTGACTTCCAGAAAGAGATTTAAGTTCAAAACTATAACCAGACCTAACTTCAAACTAACAAATTTCAATTTAGTTTCTTTCTTACCTTGAACTGCAGCAGTAGGTCTCCATTTCATGATGAAGACTGTCGAGAATGACAATGGAGGAAGGAGTCAAACCATTATGAAGATCTAGAATAAAATGCCAACCCTGTGAGGGTAAAGAAGATAAATTAAGAAGTCAAATTAATACATATCACCAGCATCCTCACAACACTGACTCATAATCAGGCCAAAGCATTTACTATATGTTTTTCAATTTTCAGTGTTTCCTGGATAAGTCAGTAAATATGGGATTTTTCCAACACAAACAAATGTCTCTCCAAGAAGTTATGGCTATAATGGTAAGTTGTCATGAGACATATTCAACATAGGTAAAAGAAAGAAAGAAAGAAAGAAAGAAAGAAAGAAAGAAAGAAAGAAAGAAAGAGAAAGAGAAAGAAAGAAAGAAAACACATACACACTAAGTTATCTCTATTTAGTTTTTTCTATTCATTTTTTAAATTGAAGGACAATTAACATAAGTGTTACATTAGTTTCAGGTGTATAATATAATGATTCAACCAATTCTATACATTACTCAGTGCTCATGATAAGTTACATGACAAAGCTGTAGCAATTAAAATAGTATGATAGTAGGATACTGGCACAAAATAGACAGATCAATGGAAGAGAATAGGGAGCCCAGAAATAAATGTATGCTTATATGGTCAATTTTCCATTCAATTTTAAATTATAATGTCTAATTTTTTGCAGAATTTCCCCTTAATTGACACATATTCATTATAAAAAATTTTTACTTTTTTGAATAAGTTAAATGTATTTTATTTATCTTACTTTATTTTCTATTATGTTGTTAGTCACCATATAGTACATCATTAGTTTTTGATGTAGTATTCATGATTCATTATTTGCATATAACAAAAATTTTAAAGTTAAGAGAAATCAAAAGCAGGAAAAGATCCTGTGAAATGTTTATTGCTTAAAGAAAAACACTAAATATTATTGTACACTTTGCTAAACTGTCTTAACAATCATATTCATATAAAATATACATTCAAAATGTATGTTGCATTCTTTATTCAATAGGTACATACATATTATATTCTGTATTTTATTCATTTATCATTCATATTTATTCATTTATTCATTTATCAATGTATCGTAAGCATGTTTCCATGTTTTGTTTTTATTTCACACATGGAGAGAGAGAGATCACAAGTAGGCAGAGAGGCAGGCAGAGAGAGTGGGTGGGGGAAGCAGGCTCCCTGCTGAGCAGAGAGTCTGATGCAGGGCTCCATCCCAGGACTGAGATCATGACCTGAGCCGAAGGCAGAGGCTTAACCAACTGAGCCACCCAGGCGCCCCAACATGTTTTTATGTTATAACATACTCCTCATAATCATAACAACTTTACAATATTCTGATAACTATACAGTCCCAGAAGATGAGTATACTACTAACTTTATATAGACCAACGCTTTCCAAACACTGTACCAATTTACACAAGTAGCATCATATTGTGTGGGAGTGCTTATTTCATTTTTTTTTTTTTAACATTAATCGGTTTCTGGATGGTTTCTTCCATTTCTTAGATTTCTTTATCAATTCCTATGTCAGTACCACAGTTTAAATAGCAAAGCTTTCGAGTCTGTTTTGATTTGGGACAGGCAAATGTCCCTAAAGATTCCTCCTTTTTCACCAGTTCTTTAAATAAAAAGTATATTAGGCTTTCCCCCATAATAACATTGCAATTGTTTCTAAACACAGTAAAAACAATCTTGTATTTTTACTGTGTTTTATTGCTTTAAACTCTTCAATTCCTCAATGACTTACCTTTTGTTTAGGGCAATGGTGCTTTACTAAGGGTGATTTTACCCCCTCCAGGAAAACGTGACGATATTTGGAGGCATTTTGGCTGTTGCCTTTGGGAGGACAGTGCTGCTACTGGCATCTAGTGGCTAAAGGCCAGGGATGCCGCTGCAGTCGTCAATGCACTACAGGGGACAACCTTCCCTGCAACAAGTTTCCCCCAATTTTTCCAAAGTATCCATAGTGTGGAAGTTGAGCAACCCTGGAATAAATTGAAAACCCCTTTGCTTGGCACATCAGTCCCTCATTCAAATGACTTCGTGGTCTTCAAATGGACTACGTTTATCTTTGGTGGTCAGTTTCCAGATCCTCAAACTGATCTGCAGGATAACATGCCCAAGTTCAAAATAATAGTTCTACATTAGAAGGAGAAGAAGGCAGAGGAGGAAGTGAAGGAGAGAGAGAAGCAGGGGGAAAGGAGGAAGAGGAGAAGGAAGAGGGGGAGGAGGAGGAGCTAGAAGAGGAGGAGAGAGGCATATTTTTCATCTGGAAATCATACTATGCATGAATCCATGTGGCTACCCAGCTGGCTTCAGTCTTTAAAAAAAAAAAAAAAAAGGAATACAGCATACAGTTAATGATTTGGTAAGGCTAATCTTATCTTTATGTTCGTTTTAATTTTTTCTAGATATTTTCACAAATTTATGATTACATTTGAACTTGAAAACTGGTTCAGTTAAACTCAATCTACTTGCATATTTTAATTGGATTATGTTGACTTTATGGAATAATTTCCAAAAGTGGAATTATTTGTCTTCTTCTACATGCTTTTATATACTTTAGTAAAGTTTCAGAGCTTGTCTTATTCCTACATCTCTGGCATGCAAGAACAGTGTGTCTTGTAACTTACTCCTTCTCAGTCACTCACAGGAAACATCACTCATTACATCAGAGAAAATTATGTTTAATACATCTTATGCTAATTAACATACCCTCTTGTATAGATATCAATAAGCATATTTCAAGGACACATTAAACAACTTTTAATCACCTGTTGCAAATACCACCCATTACACAAACAAAAAATTATTTCTAATACTGCTTATGTGAATTAACACTCCCTCTGGTGTATCTATCAATAAGAGTACTTCAAGTACCAAATAATCTATTAAAATGTTGATCTTTTTTAAGGACATTTGAAGTGGTAATTAATTGCCTCCATAATGTGGATTATTTGCATTACACTCCCAAGTGCAAGGTTGCAACCACCACCCTCCCCTGACCAACAAATGTTATACTGATGCAATTTAAAGTAAATTATCATGCACACCACAGAACAGCTTCAGCAAGTAATAATTACTAGGATATCCATACTAATGTATATATAATAATACATATATTTAAGTGTCTAATAAGAATGGCTTGGTCTAAAAAAAAATCATGCTATGTTCTCAGGTTTCTCCATTGCAGCACATGTAAAATTTCTGGCTGGAAAGTGGTGGGAGACCGTACTGTGCATTGTAGAATGTCCAGCAGCACCTAGAGGCTGGTACTACCTCACTTTCCCCAGCTGTGCCAATCAAAAATGGCTCTAGACATTGCAAAATGTCCACTGAGGGCAAAATCACACCAAGTTAACAACAGGTCTGCAGAATGGAATACTATACTATACTATGAAGCTGTTAAAAATATATTGTAAAAAATTTTCATGACCTAGGAAGAGGTTCAAAAAAATTTTTTTTTAAGATTTTATTTATTTGACAGAGAGAGCATGAACACAATCGGGGAGTGGCAGAGGGAGAGAAGCAGGCTCCCCACTGAGCAGGGAGCCCTATCTGGGGTTCTACACGGGGCTCCATCCCAGGACCCTGAGCCGAAGGCAGTTGCTTAACTGACTGAGCCACCCAGGCACCCCTTAAAATGTTTTTAATTAAAAAATCATATGAGACAAAAGGTAAGTATGATCCTGATTTGTAAAATTTTAAAAAATGGAGATAGGCTTTGAAATATAATGAGGGTTATCTTTTATGTGTGTGCTCAGTCTGACCAAATGTTAAGATTTCACATGTTTTATCTACTTCATTCTCAGAATAACCTTATGAGGTTGGTACTATTATTAACCTCACTTAACAAATAAGGAAACTAAACCTCATGGATATTAAGAAACTTGGGAATACCATAATATTAATGGCAGTCATGTCCAAGTAGTGAAATTGAGTGGTATTTATCTCTTTATACTTTTCAAACTTTCCTCAATAAACATTACCTTTTATCTGAAAACTTTAAAAAGACCTATAAAATCATAAATCTTTCTCTTAAAAACCACAATTTACTGAGTGCTTTTTGATTGTTTCCATCTAATATTATATTCTTAGCCTTTTATTATGCCTTAACTTTTAAATTTTTTTCTTTATGGCAATATAATTGACATATAACATTATGTTAGTTTCATATATACAACATGATTAAATATTTGTAAATATTATAACATAGTCACCATAAGTCTAGTTAACATTTATTACCATACATAGTTACAATTTTTTTCTTGTGATGAGAACTTTTAAGATCTACTCTCTTGACAACTTCAAATATGCAGAACGGTATCATTAACTATAGGCACCATGCTGTGCCTTGACTTTTTTCTGAGTAATATTTTCTTCCTAATTATTTGATTACTAAAAGCTTAATGAAGGAAGATTCTTCATTACAGCTTTTCTTCCCCACTTTTCCCACTCAGATGCATATTCAGTGTTTCAACTTAATACCTTGAATCACTAAAATAAAACCTTGATGAACTTTCTTGAGAAACAATGTACCCAGAAACCTTGAAACAATTTTTTTAAACTTAGAATTAACTAGGAAACTCTCAAAAATCCCTGCTGAAGATCTTTTTTTTTTTTTTTTTTTTTTAAAAAGATTTACTTGTTTTTTTTTGAGAGGGAGAGTGAGAAAGTCTGTGAGCAAGGGGAAGGGTAGGGGGATAGGGAGAGGAAGAGAAGCAGGCTCCCCACTGAGCAAAGCCCACCACAGGCCTTGATTTCAGGACCCTGAGAGCATGACCTGAGCCACAACCAAGAGTTGGATGCTTAACTGACTGACCCACACAGGTGTCCCTGTTGAAGATCTTTTGAAAAGACATCACCCACTTTCCCCCTCCTTGGTGAAGTATGCTAACAGGCTGGGCATCACAGATCTATCATACTGTCATCAGTGGAAATGCGTCCAACTTCGTCAGCTGCCTCTTTCTGGAAGCAGGTGGGGTATCAGGAATGAATAGGTATCAGTGTTGAGCATAAACATCACCGGAAGCTCATGTTATTTTTATGCATTTGTTTGATAAAAAATTACCGAATGATATTTGACTTTAAGCTTCCAAGTCAAGTTTCAATTACAGAATGTTCAATTCTACTTTCTAGTTCCCATTCCTACAACATAAGCACCAAGAAGAAATTTCTCAAAATAATCATCAATAAACACACAGAGTTTTCACATGCATATTGGATCTTTCCCCAATATTCACTTCATTCAATACATCTTTCTTTTTTTTTTTTAAGATTTTATTTATTTATTTGACAGACAGAGATAACAGGTAGGCAGAGAGGCAGGCAGATATAGAGAGAGAGGAGGAAGCAGGCTCCCCACCGAGCAGAGAGCCTGATGCGGGGGTTGATCCCAGGACCCTGGGATCATGATCCGAGATGAAGGCATAGGCTTTAACCCACTGAGCCACCCAGGCACCTCTCTTTCTTTCTTTCTTTCTTTCTTTCTTTCTTTCTTTCTTTCTTTCCTTCCTTCCTTCCTTCCTTCCTTCCTTCCTTCCTAAAGTTTTATTTATTTAATAGAGAGAGAGAGTGTGTGAGCACAAGCAGGGGGAATGGCAGGCCAAAGGAGAGGAGCACAAGCAGGGGGAATGGCAGGCCAAAGGCGAGGGAGAAGCACGCTCTCGGCAGAGCAAGAAACCCAATGTGGAGCTCTATCCTAGGACTCAGGGATCATGACCTCAGCCCAAGGCAGATGTTCAACTGACTGAGCCAACCAGGTGCCCCTCAATACCCTTTTCTTTGGAGTAAATCTATAAGAAAACAAAAGTTAGGTATTAATTTTAACCAAAGGTACTTTAAAAATAAACATCCAGAGAAGGAAGAGCTAGATTCGTTATTAGCCATTTCGTTATAATATGTTTGAGTAACCTTAGAACCAATGAGGTCTTCTCAGGTTGGTTTTTGCTTCTAAAGCAACCCTTCATCAGCAGCCAGGGAAGGGCTCTGCGATCTGGAAGGCTCAGACCATTTTTGTCCACTGCCTGTTCTCTGCTTTCCTATGCCCCATGTCCGTGTCTGGCTAGATGTGAGAAATTTGAAGCCATCTTAGTGTATATGATGATGGGAAGGAGAAGACACCTGGGGGAAGAAGGAGAACAGGCTATTCATATTCAAGCACATTGAAATGTAGCTTCTATGGAAACAATTACAAAAAATAACAAAAATCAAATCAAAATGCTCAAGTGTGTGTGCGCTATTTAGTTGTCTGAAATTATCTGCTAAATGATGTTAGGTTAAAAATTAGCAAAGAGGGGCACCTGGGTGGCTCAGTGGGTTAAACCTCTGCCTTCAGCTCAGGTCGTGGTCTCAGGGTCCTGGGATCAAGCCCCGCATCGGGCTCTCTGCTCGGTGGGGAGCCTGTTTCCTCCTCTCTCTCTACCTGCCTCTCTGCCTACTTGTGATCTCTGTCAAATGAATAAATAAAACCTTTTAAAAAAATTAGCAAAGTGAACAACTGTTCAATTTATATTCAACCAGCATACTTTACTGATCCATTTTACAAGTAAAATATTTTAATAATTCAAGACCATAATTACTAATGTTATTTGTATTTGCTCTTATAGCATTCATTTATCTAATGATTGCCTTGTAAGCTCATATCTTACCCTTCAAAAAACACCCAGAGAATGCTATTGCTGTAAATTAGGCAGTCAATTAATTACAGGTATTACTATTTCAAAGTTTTTTGGGGAAAAAGAGTATTAAAAGTATAAAGGGATAGAATCCTTAAAATTCATTTTTACTATTTGTACAATGACTTGGGGGAAAACATTTCAAATATTCAGTTCTATTGTCACATTAGGCTAGAAAGTAAGTCTTGTTCAACATCATGCAATTAACAGGCAGCTAGCTAAGCAGGGGGTTCAAATCCATGTGTCTCCAAAATCAACTCTCCTAGTTATTATTGCCAAGGGTACCCTGGTCTTGGTGGAAGAAGAATAAAAGAGAGTAGTGTTGTCAACATCAGAAGGAGGTAAGAAGTCTGTTGAGCAGACTCACACAAATGAAGGGAAAAAGATATCAGGGAGCTCTCTTAGACTTAAAACATAGCCTTAGGACTTTAAAGGTATTAAGTCTAGCATTCTAGAAAGAGTGGATACCCCTCTAACGTTAGGAAACTAGTTAACCAAATTAATAACAGCAACGGTGAAATATCGGATATCAGCAGAATGAGGCGAGAAGTGAAGAACACAGACAAGACTGTAATCATGGTTCAGAGATGATGTAACAAGGAATTGTAATAGCAGAAAGCTTTGAAAGGAGGGCTCAGGCTGGATGCAGAAGCAGTGGGTTGGAAGGAGCTCTGCAGCCAGGATTCCTGGTTCCAATCCCAGCTTTGGGCCCTGCCATATTTATAACCTAAGGCAAGTTACTTAACCATCCTAAGCCTCAGTTTTCCTCTCACTAAAACATAATAGGCTGGTTATAAGGCTACTGAGAGATTAAATGATGTGCAATGCATGTGAAGAGCTTAGTACAATGCCTGGCACATAGTGAAAGTTCAATATATGACTGAATGCAGGAGAAAGGAGGGTTTGATGCAGGATGATGTGGATGGCGGTGGTACCATTAAGAAAACCTGAAAACTCATAAAGAGGACTTGGGTGATTCTGATGGAAGATGTCTAATAAAAGCATCTGATAATTATGCTTTGTCATATAAAATGGTGAAAGTATGTTTTTTTTTTCTTTTTTAGATAGAGAATATGAAAGAGCATGAGAGTGGGATGAGGGGCAGAGGGAAAAGCAGACTCTCCGCTGAGCAGGGAACCCAATGAGGGACTTGATTCCAGAACTCCATGATCATGACCTAAGCAAAGGCAGTTGCTTAACTCACTGAACCACCCAGGCGCCCTGAAAGTAAGTTTTTAGGATTATACATTAAGTGTCTTAACATTGCCCTATTAACCTGGGGGAGGTTGCAGTATCTTTTATTTTTCTAGACAGCAGGGGGCTCCCAGGTACTGGGAAGCAGTAAGCAAGTCTATTTTCTGTACTTGGCTCAGTTAACTTTCTTACTGCTGGCAAAAGTAAGCTGGCCTCATCTGATGCCATGGTTAAAAAGAAGTTGTATAACTCTAGAATCATAAATGCACAAATTTCTCTATTAGGTATCTGACACCCACTGAACCTTTGAGAGTTGGAGTGTATCTCAGCCAGGAGTTTAACATCCACCCATCCATCCATCTTCCCTACAGCATTTATGGAATAGCGGGCTAAACCCCATGAATAAGGCAAGATGCCGAATCAGAAACTCACAGGTTAAAAGGGAAAACAAAGGAACAGAGTCTAGCATAAAACGGAATTAAGAGCTGGAGTTACAGATACAGCAGTGGGAACACACAAGGGGGAGGTTGTATTCCTGCCTATAGGGAATTTGAGGACATCTCATCATAAGAGCTGGGCAAGGCCAGTGAGAAGGGCATTCCACACAGAGGAACAGCACATGTGCAAAGGTGTGGAGGAATGAAAATGTGTGAGAGGGGCGCCTGGGTGGCTCAGTGGGTTAAGACTCTGCCTTCAGCTCAGGTCACAATCTCGGGGTCCTGGGATCGAGGCCCGCATTGGGCTCTCTGCTCAGCAGGGAGCCTGCTTCCCCCTCTTTCTCTGCCTGCCTCTCTGCCTACTTGTGATCTCTGTCTGTCAAATAAATAAATAAAGTCTTTTTTAAAAAAATGTGTGAGAAATGTTCCAGGAGCAGCAAATGTAGTTTGTAGAAAAGGAACAAACAGGATAAAGAGAAGTCAGGCTTCGAGTGAATAAAGAGGTCATGTCTGAATATTTCAAGTTCCCTATGACCTTCACATCACTATTTTGTAGAAAACTAGGGTTACAGAGCAATGGTTCATGAAATCACTGATTCTGTAATTCTAGACATGGTATTTCTCAGTGTATTTTTCAGTTACTAATTCTTTTCTTCCTCATTCAAAGAATCATGTCTGAGAAGTCACTTTTCTCTCACCTTCTAACTTTGACGTCACAGTTTTTTTTTTTATTTAAGATTTTTTTCTGTAATTAAACAAAGGTTCTTTTTTTTAAAGATTTTATTTATTTGAGAGAGAGCAAGAGAGAGTGACAGAAATAGTGACAGAAAGCATGATGGGGAGGAGAGGGAGAAGCAGGCCTCCAGCTGAGCACGGAACCTGACATGGGGCTCGATCACAGGACCCTGGGATCATGACCGGAGCTGAAGGGAGATGCTTAACTGAGCCACCCAGGTGCCCCCGCAAAAGGAAATTTTTAAAAAGTGGGTATCTATATAGTCTTACTCTAACCTAAAATAGCAAACAGGTAGTATCCTCTCCAGGCACACAAGTTTCATTTTCTTTGTTCACATCTAGCACTTCCCTGTCCTAAGCAATGTGAGTGTACCTGTAGCCAAAGAAATTAATAAGTCATCTAAGAAGCCAGGTCTTTGTGAAAGCTTTAGTCTAATCATAAGATGAGTTTAAAGCAAAAGAGATGCTGTTGTTTTTATGAGTGGAGTCGTTTTAGGCATGTATGTGAATTTTGAGGATTGATGGTTTTCAAGACTGGGAAATTCATTTGTTCTACACAGAGTGTGGATTTGAAGGGATGGAAAGAAATAAAACATTAGTAAGGATAACCTAATTAATAATGGTAATAATAAAAAAGCAACAGTGACAAGAAAAAAATGTTCCCACTAGCATCTAGAGCACTGTGCAGATAATAAGTGTTCCAACAATACTTGAATAAATGAATGTTAAATGAATGAATGTTGATTCTCAGCCCCTTACCTCCACAAACATTATAGTCAGTGTGACTGGGGGCACATGACTTCAGATGCTAGGCTGTTTCAATGTTGCATAAAAACCAAGCCTCTGCTTGGTAGTCCTGGTGTTTTTTTGTTTTTTGGTTTTTTTTTTCAAAACAACAAACTGCAAGTTGAAGTACAATTTGTTTCATCTTATCTTCATGACCATTTAAAATATCAGGCTCTTTTTGTCTGTTACATGCATCACCATTTCTTAGGCCTTTTTTAATTCTGTGTTTGCCAGAAGTAGTCATTGTGGTTAAGACTCTGTTAAGTCTTCCTTTAACAGAAGGATTCCATAAAAAGTAGTATGGGTGTGTAAATCAAGTATAAGAAGAAATGCCCTTCATTTACCTATTCAATAGAGGGGAAAGAGTGACTATTAGAGTTCTTTTAGAAATTCTGATCCTCTTTCTGATAAGCTCAATACGGTCAGATGGAAGTGGTCTTCTGGGGAAAACAATGGCCTTTTTCTGCCTGATGGAGAAATGGAGAACGCTTATGTGTTCCCAATAAAACCCACTTGGTTCTGTTGATATATGAGGATTGCTAGGTAAGTTGTGGCTAAATGTTACCTTGTTTTTTCCTACTAGAAACTTAATGTTAACATGAAGTTTAACATTTAATATTAATGCTATTTAATTTTAATGTATTAGGAATTTTCTTTAGTTAAACTCTTATGTGTTTAGGGTTGTAGAATTTGCTTATTACTTATCAGGATAGATTCTATAAAGAATATAATAAGAAATGAAGAAATTATGTTTCCCTCTCTAGTCAGAGGTTTATGAAGAGGATCTCAGGTCTTGGGGTTCACCACCTCCTTCTGAAAAATGGGGAAGGAGCATTATGAAAATGTTCTTGTGCAGACAGACTTATATAGTATATGTGGTATTCTTTAAAAAAAATAAACTCATATAAATACTATAGGTGTCTGTTTTTGAATTAAACAATGGAGCTTGGTATTATGCAGCTGAAGGTTTCCACTGGCTTCCTGGATTTACCAATAGTACAGAGGGGATCATTTGCATACATTTCCTACCAAGCCCACAGCACTTTGGATGAGTTTTCCAAGTCAGGTAAACCTCTCCTATTGTTTATATTGTTGTCTATGCCAAAGATGAGCGAGTGATTCAATGGAAAGAGGTCTTGTGGCATTGTGTAGCTGCCAAGATTCTGGAACATATCTATTTAAGAGATCTAAATTTGGGACCCATTCAAGAAGCAAGGAAAAAAAATACAGGATAATGAAAAGCTTAAAGATTTATATTTTATGTCTATATATAGTATTTAAACTCCAAAGAGAAATGATGATCATTAAATGTCAGACCAATGAATCTGAACTTTCAGACTATTTTGATGCAGTGCACTGATATGTCTAAACTACTACACAAACATTTGTTACAAGCTACCTCCTATATCGCTGAGGTAGAACTGTCTAAAGAAATCCCAGGGAGTTAGAATAGAAAGGATTCTGACTGACTTCTCTTTTTCTTCATCCATATTATTTTTATAATACAAATAATGGAGCACATATTTGTTGTTAAAACTGAAATAAAGAGATATGCAAATTAAAGAACAAGACTCCTGTCTTTGTTACTCCAGCTCCTAGCCCCCCTAGGAACCACTGCTGATGATTTTGTGTTTATTTATTCAAACTTCCTTTTAAATGCATATAAAAACACATCTACCTATAATTTATAGAAAAAGATATATGACA